>NW_026909031.1:0-627000 GCF_033115175.1 Lepus europaeus
ATAACTTTGCTCTTGTTGGAAAGGCTTAAATTTTTTAATCAGTGAATTAATATTTGAAGGCAAAACAGAGACAGACTGACTGCCCAATCCACTTGTTCCCTACCCAAATGATGAACCAGGTCAAAGCCAGGAGCCAGAACTCAATGCAGGTCTCCAGAGTGAGTATCAGGAACCCAGATACTTGAGCCATCACCTGCTGCCTTCTGGAGTGCAAATTAGCAGGGAGCTGGAATCAGAAGTGGTGCTGGGACTGGAACCCAGGCACTCTGGAGTAAAATGCAGGTGTCTTGAGCAACGGCTTAAACTGCTGCACCAAACCTCTACTCCAGCAATTCTTTCATTAAGTTCTCTGTTAAAATCACAGGTGTGGTTTCTGTCTCCTGCTTAGACCTTTGACTCTCAGTCAAAGCAGAAGAGCACTGAGATGCTGAGTGTCACAGAAAGGAAAGAGAAAGTCAGGAAGAGGTGAGAGTGAGACCCAGCAGAGGGGGACAGGAGGATCCCACAGACAGGTAGCCAGGAGAGGGAGGGCCATGGAGCACAAGGAGCCCAGAGGACATTCTAGAAATCACCTGCCTCTGCTCTTGCCTCCTCTCCCTCACCAGCCTGTAGCACAACTCTGCATCAGACAAAGATACTGGGAGAATTGTGGGAGATGATTCTTAGTTTCCAAGATCTTTCCAGAAGCTAAGAGACTGACTGATGCCAAATATTAACTCATTTAGGTTTTCTTCAAAGCTCACAAGTTCTCAGGTGTGCAGAAATTAGCAAGTTAAACAACATTCTAGGTTTATTCATTCAGCAAGCAGTGATTGGAGGGCTTTCTAGACATGCCACATTTTTCACCTACTTTCACTTCACCAGGTCTTAGATTCTGAAGTTGCCAAGATATTTAATTGCTACCCCAGGTTCTCTCATCTTTACCTCAACTTAGCTCATCTCCCTCCACTTTCTTCCCTTTTTTAATAAGCAAATTGTCCTTTCAGAGACATGGACACATCTCTATACCATTCTCTATTTGCCTAGTGATACCACCTCTTAACTTTATATCAACTAACATGAAAAATAAAAGCCTATTCCATCTTTCAAAGACAGAGATGCTTCTCTTGACCTGTCTCAAAAGCTCCAATTTCTAGGGCTGGAACTGGTATCACTGAGTCAACTGAGATACAGCACTTGAGATCCTGAGTCAGCCTACATTTGAGGCGGCCCAGCACAGGGGCGCAAGCATACTTCCTCCGTCAGGAGAGTGAGTCCTGCCTCGTTAACAACAGTGTTAGTACCACCAGTGTGCCTCTGTAACACCCCCATGTTGAAAGGACAGAGGTGGCATTTGCCTGTGATGGCACACTCTGTAGGCTAAAGACAAAATCAAAAATCTTGGTCGCAAAATTCTACTGGTGAATTCACCCTTTGGGAAGAGCTTAGGTGACACCCTAGGGAAAGTACTAAGTTATAGGGAGCTAACTGTCCCCTCTATACCCACTCTGATACCAACAAACACACCCTCCAGGTTTTTTTTTTTTCCAAAAACACAGAGAAAAGGTAACCTGTTGCTTTAATACATAAGCCCATCTCCCAAAACACCTGTTCTCCCAGTTTCTTTATCTTTCGACCTCCACCCTGACAAGCTGATGGAAAGGTATAATGGAGTCCTATCTTTACAGCCATTTACTACCCTATTTATGTATTTATGATTCTCTGCTGCCTTCCAGCCTGAATCTTCACTGTCTTGGGAACAAAACACTACACCAATCACCCAGCCTATGCTAAGAAGAGACAAGTCAGAACCTCCCAGAGAGACTGCAGCCACCCGGTCTCCCTGAGCCTGTCCAGGGTTTGGTATTTCAGGTCATTCTTGAGTCACTCCATTTTGTTGACTAATTGACTTCTCATGAAAATATTTAGCCGTGCTTATTTACATCACTGCACCTGCAACGCACACAGTAGGCATGTAAGTGTTGAGCACAGTGCCTCAGGGAAGGAAAGGAAAGGAGGTTCCAAGACCTCCTTCCCCCAACACGTGAAGAGTCCAGAAGAGTAAAAACCACAACCCGCTCTGCCTCCATGCATTCCTTGTGACCTGAAGCCATGCAGCTCCTCTGAAAAGGATGACACAAACATGCACACAGTCAACTGTGCAAGGGGTGATTCCAGGATCACCAAGAAAACACCATTCTCCTAAGTCTCTCACACACACACACAGTTTCATTTAATATCTTTAATACCCGTCACCGCACAGCAGAGACTTCAGGGACTGACTGCTGTCCCCCACTCCCGCCTGTCACCCAGGAAAAGCAAGGACAAAGAGCACTGAGAATCGAAAGCCACTTTGGACACCCAGCCCTTGGTAGCGGTGGTCCAGGGGCTATGCCAGCCCAGAGAGAAGTGGCATGGACAAGAAGGTTGACAGATGCTGTCTGCAACTGGGCGACTCCCCGGATCATCAGTAAGCCATGCTCACTGTGCAACTTCAATGCAGAGAAACTGGGTGTGATTAGCAAACACATTCTTATCCGTTTCTGCATTTTTAAAGGCCTCATTTGTGCAAGGCTCCACCCTATAAGTTTTCTCCTCCTCACTTATCACATGGACAACCTGCTCCCTCTCCTTTCCAGTAGCTCGGGAAAAAAAAAAAAATCCCCCGAAGGCCGGGAAACACGGGGGCTGGCGTGAGGCTCTCAGGTCGGTTGGTTCTACCCCCCGAGGCCTCCCCCAAAAGGCCCTCGGGGTGGTCGAGGAGAAAGCACTGGCTGCACGGTGCTGGTGAAGCCCGTACCTCCCCGGGCCCCCGATGGCGCGGACCCCCAGGCTCACCTGACCACCTCGGGGTGCTCCAAGGTCTCCACGTGCCTCAGCACCGCCACCTCGCGGATGGTAGAGAGCGGCATGCCTTCCTCGCCAGTCTGCACCTGCATGTGCTTCAGCGCCACGAACCGGCCTCCATTCTTGAGGTAGGGGGCCTTGAACACCTTCCAGTAGGCGCCCTCCCCAATCTCCGCCATGTACTTGTACTGCTGGCCGGTGCGGCTCAGGCCGTCCTTCTCCATGCCGCCTGCACACCGCAGCTCCCCGGAGCTCGGTCCTGCTCTCCTCGGCCCCGCCGGCTCTGGCGCGGGCTGGCACAACCCTGGTGCCGCCGCGGCGAAACTCCGCAAGCCGAGCCTCTGAGGAGCGAGCCAAGCCCTCCTCTTCCCTCCCCGAAGCGAAGTCCTCCGCACCGACACCGAGGCGATCACATATTCTCCACCCGAGGGCGTCTCGGTCCGCGGTCTTTGCGACTGCAACGGGGGACAGGAGGACAAGGAGAGAGGACGACAAGTCAGACCGCCCGGGAGCCTTCCCAGGGGTTCCTGCAGCCTCCCCTCCTCCACAGCGCCCCCACGCGCGCCCGGCCCTCTCCCGCGCCGCTCAAGCCTGCTTGGCTCTTCCCGAGCAAAGCGAGGTCACTTTCTCTCCCCGCAGGGCTGCAGCCCACTGCGCGCGGCGAGGCTGCAGGGCCCCTCGGGGTGAGCGCGCCGCGCGGGACGCAGGGCAACGGGAGTGGGCGTGCCCAGCGGCCCGGAGTGCCGGGAGCGCGGGGGAGAGGAGGCGCCGGGCGCGTCAATGTCCCGGCTCCGTGCGGATACCTCGCGCGCCGCGCCGCCCGGGGGCCTGGACGCGGGTGGAGTCTCCCGCACCCCGGAGCCCGAAGCCGGGCAGTGTGCGAGAAGGGGTGGTCACGCATCTGCTCGGAAATTGCTTCCTTTCTTTCTCTACTTTCAGTTTTTCTAAGGGGGGGACCTTTAAAGACGCGGCGCACACGTACGTGGTCTAGCCGGGGGCCCGAGGCGTCTCGGCGGGGAACGCAATCCTGCCTCCGATTCCGAGGGACCTCCCTGGTGGAAACCCCGGGAGAACCAGCCACCTGGTCGGGGCGGGCTGGGCTGCTCCGGGGTGGGCGAGCCGGAGGCCCTGGAAGGGGCAGCCCCACGTGGGATGCCGAGGGTGGGGGCGAGGGGCGTCCGCCTCCGGGACTCAGCGCGGGGAGGAAGACACCAGGACCGCCGACTCGCCCCGAAGTTTCCAATCCAGGTCAGCCTGAGCCGAATGCAACCTCCCCAGAGGAGGGTGGGGCGGGGGGCGCCGATGCTGTGCCTCCCCGGGCGAGGGGGAAGGGGCTGCGTCCCCCGGAGCCTGCCCTCGCCAACCTTTCCCCAACCCGCGAGACCCTCCGCGGCGCCGGCGGCCGACTGGCCGCTCCGTGGCCCCCCGGCTCCCGGGAGCCCGGGTCCCGCGTGCAGCCGGGGGCCAGAGCCCTCCGCACAACAAAGCCCCGGAGGGGCGCCCTCATTTTCCCGTCTCCTCTCTGCCGCGCTCCGCCGCCGCGGCCTCAGCTGGGCCTTCGCCGCGCCGGCCGCGCGTCCGCACTTCCCGGGACACCTCGGCATTACCTGCCCCGCAGCCGCGGGCCCGCTCGCCTCCGGCCGGGATCAAAGGGGCAGCGGCAAAGCGGCGCGACCTCCCGGCCCGGCGTGCGGGCGGAGCGGACCGCAGCGCGAGGAAGCGTCGCACACGCACTCGTTCCACGACTCTCCCAGCCAGCCGAGGAAAGCGGCCCCAGAGCCCGCCCAGGGGTCTGAGCCAGGTCGAGGGCCGCACAGGTAGCGGGGGAGCCGCGGGCGGCCGCCGGACCCGCCCCTCCCGCGACCCTCCCCCGCCGCCGGAGTCCGGCCCCGGCTCGGCCGCGAAGAAAGCCTCGGGGACGCCCCGCCGCTCCCGCGTGTGCGCACACGCGCCCACGTGCACCCATGCGGCCGCGCCGCGGGGCCCACGCGTTCCAACGCCGAGGTCTGCGCTCCCGAGAGGGCAGACCTGCAAAGCGAGGCGTCCCCGCGGGGCTGCCAGCAGGAAGCCTGCGTGAACGTGTGTTTCACGGTGGGCAACGCTGGCGCCCACGGCCGCACCTCGGCGAGCTGGAGCCGCAGCTCTGGTTCGGGGGTGGGGGGCGGTGCGCGGAAACACTGTCTCCAGCGTGGAGTCCCCTGAGGCGCTGCACGTTAGCCCTTGAAGTGCGGATTCCGCGAATGTCCGAGGAGCGGTCAAGTTTGGAGGAACGGGTGTCCGCGCGCACGGACGCGTGGTCGCTACCACGCGACCTCCCATCGGCGGCGGTCTCCCCTCGGCCGGCTGTCGCCTCCTCGCCAGCCCGGGAAGGGCGCCGCTGCCTCCCCGGAACTGGCCCCCGTGACCGACCCCGTCTCAGTTCCTAAGGGGTTCACAGACACCGCTGAGGACACACAGCACCCCCACCAGCACCCTACACCCACGCCCACCTCCGCGCCGGCCTCGGACCCGGCGAGCCCTCAGAGCTCCCCCGGGACCCCCCACCCGGCAGCCCACCCACCCGAGCGCCCGGCCCCTCACCCGAGGTGTCACCGCGACCTCCGCACGGGTCCGCGGCCGCGCGGAGCAGGTAACCGGACTCTGGGGAAGGAGGTGGCAGCGCTCGGCTGCAGCCAGGGGGTGGGCACAGCGGCGGAGGGCGGAGGGTCTGCAGCGGGCGGCGCCCGGGCCGCTCGCTGGGGGCGGACGGGGCCGCGGGGCTCCGGCGGGGCTGGGGGCCCGAGCCGGGGCAGCGGCGGCGGGGCCGGCGGCGGGGGGCGAGGACCCGCGAGGCCGACTCTGCCCGAGCCCCGCCGTGCGCTGGGGCCGGGGGAATCGCGGCGCGGCGGCGAGCAGGTGTGCAAATTAAAGCCAGGCGGAGGGAGGGCAGGCGGCCGAGCCCCGGCTGCGCTCGGAGTGGGGGGCGAGCCGGGCGGCGGCGGTCGTTGGGGGTGGGGGGCGGCGAAGTGGAGATTTCCGGCTCTAGCGGAGGCTGGGGTGGGGGATCCTGAGCTAGCGGGGCGAGAGGGCGAGAGTGGGCTGTGTCGTCGGGAGCCGCCTGGAGCTGGGCTTTTGACCGGGTGAGGCGGGGGCAGCGGCGGTCAGGGATGTGGACGGATGGGAAAAACACAAAACTGCCCGGCCCCGATTCCAGGGCCGACGGGGGTGGTAGATACCCACACTTTCCAAGAAACAGAAAAAAAAAATAATAATAATAACTCTTCTCTCTTAAAAAAAAAAAAGAGAGAGAGAAAGAGAGAGAAAGTTTGGCAGGATGCCTCGCAGAAAAAAAAAATACTGATCTTTCCAAGCACTTTTCACTTTGAGCATGAGCTACATTTGTCTTGTTTTCCTTAGTTTCCTTTCGGCCTCACAAAGCCCTATCTTTTCCTTTTGGATGGAGGATAGGGCTTGGAGATGGTCAGGCATCTTTGTGGTCAGTGATCCACTTTGAGGGACTGAGGGATTCATGGTTAGCCAGGGCTTGGGAGCCTCCAAAGGACCCACAAGGGGTGCAAATAACAGAACTGCAAAATAATAGGCACACAAAGGGGAGTGCTTAGCCTAAACACATTATTGGAATCCTGAAATTTGAAACCTTGTGAGAAGGTATACTTTACCTTCTGAGAAAACCTGAACGTGATTATTTCAGGTGAAAAAGAGATTTTGGTGGGGGGAGGAAGAAAAGATCTTCAAGATTTTCTACGGTGGAGGAAAAGATAACTTAAAATAACTGTCTTTTTTTGGAAAGAGTTCAGTGGTGTTCAAAATCTGTATCTGTAGAAGACTTGAAACCCTTTTAGATTTTCTAAGAAGCAAAGCTAATTAAATAAGTAGATATTCCAGGGCTTTGTAGAAAAGTTGTAGCAAAATTCTGCTTGAATTGCAAATATTATCTCTAAATCTTCTGAATTAAACCATGTTACTAGTTGCACAGATCAAATTTTTAGTTTTAGAAAATTGATTCTAAATTTCAGTATGAGGTAAGGTTAAAGAAATAAAAATGGATGTTTTTCCATGATAAACATTTTGTAATTCATTATAATAATTTTTTCTTAAATAAATAATAAAAGTGAATCATTGTATGCTTTTAAATTTAAGGTAATTCATTTTGTTTAAGATCACATCTTTGAAATAAAATCCTATTACTGAACAAAATTTTTATTAAGTTATTTGCAATCTCATATATGCCATACACTTAAGAATGCAAATTGTTACATTTTATATTCATATAAATTATTGGAGCACTACAAATCATTGGTTGTACTTTAATCTAGAGACACAGACTCATATCCATGCTTTTTCAAACAAGATTTACTTGCTAGTAATTAACATGTCTATGCAATCCAGAAATAGGCACCAATGAATAGCCATAGGAAACAGCACACAATGGCAAGAATTTATTTGAGT
This sequence comes from Lepus europaeus, assembly GCF_033115175.1. Lineage (NCBI taxonomy): Eukaryota > Metazoa > Chordata > Mammalia > Lagomorpha > Leporidae > Lepus > Lepus europaeus. Next base: position 7,276 of record NW_026909031.1, read on the forward strand.
AAATAATTTGTTTAAAACATTCTAAGGTGTAAATATCTTTAAAATTAAAACAAGTATCTTTTGTACATTGGATTGTGTTTTTCTTTACTATATTTGACAACAACCATTACTGGATTAGAAATGTCACGATTTAGATTACTTGATTATTTGGGTAAAAAGCAAATACGGAAATTTTATTGAATTAAGTAAGTGAATGTCCAGTGTGAACTCTCTGTCCACTTCTTGTTCTGATGTTTCTTACGTTTTATGTTAATTTACCATTGTTCACTCTCCCTGTTCACCTAAGATCCCTACTGGTTAGAGATTCAGAACCAAGAAAATTTTACAATGATTTATATAAAATTAGTAAATTCCATCTTGTCTTAGTTTATGGACAGCTTCCTCTGTGGATAACAGGTTGTCATAAAAAAATTGTGCACAGTTTAGAAGCTGTGAACCAAATTCCAACTCTTATTTTGGAGTTTTCTATGAATAAGCACATAGCATTCAAGAGAAATGATGTTAACCAGTATTTTCATACCACATATGAGATATACTATAGTTAAATCATCTTACAGGTTTTCAAGAATTAGAATTTAAGGATTCCAAAAACGACATTGTAGCTGACACTAATGTATTTCATGGATGAACATTTTTGTAGCATATAGCTGTAAAATTTTGTTGTCACCTAAATGAAAGTAAAATCTAAAACTCTGATCTACAATTTTTAATCTTGTAAAGAAACTGGTAACTTATTATGCAATAGTAATTATATAGAACTTGTCTAATTCTAAATTTTCTCTGGTTTATTCTGTTTGAATTTATAAAATCTCTTTTTCAGAAACTTGGAAATGAGGTTTTGCTGTAATCTGCTACACAATTATTTTAATTGGTGGTCCATGTAAATGTATGCTTTTGTCTATAAAATTCTCCTGTTTATTATTTCGATAAAAACATTTCTGGTTTATTAACTTTGAAACAAGTTACCCTCCTTTTTAGCCTGATTTGCTTGTGTGTGCAAATGTTATCTTGTTGAGTAATTGTCATGAAAAACTGTTACTTGAACAGAAAGAGTGTAATATAGGGCAGTGCATGTTAATGCATTCTCCCACCCTCCTCAGGCAGTTCCAAGATAATTTCTTGGGTATTTCCCTTTCCTAAAACACAATATTGAATGCTAAATATCCTAAGGAAAAAAAATCAACATTTTACATCAACTTTTTCAATTGCAAAATTCTAAACTTGCAATGATTTTTAAAATTCGGTCTTCTAAATTAATTATTTCCTGTCATTTGAAAATTATCTGATATGTACTGTGAGGGAAAAAAATATGCCAGGTAGTAGCTTATACAATTTAAGGAGAGAAAAACAGACATTATTATCTTCTGAAACATTCTGTTTCCATGGGCTCTACTAGTCTATAATTATCCCTGTGCAACATGTCAGTACCATACTCATATTTGTATAATTGTCCTCATCTTTTCTAGGTTCTTCCCTTTTGAAAGACACCCGTATCTTCTTTTTTCTCCATGTATGTGTGTGTGAATACCTGTATGTTCTTAGTGTATTGTTAGGACATGTTTATAACACGCTCTTTCATTATCTGTATTAGAATTCTGAATAATCAGGAAAGCAACTATGAAAACATACTTACAAAAGAGGGTGAAAACTACATTGAAATACCTCGCTTCCTTTCAGTTTACTTCTATTTATCACTGGCGTCTAATATTTCTTATCTAAGTTAATACCGGCATCTTCACTGCACAGTTGTGTTGTTAGAGCTGCTTTTGGCTGAGCTGAAAGGGGTGTATCAATGTTTTAGACCATTCAGATGGAGTAGAAAAGGCACAGCCCAGAGTTGGTGAGGATGATAAAGTGGAAGCTGAGAAGTGGGAGAGATGAAGAAGGCAGAGCTTCCGTGATTGGGGTGGCAGCAGGGCCAAGTGAAGGCGGCATGTGTTGAGTTTGGGGGGCCACGGGGTGCAGCCTCCATGCTGTAGCTATTGTGCATCCAGGCAACTTGATTGTTTCAAGTGAATGACATCCTGTGTCTATCCTAGTATGCCATGAAATCTTTTTTTTTTTTTTAAGATTTTATTTATTTGTTTGAGAGAGTTACAGACAGTAAGAGAGATAGACAGTGCTGCGCCGATCCAAAGCCTGGAGCCAGGTGTTTCTTCCTGGTCTCCCATGCAGGTGCAGGTGCCCAAGCACTTGGGCCATCCTCAACTACCCTCCTGGGCCTCAGCAGAGAGCTGGATTGGAAGAAGAGCAACTGGGACTAGAACCCAGCGCCTATATGGGATGTTGGCACCGCAGGTGGAAGATTAACCAAGTGAGCCATGGTGCCAGCCCCATGAAATCTTTTTAATGAGATGAGATCGTATAGTATGTGTGTCCATATTCACCTGATCCTATTTTGTGTGGTTCATTCTGGATTTCTCCTGAAAATATGATAGAATGGAATCTTTTGACTGCCTAGAAGAAAGTATATGATAGAATCATTTTGAAGAGCAAATATTTTACCATGAATTGAAGAGTGTGTCTGATTTTTAAGCCCTTTGATAAATTTGTTCAAAGTTACTGACATCTTTGTATTCCCAATACCTAGTGCAGTAACTGATGAGCATTTTATGTGCAACAAAGATTTGTCAACTGAAAAGTTGGCTTTGCATCCTTTCACCCCTCTTATTTGACACTACATCTTTCTATCTGCTGTAGGGGACTATATTAGAATCATTTTTAATATAATGCTACCAAAGCATTTAATAGTTTAAAAATCAGTGCACTCATCTTAGAACTCACTTTAGAGCTGTGTCTCCTTTACCTGCAGTTCCTTTCCTAGCCCCTTTTCAAAATCCTATCTCCTTGGCCAGTGCCATGGCTCAACAGGCCAATCCTCCGCCCAGCGGTGCTGGCACCCCAGGTTCTAGTCCCGGTCGGGGAGCCGGATTCTGTCCCCGTTGCCCCTCTTCCAGGCCAGCTCTCTGCTATGGCCCGGGAGTGCAGTGGAGGATGGCCCAAGTGCTTGGGCCCTGCACCCCATGGGAGACCAGGAGAAGCACCTGGCTCCTGCCATCGGATCAGCGCGGTGCGCCGGCCGCAGTGCGCCTACCGCGGCGGCCATTGGAGGGTGAACCAACGGCAAAAGGAAGACCTTTCTCTCTGTCCCTCTCTCACTGTCCACTCTGCCTGTCAAAAATAAAAAAAAATTAAAAAAAAGACATAAAACCTTTGAAAAACCATAAAAACCTTTGAAAGTCCCTCTGCTGGAGACCTCCCTCTTCGCTCTAGCTCCTTGGGGCCGTGCATTCTGCAGGACTGAAAGCTTGAGGCTCTGCTCTCTGAACCCCAGTCCTCTTTCAGAGCATGTGCCAGGACTTGTTTCCTTTTGACAGTTCTCCAGCTCCTGGCCATGCCCTCTGGCCATAGTGGGTGGCCACTTACTATTGAATCAAAGAGCCACAGGACAGACTGGAACAGTGTGACAGGACTGAGCACTTTTGAAAGTTAAGAACCAGTGTTTCATCTTGCTTAAACAGGAAAGAACCACTTTGGGTAAATTTGATATGTTTTCTCCAGTGTTGCAGATACTGGTCATTTAAAGCATTTCTATCTGAAAGAAAATGTGTTTAAACAAATTTCTCCATTCTCTACTCCTCAAAACTCCAACAAAAAGAATTCTCTTTAAAAAGAGCAAATACTAAATGCCGCTGCAAGTTAGACACCATATAATCCATACCATGGAAAGATTGCTAATTTTATCAGCCATATCCTTCAAATTTCAGGAGACTTAGAACCTTATATTCTTGTTTTTTTCTTCCCTTTGTAATAGTCACCATACCCTCAGGGAAGAGTCATTTAATCTCTCTTGCCTGCAGAATCTATGCCCATTATATTGGTTTACTAATCATCAGGAAGATATTATGGAAGTAGTTTGGAGAGGTCAACAAAGAATTTTACCTTCATAAGAGAGGGTATGGGTGTCAGAAAGCTTCAAATTTGATCTTGTATTGGCCACAAACTGCTGGTGTGACCTTGGGCAATACACTTATTCCCTAGGCTTTAAGCTCTTTACCAATAAAAGAGATGATTAGGTTGGATAATTTCTATAGCCGGTGCAGCTTGGAACTGCTGTGCTTGTGCAGTGTGTTCTGCCTGACAAGGTCAGTACACAACTTTTTTATAAATCACGACATGCCAGAAGATGGGACTATCATGTCAGCAATGCGGAGAGGTGTGTGGATTTCCACTGCGAATTATAATGGCTTCTCTCTGGAGCTTAACCTTCCAGACTTCCAAGACTGAACAGAGTTGAAGAAACATTAGGGGAAGTCTTCACCTCTTTTATTTGAGATCGGGAAGCAGGAGTCCTGTTCTATTTGTCCAAAACTAAGTGTGATAAGCAAACTAATCCTCATTAGTAAAATGTGATTAATGAATTGTAATCATCCACGTATCTCAGATATCTTGGGTGATCACACAAAATCCTTAAAGGTATTGTGAAGTGTAGCATTGGTGGATATGACCTGTCTGTAAACTATTAGAGAGGTCAGTGGCAGCTGTACCCCTGCGAGGCAGGGGAAGGTCGAGAAGCAAGGCTCAAAGTCAGGTTGCTCTGAATTTGAGAGGCTGCGGCAATATCAGGTATTTCCAGCGTCACCCATCCAAAGCTGTTACAGAAACATGTAGAGGTGGCTGTTGCATCTAGCCGTACGCATAGCTTCAAGATTCTCCCTAGATGTTCACAGAAAGGATGTTAGGTAGTTAGAATGAGGATTTCATGGATTTCTAGTCTGGTTCCATTGTGGGCTGGGTTTTTAAGCTTTCACATTCCCAGTTTCCCTCACAGTAGGTTGGCATGTGTAAATGCCTACTGTTGTAATTTGGCATTCGTCAGACAGCAGTATCAGTATATAATCTACATACCTTTCACAAAATCACATTCACTATTTTTTTTCATTTTAGGGATAGCTAACCCTTTCATAGACATTTTTTCATAAAAAAATGGACTACAGGGAGAGAGAGACAGAAGGAATGAGCTCCCATCTGCTGTTTCATTCGCCAAATGCCCACAAGTGGCTGGGGCTGAAGCACAGAGTCAGAAGCTCCATCCAGTTCCCCTGCATGAGTTGCAGGAACCCTGTGATTTGGGCTACCCTGGCTGTCTCCCAGGGTTTACTTTAGCAGGAAGCTGGGCTCAGGAACCAGAGCTGGAAACTGAATCCTAGCACTCTGATGTAGGAGACAGGCATGTTAACCACTAGGCCAAATGCCTGCCTCCTGTCTGTCATTTTAGCTGGATTGGAGCATCCACTCATGGCAGGAGGAGCCACCCAAAAAACACAGAACCCACAAAATGAACTTGGCCTTGACAAAAGCCTATCTCTGGGCATATGAGGAAGGGCAGAGAAGGTGAGTTGTCTTACCTGAGACTTCTCTTCCTTGTCCAGGGCTTGCTGCACTGCTGCTCAGTCTCCTTGTCTACTCCTCACTGTTTTCCTCACCCTCTTCCTTCCACGTGGCTCTCTCTGTTCTTCCCTTTGCCACTGCTTTGATGTGGCCCAAGGACCACCCCATTCTGCCCCTTAAGTCTGTACCCCAAATCTTGGCTGACATTTGTCTTAAACACTGCACTTTGCTGCCTCCTGCACAAGTTCCTCCACTGGCTACCCTCCCAGAGTCATGGGGGCCCTTCTCACTTCTCCTGCTTGAAGTGCTGGCTGGCTCCCTGTTTGTCATCACCTCTTCCCCAGCCTGCTACCTTATCTCCTTGACATGGGGTGACATTGCTTTTCCTACACTGCACTCTCTCTCCAGAAATACTCAAGGAGAGCTACCCCACCCCCCTATTTTGGTCACTTCCCAGGGATGGTTCTATGGTTCCTTGGCTTCTTGTCCTTTGATAGGTAATTCAATATTTCCTTTTCAGCCAATTCCCTGCTTTCTTGTTTCTCCTCATGTACCACCAAGTACCTCACTCCGTAGTTCTTGAATTTCTTTCTTCCGGTGATGACTCATGAAAGAATCATGAGACTGTATGAGGGCTCTTCAAAAAGTTTCTGGAAAATATGTATTGTGAAAAACTATACCTGCATTTGAAAAGTTTTTCACACACACACAACAAAACCTTACCTTTTAATTCCATTTTTCCATGAACTTCCTGAAGCACCCTTGTGTGCACAATACTATAAAAGATGATGGAGTCTGTGAAGGCAGTATCAGGGGACTTTCTTAAATCTGAGTCCTGGCCCAGAGTCAGTGAATGAGAAGTGTTGTTGAATGGACGGTCTAGGTCATTAGAAATGTGAGTGCTTTTAGATAATGTTCTAACTCCCCAGTCACCAGTACTCTTCCAGACCACATTGTGTTCACCTATTGCCTCTGAGTCCTGCGTTCCATGTTGTCTCTGAAGGATGAACTGTTAGGCAGAGTAGATAAAAGTCTACAGTTTTCCCTGCTCCAGTGCTCCTAAGCATGTCTTCAGGCTGCATTCTCATGGCCTTTCTCAACAGGAAGACATAGAATGATAGAAGGAAACTTTGTTAAGCTCAATCAACCTGGCCCTCCAAGGTTCCCACTAGGTCTTGGAGACCCATGAAATTCACACAGGGAAGCTTAAACTTGACCATTAGGCAACACTTTAAAAACTGATTTAAGATTTGTAAGTAGAGAAGCTGGCTCTTGGAGCAGTGACAGGACAGAACCTGTTTGCAAGGAAAATGATTTTGGTAGTAGTAGATGCAAGAAGGCAAGCCAGGGAGGCCAATGCTCAGGATCCCATGAATGACCAAAGGTGAGAATCTAGGAGAGGGAAAAAGCAATGACTTCTGGTCCCGGGTTCTAGTCCTGGTTGTGCCTCTTCCATTCCAGCTCTCTACTGTGGCCTGGGAGGACAGTGGAGGATGCCCCAAGTGCTTGGGCCCTGCACCCACATGGGAGACCAGGAGGAAGCACCTGGCTCCTGGCTTCGGATCGGCACAGTGTCGGCTGTGGTGGTCCTTTGGGGAGTGAACCAATGGAAAGAAGACCTTTCTCTCTCTCTCTCTCTCTCTCTCTCTCTCTCACTGTCTATAACTCTACCTGTCAAATAAATAAATAAAAAAATATAAAAGCAGTGATTTCAAGAGAGAATTCAAAGGCAACATTTGATAGGATAATCTGTATAGACTGATGGGATGGCTGTAGTTACTTTATATTAAATTAGCCCTTTAAAACTTACTAATTATTTCCATTTTACAGACAATGAAACAGGCATAGGACCCAACTTCTTACCAGTTTTTTTTTTAAAGATTAATTTTTTTTTATTTGAGGGAGTTACAGAGAGAGGGCTAGAGAGAGAGAGAGTATTTTCATCTGCTGGTTCACTCCCAAAATGGCCACAAAGGCCAACACTGGGCTGATCCCAAGCAGGAGCCCGGAGCTTATTCCAAGTCTTTCACGTGGGTGAAGGGGCCCAAGCACTTGGACTATCTTCTACTGCTTTCTCAGGCACATTAGCAGGGAGCTGAATTGGAAGTGGAGCAGCCGGCAATCAAACCACTGCCCAAATGGACTGCCAATGTTGCAGGCAGCAGCTTTTACCCAGCACACCACAGTACCAGTCCCTGCTTTTGTATCTTGATGTGTGTTACCTGCTTTGGGCTTGAAGTCCAAAAGGAGTACTTGGTCTTGGAAAGTGGAGGATGGGGATGGTTCCCACACCCAGCAGGGAGATACTCATGCCTTGAAGAAGAGTTCCCCTGGAAGGTGGATACCAACATCACAGGCGGAAGCTTAACCCACTATACCACAATGCCGATCCCTCTAACCAGGCTGAGTCCAGGTTGGTTTGTGTGTGTGTGTGTGTGTGTGTATTTTAAGTGGTGCATCCCACAAGAAATAAAAGAAAAATGGCAACAAAAGGATGTCTCAGTGAAAGGAGTTCCATTTTTGAATTTGAGATGTCAGCCAAATAAAACTAGCCAGTAGCCCATGAAGTAGGGAGCTTTCCACTTTGGCCTGGTTTTGCTTTTAAAATAGGCTCAGAACCACCATCTTGAGAAAGCCACTATTGTTTTGTTTTCAAAGGGTGTTCTGCTTTTCTTCTTTCCTATCTCAGGGCCAGCCTCATAGGTCCTCAGCAGCACAGGGCACATTCTCAGAAGGGCCTTAGGCTTAGTGCAATGCTCCGCTGTTGCCATCTGCTAAGGTTTGAATGTTTTTGTCCCTTCCAAATGTTGTAACTTCACACCCATTGTGATGCTGTTAAGAAGTGGAAAGTTCTGAGAGCTCCACCCTCATGAAAAAATTAATGTCCTTCTAAAAGAGTCTTCAGCAAGAGTTCTCTCCTTTGCTTTCCTGCCATGAGAGAGCACAGTGTGCTCTCCAGAGGATGCAGTGAGGAGGCACCACCTTGGAAGCAGAAATCAGGGTCTCACCAGGCAGTGAACCTGCTACTCATGCATCTTGGACTTCCAACCTCCAGAACTGTGAGAAACAAATTTATGTTCTACAAATTACCCAGACTAAGGTATTTTGATAAAGTAGCACACATAGCATACCATCCTTTCGAATTAATTTTTTAAATTTCATTTTTAAAAGATTTATTTTTATTTATTTGAAAGGCAGGGTGAAAGAGAGAAAAATGGATGGAGAGACAGAGAGAAAGAGGTCATCCATTTGCTGTTCACTCTCCAAGTGGGCACCATGCCCCAGCCAAAGCCGAAAGCCTGGAACTCCATCTGGATCTCCCATGCAGGTGTAGGGGCCCAAGCACTTGGCCATCTTCCACTGCTTTCCCAGGCACATTAGCAGGAAGCTGGATCAGAAGCAGAGCAGCTGGGACTCAAATGAGGGCTTCAATAGGGGATGACACCATTGCAGGTGGCAGTTTAAGCCATTGTGCCATAATGCTGACCCCTAAGATACCATCTAATAACTATTAAGCTAGGTGTCCCACATTTTTGATTTTGACTATGCCATGCAAGTGATAGCTAGTCCTGCCTCCCTGATGGAGGGCGGGGTAGGCATTCAAGATTCGGGCATTCATTGTACAGTCCAGGCCTCCTTCATTGTCAAGGATGAGTGCTTCTTTCACTGTTTCCATGAAATTCTTCTAATGTCTTTGATATTCAATGTTCAATCAGTGTTGCTTGGTTCTTAGGCACTACACTTTTAAAGCTGATTTTCAATTCTTTCTCAATGTTCTCTCCTCGCTTAGCCCTCATGACATACCATTTCTGCCACTTCTTGATTTGGTCTTCTTTGTCTTGCCTTGCCAGTTTTTCCTCTTGGTTCTACCAAACACCTGGAGGTACTTTCCAAGACTCAATAATCAGCAATTGAATCATTCTTCTGAAAGCTTATTTACTCCCATATGAGTGATCAGTCCTTCCCATGTGTTGTGCACATGAAAATGCATTTCCATCATCCTTATAGAATTCATTGCATTGACCCTAACGATATATTTAATATATTTAACCTATTTCATTCTCCTTTTCCCTACCTGTTCTAAATCTTCCCACCTGCTGACTTCATAACTCTTTTCAGATTTATGGCTTTTTCTCACCCTGTTATTCCTTTCCTCTGGCTGCTCTATTCAGTCACCAGTGAGTCCTATGCTGTTCTTAGGTCCTAATTGTTTAACGCCACTTTGAGGAATATTTTTCATAATCTTTGAGAGGAGCTCCAAGATGGTGGAATAGGGATGGAACACACTGATAGTCCAGGGAAAGACAGTTTAATAAAAGTGGAGATACTGCAGATTCAGGGAAGAGTTAGGGAAAAAACAGCAGAGGAAACTCTTCCAGAACTAGTGGGACATGGGACCAATGTGGAGGGCACAGGGACTCATGGCTCGGGACCACAGCCACTGAATCTACACAACAGCTCTGGAAAGGGAGGTGAGGCAAAACCTCAGCAGCCCAAGACTGGAGGGAAAGTGGAAGAAAGAGCCTAGAGGGAATGAGGCTTGAAGCCCTATGGGGGAAAGTTCACTGAAAGTGAAAGGCTAGAAAAAGATATACCATGCCAACAGAAATGAAAAAAGAGTGGGTATAGCCATCTTAATATCACACAAAATAAATTTTAACACAAAAAATGTTAAGAGAGAAAAAGAGGGGCACTATATAATGATTAAGGGATCAATTCAATAGGAAGATGTAACTATTATAAACATATATGCACCTAATTACAGGGCACCAGTGTATTTAAAAGATATGTTAAGGGACTTAAAGGGAGACTTAGACTCCAATACAATAGTACTGGGGGACTTCAATACTCCACGCTCAGAAATAGATCAACCGGACAAAAGATCAACAAGGAAACAACAGATTTAATTGACACTATAGCCCAAATGGATCTAACCAATATCTACAGAACTTTCAATCCTACATTTAAAGAATTTACATTCTTCTCAGCAGTGCGTGGAACCTACTCTAGGATTGATCACATACTAGGCCATAAAGCAAGTCTCAGCAAATTCAAAAGAATTAGAATCATATGATGCAGCTTCTCAGACCACAGTGGTATGAAGCTGGAAATTAGCAACTCAGGAATCCCTAGAGTGCATGAGATTGTATTGGAATCCCCTGGCACATTTCTAACTCCACCATTTGGGGCAAGTAAGCTTGAGCATGTCCCAAATTGTACATCTCCTCTTATTCCCACTCTTATATTTAACAGGGATCACTTTCAGTTAAATTTCAACACCTAAGAATAATTGTGTGTTAATTACAGAGTTCAACCAATACCATTAAGTAGAACAAAAAATACTAAAACAGATAAAGTATTAAATTGTACATCATATGGCCAGCACCGTGGCTCACTAAGCTAATCCTCCGCCTTGTGGTGCCGGCACGCTGGGTTCTAGTCCCGGTCAGGGTGCCGGATTCTGTCCCAGTTGCTCCTCTTCCAGGCCAGCTCTCTGCTGTGGCCAGGGAGTGCAGTGGAGGATGGCCCAAGTGCTTGGGCTCTGCACCCCATGGGAGACCAGGATAAGCACCTGGCTCCTGCCATCGGATCAGCACTGTGCACTGGCCGCAGTGTGCCAGCCGTGGCAGCCATTGGAGGGTGAACCAACAGCAAAGGAAGACCTTTCTCTCTGTCTCTCTCTCTCTCACACTGTGCACTCTGCAAGAAAAATAAATAAATTGTACATCATACAGACTGAACAACATACTCCTGAATGAACACTAGGTCATAGAGGAAATCAAAAGAGAAATCAAAAACTTTCTGGAAGTAAATGAGGATAACAACATAATATATCAAAATGTATGGGATACAGCAAAAGCAGTGTTAAGAGGAAAGTTTATAGCAATAGGTGCCTACATCAAGAAATTGGAAAGGTACCAAATAAATGAGCTATCAATGCAGCTCAAGGGTCTAGAAAAACTGCAGCAAACCAGACCCACATCTAGTAGGAGAAGAGAAATAATTAAAATCAGAGAAGAAATCAACAGGATTGAAAAAAAATTACAAAAAATCAGCCAAACGAGGAGCTGGTTTTTTTGAAAAAATAAACAAAATTGACACCACATTGGCCCAACTCACTAAAAAAAGAAGAGAAAAGACCCAAATCAATAAAATCAGAGATGAAAAAGGAAACGTAACAACAGACACTACAGAAATAAAAAGAATCATCAGAAATTACTACAAGGACTTGTATGCCAGCAAACAGGGAAATCTATTAGAAATAGATAGATTCCTGGACACATACAACCTTCCTAAATTGAGCCAGGAAGACATAGAAAACCTAAACAGACCCATAACTGACACAGAAATTGAAACAGTAATTAAGGCCCTCCCAACAAAGAAAAGCCCAGGATCAGAGGAATTCACTGCTGAATTCTACCAGACATTTAAAGAACTAACTCCAAATCTTCTCAAACTATTCAGAACAATCAAAAAAGAGGGAATCCTCCCAAGTTCTTTCTATGAAGCCAGCATCACTTTAATTCCTAGGCTGGAGAAAGATGCAGCATTGAAAGAAAATTACAGACCAATATCCCTGATGAACATAGATGCAAAAATCCTCAATACAATACTGGCCAATTGCATGCAACAACACATCAGAAGGATCATCCACCCAGACCAAGTGGGATTTATCCCTGGTATGCAGGGATGGTTCAATGTTCGCAAATCAATCAGTGTGATACACCACATTAACAGACTGCAGAAGAAAAACCATATGATTATCTCAATAGACACAGAGAAAGCATTAGATAAAATACAACACCCTTTCATGATGAAAACCCTAAGCAAACTGGGTATAGAAGGCACATTCCTCAATACAATCAAAGCAATTTATGAAAAACCCACAGCCAGCATCCTATTGAATGGGGAAAAGTTGGAAGCATTTCCACTGAGATCTGGTACCAGACGGGGATGCCCACTCTCACCACTGCTATTCAATATAGTTCTGGAAGTTTTAGCCAGAGCCATTAGGCAAGTAAAAGAAATTAAAGGGATACAAATTGGGAAGAAAAGAACTCAAACTATCCCTCTTTGCAGATGATATGATTTTTTGCTTAGGGAATCCAAAGAACTCTACTAAGAGACTATTGGAACTCATAGAGAGTTTGCAAAGTAGCAGGATATAAAATCAATGCACAAAAATCAAAGCCTTTGTATACACAGGCAATGCCATGGTCGAGAAAGAACTTCTAAGGTCAATCCCATTCACAATAGCCACAAAATCAATCAAATACCATGGGATAAACTTAACCAAGGACATTAAAGATCTCTACAATGAAAATTACAAAATCTTAAAGAAAGAAATAGAAGAGGATACCAAAAAATGGAAAATTCTTCCATGCTCATGGATTGGAAGAATCAATATCATCAAAATGTCCATTCTCCCAAAAGCAATTTACAGATTCAATGCAATACCAATCAAAATACCAAAGACCTTCTTCTCAGATCTGGAAAAAATGATGCTGAAATTCATATGGAGACACAGGAGACCTCGAATAGCCAAAGCAATCTTGTACAACAAAAACAAAGCTGGAGGCATCACAATACCAGATTTCAGGGCATTCTACAGGGCAGTTGTAATCAAAACAGCATGATACTGGTACAGAAACAGATGGATAGACCAATGGAACAGAATAGAAACACCAGAAATCAATCCAAACATCTACAGCCAACATATTTGATCAAAGATCCCAAACCAATCCCTGGAGTAAGGACAGTCTATTCAATAAATGGTGCTGGGAAAATTGGAATTCGACATGCAGAAGCATGAAGCAAGATTGCTACCTTTCACCTTACACAAAAATCTGCTCAACATGGATTAAAGATCTAAATCTGTGACCCGACACTATCAAATTATTAGAGAACATTGGAGAAACCCTGCAAGATATAGGCACAGGCAAACAATTCTTGGAAAAGACCCTGGAAGCACAGGCAGTCAAAGCCAAAATTAACTGCTGGGATTGCATCAAATTGAGAAGTTTCTGTACTGCAAAAGAAACAGTCAGGAAAGTGAAGAGGCAACCGACAGAATGGGAAAAAATATTCGCAAACTATACTACAGATAAAGGATTGATAACCAGAATCTACAAAGAAATCAAGAAAATCCACAACAACAAAACAAACAACCCACTTGAGAGATGGGCCAAGGGCCTCAACAGACATTTTTCAAAAGAGGAAATCCAAATGGCCAACAGGCACTTGAAAAAATGTTCAGGATCACTAGCAATCAGGGAAATGCAAATCAAAACCACAATGAGGTTTCACCTCACCCCGGTGAGAATGGCTCACTTTCCGAAATCCACCAACAACAGATACTGGAGAGAATGTGGGGAAAAAGGGACACTGACCCACTGTTGGTGGGAATGCAACCTGGTAAAGCCATTATGGAAGTCAGTCTGGAGATTCCTCAGAAACCTGAATATACTCCTACCATTCAACCCAGCCATCCCACTCCTTGGAATTTACCCAAAGGAAATTAAATTGGTAAACAAAAAGGCCATCTGCACATTAATGTTTATCACAGCTCAATTCACAATAGCTAAGACCTGGAACCAACCCAAATGCCCATCAGCAGTAGACTGGATAAAGAAATTATGGGACATGCACTCTATAGAATACTGTACAGCAGTAAAAAAAGCAATGAAATCCAGTCATTTGCAACAAAATGGAGGAATCTGGAAAACATCATGCTGAGTGAAATAAGCCAGTCCCAGAGTGACAAATATTATATGTTCTCCCTGATTGGTGACAACTAATGAGCATCAAAAAGGAAACCTGTTGAAGTGAAATGGACACTATGAGAAACAGTGACTTGATCAGCTCTTGTCATCACTGTTGATGTACAATTTAATACTTTATCTGTTTTAGTATTTTTTTGTTCTACTTAATGCTATTGGTTGAACTCTGTAATTAACACACAATTATTCTTAGGTGTTTAAATTTTAAGTGAAAGTGATCCCTGTTAAATATAAGAGTGGGAATAAGAGAGGGAGGAGATGTACAATTTGGGACATGCTCAAGCTTACTTGCCCCAAATGGTGGAGTTAGAAATGTGCTAGGGGATTCCAATACAATCCCATCAAGGTGGCATGTACCAATGCCATCTCACTAGTCCAAGTGATCAATTTAGCTCACAGTAGATCATAATAATAGGTCTAAGAGTCAAAGGGATCACACAAACACGACTAGTGTCTGCTAATACTAACTGATAGAATCAAAAAGGGAGAGAACAATCCAACATGGGAAGCAGGAAACACAGCAGACTCACAGAATGGCAGATGTCCTAAAGAGCACTCTGGCCTCGGAATCAGCCCTTAAGACATTTGGATGTGGCTGCAGAGCCCATGAGAGTATTTTAGGCATGGAAAGCCAAAACACTCTGTCCAAAAAAAAAAATCTAAAGGAAAGACCTCTGTGAGTGAGACCCCAGTAGAAAGAATGGGCCATCAAAGAAGGAGGTACCTTTCTCTGAAGGGAGGAGAGAACTTGCACTTTGACTATGACGTTGTCTAAATAAGATCAAAGTCAGTGAGATCAGGCGGATTACATGGCCTTGGCAACTCATGACTAGAGCATGGGGAGATTGCTGACGCCTTAAACAAGAGTGTCAATTTGTTAAGTCAACAACAGGAGTTACTGTGCACTTACTCCTCATGTAGGATCTCTGTCCTTAATGTGTAGTTCAATGTGAATTAATGTTATGACTAGTGCTCAAACAGTATTTTGCACCTTGTTATCTGTGTGCATGCAAACTGATGAAATCTTTACTTTAACATATACTAAATTGATCTTCTGTATATAAAGATAATTGAAAGTGAATCTTGATGTGAATGGAATGGGAGAGGGAGCAGGAGATGGGAGGGTTGCGGGTGGGAGGGAAGTTATGGGGGAAAAAAAGCCATTGTAATCTGTAAATAGTACTTTGGAAATTTATATTTACTAAATAAAAGTTTAAAAAAAAAAGAATGTTCCCAATCCATGCTTCCATGGCTAGGTTCAAGATGCTCCCTTAATCTGGAATTCTTGTTTTTCGTTTGCACCCTTTCTCTGCCTGGCACATCTTTATTTCTACTTTTCTTTCTTTCTTTCTTTCTTTCTTTCTTTCTTTCTTTCTTTCTTTCTTTCTTTCTTTCTTTCTTTCTTTCTTTTTAAATAAAGATTTATTTAATTTGAAAGGCAGAGTTACAGAGAGGCAGAGAAAGAGAGAGAGACAGAGAGAGAGAGACAGAGAGAGAGAGAGAGAGAGATGTCTCCCATCTTCTGGCTCACTCCCCAAATGGATGCAATTGCCAAAACCAGGAGCCAGGAGCTTCTTCCAGGTCTCCCACATGGGTGCAAGGGCTCAAAGACTTAGGCCATCTTCCAGTGTTTTCCCAGGCCATAGCAGAGAGCTGGGTCAGAAGTAGAGCAGCTGGGACTCAAACTGGCACCCATATGGGATGCCAGCACTGCAGACAGTGGCCTTACCTGCTATGCCCCAGTGCCAGCCCCCTATTTCTCCTTTCATTTGTGCTAACAGGGCATCTGCTTTCTATTGCATTACTCCTCACTGACCACAGATCCCACACCCCCAACCACAACCTCCCACAAAATTAATGATTCTTTGGTGTTCCCAGAGTAGCACATGTTTGCTTCCACTCCAAGTCCTTGTCTCAGTGTATTGTAGTGATCCATCTACTCATCTGTCTCCTTCACCAGACTGCCAGCTCCTAGGAAGCCATGGTCACCTTTTCTCAGGTGAAGGACACTCCACCAAGCTCTAAATCTCTCTTCAAGAAGGCTTAGCTGACTACCTGGTCTGAAGTAACAGTTCCCCTCATGCTCTCTACTACAGCACTTACAGTATTGAAATGACCTGTTGACTTATGCATCATCTCCTACTAGAATGGGAATATCCTAGGACAGGAGCTCATGTAATTCATCGCTGCCATCCAAGTTCCTGGCACACAAAAGGACTAAATAAAAGTCAGCCCCCGAAAGCCTTTACGGTTTTTGTAGTTTTAGTGATTTTCAGTATTTGAGTTATTTTTAGATGTCAAATGGTGCTTTTGTCTCGAACTAAATTTGGTACATTTTATTAACTGCTTATTACTTTACTATGAAGATTTCAGCTCTGTAGATAATTGAAAAATCTCAAATGCTAGAGAAGGACCATGTTTAGTTGGCAGAAAATCTTCCTTACTTGTAGGTGGTGGAGCCTGAGAGAATGTGGAATTCAAAGGAGAAGAGTGAACATGTAGAGTGATAGGTGGTGCTCGTTCATGGCACTGGAATGCCAATAAACATGCAACATCCCACCCCTTGGGGTTTACAGCTGTTAGCCCCATTTATTAGAGAGAGATTTCAAGAGAAGGTTAATGAAGTTACTTAACAAGTTTGTGCTAAAAACCAAGATAAAATGATGCTGAAAATCCCCTCAGTACCCAGAATCATTGGGGGTGCTTGCAGCCACTGCTAACTCTGCTCCCTTAGGCACTATTCCTTCATCATTTAGTTCTGAGGCCTGGGGAGGGCGGAGCAAGGCTCCTTCTTGCTTGTCCACTTACCTGCCATTCCTATAGCCCCTGAGACATGGGCAGAAGACGCACTTTAACCATGAAAGACTACTTTTATGTCTGTGGTGCAAGCTTCATGGACCCAGTTCCTTGGGGTTTTGGATTTTTTATTCAAAGCCACACTTGCTTTATCTTTAAAGGAAAAGATTTTTTTTTGACAGGCAGAGTTAGACAATGAGAGAGACAGAGAAAGGTCTTCCTTCCATTGATTCACCCCTCAAATGGCCACTATGGCTGGCACAGTGCCGATCCAAAGCCAGGAACCAGGTGCTTCCTCCTGGTCTCCCATGCAGGTGCAGGGCCCAAGCACTTGGGCCATCCTCCACTGCCTTCCAGGGCCATGGCAGAGAGCTGGACTGGAAGAAGAGCAAACAGGAGAGAATGGGTGCCCCAACCAGGACTAGAACCTGGGGTGCTGGCGCCGCAGGTGGATGATTAGCTTAGTGAGCCACAGTGCCTGCCTCTAAAGGAAAAGATTTATATATTTATTTGAAGGCAGAGCAAAAGAGGGAGCAGGAGAGAGAAGGAGAGAAAGAGATAGAGATAGAGATGGAGATAGAGAGAGAGAGAGAGAGAGAGAGAGAGAGAGAGAAATGAAGAGGAAGAGAAAGAGATCTTCCATTTACTTTTTCTACCCAAATGACTACAGCAGCTAGGGCTAGGCTAGGCAGAAGCCAGGAACAAGAAACTCCATCTGGGTCTCCTGCATGTGTAGTAGGGACCCAAGTTCTTGAGCCATCATTTGCTGCTTTCCCAGCCACATTAACAGGAAGCCGGATTGGAAGCAGAGCAGCTGGAACTCAAACTGGCATTCTGGAAGTGGGATTCCAGAGTTGCAAGCTACGGCTTAACCTACTGTGCCACGATGCCAGCTCAAAGCAAACTTTTAACACTCAAAACACTTCTTTTCCCAAAAATGGAGTGATGTCAAATTGAAGCCCAGCTGTGGGTCTTCAAGACTGGATTTTTTTTAATCTACCATTTTCTTCATTTTTCTGGGTTAATTTGTGCTCTGCTTTCTCTGGGGCAAAGAAATGTTCCCTTGAGGCTGTGAATGTCCTCTGCTCTCAAAGGTGCTCCCAGCACTAAAGGCCCAAGGCATGGCTGGCTAATAACTCTGTGTGTCATCCCTCCACATGTATTAAAATGTATAAGTAGTCATAAACACAGCACATTATATGTGACACATACAATTCTTGGGCAACATATATATCTGTATAATTTTCTTCTGCTTCCCTCATATGTAGATAAATGTCATCGGGAGAACCTGGACTGGCATGATGGCAGTAAGAGTAGAATGAAAAAGGGCTAGAAACCAGAGACATTTCAAAGACAGACTGATTGCCTATTGGCAATAATGTGGAGACTCTGCCCTGTCCTGGTAGGAATGTTTATGTTAGAGAGACTAGGCAGATTTTGGCAAATTACCTGATTACACTTAAAGTTCAGCTTCAGTTAGACCAAACACTTAATGTCCTTTGTTATTAAAGAAATGGCCTTAGAACAAGGATTCAGAATTTTCCCATACCTTACAGTCTGTTACGGTTTGAATGTTTGTCTCCTCCAAAGCTCCTGTTGAAATTTAATGGTCTGGCCAGTGCCACAGCTCACTTGGCTAATCCTCTGCCTGTGGCACCAACACCCCAGGTTCTAGCCCTGGTTGGGGTGCCAGATTCTGTTCTGGTTGCTCCTCTTCCAGTCCAGCTCTCTACTGTGGCCTGGGAGTAGAGTGGAGGATGGCCCAGGTCCTTGGGCCCTGCACCTGCATGGGATACCAGGGGGAAGCACCTGGCTCCTCGCTTTGGATCAGCACAGTGTACCAGCCACAGCACGCTGACCACATGTGCTGGCCATAGCGGCTATTTGGGGGGTGAACAAATGGAAAGGAAGACCTTTCTCTCTCTCTCTCACTGTCTAACTCTGCCTGTCAAAAAAAAAAAAAAAAGAAATTTAATTGTCATTGTAACAGTTTTCACAGGTGGGCCCATTAGCAAGTGGTGTCCTCCTGGGTGAGATTACTGTCATTATGAAGAACAAGTCTGGCCCCCTTGAGGAATAGCCTTCTTCCCCTCCCGTGGCTGTGCCTTCTCAGATGCAGAGACCAGACTCTTACTAGTCAACAAAACGGCCAGCACTTTGATTTTGGGCTTCCCAGTCACCAGAACTGTAAGGAATGAACTTCTGTTCTCTGTAAATTACCCAGGCTCAGGTATTTACTATAGCAGTGCACAACGGACTAAGACACAACCTAATCAAACTACATTTTACAAGTATATATTGGCTGTGATGCTCTGAATAAAGAGTTCAGAGTGAATTCAGATATGATTAAAACATAAACCCCTGAGCTGAAAGTCATATGGTAGGGACAAATATAAAATATTGTTCTTCCAAGAAGATAAGAGGAAGCTTCATAAATCCCCCAAGTGACCTGATCAAAGGGTTTATATATATATATATATATATATATATATATATATATATATATATATATATATTTGAAAGGTAGAAACAGAGATAGGTAGGTACATAGATAGATAGATAGATAGATAGATAGATAGAGGCAGACAAAGATCTCCCATCTGCTGCTTCACTTCTCAAATGCTCAAAATAGTCAGAGCTGAACAGGTTGAAGCCAGGAGCCAGAAACTAAATCCTGGTCCCCCATGTGGGTGGCAGAGATTCAACTGCTTGAGTCATCACCTATTGTCTCCTAGGATCTGCATTAACTGGAAGCTGAAATCAGGAGCAGAGCTGGAACTTGAACCCAGGCACTCTGATAATGGGATGTGGGTATCCCAAACCTGCAACTATGCCAAATGCCTGCCCCTAGAGAATGGTTTTGTGCATTGCAGAGTCAGATTTTAAAATATTAATAGTAATATAATTTTGTTGCACTTGGAAGTTATCAGGTATTCAGCAAGGTAGAAGCTCCAGAAACACAAAATAATCAAAGTTAGAACTAAATGTGCAAAGTAGAAATTGAAAAGTAACAGTGTCGAGTACAGTGAGAGAGCAGTGAGAGAGGCAAGCTCACACCCAGCTGCTGGTGGTGCAAACTTGTATCACCTTTATGGGAAATCATTTTTTACTCATGAGTCAAGATCCTTAAACATGTCTGATCCAAGAAAATAATTTGATAGATATGCAGGGATGCATTTATGAGGGCTTTCATTGCAGAAAAATTAGAAATAGCCAACTTTAAATAAATTAAATATAATGGGCATCTACCTACCTATTGATTTGGCCACCAAATAAACCCTTTCTCAGAATTGCCCATCTCTGTGTGCTTATTGAGGTAGAGATGCCATGTGACTATTTACCAGGCTACAAATATGTTTCTGGGTTCATTGATTCTTTTTGCAAATATTTGCCCACTATATACCAAGCAATGCTCTGGGAGTTGGAAATTCATCAGCAAATCAGATGACAATTCCTACCCTTATGGAGTTTATACTCATCTTTAATTGTGATAGCTTCTATCTCAGGTTTTATTTTGTAGTTTACAGCTGACATTATCCTGACACCAAATCTAGTGGAAGAAGGAATATCCATGTCCTCAATAGGCAGAAAAATCAACTTGGCTCTTGTGCCTATTTCTGAAGTGTTCACTGTCAGGTAGCTGGGTTGCACAAGTCTCCTGACCTCCTGGGAACCAGAGGACCCCACTGGAACCACAGCTGGGAGTGGAGGCCACATAGGGATCAACTGTTGCTAAAAGGAGGGCAACCAGATTGTGGGTACCCTAACCCAACCACTGTTCTGATTGGTGATTTTCATTGACGGAATTCCAGTCTGTAAATTGATCATCGTTTACAGCAGCTACAGTTCATGTCTCATTTAATGTTAAGATTAAAAACACTTCCCCCTAGATTTTATATGTAAGAGTACTTAAAATATTCAGCATTTGGAGTGGGCATTGTGGTATAGTGAGTTAAGCTGTGGCTTGTGATGTCTGAGTCTTTGGTCCTGGCTCCTCCACTTTTGATCCAGCTTCCTGCTAATGTGCCTGGGAAGGCAGTGGATGATGTCCCAGGTACTTTGGTCCTTGCCACAATGTGGGAGACCTGGATGGAGTTCTAGGCTCCTGGCTTCAGTCTGACTTAGCCCTGGCTGTGGTGGGCATTTGGAGAGTGAAACAGTGCACGGAGGATCTCTCTCTCTCTCTTTCTCTCTTTCCCCCATCTCTCTCTCATTCAGCCTTATTACTCAATCATTCAATCTTAAGGAAAATGAAACATTCTGCTCTCAATTCATCTGGATTTTGTTTTGGTAATGTTGTGATATAGGAATTTAATTTTTTTTAAAAATGTGTTTATCTGATTTTCTGAATTTTTATAATAAAAAGGGATGGGCTTGTGTGGTGGAAAACTGTTTTAAAAGGTAGACATCACAGTCATTTGTGTGTTGGGATATTTAACACCTCATTGCTTAGAGCGGGTCGGGGATGATTCAGAACCCAGTAAGGGAGAACAGAGTTTAAACTCAACCACCAGTTAGCTCTCGGGCTTAGCAAGTCTCTGAGCCTCAACATTCTCTGTGTAAGGGAGACAATATCTCCTCCTCAAAGGGTGGTTGTGATAAATAACACAATCTTTGTAAAAAATACCAGATAGTTCCCGGTGCATAATAAAGATGTGTACATAATAACCAATATATTTATTAGTGAAAGAGAGACTGTTGTTCAATAACAGAAAATGGCTTAATTAAATTATGATAGATTCATGTTATGGAATATTATATGCAGTTACTGAAAATCATATTTTAGAGGAATGTTTTATTATATGGAGAAATATTCATCATAAATAAGCAGGGTGTGTTCTAATGTTGAAAAATATGTGTATGTACATATGATTTTTATTGTGCCTTTAGAAAAGAATTTAGAAGAGAAGCCTCCAAAACTGTTAAAGGTAGATATCTCTGGGTTCCAAGTTTGCACATTTTCTTTTTTTTAAAGATTTATTTTATTTATTTGAAAGACAGAGTTACAGAGAGAGGTAGAGACAGAGAGAGAAGTCTTCCATCTGCTGGTTCACTCCCCAGATGGCCACAACAGCCGGAGCTGCACTGATCCGAAGCCAGGAGCCAGGAACTTCCTCCAGGTATCCCACGTGGGTGCAGGGGCCCAAGGACTTAGACCATCTTCTACTGCTATCCCAGGCCACAGCAGAGAGCTGGATTGGAAGAGGAGCAGCTGGGACTAGAACTGGCACCCATATGGGATATTGACCTTTATACTTGTTTCATTTAAAAAGTTTTCTTAAATAAGAGTTGTTTTTATAAGTAGAAAAATGTTTTTAAATGCAATGTAATTTGTACTAAAATATAGTACCTATAAGTATGTGGGAAGAGAGACATAGAAACCTTAGGTAGAGTTTGAAGAAGTAGGTCTTGCAATGTGGGAAGGAGGGGCCAATAAAAAACACCATCACCTACCTCATGGACTTGGGCACCAACTAAATGAGAGACAAATGGGGGCCAGCATTTGTAATGATGTAGTAGGTTAAGCCTCAGCTTGCAGTACTGGCATCCCATATGGGCACAGGTATGTGTCCCAGTGGCTCCTCTTTCTATCCAGCCCTCTGCTTATGGCCTGGGAAAGCAATAGAAGATGGCCCAAGTATTTGGGCCCCTGCACCCACGTGGGAGACCTAGAAGAAGCTCCTGGTTCCTGGCTTCAGATTGGCCCAGCACTGGCCATTATGGCCATTTGCACAGTGAACCAGAAGATGGGAGACCTTTCTCTCCATCTCTCCCTCTCTCTCTGTTACTCTACCTCTCCAATAAATAATAACATCTTTAAAAAAGAGAGAGAGAGACAAATGGTGATCAAAATGATCACTGTGAAAAAGACAAAGACTTCACGGTCTCAATATGTGTGTGATCTACCAAAACTTAACCCATGGAAGTAGAGAGTAGAATGCTAGTTGCCAGGAGGTGTGTGGGATTGGGTTGGATGGGGACAGGGGAGATGTAGGTCCAGTACACAGCCTTTCGGTTTGACAGAAGGCGTCAGTTTTGAGATCCACTGAAGTAAAGAGACTAGAGTCAATAATAATGTGTTAAATATTTCAAAATGATTGAGTAAATTTCAAATGTCTCAGCGCAGAAATGACTAGTAAATGAGATGATGAATATGTTAACTAGCTAGATTTGACTGTTCCACATTGTATGTATGCATCAAAATATTGCATTGCACCCCACAAATGTAATTACCATCTGTCAATCAAAAATGTTAAAGTTAAACATTCAAAAAAAATTCTGGATGCATTGCTCAAAAGTAACTGCCCCCACCCCACATGAAGCAGGCACTGCTATTGCTAAGGAAGGTTAGAGGCAGTATCTCTAGTATTGCTAGGCTGGCTGACAAACAGAGCTAGACAGTGCTGCAGGGACAGTCTCCCAAGTACTCCACAGCAAGCAGAGGTGAGGAAAAAGGTGAGTGCCCTGCAAGGAAGAGGCAGAGAAAGTAAAGGCAAGTTGTGGTCCTTCTCCCAAACTCATCGTGTGCAAATCCCCTGCTTCCCTGTGAAGGGAAAAGGGAGTGGCATCTGAGGGACCCTTGCTGAGCACACAAACATGAAGCCAGAACAAAGTGGAGATGCCTTGCTCAGCTCTGGGGCATGCTCCGTCTCACCAAACACCATAGGAAGACCAGTGAGCATGAAAATCATTTCTGCAGAGAGTGGAGAAGAAATCAGGGGTGAAGAGGTCACGGACAGTCAGACAGTGAAGCTTCATCTCGGTAGATAGTCCCTTGGGAAATCTGTTAAAATGTGGGAGGAAGCTATGCAAATTGAGAGAGCATGGAAGAAACAAGGTTCACTTTCTAGGTTTTTTGTTTTTTGTTTTTTTTTTTTGACAGGCAGTGTTAGACAGTGAAAGAGAGAGAGACAGAGAGAAAGGTCTTCCTTCCATTGGTTCACCCCCTAAATGGCTGCTACGGCCAGTGCACTGCGCTGATCCGAAGTCAGGAGCCAGGTGCTTCCTCCTGGTCTCCCATGCGGGTGCAGGGCCCAAGAACTTGGGCCATTCTCTCCTGCCTTCCTGGGCCACAGCAGAGAGCTGGACTGGAAGAGGAGCAACTGAGACAGAACCAGCACCCCAACTGGGACTAGAACCCAGGGTGCTGGTGCCACAGGTGGAAGATTAGCCTAGTGAGCTGCGGTGCTGGCCTACTGTAAAAATTTTTATTAATTCATTTTATTCCCACACTGACCAAATTCTGTTT
Organism: Lepus europaeus; assembly: GCF_033115175.1. Lineage (NCBI taxonomy): Eukaryota > Metazoa > Chordata > Mammalia > Lagomorpha > Leporidae > Lepus > Lepus europaeus. The sequence goes on from NW_026909031.1 coordinate 31,492, forward strand.
TTATAGATTGACTTGTCTAAGATCATACACTCAGCAAGTGCTGCAGCAGAGGTCAAACCTTAAAAGTTTGAACTCTTAGCCATGAAAAGTAGATGCCACCCAGGAGATGGTGAACCCTTTTCCAGGGTTACCTTGCCATTTTGAACTTGGGAAAGACCAGGAGGTGGATGTACCTCACAGTTCCTGTGCTGTCTGTCTGAAGGCTGTTTCTCCCACTCCACAACTGGTCAGTCCTGTTCACCAGGTGCAGCTTCCCTATATGGATGGCCACAGGGAAGAGAACATGGGCCCAGCTGCATCCCCATGTACTGCCCTTGTCTTTATCCCTCACAGCATGCTGCGTGAACTGTAGAGCTGACTCCAGATTATCAGGAAGTCTTGATGTGACCAATGAGATTTTGACTAAAAGGGGCAACATTTGAAATGACCCTGCAAGAGTCGTTTCCTAAGCTGAAAGGAAGAGCACAGAACAGGACAAGCCTCGTAAGCAGAAGCTTTCAGTGGACACACCCCCATTTCTAACCTTTCCTCTCCAAGGAGTTTTTCTTTAAAATGGCAAAGTGACTCCTCATTGCCCTAACTGAAGATTCTCACCTGGTCTGGAGCCTGGTTTGAACTTCTTCCTCCACCTTCCAGGCAACTGGTGCAGTCCAGTAACCTGTATGGACACCACCAATGGGTTCTCTACCTTCTGACTGCTGGGTGGGCTCACTCAATGGAGAGCCCTGGAGGAAAATAAGATGGAGTAAGGTCTTGGTGTATATTTCCTAGCTCCCCTCCTTCAGGGTAGCTGAGATGATCAGTTATGTGTGTCAGTTTGGCTAGACTACAGTCTCCAGTCTCCAGTTATTCAATCAAAGGCTAATCTAGGTGTTGCCACAGAAGTATTTTGTACATGTGATTAAAGCACATAATCAACTGACTGTCAACAGGGAGATTCTTTCAGATAACTGGGATGGGTCTGGCTCAATCATTTGAAAGAGCCTGGCTCACTTGGTTAACCCTCCACCTGCAGCACCAGCATCCCATATGGTTCTAGTCCCAGTTGCTCCTCTTCCAGTCTAGCTCTCTATTGTGGCCCAGGAAGGCAGTGGAGGATGGTCCAAGTGCTTGGGTGCCTACATCCTCATGGGAGACCATGAGAAAGCATCTGGCACCTGGCTTTGGGTTGGCGCTGTGCACCGACCATGGTGGCCATTTGAGGGGTGAACCAATGGAAGAAAGACCTTTGTCTCTTTCTCTCTCACTGTCTAACTCTGCCTGTCAAATAAAAAAAAACATTTGAAAGAGCTTAAGAGCAGAATGAAGGCTTCCCAGAAGAAGAACATCCACCTCTGGACAGTTGCTTTACCCTGGGCCTGAGAGTTCCAGTCCTTCATGGTGATGACCTGCCAATCAGTTTTGAAGGTTTATTTATTCAGTTGAAAGGCAGAGTGATAAAGAGGAAGAGAGACAGACAGAGACAGGAAATCTTTCTGCTGCTTCACTCTCAGATGGCCACAATGGCCAGGTCTGGGCCAGGCTGATACTAGGAGCCAGGGACTCCTAGCATGGGTGGCAGTGGACCAAGCCCTTGGGCCATTGTCTGATGCTTTCTGAGACACATTAGCAGGAAGCTAGTTGGGAAGCAGAGCAGCAGGGCCTCACACCAGTACCCCAATATAGGATGCTAGTGTTACAAGTGGCAGCTTAACTCCTGTGCCACAATGCCAACCTGGGATTTTGGACTCTTCGTGCCAGCCTGTTCAATTACATAAACTAATGTCTCCTACCATTTCTATTTCTCCCTCTGAACCCTGACCAATACAGTAGTCTCAGCTGCCTGTGTCTCTTAATCAAATCCTAGTGCTCCTTTCAAGTAGCTGGCCTGACCTGACTCTCTTTCCCTGTTCTGTAACTACTTCAAGACTCAGGATTGTAATAGCTTAAGTTACTGACCTCTTACTAGTAGTTCTCTTATACTTGGTGTTTGTGCATAATCCTTTTGTAAGTCAGCTGCCCCTAAATTATCCTATTTTGAGTGTGTTGTATCCTCTCCTGATCTGTGTGGTGCATCCACTAATCAAAAACCCCTGAAACCCTGGACAATCATCAAACACATTAATTCATTTATTTAGAGTATTATTGTGTACCTCTGATGAGAAGGGCAAGAGATATGTTGGCTAATAAAACAGCACAGTTTATGTCTTCATGAACTTACAGTGTGTTGAAGAGGTAGGTAATCTAACAAATTCTTACTGCTTTGCATGGGAAATTCTACAGTGAGGAAGAATTGCATACTTTGAGGGCACTGAGGAGGTGCTCCTAACATAAGAGCGAGTTGAGGCATCAGGAGAAACTTCCTGGATGAGGAGATATGTGAGTTGAAGTCTGAGGTAGGTGTAAGAATGAGTCAGATGAAAGTAGGTGTTGGTGTGGGGAGATGTGTTTCAGGCAAGAGGGTGATGTGTGCAGAAGTCTGGAATCCCATGAGAGGCTCCCTTAAGACCTGGGAGTGATGGGAGATAGCACAGGCTGCAGAGCCACATAGGAGCCTCACTGTCAGATAGGGGAAGCTGTGGAGAGGTTCTGAGCTTGGGGACATCATAATCAGATTTGGGTTTAGAAAGGTCATGCCCTGGAATGGAGAAAATACCAGAGGGGCAAGGCTGGAGTTCCAGTTATTCTGGAAGGAGATGATGGGGACTTGCACAAGAGCAGGGGCTGGTCCAGGAAAAGAGAAAATTGCAGATTTCTAGAAATGTTCAGATAAAGTGTTTTTTTTCATTTTCAATTATCTTTATATACAGAAGATCAATTTAGTATATATTAAGTAAAGATTTCATCAGTTTGCACCCACACAGAACATAAAGTGTAAAATACTGTTTCAGTACTAGTTGTAGCATTAATTCACATTGAACAACACATTAAGGACAGAGATCCTACATGAGGAGTAAGTACACAGTGACTCCTGTTGTTGACTTAACAATTTGACACTCTTTTGTTTATGGCATCAGTAATCTCCCTAGGCTCTAGTCATGAGTTGCCAAGGCTAAAAGATTTATTTATAAGCACAGAGAAAGAGAGAGATATCTTCCATCTGCTAGTTCACTCCTCAAATGCCTCCAGCAGCTAGGGCTGTGCCAGGCTGACACCATGAGCCAGGAATTCCATCCAGGTCTCTCACATGTGTGGTGGCAGGAACTCAATATTGGCCATTATCCCTTTCTTCCCAGGTACATTAGCTGGAAGCTGAATGGGAAGTGGGGTAGCCAGGACTCCAGCTGGCACTCTGATATGGGATTCAGGCAGCCAAGCAGCAGCTTAAACTGCTGTGCTACAATATCTGCCCCTAGATAATATAGTTTACCTATCATAAAATATGGGAGCCTGGCTCTGGGGAATGGGGAAATAGGATGAAAAAGAGACAATCTCCATTATGTTTCAGCATTGGTTGGATAGATGGCAGTGCATTTTGAGAGAGAAAACACAGGTCTGATAAGAGGAAAATTAGTTCAGATATGAACCTGTTGAGTTTGATGAACCCATGGGATATGCAGGGGAGGCCAAGAAGTAGGATGTGCATGTCTGAAGTCCCGAACAGACTTTTGAGCAATAGTTAAACATCTGAGGTTCACCAGCAAATAGATGGCAACTGGCACTATGGGCTTGGATATGAATTTTTAGGGAATGATTATAAAGTAAGGAAGAGTAAGGCCCGAGACCAAGCCAAGGAATGCCGAATTTGAAAGAGGATGGAGGAAGGATTCCATGGAAGAGCCTGGAAAGCAGGACTGGCAGGAAAAAAGACAGGAGGGGAGGGCTGTTCCTGAATTCTGGAGATTGTGTTTGGGAATGAAGAGAAGATGGTGGCCCCCTGTTCTAGCCTGGATGGAACAGGGGAAATGAATGACCTCTACCTGGGGACTGCAAAGGAAGTTGTAGCTTCCGCAAGGGAGACTCACCCTTGATGCAGGCAAGGTGGAATTCTTTCTGAGAAGAGCCTGAGGAAAGAGAGGTGCTCCTTTATGACAGAAGAGGTTTTCAGAGTGTAGTGGCATGTTGGGAGCAAGTGCCCTGAGCAGTCTGGAGATGTGGATGGGGCAGCGTGTCTCCATACCTTGCTGTCCATCCTCCTGCCACCACCACAGTGCTCCTAGCACACTGGCAAGACAAAAATGCTATCTGTCTGTATATGATAATCCAGACTTGCAGGACTCCATACCATGGCCAGTTAGTCAATAAACTCCATATCATGGCCAGTTAGCACTCACTAGAGAAAGAAACAGCCTTTTTCAAAATGAATCAAATCTGAAATACAGAGAGGGAACTTGACAAACACTGTGTGCTGCTGGGTACACCAGCAATGACTAAATTATAGACCAAGAAGTTTTTTTCTGACTCAAGGCAAAATGACCAAAATGCAAATAATGAAGTGGATTTTTAAAGTTGTATATATTTAAGGCATACAGCATGATGTTTTGATACACACAGTGAAGTATTATAGTTATGCATTATAAAATATAGTTGCCTTTCTTTGTGTGTGTATGTGATTAGCATTCCTAAAATCTGCTCTCTGATGCAATAACGTGGGTGAACTTAACATATGGAGTTTTTACACAATGAAGTATATTCAATTTAAATAATTGCCCTTTGTTCTTAATTTTTAATTCAATTATTTGAAATGGAAAGGAAGAGAGAGGGGGGGGGTGGGGAGAGATCTTCCATCTGCTGGCTCACTCCCTGAAAGGCCACAAAATCCAGGACTGGGTCAGGCCAAAACCAGGATCCAGGAGCTTCATCCAGATGCATCAACCACATGCATGGCAGGGACCCAAACACTTGGGACATCCTCTACCATCAGGTACATTAGCAGGGAGCTAGATGTCAGAAGTGGAGCAGCCTGGATGTGAACTGGTGCCCATAATAGATGTCGGTGTCACAGAGGGCAGCTTTACCTGCTCTGCCATAGCGCCAGCTCCCCTGCCAGGACTTTTGGGAGGAGGAATGAATACAAGTCCAGTCAGGAGCAGGACCAGTGCCTGATGCATAGTGGTTACCCATGAGACAGATAAATGTAAATGAAACAGCAGTAAACCACAGGTGCACAACATAGAACCCATGCACTGATAAGCACTTCAGGGCAATTGACAACAAATACAGGACAGTTTAAGGGGGTGTAGTCATCCACTCACACTTTCTGACTTTCAAAACATTTTACTACAAAACATAGTGCCTACTCAACTAAATATAAAACACATCTGCAATTTAGGAACCATTGCTGAACACTTGATATTTATTCTGCTCTACTGAATAGAAAGTATTTTCATTGTAAAATATCTCTGGAATGAGAGACCAAGTGGAGAAAAAGACACACAACCCAATGCTACAATCAGTCCAGAGGCAGGAGGAAGAAATCACAGATTTCTGTTTGCAGAAATTCACCAAGACAAAGATGATGCTGAGGAGGTGCTCAAGGTGGTTGTTAAGAAGCTTCCTAGGACATCTGCATCCCACATCAGAGGGCCTGGTTAGAATCCTGGCTAGAGCTCCTGAGCCCAGCTCCCTGCTAATGCACACCCTGGGTGCCAGAAGGTGACGCTTCATGTACTTGGGTCACCACCAATCACATGGAAGACCAGATGGAAAAATTCCCAGTTCCTGGCTTTGACCTGACCCAGCCCTGGCTGTATAGGCATTTGGGGATTCAATCAGTGCATGCAAAATCTCTATCCCTCTCTTTCTTTCTCTCTCCTGACCCTCTAAGACAGACAAAGGTAGATGTCAAGAACTGTGAAGTTTCTGTAACCTGTTCCTTCCAGGAAAGGTCAGAAATGAGGCTGCCCCAGCTTCACAGGAGCTGGCAGAAGGCACAAGAGTCCCCGGTCGGTCAGAGACAAAGGATGGTTCAGCATAAGAAACACCATTAGGGCACTAGGTGCAACCTCAAGCTGCAGTTCTAAGACACCATGAATGCAGGTGGGGCCAGCGAGCACCCAGAGAGCAGGAAGCCCAAATCCTCCTTGCAGGCAGGAAGCACACTTGCTGACTGCAGGAAGAGACCCCTCCCTTGCCTCCTACAGCTGTGCTGAGCAAGCATCACAGACAGGGCCATCCCCAACAGAGGTCGCTGTGCTCCTAATGAGCAGAAAACATGAGAACCATGGAGAGGCAGCTCCAGCAACAGAGACTCAGCCCAGACTGGAGGAGGAGGAATAGCACCCACAAGAGCCCCAGGAAAGCAGCCCTTCTGGAATAAACACACCATGCTCTCCATGCTGAGTGAGGGAAGGTGACCTCCAGTGAGGTGCTGTGCTGATCAATCACACGGGGCCTCCAGGACATGGGCCCGGCCACCCATATGGGAGATCTAGGTTGAGCTGTCAGCTCCAGGCTTCAGTATAGCCCACCCTGGCTGCTGTGGGCACCGAGAAGATCTTGCAAGATGTCCCTCTCTCTGCCTTTCAAATAAAAGAGTATTCTTAAGCCTCTCAGTGCATGATTTTATGCTGTGTACATATCTGGAATGACTGCAGGCATCTTCCAGAGTCCCCAGAGACTCCCCAGGATATGTTCCCACAATCACCAGGAAGGTGGTCAGGCAGGAGACCCAGTGGGGACCACACAGCACCCTGATTTTATCCTTGGGAGGCACCTGCTTCTCCCAGCAGTCCTCATTGCTGCCCCACAGTCTTCTCTTAGATCCCCAAGTGACAGCTCAGGAGTAGGGGAGGTGACTCATGTCAAGAGGTTACAAGAGGGGCTGGCATTGTGGCACAGTAAGCTGTCAGCTGTGACACCAGCATCCCATAGGGGTGCAGGTTTGAATCCTGCTGCTCCACTCTGATCCCATGCCCTGCTAATGCACCTGGGAAGGCAGCGGAGGGTGGCTCAAGTGCTTGGGCTCTTGCACCCATGTGGGAGACCAAGAAGCTCATGACTCCTGGCTTTGGCCTGGCCTAGCCCTGGCTGTCGCAGCCATCTGAGGAGTGAAACAGCAAATGGGCAATCTCTCTCTGCGTCACTCTGCCAAAGAGAGAGGCTACAAGAGCCACCCCCACAGAAAGGTTCTCCTGCCCCAGGAAGGCCAGAATCTCTTGGATCATCACCAAAAGCACAGCTACTCATCATATATGTGGAGATTTCCAATTCATCAATCAGGGTCACTTACAGAGAGGCAGGTGCACTGCCTCTATTAGATTTCCAAAAAAATGGAGCCTAAACCCAGAAAACTTAAATTCTCACACAGCAAGGAGAAATGGCTTTGTCCTTTGGTCATTGCATTACAAAAAATACAGAAGATTCTGGGAGTCCAGGCAGACAAAGTAGTGAGAGGAATACACAGTGCATGGGCCCAGGAGAGGAGAGTGGGTCTTTTTACTGTGTGGGGCTGGACATCCCACAGTAGGCAGCCTGAGTCTGACAACCCACCTCCACTCCTGACTCCAGCTCCTGCTGTGCTCACCCTGGTCCTGGATCAGGTGGACACAGAATACTGCGTGGGGCCTATGGCATGGGTTTCCACAGTCTGCTCTCACCCTGCTCTCCAAAGCTGTGACTTCCTCCGGCTCTTAGCTGCAAGAGTCGTGTGTTGGGTGTATCCACACCTTTCATGTGGATCCATGGCATCCCTCTTCCTTCTGTAGAATATCTCCTGCAGATTTCTCTCCAACTCTTCTCCTGTAAATGCCCTTCCTCCACTTTTTTGCTACTGTTTTCTCCTAGCCTAAAGTAATATGTCCTTCCCCTATTCCACCATCTTAAAGATCTCAACTAATTAATTTTTTTTAGAAAACCACGATGAGAGTTCATGTTATTCAAATTGGAATGATTATTATCAAAAACACAATAAGCATGGGAAGAGGAGAGAAAGGAGGAGGAAGGGTGGTGTGCAGGTGGGAAGGATCACTGTGTTTCTCAATTTGTGTATATGAAATGCATGAAGTGTGTATACCTTTGTCTTCCTGGCCACGGGAGCTACCTGGCTCATGCTGGGTGGGGGATGTCTCCTTGCCAGCACCTGACAGCATGGCTCTGGTGTCCAGGAGGACAAGGGTGACCCAGCCCCTGAGCTGATGTCCTCCTTCATGCCACAAACTTTGTCCCTGAGGAGCTCCATCAGCAAGATCATGTTGGAGACAGGCAGCGAGACCCTGGGGGGTGAGTGGCAGTCTGTCTCAGAGGTCACCTCTACTTGCTACCCCATTGTGGAGTCACTGTCCAGGAGGGACAGCCCATCCCAGAGAGTAGACACCTCAAGGGAATCCAAAGGTCGATGCTGGGTGAGAGCCTGGGAGGCTGTCAGAGAAGATGTTGCACCTGTCCATGCTCAGGAAGCTGCAGGAGAACCTACAGAAGAAGGCTGACAGGGCTGCCCTGGAGGAGGAGGTGCAGAGACAGAGGCACCACCATCAGAGGCTGCAGACTGAGTCAGAGAGTGCAGCAACTGCCTGCTCCTGGCCGCCAAGCAGCCAGGCTCCCCCATGGCCAAGTGGCCAGAGACAGCCACGGACCTGCATGGGCCTTGCCAGCCCTGGGCCCTCCTCAGGAACCGCTCTCTGTGCTGAACTGCCTCTCAGCAGGGCTCCCACTCCCTGGCCTCTTGTTTGGTGGCAAAGTTGCTGCACCCATCCCAGTTTGTAAATATTCTGTGTAGAAGAGGGACCTTCAGGGAGTAAAGAAGCCACTGCCACACACACACACCACCACCACCACCACCACCACCACCACCACCACCATCACCAAAGGTCAACCAACATGGGGTTACCCATCTCGGGTAGTGGACTCAACAGTGCACACACTGAGGTGTGTGTGCCAAGTATGCCTAGAAACTAATGTGTACCTTCCTACCACTTATGGCCCTAGGTTTCTGGGCCCTAGGAAGAGGAAATACAGAGGCATTAGGACTGTAAACTATGCTGCAGAAAAGTTGTGCTCTGAGCATTTCAGGCATGGGAAGCCAAGACACTGTGGCAAAAAATGAGATACATGAAGGATCCCTGTGAGGGAGATCCCAGTGGAAAGAAGGGGCCATCAAAGGAGGAAGTACCTTTCCCTGAAGGGAGGAGAGAACTTCCACTTTGCTATGGCCTGGTCTAAATAATGTCAGAGTATGTGGACTCAAGAGGCTTCCATCGCCTTGGCAGCTCATGACAAGAGCCTCGGGTGATCACTGACATCATAAATAAGAGTGCCAAATGTTAAATCAACAGCAGGAGTCCCTGTGCACTTGCTTCCCATGAAGGACCTCTGTCCTTAATGAGTTGTGCTATGAGAATTAACTGTAAAAGTAGTTCAAACAAAAAAAAAAGTAGTTCAAACAGGTCTTTATAGTTTGTGTGTCCGTGTGGGTGCAAACTGTTGAAATCTTTACTTAGTATAGAGTTGATGTGGTGTCTCAGCTACCAACTGACTCTGCTGGGTTTCATAGACTTGTCTTTTCCAATCTTAGAAGTTTGGTGTCTTCTGCTTTTGAAATGCTTTGGATCAGCTTCCACAACAGACCTGAGTGTGAAGGATCGAATTGCAGCCAAACCAGGAATGGATTCCTTCATTAATTTTGTAATCTATAGGTTATTTCTGTCCCCCCAGCTGGGATATATACAGCTTTCCTTTCTAATCTTTAGCATATTCTTCTCCCTTGAACTTGCCTTTGTCTCTTCCTGCTCTGTGACAGTGAATGCCACACTTCTTGGCTCTGCCATGTGGCAGGGGAAAAAGGAGGCAGAAGTGCTGCTCATGGCTTAGCTGAAAGTTCCAGCAGGGCCTGACTCCTCTCCCCCAGTAGCCAGATAACCTGAGCTTGCCCTTGTGCTTGACCTTCCGTCAGTAGGCAGAGGCCACAGGCAAGGCCTTTTCTGGTATCTCCTGTACCATTAAACTATGACTCTTTACTAAACCCTGTAGCAAATCAAACCCATTGGTATCCCTCTTGAAAACCACTGGAATGGTTTGCACAATGCTACTGACTTAGCACAGAACCTGAGAGGGTGGTTATTCAGTGGGACTTTCTTTTCTTTTGTTCAGACTTGGGGAATTCAAAAAGTATAGTTGAAGGAATGCAATGGCATTTGTTGTACTAGAGCCATAAGTAATAAATACACATTCCTGTTGGCACATGGGGCATAGCTGTAGTTGTCCATTCATGTGTGTGTGTGCATATACATGCATGTATGTTTACTGTAGATGTTGCTTTTTTTTTAAACTTAGGTACATTGATACAACATGGCTGCCCTGGACATGACCTATTGCATTCAAGTTGCTTGAACACATCAGAAGTCCCATTGTTAAGGCTGATTGATTGAAATTTATATGTTACCATGAATAAAAATTGTTTTTATGTTGAACATCACGGGCCTGACTTGGTAAACTCCTCAGTTTTGTGGCTGTGCGGGGCAACATGTGAGCAGGAGTCATTTATCATCATACAACACACTTTGTTATATTTGGGCATAACCACAGGCTTTCCTATTTTAAGAAAATGGCCAAAGCTGGAGCAAGCCACAGCCAGGCACTCAGAACTCATCCCAAGTCTCCTGTCTGGGTGTCAAGGGCCCAGGCAATTGAGCTATATTCCACTGCTTTCCCAGGCACATTAGCAGGGAGCTGGATCAGAAGTGGAGCAGCCAGGACTTAAACCACCACCCATATGAGAATCTGGCATCACGGAGAGCAACTTAACATGCTGTGCCCCAGTAAAGCAGAATTTATCTTAAATGTCAGCAGACACATATTAAAAGAAAGAACTGTTAGCTCATGCCACTTTGTGTGCCATTTTATTGAAAAGAATTGTCACAAAGTTTTCATTGAGCACCAACCGTAGCTTACACTGCTCAGTTTACACAGAAATGCAAAGGAGATTGGTGAAGAATATGACAACTTCCTGATGCCTTTTATTCTTAATGTACTCAGAACACAACATTTTAAAAATAATTTCACCATCACATGATGAAACAATAGGTTTATATGAAATACATTCTCTGGTCATTCATGTCCCTGAAACAGTTCAAGTTCACCCAACATTTCTCAGTTTAATTAGATAGGCAATTTCAGTTCAACAGTTCAGGAGCAGTAATAAAACTGGCCATAGATAATGTGCATTTTATAAAAGGCCAGGTGTCTGTTGGAAAGCTGATCATCATAATGCCACTTCTAAAATTCCATGACTGCATTTGGAAGTGATCATCTATATCTAATTTTTAAGGAAACTTTCACTGTTCCACAGCCAATTTCCTTTCAGGTCCTGAATACAGATCATTGGTGAAACAGTACCAGATAGCTTTGGTGTACAGATAGCTTTTGGTGCACAGAGTAGAATAAAAGTACATAATATTCACAGATGCACTTCATCTTGTGCCTTTGCTGAAAAAAAAACCAAGGGCAAACTCCATTCCTCACCCCTGTCTTTATGAAAGACTGGGCTTGAAATGTGGTGTTTCCACCCCATTCTAAAGCTATTTCTGAAGGGATTTCCATTTGGGCTTTGGGCCTATGTAAGTTTTGCAAGTATGAATTTGGAGTTCTGGAAGCTATTGATTCCTGTGAACAAGTCAACAACTCAGGGACTGAGGACTAATTGCTCCTAAATTTCACCCTTGACATTCAGATAGTGGAAATGCTATCACATAATACCATGCTTGGCTGTGTAGCTTACCAAGGAAATACAGTAATTTTTCTCTTATACATTTTAAGATATATACACACACTGCAAATATTTAAAATTCTCGGTTTTTAGTTTTTTTCTTAATGGAGAAGAGGTTGCTAATGGGTAATCCTGAGTAAAGAGGTTGTGATTTCTGCAGAGGTGGGGAGGAATGCAGAGAGGCCTTCTGAGGCCCATCCTGCCTAATGGGACCTTCACGAATCCTTGTCTGACTTGTGTGGTCTGCTCTGACTGCCTTAGAACATGAATTCCAAGCATTGAGGAAAAACCTCTACCTTACTGCCTGTCCTAGGCATTGCTTACAGAAAAACTTCATTCATACAATTTGTGGAATGAATGAATGAACAGAGATGTTCATGGGGTGGGAACTGTGGCTCACTTGGTTAATCCTCCACCTGAGGTGCCAGCATCCCATATGGGTGCCGGGTTCTAGTCCAGGTTGCTCCTCTTCCAGTCCAGCTCTCTGCTGTGGCCTGGGAGGGCAGTGGAGGATGGCCCAAGTGCTTGGGGTCCTGCACCCACATAGGAGTGGGTCAGGAAGAAGCACCTGGCTTCTGGCTTCGGAGCAGCTCAGCACCGGCTGTAGCGGCCATTTGGGGAGTGAACTTATAGAGGGAAGACCTTTCTCTGTCTCTCTCTATCCCACTGTCTATAACTCCACCTGTCAAATAAATGTTTAAAAAAAAAGCAAAAATCAAAAAACCTAAACAGTCAGGAGGCCCCTTTTGCTATCCACAGTCTTTGTAGTTGCATCCCAGACTGACTCTGGTCTTGGCCATGTAACTTTCTTTGGCTGAGACACAAGGTGAAATCAACAGGGTCTCAGACACCGCTTAGGTACTGGAGCTTGCTGTCTCCAGCTACTCTTCAGAACCCTGAGGCCACAAAGAAAGCAAGCCCAAGTTAGCCTATCTGATGAGAGCCTCCAAGTCTGGTTACCCTGCCATCCCAATCGCCAGCCAGCATGAGGCCATCAATGGACAGCTGACTACAGAATAGAAGTGACCTCTGAGGACCTCACAGAAGATCCACCACCTAGGTGAAGGCATAGAGTTGTGAACAGCACGGAACTGCAAATCCTTTGTTATAACAGGGTTAGAGAGCTCGTGCAAGGGCAAGGTAGAGGATATACATCATGAACTTTTTAAAAATATTAATTTATTTGAAACTCAGAGTTTCAGAGAGAGAGGTCTTGCATCTGCTGGTTCACTCCCCAATTGGCCACAATACCTGGAGCTATGCTGATCCAAAGAACCATGAGCTTCTTCCAGCTCTCCCGTGTGGGTGCAGGGACCCAAGGACTTGGGCCATCTTCTACTGCCTTCCCAGGCATAGCAGAGAGCTGGATCAGATTTGGAGCACCCGGGTCTCAAACTGGCATCCATATGAGATGCCGGCAACTGCAGGTGGTGACTTAACCCGCTACACCACAGCACCGGCCCGACGTGTCTTTTAGAGATTTATTTATGGGAAGTCAGATTTACACAGAGAGAAGGAGAGACAGAGATGGAGAAAGAGAGAAAGAGAGTGGGAGAGATCTTCCATCTGCTGGTTCACTCCCCAGATGGCTACAGTGGCAGGGGCTGGGCCAGGCTGAAGTCAGGAGCTTCATCTAGGTCTCACACATGGCCCCAAGTACTTGGGCCACCTTCCACTGCTTTTTCCAGTCCATTACCAGGGAATTGTATCAGAAGTGGAACAGCCAGGACATGAGCCAGCATGCATATGGGATGCCAGAGCAGCAGGCAATGTCTTTACTCACTCCACCACAACACTGGCCCTGTATTGGCATGTCTTAAAATGATAGCTCAAACACAAGACTGTTTCTTTAGGAAGAGAACTAAATCTTCATTATAACTGATTGTTATTGTATGTAACCTATGGTACCTGCATCCCATGTGGGCACCAGATCCAGCTCCAGCTGCTCCACTTCTGATCCAGCTCCCTGCTGATGCACCTGGGAAAGAAGCAGAGGATGTCCAAAGTTCTTGGGCCCCTTCACCCACATGGGAAACCTGGAAGAAGCTTCTGGTTCCTAGTTTCCCATCAGCTCAGCTCTGGCCATTGCAGCCATTTGGGGAGTGAACAAGTGGATGGAAGACCTCTCTCTTTTTCTCTCTCTGTAACTCTGCCTCTCAAGTAAATAAATAAATCTTAAAAAAAAAAAAAGAAGACCCTGAACCAACAAAATGAAGTCGCCTTTGCCCAGGTTCACATTACACAGGTGGATTGTGATTATGGGTTTTTAAGGCAGCCACATGGACATTGTGAACTATGAGATTTTACATTCCTACTTGGCTATTAAAGACTGGTCTGACAGACTGTTACCCTCGTTGCCAAAGTTTCATTCATTCATTCAACAAATACTGATTGAGCTTTTCCTGTGTGCCTGTCACCATAGGTAGAGGGGATATAGCAATGAAGAAAACAGACCAAAATCTGTTTTTCAAAGGTCTGTTTTATGGGGCTGGCCTTTGGTGTAGTGGGTAAAGCCACTGCCTGCAGTGTTGGTATCCCATATGAGCTTGGGTTCAAGTCCTGGCTGCTCTACTTCTGATCAAGGTCTCTGCTATGGCCTAGGAAAGCAGTGGAAGCTGACCCAAGTCCTTGGGCCCCTGCACCTTTGTGGGACACCTGGCAGAACATCCTGGATCCTGGCTTTGGATTGGCTCAGCTCTGGCCATTGGGGCCATCTAGGGGGTGAACCCATGGATAGAAGACCTCTCTCTATTTCTGCCTCTGCCTCTCTGTAATTCTGCCTTTCAAATAAATAAATATTTCTTTCAAAAAAAGAATATTTTTATTTATTTGAAAGTCAGAGTTATGGAGAGGGAGAAGGGGAGGTCTTTATCTGCTGTTCAGTCCCCAGCTGGCCACAACAGATGCAGCTGAGCCAAATGGAAGCGAGGAGCCAGAAGTTTTTCTGGATTTCCCATGTAGGTGCAGGGTCCCAAGGATTTGGACCATCCTCTACTGCTTTCCCAGGTGCATTATGAGGGAGCTGGATTGCAAGTGGAGCAGCTGGGACTCAAGCCAACACTCATATGGGACACCAGCACAGCAGGCCAGGGCTTTAACCCAGTGCACCACAGAATCAGCCCCTGACCAAAATCTTTTATGTCCTAGTGAAGAGATAGATTACAACAAGTGAAGCATTTAGAACGCCAGAAAGTTGGAAGTGCGAGGAGAAAAGTGAAGAGGAAGAGAGGTAACCTGTGTCCTGCATTTTTAAGGGATGCTGTCCAAGTAGCCGTCTTGGAGAGAGGATATTGGAATAGTGACCTCAGGGAAGGGTGAGAACCTCATACAGGATGTTCACTACTTAAAAGACTCACGCTTCTCCTAGAGCTGTGTTTGCCAACTACATAACTACATAACCAGTTGGCACTGAGTATGTGCTACAGTCTTCATTAAGGTTATATAAAATTAATACTAGCAACTGAAGCAGTAGCAGTAGCCATAGCAGAGAGAGCAAAGTGATTGCTTGTGTGTAGTGTTGGGAAAGTGTTTCCTAGGGCTCAATCCACGTCGTGTCCCTCTCAGAGCCTCGCCATGGACTGTGCTGTGGGAACAGGTTTCCTCTGGGTAAGGTGTCCACATAGTAGTACCAGACTCAAATGTGACCCAGGGAAGAGGAAGCCTCCCTCCCATCCTGCCCTGACTCACCCAATGGCATTCTTAGAAGGATCTGTTTCACCTGCTTGTGATTTCTCTTCTAGAATGTATGTATATGAACTTGGAAAAACCCACAAGCAGATAAGGCCCACAATAACAGGGTATATTTATTTGTTTTTTAAAAAGGTTTATTTATTATTTGAAAGTCAGAGTTACACAGAGAGAGAAGGAGAAGCAGAGAAAGAGAGGCCTTTCATCCATTGGTTCACTCCCCAGTTGGCCACAATAGCCAGAGCTGTGCCAATCCAAAGCCAGGAGCCATGAACTTCTTCCAGGCCTGCCTTGCAGATCCAGGGGCCCAAGGATTTGGGCCATCTTCTGTTACTTTCCCAGGCCATAGCAGAGAGCTGGCTCAAAAGTGGAGCAACCAGGACTCAAACCGGCACCCATATGGGATGCTAGCACTGCAGGTGGCAGCCTTACCCACTAAGCCACAGCACCCCCCCCCCTTTTAGATTTTCACCAACACAGTGGCTAAATTGTTTGATCTCTGCTTAGCCAATACATAAAAAATAGTATGTCCTTGTAGTTTATTTTTTTAAGTTTTTTTTTAAACTTTTTAAAATAAACATAAATTTCCAAAGTACATCTTATGGATTACAATGCCTTTCACCCCCCATAACTTCCCTCCCACCCACTACCCTCCCCTTTCCCACTCCCTCTCCCATTCCATTCACATCAAGATTCATTTTCAATTATCTTTATATACAAAAGATCAATTTAGTATATACTAGGCAAAGATTTCAACAGTTTGCACCCATACAGAAACACAAAGTGTAAAGTACTGTTTGAGTACTAGTTTTAGTATTAATTCACTTTGTACAACACATTGAAGACAGAGATCCTACATGGGGAGTAAGTGCACAGTGACTCCTGTTGTTGACTTAACAATCCACACTCTTATTTATGGCATCAGTAATCACCCTAGGCTCTAGTCATGAGTTGCCAAGGCTATGGAAGCCTTTTGAGTTCGCCAACTCCAATCTTATTTAGACAACAAGGTCATAGTCAAAGTGGAAGTTCTCTCGTTCCTTCAGAGAAAGATATCTCCTTCTTTGATGGCCAGTTCTTAAATGGATAAACCTTTTAAAAATAAATAATAGTAATAATAATAAGAATATGGAGAATGGTTTCACACAGTGTCAATAAACTTGACCCTCTTGACATATTCTCTCAAAATGATAAAATGGAAAATTTTATATTTTGTGTAGTTTATAATTGAAAATAAATATAAACACCAATTGTAATATAAATAATAAGCTAGACAATAAACAAGTTAGTTAAATGAGGAAAAGATTATTCTCTGTATATTGCTGCATGGTATTGGCAACATGGGTCTACATGTTTTATCTGATATGAAACTACCCTATTTGTGTGTTTGTGCATGTGTGTGTGTGTGTTGTGCATAGCCAGTGAGAGTTATGATCGTGAGTATCTGCTTTATACTGGAAGCAATTTTTGACTCCCTCCAAGGTCTTTTCAAAGAAAGGATTGATCCATGAGACTTCATTTCATGAGGCAGTCAGTCACCTCTTGGGTTTGCCACACACTTCAGGCCCTTTCCTGGCCCTAGCTGGAGGGATCTACTCCCCATGTTATATCCAGAGAAGCTGGGGCAGGGCAGTCCCTTGCTGGAATGGGGGGTGGCCCAAAATAGGATGCCAAATGTTGGATTATGGTATAATATAAAATAGGGCTTGAAGCTCTAGAGTAGAGAAAAAAAAATTTTTTTTTTTAATTACACGTGAGTTAATGTAACCATTGGATGGTCATTCTCAGACCATGGGAAAGAGCGTGGAGCAGGAGTTAAAGCAAGGAAGTATGAAATAGGAAAGAGCAGAAATGTCCCTACAACCAACGTGTGCCACACAGCTTCTCCCCCAGTGAAACCACACCCTCAACTTGCTTGTCCTGAAGGACTGAGTGAATGACAGAATGAAGAAAGCAGTAATGGAGAAGAGTGCACATTTACAGTCAAGGATTATGGCTGGCTCCTTTGTCTGTGCAAAACACACTTTAGCGTATTTAGTAAATGGAGTTGGGCAAGTGACATTCATGAAGTAAAATAGTGGTAACCAGAGGATAGAGGGAGGGAGAAACAGACTTAGTGAAGGGGTGTGCAAAGTTCTGCTCACTGGTTTTACACAGTGTGAATCTATTTAAGTCTCCTGAATTACAGACTCAGGAATAAAACTGAGAGCAGAGTCAGGCATGGTCTTTGCACAAGAACTTTCAGGTTTCACCTACAGAAGAAAGGATCTCCATAGATTACTGATAGAACATGCCCTGCGGCCAGGCGCGGGGGGGGGGGGGGGGGGCTCCGAGGTGGGCGGCGACGGCGGCAGCGGGAGGCTGTAGAAGCTGGCATCCTCCGGCAGGGGCTGCGGGGTCGGCGGGGGGCCCGGCCAGGGAAAAGGGCGGGCACGGAGGGGCCGGGCGGGAGGCGGCGCCCTCGCCCCCGCAGCCCCACGGCCCGTCCCACTGCCAGCAGCCGGCGGGCGGCGTCGGGGGCAGGGCAGCGGCTGCGCGGGGCTCTGGCTGCGCGGGCGCGCGGGGCAGGGGCCAGCGCTGTCCCTGCGGAGGCGCGAAGGGCTGTTCCGGGGAGGCTGCCGCCCCCCACCGGGCTGGCAGCCCTGCCCGCACCCTCTCCCGGGCTTGCAAGCACATTCAAGGCCTTATTGCTTCTGATCAGAGACCGGGGCGGGCAGGGAGGGGTGGGGAGGGGTCTTGGGGCAGCCCCTGGGCACTGGCCCCTCCCACTTCTGATCTACGTGCCTGGCCCTGGTTGCCCTCTGGGGCGCCCTGGGCTCAGGTTGGGGCCAGGGGCCTGTCTCTGAGCTGCCCCTTGGGCTCCCTGGCTGGGCGGCCACAGCCTCCTCTTCCAGGAATGCCTCCGGGAACACCTGGGCTGCGAGGGGGGGGGGGTGCATAGAGACCTGGGGGACGGGGGTCCATTCCTCCCAGAGTGAGCTGGGTGTGGGGTCTGATGGGCCCCCTCACCTCTCCCGGCACCCTGGGTGGGGACTGAGGCTGGGTTTTGGGGATCCCTCCCGGAGTGGGAGGAGGGGGCGGTGAGGAAGGTCAGGCACAGGGCTCCAGGCTCTCCAGGGGCCCAGAGAGAGAGAGAGAGAGAGAGAGAGAGAGAGAGAGAGAGAGAGACAGAGATAGAGACAGAGAGAGAGAGAGAGAGACAGAGACAGGCACACAGAGAGAGACAGAGAGAGACAGACACAGAGATAGAGACAGAGAGAGAGAGAGAGAGAGAGAGAGACAGACACACAGAGAGACAGAGACAGGCACACAGAGAGAGACAGACACAGAGATAGAGACAGAGAGAGAGACAGAGAGACACAGAGAGACAGAGAAGAGAGAGAGAGGCAGAGCAGTTTTTTTCCACCGGGACTCCACGCACGCACCACGGACCCACTTCCCCAACCGGTGCCAGAGACCTGCCGCCTCTGTCCCTTTCAGCCTCTTTCCTGGGGCACGGCCACCGGCCCAGCCCCCACCCCACCCTCCCAAAGCCAGCCCGGCGTCCCCGCCCCCGAGTTAAAGCTTCTGACCTGAGCCTTCGTCCTGGGACCTCGGGACTTCCAGCTCCTCCGCCGAGGCCTCCTCCGCCTGCCCAGTCCTCTGCGCCCGGCCGCAGCCACCGCCACCGCCGCCGCCTGGGGTCCCCTCCGACCGGGCCTGCTGTCCTCCAGCCCCGTTGGCCCCGGCGTCTGCCCGGGCGACCTAAAGGGGAAGAGCTTGCCGGCGTGGAAGGCCTTGGGCGGGGAGTGGCTGCGCTCCGGCTCTCGCCCCGTCTCGGGCGATTTGAGGAACTTGGAGCTGAGGAGGGCGGGCGTGCGCGTGTCCCCGCCCGTGGGTGTCTGGGCGGGAGGCCGCCGCCGACATGAACTTGGGGGTCGCAGGGACCCCGGGGCGCTTGGGGCGCTCGGCGCCCTGGCTGCTTGGCCCGCTGCCCTTGGCCTTGGAGGACTTCTCGGAGGAGGCGGCGGCGGGGTCCAGTCCGGAGCCCTCTGCCCGTGCCTCCTCTCGGCTGCCGGCTTCGCGCTCGCGCCGGGCGTGGTGCTCTGCATGGCGTTGGCGTTCCTCATCCTCGCGCCCCGCCGCCGCTGCTGCTGGTACCTGTGCTGGGCCTGGCACTCCTGTCTCTGCCGGGCAGGACGGAGCCGCCAAGAGGGGTCTGGGGGAGGGGGCGCGGGGCGGGGAGACGGTGCGCGCCCTGCAGCGCCCGCGCGCGCTCGGGGCTCCCTGCGGGGGTGGGAAGCGCTCCAAATGCTTATTAGGCACCAGCTGTATCCCTGGACTCTGGCAGGTGCTTTTTGGGAATTCGCTGGCCACCAGCTCCGTCCGTGGCCTTCCAGGAGCTTCCAGAGCAGCGTGCGCCAGCCAGATGGAGCCGGGAGTGCAATGGACCCGCAGCCCGGGTGGAGTTGTGGTCATTTAGGGAGTGGTTATTTAAAAAGATAAAAACCCATGGACACGGAGAGAAAGGAAAAAAAAAAAAAAAAAAAAAAAAAAAGAACTTTCCCTGCAAGAACTAGCACATATCCATGGGCAGGGAACTGCACACTCAGAGTAAAGCCAGCTTTCAACTAATTGTTTCAGCTTACCACAATTTCGCTTTCATGACCTTCCTAATGGAAGAAGGACTGAAACACAATAAGATCATCAATGGACATGAAGAAAGCAATACAGAACTCAAGTTCATACAAATACTCATCTCCTGAATAATTAAATATTGGCTGAGATTAGAAGCAAAGACAAGTAAATACTTTGGAAAAGTTTTAGTAAGTGTTTGATTATTTTTAAAATAAATTCATTTCTTTATATAAGAGGATATTTCTTGTACTTCATATATACACTTTTAAGTACATAATGATACTTCCCATGGTCATTCTTACCTTCACATCCCTTCTCCTTCCTTTCTTGTTTTCTTTTGATTTTTGCAATGACATACTTTCAATGTACTTTATAGCCACAAGCTAATCCTGCACTAAAGAATTGAAGACCACTGTTCCTAAGAGTATAGAAAAAGGCTATAAACAATAATCAAACCTCAAGATGTCAATTTCAATCAGGTACATTATATTTTTGTGCTGTATATATTAGTAAACACAAGTCAGAGAAAATACATATATTGGTCATTTTTTGATGCATTATTTCACTAAGCATAACTGTGTATAATTGTGCCTTTTTGCTGCAATAGTCGGTTTCATTCATTTTTATGCCTGAGTAGTAGTTATATATATGCCACATTTATATATGTGCCTCATTTATACATATACAAACACACACATTTTCTTTATCTAGTCATCAGTTGATGGACAACTGGGCTGATTCCATATCTTAGCTATTGTGAATTGAGCTGCTATACATATGGGGGTATAGATAATTTAGATAACTTTTTCATTTGCCGATTTCATTTCCTTTGGGTAAATTCCCAGGAGTGGGATGGCTAGCTTATATGGTAAACCAATTTTAAAATGCTAAGGAACCACTATACTGTCTTCAATAGTGATTGTACTAGTTTACATTCCACAAACAGTGTATTAGGGTACCTTTTTCTCTTGGTATACTACTTTTGAAAAACAGGTAACTTCCAAGGCAAGTAGGTCCAGTGAGTTTTCTTGAAAAAGCACATTCTAAGCAGCGTGTTATAAATATTAATGAAGTTACTCTGAACACTAAGTAGTAATATAAACTTTTTCAAATATCCAGTAATAGAATATTTTACAAAAACTGACCTCCTTCTGAAAATTAACTTGATAGGAAATCACCGATTTAAAATAATATTAACTTTATAGACTCCTTAAGATACTATCTTAAGATACTTAAGATACTATCTTTCATTTGAAAGCTTATAGCAGCAGTGTGACAAATGAAATTTGCTAGCACTTAGTGACAATTTTGACCAAGGATCTCTTTTATATATGATATTTTGAAATTATTTTGGTTTTACTTGTCTAAACTTAGTATTCTAAAATAACACAATTAGGAAAAATGGACATCACTTGAAGAAAGAGAATGTATTGCTCTCTCTATAAGGTCTCCATTTCCCTCCTGATTCTTGGGTTTTCTAAACACATTAATGAAACTCCACCACCTGGAAGTCTTGCTTTAGTTGACACATGTTACACATGAGTTTGCTTTTTTATATGTGCTGTCTCAAGAAATTGTCTCCCTTTAGGTGATTCCACTCCCCATGCAAGACTACACACCAGAAGCCCTCAGACTCCTGCCTGGTCCTTTCTTGCCCACTTCAATGATTTCAATGACCCATTGTAATGGTTCTGGCTCCAAGTGTATCTTCTCCAGCCTAGGGATTGCTCTTGAGCTTCAGTGATATGGATTCATCTCCAGCGGATCAAATTTGTTCTAAGCTTCTCATCTCCTTATATGTCATCTCCTTATATAAGGTTTGTATATTTTCTGTTTCATGTCACTCCCATCTGCCCCACTGAGTAATCAAATACAAAACAAAACATAACACAACAAAACTTGTTTTTCCCTTTTAGTATTATTTCGCACCTAAACCATAATCAAGGCTCATCAATTTCCTTCCTAAATTACTTTCTTCTTGATGTTGAGATATAATTCCTATACTATATAATTCACCCATTGAGAAATCGCAGTCAGTAGTCCTGGGGCAGGTATGCACGCTCATAGTTCCTTCACGGAGATCAACTGTGATGGGAGCTCGCTCCAGGGAGTGAGAGCATGTGGTGGGGCAGGGCAGGAGAGAGTGCCCCCCTGGAGGATGTTGGTGCTTAGGCCTGGGGGTGCTGAAGAGTTTGGCTTTTCTTGCATGCCTTTGAAAACTGCCTGCTCTTGACTACTGAGTCCCCTCTGAGCCTTCCCCTCCTGGGCTGGAGGCCCGGGGCCCAGCTCGTGGGCAACATGGGAAGCTCATGACGATGTGGGTGCTGACCTTGAGCGCCTGCTGGGTGCTGTAAACTGCTGTTAACCAAACATGCTGATCATTGTTAACATGAAATTGTCCCCCTTATATAAATAAATAAATAACAAAACACCGCTTTGCAATTTCTTTTTTTTTTCTCTTTTAGGAACTTTTATTTTAAAAAATTGTCGTTAATATATAGACATCTCATTCTCTCAAAAAATTCTACAATTGTACAGCTGTTTTTTCCATTATTTGCATAGGTAATTATTATCCAAAAAAGGAGGTAAAAAAGCAAAACAGCAACCAATTTATGTTTTTATGTAGGTATGTTTAACATATAACTTATATATGTTACATTCTACAGAGTTACACAGAGAGAAGAGGCAGAGAGAGAGAGAGAAAGGTCTTCCATCCGTTGATTCACTCCCCAATTGGCTGCAATGGTCAGAGCTGTGCCAATTTGAAGCCAGGAGCCAGGAGCTTCTTCCAGGTCTCCCACATGTGTGTAGGGGCTCAAAGACTTGGGCCATCATCTACTGCTTTTCCAGGCCATAGCAGAGAGCTAGATCAGAAGTGGAGTAGCTGGGTCTCAAACTGGAGCCCATATAGGATGCTGGCACTTCAGGCCAGGGTGTTAACGTGCTGTGCCACAGTGTCAGCCCTAATAAACAATATTTTTAAAACAAAATTAAATTTTCATTTCAATTAAGACCCCTTTTGACATTTTGCTTATGGAGTCTGCCCATTGGTTAACAGCATGATCTTCCTGATAGATATACGCGTGCATTACCTAAATAGTGTTTTTGAAAACATAATATATTCAGGAAAAAGTATTATTCTTTCCATCGCACCCCATATATGTTGGTGAAGAGGTGATTTTCAGCAAATCCTACTTTCAAAGTATATTAGCATATATTGTTTGGACATCTGAATAAAGAAATCCTCTCATACTGTTACATGTATTAGTTCTTCCTGGAATAGGCAGAGGCTAGGGAGAGAAATTAAAAAAAAAAAAGAATAGCCTGGCATGGAGTCTGAACTTTCAATTATTGAGATTAAATTTGGACTTTGTCAATTATCTAAAGCTAGCTTAGAGTTAAGTGAAAAATTATTGAGTTATTCTTTAATTAATTTGTTTGTTGCTATTGACAGATGAAGGTGTATGTAAGAAATAAAGTTGTATGTTTGCACATGAATTGGGGCTCTAACTTTGATCCAGCAGTAAATATTGTTACACTGGTTTTTGTCCCTGTATAAGTACTTATTTGCATTTATTTGGTCTTTTGTGAATAAAATGTTTTACCATAAATTTTGAAAGAACCCCCAATATTTATCCTGAGCTTCTGACATAGAATCATTAACTTTAAGTTCACAGTTTAGTTGAAGAGTCACTATTAATGTATATATAATAATAATATATGACATAATTGCTTGGGGACCGATGCTGTGGCATAGCAGGAAAAGTTGCTGCAGGTGCTGTGCCTTAACAGGTAAAGGCACTGCCTGCAGTCCCTGCATCCCATATGGGTGCTGGTTCAAGTCCCAGCTACTACACTTCCAGTCCAGCTCTCTGCTATGGCCTGGGAAAGCAGGAGAAGATGGTCCAAGTCCTTGGGCCCCCACACTGGCATATATAACCTGGAAGAAGCTCCTGGGTGCTGGCTTCGAATCGGCCCAGCTCTGACCATTGCAGCCATTTGAGGAATGAACCAGTGAATGGAAGACTGACCTTTTTCTCTCCCCCCAATCTCTCCTCTCTGCCTCTCTGTAACTCTGCCTTTCAAAAAATATAAATAAATCTTTAAAAGGTAAAAAAAAAAAAGATACAATTGCTTAATTCATGGCACTGGCCAATAATGCTATGGCATTTCAGTTGCTGGAACTATTGAGGATAAAACAATCTTAGAGCTCACTGTGTGTTTGGCAAAGATAAATTCCCAATAATAATCATAGTGATAAATATACACACATAGTGATAAATTATACACAAAAGTGTATAATTTGTTTCCATAGACTTCAATTGAGAAAGGAAGGAACTATGATGGGCAAAACAACCAAAATGAATACTTATTGCTACTGAAGAACTAATGAATATAAGACAGCATGAGGAATTTTCATTTCTGTATTGGACAGAGATTGAAGATTAAGGGTTTTACTTACCATTCTGATAGGTTATAGATATGTGACAAAAAAGAATAAATAAAAGAACTACCACTGATGGACAGGGGTAGGGCATTTTGTTATCTAGAGTATCTATGGATGTGTCACCAAATAAATATCAACCATGGGGCATAATCTTGATAATAGGCTCAAAGCTGAGATTAGTGTAACTGATGAGATCTGCAAGAGCCCACCTGTCATGGTACTCAGGGATCCTGACGTTAATGGAATGGGCTGACACTTACACAGCACCGTGCATCTTCCCAGCTCTAACCTCATTTCCAGAATGCCTGCTACTTTATTGCAGCTCTGGAAACATCTAGCTTGCTATGAATTTCGCCACCATGCTACTGACTGACATGAATATTAATTTTGGGAATAAAAGGTGAGCCACTAATTTGATACTGGGCTGAGGCCCAAGACCAAGATACAAGGACCCACATGGGAAAGTGATTTGAAACTGTGCTTGACATTCACACAATAGCTAGAAACGTCCATTTCTGCTGAACTAACATTTATTTTCCCTGATAAATGTCATACCCTCTGCTTCCATGATTGTGTGTCATTCCAGCATATGTCTAAAGAACCTAAAACATCTTAGAATAACTTTCAATCATGACCCATATTTGAAGTTATTGATATAACCATTGAATCCACAAGCTCATTGTGACTGCTGAAATGAAAAAGGTGAAAAGTATCTCCATAAAAAAATGGACAAAATCAACTACTTCTCTTGCTTCAGATTCCATTTGAATACTAATGTGTAAAAACCCAGATTAAATTAATCTTTGTTGTCACAGTCGCACTTGGTAAATGGATCATAGTTTCATCTTCCTATGGTAAGTTGCCCTTCACAGCAATTTAAAATCTTAATAAGGGTTTTTAAAGAACACAACTAACTATATGTGCAGCCTCTTTGTATTGGAGCTCAATATTAATTCACAAATTGTTTTGTTTTATATTTCAGATTTTGTAAACTTTCAAGAACATTTTCCATGTTTCAAATTCTCTATACAGTAGAATAAAATTTATTTACCTTCAAAATCATTGTTTTGGAATTTTGCAGGAATAGTAGGATAAAGGATTTTTGTAAAACAATTTAAAAAAACAAATAATTTACTGTTTATTTAAATAACATGGATAGTAATCATTTAATTCTCTATCTTCCAGCTTTTCTCAGAAACAGGCCTTTTGGGGCCATGACATAACAGGGGCAAATCAGAGAACAATTGTGGAGAAATATTCCTGAAGCACCATAGAGCCATGAAACAAAGGAATAATAGCAATAGTAACAATTCAAAAATAAACTCAAGCTTGAAATTTATATCACACATCCAAGTAAAAGTATTATTCTAAATTACAGTAGCTATACATGACTGT
This sequence comes from Lepus europaeus, assembly GCF_033115175.1. Classification (NCBI taxonomy): domain Eukaryota; kingdom Metazoa; phylum Chordata; class Mammalia; order Lagomorpha; family Leporidae; genus Lepus; species Lepus europaeus. Next base: position 57,258 of record NW_026909031.1, read on the forward strand.
GCTTCTCCAACTTTAATGTGCCTGGACCTGCAGCCCAGGTAGAGATCAAGAGTTTGGATTTATAGTAACATCACTGTGATATTGGTATGCTGATCTGTGGTCCACATTTGGATAACCATAGCATAGCATACACATATATACATGGGATATTTTAATTTCACTTGAAGATGATATAGTACTATTTTAGGAAACAGAGCTGCATTCATGCAGGCAGATACAGTTTGTCAAAATATCATGAATTAGGGGCAGGTGATGTGTCATAGTGGATTAAGCTGCTGCATGGTGCTCCCATGTCCCATGTAGCATGGACAGATCGACCTGGCTATGCTGCTTCCTGTCTAACTCCCTGCTAATTCAGCTGAGAGGCAGGGATTGTTGGATCAAGTGCTTAAGTTCTTGTCACCCATGTGGGAAACCTGAGTAGAGTTTCTGACTCCTGGCTTCAGCCTAACCCAGCCCCAATGGTTGTGGCAATATGGGGAATGAACCAACAGTGGGAAGATCTCTTTCTTATTATCATTTTGTCACTCTGCCTGTCAAATAATTAAAACTTTTTAAAATATAATGAATTAGGAGCTGCCACTGTGACACAGTGGGTTAATCCTCCACCTGTAGTGCCAGCATCCCATATCAGCACTGGTTCTAGTCCTGGCTGCTCCTTTTCTGATCTAGCTCTCTGCTATGGCCTGGGAAAGCAGTATAAGATGGCCTAAGTCCTTGGGCCCCTGTACCTGAGTGGGAGACCTGGAAGAAGCTCCTGGCTCCTGACTTTGAAGCAGCACAACTCCGGCCATTGCAGCCAATTGGGGAGTGAACCAGTGGATGAAAGACCTTTCTGACTCTACTTTTCACTGTCTGTAACTCTACCTCTCAAAAAAATATAAGGAATTAGCCATATAAATTCAAACATTATGTCTGTCTACTGTTCAATTCTAGTTTTAAATTTGCAACACTGGCTTAATCTCATATGAGATTTGCCTCAGAAAGAATCCGTAAATGAAATCTATTAGTCTTATAAAGTTCAGGAGATAAAAACAATGTTTAAATATAACAAGAAAAATATACATATTCCTAAAGGTATTGATAGTATTACTTTTTTGTTGCATAGAAGAGGATATCTCATTTTATAGTTTCAAGGAGGATTTAAAATAAAGATTTGGAGCATTATAATTTATTCTGAGCAGTTATTACAAATCATTTATTTTTATTTTCAGCACCAAATCTGATATGTGGGATAAGTCTGTATTCATTTGTAGTCTTGCCTTTATTTGTAATTAAAATTCAAATCCAGATGTTGAGATACTCAGAAAACTAAATTTTTGATGTTACTGCATGACTTTTGTTTTCCAAAGAGAAAACATTATTATCATTGTTATTGGTGCATTATCCATTTTCCTAGCTCCTGCAGTCAACTAATTGTTTAAAAAGAAGTATTCTTAACATTAATACTGCCTGTGTGTTTATTACTTGAATGTTCCTCACCAAATATCTTCTTAAATTTATTACAATGATAATCATATTTAATTTTCAATTCTATTATCTTTGTTTAGATAATTGGGAATAGTGACAAAAACCTGAGACCACCAAGACCATGCTCCCAATTAACAGAAGACTTAACACAAAGAACTAGAATCTCTTTAATTGCGTACTTTACAGATAGGTCATATAAAATCATATGGGAAAGATAGAGTACATGCATTGATTATGAATTTAAATTTATCTGAGCTATTGGATTTTAATTTTAGAAATGTGTGCTTGGGATATGAGGTTGTCCCCAATCTTCAAAGAGCAGAAACACAAATTAAAGAGAGAGAAAATGAACAAAATATTTTAAACCACATTAAAATGTTATTCTATCATTTAAAAACTGTGAATCAATGTATTTAAGGAATTATAAGTTTTTTTAATGAAAATACTTTCATATATTGTGTGTCTAATGACTTACACATAAGAAATTTTTACATGTTTAAGAAAATTATAGTCCTTAGATTTCTTCCTTTAAATAAGGTTTTCATTTTAGACTAGGTTCATATAAAGATCACAAACATGGTACAAAGTTCTCATATCCTGCTACAGTTTTCTCTAATCTTAACATCTGAACTTAGGGCAGTGTGTTTGCCATGCTCAATGAAGCAAATGTATATATTATCAACTAAAACTGACACTGTGTATTTCCTTGGTTTTTACCCAATTTTATTTCCCTGCTCAAGTACTTGAGTCCCTGCCACTATTTCGGCATACCTGGATGGAGTTCTAGGCCCTTGGTTTCAACCTGGCCCAAATCAAATATGTTGTAGGTATCTGGTGGAACATTTCTCTACCTCACTTGCTTCTATCCTGTCTTAAAAATAAATAAAAATAAAATTTGAAAGAAACAATGTTCTAAACTGCACATTATAATTTAATAATTTATTTGTTATAACTTATTTGAAGTAGATTACAGACCAAAATGTAAAAGCTAAAACTACACAAGTGAGAGCTTTGGAAGATACAATATTCTTGGATGGCAGTTTTTTTCTCTTAGTACTTGGGCTATATCACACCATTCTCTCTTAGCCTGCAGGGTTTCTGATGAGAAGGTTGCTGTGAATCTAATTGCAGATCCTCTGACAGTAATCTGGTGTTTCTCTCTTGCACATTTCAGAATCTTCTCTTTATGTTTTACTGTGGTGAGTTTCATTGCAATGTGTCATGGTGAGGATCTTCTCTGGTCAAGTCTATTGGGAGTTCTGTGTGCTTCCTGTCCTGAGGTCTCTTTCTTTCTCCAAACCAGGGAAGTTTTCTGCTAGTAGCTCACTAAAAAGGTCTTCTAATTCTTTTCTCTCAACATGCCTTCAGGATCTCCTAGGACCTGAATGTTGGGTTTTTTTTTTAATAGTATCCTGTAGATTCCCAAAAATATGTTTTTAGATTTCTAACTTCCTCTTCTTGTCTTTGGTCTGATTGTATAGTTTGCTGTGTTCTGTCTTCTAAGTCTGATATTCTCTCTTCTGCCTCACTGATTTTGTTTTTAAGGCTCTCAACTGCATTTTTATTTGTACTATTGAATTTTTTATTTCATTTTGATTTCTCTTCAATATCTCAATTTCATGTTCTATTGAATTCTTCACTTTATTTTTTTCTGCCTTAAGATTTCAGTTTCATGCGAGAGATTTTCTTCCATGTCCTGTATGGATTTCAGTAGTTTGTATGTTTGATTTTGATTACTTTTATGTAATCTTATGATCAATTTTTGAGTTCCATTTGTTGCATTTCTTCTATCTCATTGTCTTCATAATCTAGGATTGAAGTGTTGTGTCCTTTTGGGAACGTATTGCTCTCTTTCTTATTCTTGTTTCTTAGATTGTTGCATTTGTTGTTTGGAATTTGTGGAAATATCCATTGGTTTCTTCTTCTTTTGTTTTATCTGCTGTGGTGGCTTTTATTATTGTACTATGACTCTGGAGATAAGTGGACTGTCTGCATTCAGTGAATCTCTAGAGGCTTGTAAAGGGTGGCTTGTAAAGGGTGTGGCTAGAGAGCTCTGTTCAGTTCTCCAGGGTTAAGGGCATGCCTAAGGTGACACACCCAGGTTTGCTGTTGTAAATCTTTTCTCTTTTTTGAATCAGAAGAGATGTATATTCTGCTCAGCTGAGCTCTTCTTGATAGAGACCAGTGCCTAAGCACTAGCCCTAGTCGATATAATATTTGTCTGCTCTGTCCCAAGGACCACACAAAGCATCTGTGCAGTTCTCAGCGTAAGTTCCGATTCCCCAGCACTGTGTCCCACCAGGTAGCCAGGACCACCTGAGCTTGTGGCATCTCCCACTGAGACTGCTCAAAGTACCACCCACACTGTGAGTCCTCCCACACACCCTGTTTTGTTTCCACAGTCCCAGTTCAGAAGCTTCACACATTCACAGGCTCCTAACTGCCTGTATTTACCCCCACCAGAGTCAGGAGTCTCCACTTGGCTGATTGCTGGGAGAGGCACTAGCTGGTGCAGCTGGTATGTATTTCCAAAATGGCACCCACTCTATTGGTTTGTATGCTTTTGTAAGGTGATTGGAGAGAGAGAACTGTGTCCATACCGTTATTTATTTATTTATTTTTCTCTCATCTAGTTTGGCTGGTACACTTTCCCCCATGGGGCTTCAAGCCTCATTCCCTTTAAGCTCTCCTTGCTGCTTTTCAACAGTGGCCAAGGCTACTGCGGTCCTGTCTCACCTCACTTCCCAGCGCTGCTGCATAGGCTCTCGGCTGTTGGAGTGCTGAGTCATGGGTGACCACACCCTCCAGATATGTCTACCATGTCCCTCTAATTGTCTTAGAGTTTCCTCTGCCATTTTCCCCCCTAATTCTTCCCTGACACTACACTATCTCCACATTTTTTAAACTATCTTCTCCCTAGGCTAGAGCAGTTAGCTCCCTCCATACTCTGTCCCAATCCATTTGTTGCTTCTTATTAGGAAGGCAAATACTAGGGGGTTGGTACTGTGGCTTAGCAGGTAAAACCACTGCCTGCAGTGCCGGCATCCCAAATGGATGCCAATTTGATTTCCAGCTGCCCCACTTCTGATCCAGCTCCCTGCTAATGCACCTGGGAAAGCAGCCAAAGATGGCCCAAACTCTTGGGCCCCTGTATCCATGTGGGAGACCAGGAAGAAGCTCCTGGCTCCTAGCTTCAGATCAGTTCATCTTGGGCCATTGAGGCCATTTAAGGAGTGAACCAGAAAATGGAAGATCTCTCTCTCCTCTCCTTCTAATTCCCCCTCTCTCTTTCTCTTGGTCTCTCTCTCATTCTCTCTGTAAGTATGCTCTTCAAATACATACATACATAAAGTTTTAAGTGCAAATACTGTGTGATGCACAGAAAGGAAAGGAGGGAGAGACATAATTCCTCTGCATAGTGTTTATGAGAGTTGGAAAACTGGGACATCAATGCATGAATATATAGGTCAGTTGAGGTCCTGTTGTCAATGCACCCTCATCTGGGCTCAGGGTCCTTAGTGCTCCTTCTTCCTGTGCCCACTGCCTCCTGGAAGCACTCTTGAATGTTCTGTGTACTTCCAGTTGTTCCACAAAAGACTCCTCATGGGACTACCATGAGTGACAGGGAGCAATGAGACCCACCACCTCGAAGTCCCTCAGCAATGGTAACTACTGCTTCTCCTTTCTGAAATCTGCACAAAGCTTCCTGAGGTGCTGCACACATAGACACAGATGGTTTCTCCATCTCTGCAGGGTGCTCAGCAGGAAAGATTGCCCCCTGCTACAACCAACTACAGTCCATTGTGATTAGAGAAGACGCATGGTATTTTTAATTTTTTTTATAATTTGCTGAGACTTGCTTTATAACCAAACATGCAAATATATTTTAGAGGAAGTGCCACACACTGATGGGAAGAATGTGTATTGTGCAACTGTGGATTGAACAGTTCTGTAGATTTCAATTAGGTCCAAGTGGAACATAGTGTCAATTAGCACTGTTGGTTTTGTTGATTTTGTCTAGTTGATCTGTGCATTGATTATAGACAGGTATTGAAATCATACATTAGTACTGTATTCAAGTCTATGTCTCTGTTTATTAATATTCATTCATATTTACTTTAAATAGCTGATACACCCTGTACTTGGGTACATATGTTTATTATAGTCATATCTTCATGTTGAATTGATCCTTTAATCATTATATAGTGCCTTTCTTTCTCACTTTGAATAGTTTTTGTGTTAAAGTCTATTTTTCCAGTATTAGGATGGCTACCCCTGTGCTTTTTTGCCTTGTTAGCATGGGATATACTTTTCTTCCTTTTACTTTTTGTCTGTGTGTATCTTTGTTGGTGAGATATGTTTCCTGTAGGCAGCAAATAGATGGGTACTATTCAGCCAATGTGTATCTTAACTGGAGAGTTAGCACCATTTAAGTTCATGTTTACTATTGATAAATAATGACTTGCCCCTACTATTTTTCCATAAATATTCCTATTGTTTACATTGAATTTCCTTTGTTTTTACTGGCAGATTTTCTGCCTTCACATTCTTGCATAATGATGACTATCTTTCTTTGTTCTTATGTGTAACACATCCATAAGCATCTTTTGCAAGGCTTTTGTAGGCATCTTTTGTAAGATGAGTAGTGACAAATTCTTTCAATCTCTGTTATGGAAGGTGTTTATTTCACCTGCATTCAAAATGAGAGCTTTGCAGGGTACAGTATTCTGAGCTGAGTTTTTTTTTTCTCTTAAGTCTTGGACTATTTTCTCCTGGTCTCTATAATTTTCCACATGTGTTACATCCCATATGACTATCTTTTTCATACCTTTCTTCAATACCTATTTCCCCTCAGTCTAGTTACAAACATGTTACCACATTCTAAAAGATCTTTTTCTTTATGCTCTCACCATTGATTACTTCCCAAATTTTCATTGTGTTGCAAAAGATAGGATTTCAGTCTTTTTTATGGCTATTATTCTGTAATGTATATATACCACATTTTATTCATCCAGTTATTGGTTGATGGACATCTGCATCGATTCCATATCTTAGCCATTGATAATTTAGCTTCTATAAACCTGGGGACATCACACCCCTTTCATTGGCTGATTTCATTCCCTTTGAGTAAATTCCCAGGAGTAGGATGGCTTGTTCATTGGTATATCTATTTCCAGATTTCTGAGGATTATCTGTACACTTTGATAATAGTCATACCTATTTACATTGCCAACAACAGTTTATTAATGTATGGTTTTTCTCCCATCTTTGCTGCATTTTAAAAAAAATTTTGAGTTATAGCCACTCTAACTAGCTTGAGGTAAATCTTCCTTGTGGTTTTTATTTGCATTTCCCTGATGGCTAGGTGACCCTGGGTATTTTTCCCCAATTTTTGGGGCTGACATTCTGGCATAATGGGTTAGGCTTCTGCCTGCAAGACCAGAATCCCATATGGGCACCAGTTCAAGTAGCAGCTGTACCACTTTCAATCCTGCTCCCTGCTACCATGCCTGGGAAAAGCTCAAAAGATGGCCCAAGTTATTGGGTACTTCTGCCCATGGGGGATATCCAGAAGAAGCTCCTGGATCCTTGGTTTGTCCTTGTCCAGCTGTAGACGTTGGATTCATTTGGGGATTGAACCAGTGTATGGAAGACCTCCCTATCTGCATCTATCCCTCTCCCTCTGTAACTCAGCCTTTGAAATAAAATAAATCTTTAAAAAAAAAAACAAAAAATGTGAAGAGATAGATAGGTCTGGGCCTCTGAATTTACAAGGCCTAAAGCCCACCAGATTATTATCAAGCCCCTTCTATCAGGTTCTATTTGCCTCTCAATCAGAAAACTTAATTGTAGCTTAGACAGCACCTTTCTTAGCTCCTCTAATAATGACTCTGTCCTTTGTTCTAGGCCCTGTCTAGTGCACTTGTGCCTCATTCCTTTGTAATCATAACCTCTACTCTACCACCAATGGCTCTACTCCCAACCTGTGTGTACTGATGGTTCTCTTCCCCACTTAATGCTGTATAATTGTTCAAACCTGGTAAATGCCACTCTTAGGATCATTGGTTACTATCCTCACTCTGTCTTTTATGACCTTGTCTAAATATGATCAGAGTTGGCAAACTTGGAAGGCTTCCATAGCCTTGGCAACTCATGACGACAGCCTAGGATGGTTACTGGCGCCATAAACTAGAGTGTCAATTTGTTGGGTCAACAACAGGAGCCACTGTGCACTTGCTCCTCATGTGGGATCTCTGTCCTCAATGTGCTGTCCATTGTGATTTAATGCTATAACTAGTACTCAAACAGTATGTTTCACTTTGTGTTTCTATGTGGGTGCAAACTGTTGAAATCTTTATACTAAATTGATCTTCTGTATATAAAGAGAATTGAAAATGAATCTTGATGCAAATGGAAGGGGAGAGGGAGCGGGAGAGGGGAGGGTTGCGGGTGGGAGGGAAGTTATGGGGGGGGGGAAGCCATTGTAATCCATAAGCTGTACACTGGAAATTTATATTCATTAAATAAAAGTTAAAAAAAAAAACACCTATGTTTGTTCTGTTCTCATTCTGCCATCACTTCCCCAGCCAACCGAGTCTGTAGTGGTTTTCTATCACCCATGAATCTCATTATGTCTCTATGTTTCCTAAAGAGCCAAGACCTTGCAGGCATAGCCTGCATGTTATCTGGGTGCAGGCAGCATACCAGGCAACATAGCACTGTTAGGACCACTGCCTTTAAAACCATAGTTGTGGACACCTCCACATCCCAGCTTGGGTTATTTCTTATAAAATTCAATTTCTTCAAAATGGAGCAATCTGGAAAGCATCATGCTAAGTGAATTAAGCCAGTCCCAAAGAAACAAATATCATTTGTTTTCCCTGATCAGTGACAACTAACTGAGCACCAAAGGGTAACCTGTGGAAGTGTAATGGACACTATGAGAAATAGTGACTTGATCAGCTATGGTGCTGACTGTTGATGTACAATGTAACACTTTATCTATTTTAGTATTTTTTTGTAAACTTTGTAATTAACACACAATTATTCTGAGGTGTCTAAATCTTAACTGAAAAGTGATCCCGGTTAAATATAAGAATGAGAAAAGGAGAGGGAGGAGATGTATAATAGGGGATATGCTCAATTGGATTTGCCCCAAATGATGAAGTTAGAAAAGTTCCAGGGGATTCCGATACAATCCCATCAAGGTGTCATGTACCAATGCCATCTCACCAGCCCAGGTGATCAATTTCAGTTCACAACTGATCACACTGATAGGCCTAAAAGTCAAAGGAATCACACAAACAAGATTAATGTCTGCTAATACTAACTGATAAAAAAAAAGGGGGGAGAGAAGGATCCAACATGGGAAGCAGGATACACAGCAGACTCATAGAATGACAGATGTCCTAAATAGCACTCTGGTCTCAGAATCAGCCCTTAAGGCATTCGGATCTGGCTCAAGAGCCTATGAGAGTATTTTAGGCATGGAAAGCCAAGACACGCTGGGGGGAAAAAAAAGATGAAGAAGAAGAAGACCTAAATGAAGGATCTCAGCGAGTGTGATCCCAGTGGAAAGAATGGGGCCATCAAGGTAGGAGGTAACTTTCTCTGGAGGGAGGAGAGAACTTCCACTTTGACTATGGCCTTGTTGGAATGGGATCGAAGTCGGCGAACCCTGAAGGCTTCCATAGCCTCGGCAACTCATGGCTAGAGCCTAGGGAGATTACTGATGCCATAAACAAGAGTGTTAAATTGTTAAATCAACATCAGGAGTCACTGTGTACTTGTGTCCTATGTGGGACCTGTCCTTAATAGGTTGTCAAAGGTGAAGTAATGATATAGCTAGTACTGAAACAGTATTTTTACACTTTGTGGTTATGTGTGGGTGCAAACTGATGAAAGCTTTGCTTAGTATATACTGAAGCGATCTTCTGTATATAAAGATAAATGAAAATGAAAAAAAAACCCTTGATTTTAAATTGGAAATTACATAGAAAAATAATCAATCTTTTTTTAAAAAAATATCTTGCAGAATCTCAGTCATTAATGTGATGTACACTGTTATTTAATACTATAACTAGTACTCCAACAGTATTTTTTCACTTTGTGTTGCTATGGGAGGACAAACTGTTGAAATATATATATATATATATATATATATATATATATATATATATATATATACTAAACTGAATTTCTATATATAAAGAGAATTGAAAATGAATCTTGATGGCAATGGAAGGGGAGAGCGAGTGGGAGGGGGGAGGGTTGTGGGGGGGGGAGTTGTGGGGGGAAGCCTTTGTAATCCATGAGCTGTACTTTGGAAATTTATATTCACTAAATAAAAAGATAAAATAAAAATTCAAGTTCTTTCCACATTCTCAAAGTGGTTGTTACTAAAATCTCAATCCTTGTTCCCAATGCTGATTGAAAATAAAAAGCACAAGTTTAAGCATAAAAGAAAGAGACAATTTAATCTATTGAAGATGAAAGGGTAGCATACTTCTTTCCCAGGATTTGCCACTCTGCTTGAAAGAGGATGATTTGGGGATTTTAAAGGAGGCTACAAGGAAGGAGGAATCAGGAATAGAGGATCAAAGAATATGGACAGCTGCATGTGAAGTGAACCATGATGGATTCTGGCCCAAAATATCTTTGCACAGCTTTAACTTGCAGGTGCCTCCTCATTCCACAATGATGCCACACTAGCATTCCTCTCCCTGTAATGAAAACCAGAAAGATTATTATTTTTCTACCAGAATTGTTCAGTCCCATAGCAGGAGGCGAGCCATAGATTAAAACATATAACCAACCTGAGTGTGTTTATCTTGGTGAGCTAAGGAGATAGTTGCGGAATTATCAAAGATGTCTACACAGTATTCTGTTTCAGGGGAGGCATTTTTCCCCCTAGGCAACTGTAGCTTTAGAGAACTACTTGCCTCAGTAGGAAACTTCTGTTATTTAATAAGCACAGTCCTCTGGTTCTATCATTTATGACACTTTGAATATAACTGGCCAAGGCTTCAATGTGCCAAATTCAGTCCCCATTCCTAACTGTGGGACAGAGATAATAAGATCCTACCAGTAGAAGACGTAACTGTGAGGCAAGTTTGGGAAACTGGCAGACTTCTGTATGTTTTTCTATTTTCTTTGAATAACAAGGAGGCCCAAGTACATCATCACTAACCCAGGAGCAGCCAAGGCCATCAATATTCCCCTTTCAATGCTGTGGATATTTATTCTTGTGCTTCCTCTAAGCTACAAGGGATGGGAGAGTGCTTTGAGCTCAGCTTTCTGGGCTAAGATACCTTGTGGCAGTGCTATTGATTCTGAAGTTTCTGGGAGAGTTACTACTTCATATCCAACCTTTGATTTTCCTGTCCTGTGAAGCTGTTTTGATACATGAAGAGTTCCCAATCTGTAACCTGTAAGGGGATATTGGTCAGATCCAGCCTAATAAGACATATCTGTTACATGACCTATAATCAGTCACATGGTTTCCTCAGGGGAGTCTGAGGGCAAGGTGGGTGGATTAAAATATGATTCAGTTTTACAGGAACATTTCAGTTATCAAATAGTACAGGTTGGTTTTTACCATAGGGCCTGAAGTAAGCGGTAAGATCCTTGTTGTTACAGAAGCGGCAGCACATAGTAAGCTGTATGCACTGTGGTGAGATGACCAAAAGTGAGCTCTCTGTCTCCTGCAGTACTTCACAAGTGGCTGTTATTCTCAGACACTGCAGCCAGCCTTTGGTGGAATGTCCACATTTTTGAAATGTATACCATTGGTCATTTTATTTTCCCCAAATTTTGAGTCATTCCTTCTAGTCCTAATCCTTGCTTCTCATGTACAAAGAGGTCAAAGCCCTTTCTCAACACCTCCCTGTGTGTGCTGTAGGTGCTGCATATAGAATCTAACACTACATGAGAGGATGGCAGCTATCACTTCTAGTTAGCATCTCTCTTTTAAAATTGGGGTACTCTTTAATGGGTATAGGTCTATCAGAGTTCTTTGTGACAGTTACTACCAGGCAACCACACATAATGACCCTCCCTTTAAAGCCTCTTGGTTTTAACCTAATTTTGTTTAGGATTAAAACCTGTGATTCCATCTTGATATTTATTTCCTCTTTGTGATCATGATCTTTTGGGAGGCACAATGCTGATCAGCCATCCTGCAGCTAAATTTTACTTATCCCTCATTGCCCAGTTAGATTTGACCCAGTATTGATCTGGTGCCATGTTGGAAGGGAAGTCATGACCAGGAGGCATTTTCAAAGAACAATTTTGTCCCAATTTGAGCAATAGAGAGGTTAAAAAAGTGGCTCTCAAACTAAATTTACGTGGAGTCCATTGTTAAACTTAGTTCTGTTTATTCTGTAGGTTCCAATCATCATCTCAAAGTGCCAGGCATTATCCTGCTGAGAATTGTACTTCTGTAGACTTCTTACAGGCAGTAGGCACACAACTCAAATAGGAAAACACCAAGCACAAGATAAATCAGGTTGACATCTTAAAAATAATGAATAGGGATACAATCAAATAGTAGACATGATAACTGACAATTCATGCAAGTACAGCATGAAAGGTTGAGTATCCATGTTAGTCTCAGACCCAGAAAACTCTCAAAGTTAGCAGTCTAAAAACAATGAACAGAGTTACAGACTAAAAGCAGGTATGTTATAGTTTGTTGATTGGCTATTTGCTTTAAATACAGTAGCTAAATTTCCTTTGTCATATAATCTCACACTTGGAAAATTCTCCAAATTAAAAGGCAGATCTATGACAAAGCTAGATTTTTTTAAAGCTACAGTGTCTAGTGTTTTGAAATTTTTGGATCTGCTAAAATATGAGAAGTCCATTTACTCACTGCAAGACTGAAAACCCTACCAGCCAGGCATTTTATGGATGAGATTTAGATATGCAAATGTTTCCAAATATATTCTCTTATGAGAACAGATTCTGATGAATTCATGAAGACAGTCACATTGCCCCCCCCACATATACCATATTTATAAAAATTTTTGAATGTTAGAGCAATTAAGTGGGGGGAGTGGAAAGTAAACACTTCTTCTATGGTTACAGAACAACACTTTACCAAAATACAGTAAACCACTGAAATCACAGGAACAGTTTTCCTGAACCTAGAAGGTGAAACATTGAAATATTAGAACCAACAACACTTTGAATGAAAGATGGAAATCCCCAGATGTCATTAATTCATTTAGTCTGATTAATTTTTGTCCTGTTTTACATTAGACACTTTCTAGGTGTTCCGGGATTTTCCCCCCAAGTTTTGGACATTCTTACCTATTCCGTTGATTTTAAAGCAGTCAGAAATCTGTATTTAAGAACATTGCTTAGGGTTTTAGACAAGAATCAGAATTATTGATACAATGTCTCAGAACATATCTGACAGGTTTATGAAATTGTCCCTATTCAATCTCTGGGCCAGTGATGGGAAGGAGTCCCTCAAAGTAACTGTTCAAAATAAGAACACTTTTCATTGTGAAATAATATCCACCCACTTAGAGTGATTTAATCAGTTACAGACCTGATGTAGCCATACTTATAGGAAAATGAGTAAACACCCAAAGCAATCTTCCTTATTAACACTCAGCTCTTTGCAAACAATGAGAATTCAACAAAGAAAGCAAAGAACACAAGAAATTACCTGACTGAAACACAAATGGTTTTCTTGGCCAGGTACTAAGGGGTAAAACCACTAGTATAGAATCAAGTTATCCTGTCATCTAGGATTTTAAGATAAAAATTTGCTGTCCAGTCATACTAGAGTCAGAACTGGAGAGGAAAAGAGCATGCAGAAACTGACCTGAAAGCCAAGGAATAGAGTCCACAATTAAACTACATTCTAGAAGATGGTCAAAACAATGAAAGGAAAACAGATTAAAAGAACTGTGGTACAGCTGATGCTTGGTGCAGGACTGAGGCCATTTCTAATTAGAAGACAAAAATGGGGGTAGGGCTGTTGATTGTAACAATTTAAAGTACTCAAGTAAAAGTATTAAATGAATGGATTACCCTAAAATTAAAGAGCAGTTTTAGGTTTCACTTGTGTTGAATGATTACTGTTCAATGATTAAAAAGAAGAAAATCTCAGAAATTCAACATAAGTATCTTGAGGCTCTTCATGTTGGAAGCCTTTTGCAAGTGGAATACTGATAACAGTAATGAGATCATGTACTGAGAAAGGAAAGGATTTTGAGGCCATATTCTAAGAAAGGAAAAATTGAGAAAACAAAGTTTTTTATGTAGCTGCTACTTCTCAGGACCCAGAGGATACATATATCTGTTTTTAAAGACAGAAAAGTAAGAGAAAGCTTAAGCTGTCTCAAATGTCAAAGTTAGTTTTGGTCACTTGAGAGGTAGATGGAGAAAGTAGTCAATCCTGTTACATTCAAAACAAAAAGGAGACCAGTGACCAGGCTGTGATTGTGCTAACTTGAGGCAGAGTTCAAGCAAAGGCAACCTCAGCAGCACTGCTTCCTCAGGGGCTTGAATCGAACAGTGGGACCAACTGGGTACTCTTTTGGTTTTCCTGTCACAGCGGAGCTTTTTTACATCCCCTCTTTTTAAACATGTACTGGGTAACTTCCTTAGGCCCTGACTCTATCCATGTTTTTTTTCTTTCCAAGTTAATCATTTTCACAAATTAATCACTAAAATAAAAAACAGTCAAAAAAAAAAAAAGGAGGCTGTAAGAAGGTGGGAGTCAGAATATTAGGAGAGTAGAATAGGGACAGCCGTACGTTGTTCTTCAGCTGGGCAATAAGGGGCTGGCCGGAGTCACAGTGGTTATCTCATCTAGTTACAGGCTCAGATCATGCTGAAGTTCCTCACTAGTCAGTAATGCCAAACTCTTCAGACCAGGGTTTGGATGGCCAGTGGGCTTCAATGCTTTTTGCTCTGGGCCTAAAATTCCCCTAAATGAAACTCCTTGAGTCTATTCCAGTCATTAAGGTGCTATCTGATTATAACCTTCCAGGGCTGGCTATAAAAGTCCCTCAATTCAGTGAGTCAATGTAAGGAAGGAAGGCTAGAGACAGGGGTCTGACGGTATATAAAATTCAATACATTATTTAGGGTCTCAGTTTCAGTTGTAATAAAAGAATTAAGCTATGAGAAGATGTGCTGAAACACTAAGGATATACAAATATTGATTTTTAAATTCCTTATGTATCTTCTGTCCATGTCGCATTTGTAATTGATTACAAATCAGACTTGACAGATTTAAGCTTTGTTGGGAAAGAACTTCAAGGATGTCGGAGGCCACCCGACAAACCACATGGAGACACACAGCACTCAGTCAATTCATCACCACGTTTATTGCCTCATCGCGTTCCAAGCCAAAGTAGGGGGCCCGGCGATGAGGGACTGGAGGCAGTCTCCCTAAGGAAACCCTTCAGTCTCCAGCCCCGAGCACACAGAAAGACAAGGATATATACCCCAGACCCCATACAGATAACATTCATTGTGTGCAATCATGCATAGCACAGGAATAGAGCAAGTTTACAAAGTAGCAATGATCAGGGTAGAAGCTCTGCAGATAGAGCAAAGAACATCATAAACCTTCATCAGAAGTCACATCCTGCCTGCAGGAATATGGGACGAAAAGTCTTGGAAACAGGATTAGATAAGGGACAGCCTCAGCCTGCTGCATCTCATGTCGACATCTCCCCCTTCTTGTTTGTACAAGAATGGCCTGGTGTTTATGGTAACTGGTGTCTACACTGTCCAGAGGGCCGCAGGGGAGGATCCATCCCCCACAAGTCCCTCGCGTTAAATGCTGAATGGCGTGGACTTGTGCCTGTCTTAGGTGCCCCGCAGCGCTTACTCTGCTTACCCGTCATCAAGGATATAGGAAGCATGTCCTGCCCTCTGTCTTAGATTGCTAGAGAAGCCTGCGAGTGCTTACCCGTCGTTGACTACCGGTCCACCCTAAGAACAGTGTAGGAGCAAGCGGTCAATGAGGCAGTTAGGAAGAGAGAGACCGAGGCTTCCACGGCATATCACATACTGCAGCCCCCTGTTTTAGAGTGTACTAGAGGGTATGTACTGTGCTTTTGATAGCCTCTCTGTTTGCGCACATTGGAACGGTGGGAACGTTTGGTTGTATTACTTCACATCAGTCTACAGGCAGGCAGAAGACAGAGGTTGTGGGGGCTGGCTCCCCACAGCTCCCTCTTTTTTTACTTTAGGACCAGCGCCTGTCTTAGGCACCCCTGAGCGGAGTGGCAGCTTACCCGTCTTTGCCAGAGGGTCGACTTGCATGAGCAGTCTCAGCCCTCCGCTGTCTTAGGTTGCATGCCATCCCTCAAGGCACTTACCCGTCTCTGGCTACTGGTCCAAGAAACCAAGAAACACCTGCTGTATTGCAGGGGAGGGGGTTTTTGTAGCGATGACTTCGAATGGGGACCAAATATCTGTGTCCAGTTGTGTTAAGAACCCAAATCTCTTGCCGTAGTTCACGCAGCAAACGAGTGAAATTACTATTCCAGGTATGGTTTAAGGTGGCACCTAAAGAGCGAGACAAATTAGCAAGACGAGTATAGTTATGCCAGGTAAATGGAGTAGCGCAAAGTGTGACAAATTGAACCAAGCAGGGGGTTCCCCACATCCCCGTCTAAGATTCAGTTCTTCCTGGAGAACGTTGACCCGTTGGTTTAGTAATAAGATTCCTGAATGGATATGCTGATCCACTGCCACTCAGAGCGTTCTTGTTTGATCATTCTTCTGGAGCATGGGAATAGGTGACCTTTTTTCCTTTTAGGAATTTCACAAGCCAAGACTGACCTTGACTTGTCTATGACTTGTTTATGGGCTGCCTACATCTCCCCCTTTTTTATTTAATTGAGAATGGTCTCTGTCTTAGGTTGCCCTCAGTCATCTCTGTCCTTACCCGTCATCAGTAACTCTGGCAGCTTGGCCTAGAGCCCTGTCTTAGGTTGGTACAGGATGCTGAGCGTCTTACCCGTCTCTGAGTACCATTCCAGCCCAACATTAGGTGAGAGATGAAACATACAGCCAAATATTAATTATTTGTGATTACAAATAATGATGAATGTCAGTTCATACAGACTGTAGTGAAGTCAGCATAAAATGCAGAACACAAGGAAAACATCCCATACCAAGTAGGAAAAGCAGTAGTGGTCCAGTCAACATTAATAACCAATGAATCCATTGAAACCCTCCAAATGTTAGGGGGTTAGTAATAAACATGTTTTGCATTTTACTCTTAAGTTTATCAATAACAGACTCTATATATGGCACATTGTTAGTAATGTTAAAACAACATTTTCCTGTTACAGATTTACAACTTATATGATTTTTTAACATCAAGTAATTGTTAGCTGCATGGTTTAAAAGTACTCCTGAGTGTACTTGATCCAATTCTTTGGCTATATTGGACAGTCCAGTAGCAGTAAGATTGATTGTTTTGGTCACTGAATATGCAAGCCTTCGCAGTCCATGGTTATTTCCAAAGGCCAGTCCAGGAACACTTACTACTGGTACAGCCATGGCCAGGGCAGTGTTTTGTCCTATTAGGATGACGTTGCCATTACAGTCTTTAGGTGAAGCATGCTGCCGACGTGCTCTATCCGCTGCTGTAAATACAGATGTCAGCATCGGGGCCACACAGTCCAGGGAGCAATTGCGGAAGTTATCAGAGGCTAACGATGTGAAGGCATATTTGCTACATAAAAAAACCCATCCCTTAGGAGTCCATGTCCCATACCAGTATTGGATTAGGTGTATTTCATTGATTGGTGATAGGATCCCTTTATTTTACCAATTGTAAAACCTTAATAACTTGTGGAGGCTGTGCACTCCGTAACTTGTCATTCCAATTTTTACTCAATCCTGAGCAGAGAGCCCATTCCTTTGCCAAAGAGGCAAACTGAGGGTCTTTCCAGCCAGAAACATTACAGGTTACACATGTAACTTTAGTTTTTCTTTTAAAGAAAGGCATTGCTTTGTATACTTGTAGATTCTGTTGACTATACCAATTTGTGACAGCAAATTGTTTTTTAGCTGTCTGCCTGTGCACAGACTTAGTTACTTTTAGTTTAATCTGCAAGAAATACGCTGCAAGCCTTATAGTGCACACTAAAATTATTTAGAGGAAAGATGGTAAAGGAGTATAGATTAATAGAATGTTGCAATAAACATGGCTCCATTGCTTTAATGATACTATAGCAAGACGGTCCACTGATTTTTGTTGGGAGGGCCTGAGGCTGGCCCCGCTTCCAGTATTATGAACTCTGTTTGTTAATGAATTACCTTTTTTATCAGTTTTGGAGTGACAATATTGGCCCAATGCCTTTCCCTTTAGCACTGGGGGAAAATACCAGGAGGAGCCTTATTTTGATTTTTGACTTTTGGACAATTTTTGTACATGTTCCTGCTGTCCACATTTATAGCACCCTTATTTATTGGGCATAGCCCTCCTTGATAATTTTTGTAATGACAAAACATGTAGAGTGGCAGGTCCTGAATGTCCTGTTTTTAAGTGAATCCATTTTGCTAATCCCTCATCAAAGGAACTGTCACAGAACACCTCAGTCATAGTAGCCAATTGATTCATGTTTACATTGTACTTACGTTTAGCAGAATTTATAGTGTTGTGGGCATCACTAGGCAATCTTTACAAAGCACCGGAAAAGAATCCATACTGAGAATCAGACATTATTAGTAATCATTACAGGCATGTTTAAAATTTGGCTTGACTGTGTGTTCCCCTGGGATGAAGCAGCAGTAGAGGCTTGTTCTGGCTCCCTCTCAAAGCCCCCAAGGACAAGGGTGGCTCATTGCCAAGATTTTAGGCAAGCAGTGCGTCCTGTCCCGGATCTTGGCCAGAGAGCCAAGACACGAAGCATGCCCACCTGTTTATCAGAAACATTCCTTTATCCTCCTCCCCGGGAACTGGCCAGGCTCCCAAGGAGCAGGAGAAGGTCATTTGGCAACAAAGTTACTTGTCCACCAGAGCTGAACCTAGATACAAGCCTCTTTATTCCAAAAATTTGTCCTTACATTTGGCCCTAGGGCTGCATTGAGAGGTAGACATAATTAACACATTATAAGAATACAATACAAATTTTTCATACAAGCATACATTTAGTAATCAAACACAATAATACTCAATGTGTTTTAAGGGTAAATTGAAACATAACTGAGGGAGAATTAGCTTCTTGGGCACCCATGTCAGGGACATAAAAAACAGTACCATTCCAATACAAAAACACAAGCTGCTGCAGACAGCCTGAGAACTGACTAGATGATCCCATGGCATGGAGATCTGAGGCATTGTTACTTGTTAAACAGACATGTTGAGGCACACACAGTCCAATTAACAAATGCGCTAACATTTTGCATTACTCTGAAATTAGTGATTTGGGTTTCATTAAATATTTGTAACATCTCTTTTTGATAAGACAACAAATTTTTCAGCGGATGGAACACGGTGGGTAACCATTTAGCCATAATGATAGTAGCCTCTTACTATCTGTAATTGTTACATTTTTGTAGGTTTGTGCAATCTTAACTACTTGTGGCATATTTTGATTTACACTTTTTTTTAAAGCCAACCACGCATAATCTGCCCAAGCATTCCTATCAATAATAAGGGTAGAGTTAGTACATAATACAAAAATAGAATGGGTAGTCTGGACACTTTGACATGTTTAAATGCGCATTTTCCATAGTTATGGCTTAGAGGGGCTCCTGAGAAATTTTTTGTCTTTTAAGTCCTACACGTGCCAATTGCTCCCTCCTTTCTCCTGCAACCGGCGTCCTGGGCACTTTTTAACAAGGCCTTTATATCCTTGTCACATTTAGATGTGACTGTATATTCCCCATGGGCAATAGGAGAGGCTCCCCGGGCAAGCCCTAGTCTGCCATGCCCTACTCATGCTTATGTGCCTCCCTTGTAATCCCTACGGCCTGCTACCGCCGCAGCCTTCCCTCTTACAGAGGCTTACCTGTGGATGAGATGAATCCGAGTCACGGCACCAGCTGTCGGAGGCCACCCGACAAACCACATGGAGACACACAGCACTCAGTCAATTCATCACCACGTTTATTGCCTCATCGCGTTCCAAGCCAAAGTAGGGGGCCCGGCGATGAGGGACTGGAGGCAGTCTCCCTAAGGAAACCCTTCAGTCTCCAGCCCCGAGCACACAGAAAGACAAGGATATATACCCCAGACCCCATACAGATAACATTCATTGTGTGCAATCATGCATAGCACAGGAATAGAGCAAGTTTACAAAGTAGCAATGATCAGGGTAGAAGCTCTGCAGATAGAGCAAAGAACATCATAAACCTTCATCAGAAGTCACATCCTGCCTGCAGGAATATGGGACGAAAAGTCTTGGAAACAGGATTAGATAAGGGACAGCCTCAGCCTGCTGCATCTCATGTCAGGCCAGGGCCACTGGCCCCGACACAAGGAGCTATGGATCTTCTAAATAGATAATAAATAAATAAATCTTCTTTAAGAGAACTTAGAAGCTACATAGATGCCACAGATTAAAATAGGAAGTTAATTAATGTTTCTTCAAGGTCTCATTATTTCCAGACAGGGTATTTTCAGGCTTGTGTGTTTCCTTTAGTATCATACATAAACACACTTCAGTTCAAACTGTAGGAAGTCTGGATAGCTGGATGAGTTTTAACAATCCACTGATCACTGAGAAAGCACAAAAAGCTGACTGGTGTCAGAGTGAAAGAAACAGACTGTTCTTTTTCCCAATCTGCTGTGGGTAAAGCAAAGAGGTGTTCAGAGCCTCAGACATTTCAGTCCTGAGACTCTTGAGATTCCAGCCACCATTAACAGAAGTTCGGATAGGGCGGCCGCTGGCCAGCGTAAGATGGCGGCGGCGTTAGTGGCGGCAGTGGACGGGGCGGCAGGGCCTGGAACAGTCGGAGCAGCCGCTGGCAGAAGGATGACCCAAGACGGGAAGCAGGCTGCTGGGCCTCGCCGGCTCCCGTGCTTGTAACTGCCCCAGCCGGGCCCCCCCTCCCCCCTTGACCTACCCGCCCTTCAGTGAATCTCCAGACCTATTTGCTCAGGAGCTCAGCCTGGCCTTACTTCCACGATAAAAGGAGGAAAGCCATCTGGAAAACTACTCAAGTTTACCTCTGGTGGTAGCCAAGAGACTGTATTCTTCTGGTGCATTGTAATCAATGCCACATATTATCAGGCTGGCTACAGCAAACATCATTCAAGATGTCCAGCAAAGGGAGCAGCACAGATGGGAAAACAGACTTAGCTAATGGAAGCCTGTCCAGCAGTCTGGAGGAGATGTCTGGAGCTGAAGAGGGGAGGGAGACATCCTCAGGCATTGAAGTGGAGGCCTCAGACCTAAGTTTGAGCTTGACTGGGGATGATGGTGGCCCTAATCGCACCAGCACAGAAAGTCGAGGTACAGACACAGAGAGCTCAGGTGAAGACAAGGACTCTGACAGCATGGAGGACACTGGGCATTACTCCATCAATGATGAGAACCGAGTGCATGACCGCTCAGAGGAAGACGACGAGGAAGAGCAACCTCGGCGCCGTGTACAGCGCAAGCGGGCCAACCGTGACCAGGACTCATCAGATGATGAGTGGGTCCTGGAAGACTGGGTGTCTTCAGAGACAACAGCCCTTCCCAGACCTCGCTGGCAAGCCCTTCCTGCTCTGCGGGAGCGGGAGCTGGGTTCAAGTGCCCGCTTTGTATATGAGGCCTGTGGGGCAAGAGTGTTTGTGCAGCGTTTCTGCCTGCAGCATGGACTTGAGGGCCATACCGGTTGTGTAAATACCCTGCACTTTAATCAACGCGGCACCTGGCTGGCGAGTGGCAGTGATGACCTGAAGGTGGTGGTATGGGATTGGGTACGGCGACAGCCGGTTCTGGACTTTGAGAGTGGCCACAAAAGCAATGTCTTCCAGGCCAAGTTCCTGCCCAACAGTGGTGATTCCACCCTGGCCATGTGTGCCCGTGATGGGCAGGTTCGGGTAGCAGAACTGTCTGCCACACAATGCTGCAAGAACACAAAGCATGTAGCCCAGCACAAGGGAGCATCCCACAAGTTGGCCCTGGAACCAGACTCTCCCTGTACGTTCCTGTCTGCAGGTGAAGATGCAGTTGTCTTCACCATTGACCTGAGACAAGACCGGCCAGCTTCAAAACTGGTGGTGACAAAGGAGAAAGAGAAGAAAGTGGGGCTCTATACAATCTATGTGAATCCTGCCAATACCCACCAGTTTGCAGTGGGTGGACGAGATCAGTTTGTAAGGATTTATGACCAGAGGAAAATTGATGAGAATGAGAACAATGGAGTACTCAAGAAATTCTGTCCTCATCACCTGGTGAACAGTGAGTCCAAAGCAAACATCACCTGTCTTGTGTACAGCCACGACGGCACAGAACTCCTGGCCAGTTACAATGATGAAGACATTTACCTCTTCAACGCCTCTCACAGTGATGGGGCTCAGTATATTAAGAGATATAAGGGCCACAGAAATAATGCCACAGTAAAAGGTGTCAATTTCTATGGCCCCAAGAGTGAGTTTGTGGTGAGCGGTAGTGACTGCGGGCACATCTTCCTCTGGGAGAAATCATCCTGCCAGATCATTCAGTTCATGGAGGGGGACAAGGGAGGTGTGGTAAACTGTCTTGAGCCCCACCCTCACCTTCCTGTGCTGGCTACTAGTGGCCTAGATCATGATGTGAAGATCTGGGCACCCACCGCTGAAGCCTCCACTGAGCTGACAGGGTTAAAGGATGTGATTAAGAAGAACAAGCGAGAGCAGGATGAAGATAGCTTGCACCACACTGACTTGTTCGATAGCCACATGCTCTGGTTCCTCATGCATCACCTGAGACAGAGACGTCATCACCGGCGCTGGCGAGAACCTGGGGTTGGGGCCACAGACGCGGACTCTGATGAGTCTCCCAGCTCCTCAGACACATCGGACGAGGAGGAAGGCCCCAACCGGGTGCAGTGTATGCCATCCTGAGGCCTCATTCCTAGGAGGGGTGGGCTGGGACTGCCAACCCAAACCTGCCTGGACAACCCTTTCCTGTCCCAGGCCCCTACCTTCAGCAGAAGCGCACTTTGGACTTTTTGCTTTAGAAAAAAGAAAGACATCCCAGGAAAAGGTCATACCAGAGGGGAACAAACCAACAGAGAACTTAGAAATGGGAGTTGAGCCCTGGAATGGAGTTTCATGGAAAGGTACATAGGACTCAGCAGAAATGGCCTCAACCCAGAGCCTTTTTTGAGGGGTGGGGGGTTGGGGGTCCTATTTTGTGAACTGGTTTAGGATAGGGAAATGGGACTTCTTTGTCTTTAATCTCCCTTGTTTCTTGGGCAGGGGGTGGGGGGAAACAACTGGCTATTCAGTCCCAAGGGGTCAGAGTGGGCGGCAGGAGCACCACTCTCTCTTTGGGTTAGGTTTTTGACCTTTTTTCCTTTGTTTTTAAAACATCTGTAACAGTTTGTTTCTTTCCCCCTGGGCAATCCCATCCCAGGTACCTGTTTTTCAAGGAAGTCCTAGAGCCCCTAACCATCCCGCTCTTCACTTTCCACACTTCATTCATTTTCTGTACTTACCACAGTGTTTTGCACTTGATTATGTATCCTTCACTCTCTTCTCTTCATCCCATCACCCCCTAAATAGATCTAGTGAGGGAGGTTGGGGAGAGGTGGGAGGACGGGCCAGTGGTGGAGGACAACTAGGAAGAATGTTACCTCTTCTGTTATTTTGTTTTTTAAGTTGTTTGGCGGCAGCAGTCTCCCTGTCCCTATCACTGTTAGAGGCCTACTTTTCTATCTATAAATATATTAAAAAGCAAGTCAAACTTGAAAAAAAAAAAGAAGTTCAGATAACAAATCTTTAAAACTCTGTGAAGATGATCAAAGATGCATTTCTTAGCCATCCTCGCTTAACTCTAATTCTATTTTCAAACAAATCTACATTTATGCAAAATAAACATCTTATAAAATTTAACCTTCACTTGTGATAAGAATTTAAAAAACTGCTGTGATCAAGGAACTTCCTCCATGTAGCTGAGGTGGACACCGAGAGTATGGCGACAGTGGTTTCTGTCTCTTAGTATTCTCAAGTTGTGTAAGCTTCTGCTGAGTGTGAGCATGATCTGTGATTCCCTCTGATGATTACAGTATGGGAATTGTGAAGAGTTTTGCAGATGTTTTACAATTCCAAAATGATTAATTAAAAATAGTACAAAAGTAGGTTATACTGGATTGTCCTGATTTAAAAATCATAGGTGACAAACTGTCTTTCCTGAATGAACAAAGTGATTTGAGGTAGTCCTCAAGGTCAAGAACTGGGACTAGCCTCTAGGAATGGACTCAGACAAAATATGAGATTACAATTGCATGTGACTTTGAGAAAGTAACTTTGTGATGATATTATACAGCAATAGAACACTAATTCACTAATAAAGATGATCTACAAAAATCAAACAAAACAAAAATCCCAAATACAACATCTATATACTATTTCCCTTTGAAATTTCAATGATACATTAATACCTATAATATTCACTTTTTCTCATTATTATTCTAGGAGTAGGAGCAGAAAAATAAAATAAAATAAAATACCTCCAGGAACTGGTAGGAAACAAACTGTCAATATATAGAACCCTTGGGGAAAAAAACCCATGGATTTATACTGATAGAAGTAAAAAAATATGTTGAAAATTTGAGAGCTCTTAAAATGCTGTGCTGAGACCACATGCATTAAGGAAGCTTGTCAGTCGGTTCCAAGATTTTGGAATAGGGAGGGAGCTTACTGATCTAGCCCAGATGAAGATAGTTTAATAAAATTGGTGATAGTGTAGTCTAAGGCAAGAGTTAGGGAAAAAATGGCAGAGGAAACTCTTCTGTAATTAGAGGGACACAGTGGACCTACATGGAGGGCTTGGGCACCCACAGCTTGGAATTCAAATAGCTGAGAGCCGAGGCACTAGCACTGGAAAGTGAGGTGAGATGAGACTGCAGTAGCCTGAGACACTGGCCAAAAAGCAGCAGGAAGGGACTAGAGGGAATGAGGCTTGAAGCCCTGTGTGGGAAAGTACACTAGCCTAACTAGAGGAGATAAAAAATAAAAGGGACAGTACAGACACGTTTCTCTTGAATCACCTTACAAAGACATAGGAGCCAACAGAGTAAGCGCTATTTTGGACATATGTAACAGCTGTGCCAGCTCTGGGCCACAACCAGCAATCAGCTGAGTGGAGACTCCAGACTCTGGTAGGGAGAAATAACAGGCGGCTAGGAACTTGTGACTGTGTGATGCTTCTGAACTGGGATTGTGGAAAAAAACCCTGAGGGTGTGTGGGAGAACTCAGGGTGTGGCTGAGACTTTGAGTCTCATTGGGAGTTGCCACAAGCTCAGACAGCCCTGGTTGCCCGGGGGAGACATTGCAGGGGAATATGAACTTATACTGAGGACTGCACAGATCATTTGTGTGGTCCTTGGAACAGAGCAGATGAATATTATGCCAAATCGTGCTAGCACTCAGGCACTGATTGCCATCGAGGAGAAGAGCTCAGCTGAGCAGAATTGCTTCCCATTTGATTAAAATTAAAAAGGAGGAGAGATTTACCATGCCAAACCTGGGAGTGTCACCTTAGGCATGCCCTTAATCTTGAAAAACTGAACAGAGATCTCTGGCCACACCCACCACAAGTCTCTAGAGATTCAGACAGTCCAATTATCTACAAAGTCATTGTAAAACAATAAAAGGCACTGAAGTGGGGGGGGGGGGGAGAAGAAGAAATCATGAGTATCTCCACAAATGCCAAACCACAATTGGAACAATCCAAGAAACAAGAATAAGGAAGACAATATGATACTCCCAAAAGAACATGACACTTGGCCAGCATCGTAGCTCACTAGGCTAATCCTCCATCTGCGGCACCGGCACTCCGGGTTCTGGTCCTGGTTGGGGTGCTGGTTCTGTCCTGGATGCTCCTTTTCCAGTCCAGCTCTCTGCTGTGGCCCGGGAGGGCAGTGGAGGATGGCCCAAGTGCTTAGGCCCTGCAACCACATAGGAGAACAGGAGGAAGCACCTGGCTCCTGACTTCAAATCAGCGCAATATGCTGGCCATAGTGGCCATTTTGGGGGTGAACCAATGGAAGGAAGACTGTTCTCTCTGTCTCTCTCTCTCTCTCTCAGTAAAAGATCACAGGAAGTTCAAATATATATTAGAAATATCTTTGGAAAAATGACAGGGCAAGTCCCTACTTACCAATAGTCATAATGAATGTAAATAACCTCAACTCTCCAGTTAAAATTTGCAAACTGGCTGAATGGATTAAGGAACAAAACCCATCTACTTGTAGCTTACAAGAAACACATCTTTCCAACAAAGGTGCATACAGACTGAAAATGAAAGGTTGGCAAAAGATATTCCATGCAAACCAAAATGAAAAATGAGCTGGCATAGCCATCCTAATATCAGACAAAATAGACTTTAACAACAAAACTGTTAAAACAAAAAGGGGCACTATATAATGATTAAGGGATCAATCCAACAGGAAGATGTAACTATTATAAACATTTATGCACATAGTTACAGGGCACCGGGATATTTAAAAGATATGTTAAGAGACTGAAAGGGGACGAAGACTCCAATACAGTAGTAGTGGGAGAATTCAATACTTCACTTTCAGCAAAGGACAGATCAACCAGACAGAAAATCAACAAAGAAACTGTAGATTTAATTGACATATAGACCAAATGGATCTAACAGATATCTATAAAACTTTTCATCCTGCACTTAAAGAATATAAATTCTTCTCAGCAGTACATCAAACCTACTCTAGGACTGACTACATACTAGGCCATAAAGCAAGTCTTAGCAAATTCAAAAGAATCAAAATCATACCATGTGTCTCTCAGACCACAATGGAATAAAGCTAGAAATCAGCAACTCAGGAATCTCTAGAGCATATGCAAATACATGGAGACTGAACAACATGCTCCAAAATGAACAGTGGGTCGTACAGAAATCAAAAGAGAAATCAAAAACTTTCTGGAAGTAAATGATAACAAAACAACATATCAAAATTTATGGGATACAGCAAAAGCAGAGTTAAGAGGAAAGTTTATATCAATAGGTGCCTACATCAAGAAATTGGAAAAGCACCAAATAAATGAGCTAGATCTAGAAAAACTGCAGCAAACCAGACCCAAAACTAGTAGAAGAGAAATAATTAAAATTAGAGAGGAAATCAAGAGAATTGAATTAAAAAAAATTACAAAAGATCAGCAAAATGAAGAGCTGCTTTTTTTTTGAAAAAATAAACCAAATTGACACCCCATCGGCCCAACTAACTAAAAAAAAGAACAACATCAATAAAATCAGAGATGAAAAAGGGAATGTAATAACAGACACCACAGAAATAAGGAGTCATCAGAAATTACTACAAAGAGTTGAATGCCAACAAGCAGGGGAATCTAGCAGAAATGGATAGATTGCTGGACACATACAACCTACCTAAATTGAACTATGAAGATAAAGAAAACCTAAACAGACTCATAAGCAAGTCAGAAATTGAAGCATTAATAAAGGCCCTCCCTCCAAAAAATGCCAAGGACCAGACAAATTCACTGCTGAATTCTACCAGACATTTAAAGAAGAACTAACTCCAATTCTCCTCAAACTATTTAAAACAATTGAAAGAGAGGGAATGCTCCCACATTCTTTCTATGACACCAGCATCACCTTAATTCCTGAACCTGAAAAAGATGTAGCCAAGAGAATTACAGACCAATTTCCCTGATGGATAGAGGCCAGAATCCTCAATAAATTTCTGGCTAATAGAATGCAACAACATATCAGAAAGATCATCCACCCAGACCAAGTGGGATTTATCCCTGGTATGCAGGGATGGTTCATTGTTCACAAATCAATCAAGGTGATACACCACATTAACAAACTGCAGAAGAAAAACCATATGATTATCTCAATAGATGCAGAGAAAGCATTCAATAAAATACAACACCCTTTCATGATGAAAACTCTAAACAAATTGGGTATAAAAGGAACATTCCGCAACACAATAAAGGTAATTTATGAAAAATCCAAGGCTGATATCATATGGGGAAAAGTTTGAAGCATTTCCACTGAGATCTGTTACCAGACAGGGATGCCCACTCTCACCATTGCTATTCAATATAGTACTGGAAGTTTTAGCCAGAGCCATTAGGCAAGAAAAAGAAATTAAAGGGAAACATATTGGGAAGGAAGAATTAAAATTATCCCTCTTTGCAGACAATATGATCCTTTATTTAGGGGATCCAAAGAACTCTACTAAGAGACTACTGGAACTCATCGAAGAGTTTGGCAAAGTAGCAGGATATAAAATCAATGCACAAAAATCAACATCTTTTCTATAAACAGACAATGCCATGGCTGAGAAAGAACTTCTATCTATCTCATTCAAAATAGCAACAATAAAAAAGCAAATGCCTTGGAATAAACTTAGCTAAGGATATCAAAGACATCTATGATGAGAATTACAAAACTTTAAAGAAAGAGAAGAGGATACCAAAAAGTGGGAAAATCTTCTATGCTCATGGATTGGAAGAATCAATATCATCAAAATGTCCATTCTTCCAAAAGCAATTTATAGATTCAATGCAATACCAATCAAAATACCAAAGACATTCTTCTCAGATCTGGATAAAATGATGCTGAAATTCACATGGAGGCACAGGAGACCTCAAATAGCCAGAAAATCTTGTACAACAAAAACAGAGCCAGAGGCATCACAATACCAGATTTCAAGACATACTACAGACTACAAGGCAGTTGTTATCAAAACACCATGGTACTGATACAGAAACAGATGGCAAGAGTAATGGAACAGAGTAAAAATACTAGACATCAATCCAAACATCAATAGCCAACTTACATTTGATCAAGCAGCTAAAACCAATTCCTGGAGCAAGGACAATCTCCAACAAATGGTGCTGGGAAAACTGGATTTCCACATGCAGAAGTATGAGGCAAAACCCCTACCTGACACCTTACACAAAAATCCACTTAACATGGATTAAAGATCAAAACCACAACCTGAAACCATCAAATTATTAGAGAACATCGGAGAAACTCTGCAAGATGTAGGCACAGGCAAAGACTTCTTGGAAAAGACCCCAGAGGCACAGGTAGACAAAGCCAAAATTAACAAATGGGATTATATCAAATTGAGAAGTTTCTGTACTGCAAAAGAAAAGGTCATTAAAGTGAACAGGCAATCAACAGAATGGGAGAAAATAATTGCAAATTATGCAACTGATAAAGGATTAATAACCAGAATCTACAAAGAGATCAACAAATGCCACAACAACAAAACAATCAATCCATTCAAGAGATGGGCCAAGGACCTCAATAGACATTTTTCAAAAGAGGAAATCCAAACAGCCAACAGACACATGAAAAAATGATCAGGATCACTAGCTATAAGGGAAATGCAAATCAAAACCACAATGAGGTTTCACCTCACCCCAGTGAGAATGGCTTATGTACAGAAATCTACCAACAACAGATGCCGGTGAGGATTTGGGGAAAAAGGGACACTAACCCACTGTTGGTGGGAATGCAAACTGGTAAAGCCACTATGGAAGCCAGTCTGGAGATCCCTCAGAAACCTGAATATAACCCTACCATACAACCCAGCCATCCCACTCCTTGGAATTTACCCAAAGGAAATTAAATTGGCAAATAAAAGAATTGTCTGCACCTCCGTGTTTATTGCAGCTCAATTCACAATAGCTAAGACCTGGAACCAACCCAAATGCCCATCAACAGTAGACTGGATAAAGAAATCATTTGATATGTACTCTGCAGAATACTACTCATCGATAAAAGCAATGAAATCCAGTCATTTGCAACAAAATGGAGGAATCTGGAAAACATCATGCTGAATTAATCCAGTCCCAAAGAGACAAATATCATATGTTCTCCCCAATCTGTGACAACTAAGCAAGCACCTACATCGAAAATGGTGGAAGTGAAACTGACACTATGAGGAACAGTGATTTGATCAGCCCTTGTCCTTACTGTCAAGGAAAAACTTACTATTTTATTCTTTTTAGTATTTTCTTTTTCTACTTAATACCATTGGTCAATCTATTTATTTAACACGCAATTATTCTTAGCAGTTAGAATCCAACTGAAAATTTATCCCTGTTAAACATAAGAGTGGCAATAAAAGAGGGAAGAGATGTACAGTTCAGCAGAGGCTCACTTGGACTTACCCCTAAAGGTAAAGCTAAAAATGTCCTATGGACTCCAAATCCCATTAAGTTGGCAGGTACCAATGCCATCTTACTAGCTAAAGTGATCAGTTTAAGTTCATAATTGATCATAAAGATAGTATTAAGTGTCAAAGGGATCACATAAATAAGACCAGTGTCTGCTAATAATACTTGATAGAATTAAAAAGGAGAGAACGACTCAACATGGGAAGCAGTATACAGTATACACAGCAGACTCAGAATGGCAAATGCCCTAAACAGCACTCTGGCCTCAGAATCAGCCCTTAAGGCATTCAGATCTGGCTAAAAAGCTCATGATAGTTTCTCATGGAAAGCCAAGACATTGTGGCAAAAAATGACCTAAATGAAAGATCACTGTGAGATCCCAGCGGAAAAAAATGGGCCATCAAAAGAGGAGGTACCTTTCTCTGAATGGAAGGGAGAATTTCCACTTTGATTATGGTCTTGTCTAAATAAGGTCGGGGTTTGTGAACTCAAGAGTCTTCCATAGCCTTGGCAGCTCATGACAAGAGCCTCAGGTTATTACTGATGTCATAAATGTAAGAGTATCAATTGTTAAATCAAAAACAAGAGTCCCTGTGCACTCACTCCCCATGTAGGATCTCTGTGTTTAATGTGTTGTACTATGAGAATTAATGGTAAAAATATTCTTCAAACAGTACTTTATACTTTGTGTGTCTGTGTGGGTACAAATTGTTGAAATCTTTACTTAGTATATACTAAGTTGATCTTCTGTATATAAAGATAATTAAAAATAATCTTAATGAAGAATGAGATGGGAAAGGGAATAGGAGGTGGATGATTTTTGAATGGAAGGGTGGTTATGTGGGGGAAAACAGCTATAATCCAAAAGTTGTACTTTCAAAATTTGTATTTATTAAATATGTTTTCTAAAAAAACACATAAAAATTGAATCATGAAAAAATTGAGAAAGAACAGATATTTAGTCTCAAATGACGAAACCTGATTAAAACTAAGTGAAATGTAAAAAAGAAACACTGCAGAGGAGAAATGCAACAGACAGCATCAGCAACATCACTAGTAATGGGAGAAATCAAGAGTGTAGATTACATGACAGTATGAAATGATCACAGAATCCCTTCTGTTATGCCCTTAACAAAAACTGTATAATCCTAACCTAATTATACTGAAATATCAGAAAATATCCAATCAAGGACATTCTGCATGATTGGAATTTAGTCTTCAAAAGATCCATAGTCATTAATGTCAAAGAAAAGGAAGGAACTCCTCCAGATTGAAGAAATCTAAGAAAGGCAATAACTAAAAGAAATTCATGGATCTGAATGGGACTCTCTTATTATCAAGGACATCACAAGACATGTAACAAAACTTGAAAAGAATATGCAGATACACAGAATAGTGTTAACTTTGTGATTCTGAGTGTTTTAATGTATTTAGTATGTCCTTACTTATAGGAAATATATTCCAAAGTAGTCAGAGGTAATGGCATAACGTCAGCAGATGACTCCCACTTTCTTTAAGAGGGCAAATTATTTGTACTAAAACTTAATTTTTTTTTAAATTTTAGCATTGTTTCCTAAAAGGTAATAAAAATTAAAAAGGAAACATGGAAAGCCATAGGTAAACATAATTTCTCCATGAAGAAGTTGTATGAATCAATGCCTAAAGTTAAAATTACATAATTTTGGTAGCACTATAAAATTATATTGCATCCAAGCAATGGTATTGACACTGGCCAGAGTATCAGTATACCAAAATGATGTCCATCCAAATCATTAGGTTTGTATGTAGTAGCAAAAATTGGCAAATACAAAGAAGCCCTTAATTAATCCCACTAAAGTGTTCCATTCAACTTGGTTTTCTGGGTGCTGTATAATGGCCACCATTTGGACAATTCAGTTTGTAAAAGTTAATCATACTGGTTTTCATTTGCAAAATCTGTGCTAAGTTAGTTATACATCCCAACAGTTTCATGTGCTGCAACTGGCCTGCCATTGGGAACAGAAGTTAAGATGCCATTTGAAATATCCTGAATCCCTGGTGGAATCCCTAGCAGGACCAGGCTCCCATCCTGATTCCAGCTTCCAATAATGTGTACTCTGGGAAGTGGTGAGTGAAAGAACAAGTAATTGGATCCTTGCCACATAAGTAGGATACCTGAATTGAATTCCTGGATCCTGGCTTCAGCACAGCCCACCTATATTTCACTGTAGATATATGGGTACTGTACTATTGGAAGGGGGATCTCTCTGTTTTCCCCCTCTTTTCCCCTTCCCCTTTTTCTTGCTCCCACCCTTACCACTATCTCTGTCTTCCAAAAAATATAAATTGGAAATACAAAATTTCAATTGTAGATACATAACACTAAATGTTTTCAATAAATGAAGATTTTCCCACATAATATATTTAAAAAGAAATAACAGGTGTGTTACATAAGTAGTCGTCAGTAAAATTTTATAATATAGAGCATAAGTAAATGGTAACTGTGTTACATAAGCAGTGGTCAGTAATTGTAATACAGAGCATATTTTTTCTTTAAAATGTGTACGTATTCTTTTGACACTTTTAAAAATACACGTTGACTTAAACTGGACTCGTTGGTTCCTAGGTCACTTTTTAAGTTTCTCAGTAGCTGGAAAAAAAAAGAAAGAATTCCATTTTTTTAATATCAAAGATATCATAATTAACTGCTTAAATCAGTACAAGTTGATAATTTCAAGAAAAATTTGTATATTACTAAAGTACAAAATTACTATTAGACATAATTTGTCTATATTTACACAATGGAACTATTACTGTGAGCTAAATATCAGATCCTGTATTTTTCTTCTTTTTCATTCTTTCCTCAGCTTAACAATGTGATTAAAGATGAAGATAATACTGTACATCTCTAAATAACCATATGCTATGTCTAAAAATATAGATGAAGGGGCCAGCGCTACGGCAGAGAGGGTAAAGCCACCACATCCCATATGGGCACCAGTTCAAGTCCCAGCTGCTCCACTTCTGATCCAGCTCTCTACTACGGCTGGGAAAGCAGTAGAAGATGACCCAAGTCCTTGGGCCCCCACACCTGCATGGGAAGACCCAGAGGAAGCTCCTGGCTCCAGCCATTATGGCCAATTGGGGAGGGAACCAGTGGTGGAAGATCTCTCTCTCTCTTTCTCTCTCTCTCTCTCTCTCTCTCTACTTCTCTTTATCTCTGTGTGGAACTGTAACTTTTAAATAAATAAATACATCTTTAAAAAATATAGATGAGGCAACTTCCCTATGGGGATAGGAATAAAGTAGGGTACTATCATAACACACAGAGAAGAGAAATTGTTTCTAATTTTATGTCATTACTGTAGGTTGTTTTAGTGGCAGTGGCATGGAAGTTGACAGTACAAGGAAAAAATATACCTGATAGATGGAAAGCAGACTGAATGCAAAGAGAGAGAGCTCAGGAAGAGAACTTGTGGTATCATAAGTAGGCTGGTTAGTCTTGACAAATGGATTTGTGCTTTGGTTCCTTGCTAAGGATTTTGGAAACTTACTTGAGGGTAAAAGTCAATGAGCCCAG
Organism: Lepus europaeus; assembly: GCF_033115175.1. Classification (NCBI taxonomy): domain Eukaryota; kingdom Metazoa; phylum Chordata; class Mammalia; order Lagomorpha; family Leporidae; genus Lepus; species Lepus europaeus. The sequence goes on from NW_026909031.1 coordinate 90,600, forward strand.
ATGTTAAGTCTACTGTCAAGCAGCTGCTTATGAACTGTCATTGCTTGAGTGGCTATGACAAGGACTTGAGACGGCCCTTATGTCACTACGATGCACTTAAGAAGCTGATGATGCCACTGTCTTCTGAAAACAGCTTTCGTATGTAGGCTGACAGTATCACAGAGACAGCAGAAGCGTACAAAGTGTAGAGTCAGAAAAAGAGAGGCCCATAAACCTTTTTGAGATTTTTTTAAGCTATGGGATATGAAGACTATATGATAAACATATTCCTCATTATAATGTTGATATGTTCACATAGTTCATTAGCTTTATGTGAAGTAGTGAACCAAAAATAAAAAGGGATGCCGCTTGCTACTTACAGTTTATGTCATAAATCAATGCATTCACAAAATTTGACAACATACCTCCATCTCGTTTGCTAATTAAATTGTGTTGTGCTTTCCACATCTGAAACAAGGCAAATTTTATGTATAATATTTAAGTTAAACTAGTTACATTATCATGGGAATAAAGTATCAGTTAAAAATATGGTCCTTAATTCTTTTAAAGACTAGACCACACTTGAAGCTGGCTTAAATAGAAAAACAGTCACATATATTAAACAAAATTCCTAGTGATTTTATGTTAACCCAATAGGAAAATATGATTAAAAAGTACATTTAGCATTAATCTGTTTCATACATATTATTTTAGAAAGGTGGCATTTAATTAGTACAAAGGTTAAAACAAGTCAAGTCAGATTTTACAATAAGTGAATGACTTTGTACTTACTAGAACAACTCTGTACTTTATAAAAGATGATTTTTTTCACTTTCATGTGTTTCCATTAACTGAATTTTCCATTACCACTTCTAGAAAAACTCATTTTAAAGTATTCCATGGTATTTTCATCATGGAATATTAAGCAAATAAGTAAAGAAAGTGGTATTGTCATAATGTCATGTAAAAATTCTACTGGGGAAATATTAGATAAAAAAAACTATCCTGTGTATATTATAACACAACAGTACTGTATTCATTTGGACATGAGTATTCAGAAAATTCTACTTTTCAAATTCAATTGTTAGATGCATGACTTTCTAGAATGAGAAATAAGGAAACTAATGTATAACACTTTAATTTTCATTTCTTTTAGGAAGTTAGCAATGGGGCATGCATTGTAGACCAGCAAGGTAAGCAGCTTCTCTGATGCTAGCATCCTGTATTAAGGCATCGACTGCTCCACTTTCATTGCAGCTCTCTGATAATGCACCTGGGAAAGCAGCGAAAGACAGCCTGAGTGTTTGGGCCCCTGACACCCATGTAGGAGACCTGGGTGGAGTTCCAGGCTCTGGCTTTGGCCAGGCCCAGCCCTGTCCATTGTGTCCATTTGGGGAGTGAAGAAGCAAATGAACCTCTCTGTCTCTCCCTCCCTCTCTCTATCTCTGCCTTTAAAATAAATGTTGTAAAAATGTAGTCAAATTTTGAAACATTTGTTTTTTAAGTTTGATCTTATTTTTAAAAAATTATTTAATATAAACACATTTCATACAGTTCACAAATACAGTTCTAAAAAGTTATTAATTTTAATTATCCACTTAATTATGAAATGTGAAGAAATATTTCAAAATATATTGCAGCTGTCTCTAGAATATTCTTACTTAAATATTTTATATAAAAGTTATTATCTAATAAAATATCTCAACAGGCTTTAAATACTCCTACACATGACATAATGAATAGTTCATGGAGATCATGATAAAGTAATAGAAATACCTTCATTCTGGCATGAAGGCAAATTTTGTTGACTCCTATAATTTTCAATGATCTGAAAACATCTTTCCCATAAAGTTGAGGTGTTAAGATCCTGAAGGGCAAACTTTAGAAATTGAACAATGAGTCAACAGCATCACCAAGTAGAATATGGGGGGAAAATAACTCACTACAATATGTTGGAAAGAACAGTTACTGGTAGAATCTTATGTTATCATAAATAAAAATTACATAAAGTATAAGTCACATTCTTACATAATTTGAATGAAGGAACTACCAATGTAATATTATTTTCCTCAATAGTTCTCCTATATATATATTTCCTATGTATAATAGATGATATTATCTTATATTACACTCAAAAATATTTAATAGTATACATTTTACATAGATAAAATGAGATGTCCTTCTTGAAAAGTTCCTTACTTTCATGTTAAAGAAACTGTAACTTTTTAAAATTTTTTTTATTAAACTTTTATTTAATGAATATAAATTTCCAAAGTACAGCTTATGGGTTACAATGGCTTCCCCCTCCCAAAACCTCCCTTCCACCCACAACCCTCCCCTCTCCCGCTCCCTCTCCCCCTCCAACCACATCACGATTCACTTACAATTCTCCTTATATACAAAAGATCAGTCCAGTATATATTAGGTAACGATTTCAACAGTTTGCCCCCACATAGCAACACAAAGTGAAAAAAAATACTGTTGGAGTACTAGTCATAGCATTAAATAAGAGTGAACAGCACATTAAAGGCAGAGATCCCACATAATATTTTTTTAAAAATACACAGCAGACTCATAGGATGGCAGATGTCCTAAACAACACTCTGGCCTCAGAATCAGCCCTCAAGGCATTCAGATCTGGCTGAAGAGCCCATGAGAGTATAGCAGGCATGGAAAGCCAAGATATCATGGAAAAAAAAAAGACCTAAATGAATGATCTCTGTGAGTGAGATCCCAGTGGAAAGAACGGGGCCATCAAAGAAGGAGGTACCCTTCTCCGAAGGGAGGAGAGAACTTCCACTTTGACTATGACCCTATCGGAATAAGATCAAAGTCAGAGAACTCTAAAGGCTTCCATAGCCCTGGCAACTCATGACTAGAGCCTAGGGAGATTACTGACGCCATGAACAGGAGTGTCAAATTGTTAAATCAGCAACAGGAGTCACAGTGTACTTACACCCCATGTGGGATCTGTCCCTAATGTGTCGTCTAAAGCCAAGTGATGCTATAACTAGTACTGAAACAGTATTTTTATACTTTGCGTTTCTGTGTGGGCACAGACTGATGAGGTCTTTGCTAATTATATACTGAAGTGATGTTCTGTATATAAAGAGAATTGGAAATGAAAAAAAAAAACAACCTGGTGTTAAAATGGAAATGGCATAGAAAATTAATTAATTTGAAAAAAAAAATTATGTAGGATCTCTGTCTTTAATGTGCTGTACATTGCTATTTAATGCTATAATTAGTAATCCAATGGTAGTTTTTTCACTTGATGTTGCTATATGGGCAAAATGTTGAAATCTTTACCTAATATATACTAAACTGATCTTCTGTATACAAAGAGAATTGAAAATGAATCTTTACATGAATGGAAGGGAAAAGGGAGTGGGAAAGGGGAGGGTTGCGGGCGGGAGGGAAGTTATGGGAGGGGGGAAGCCATTGTAACCCATAAGCTATACTTTGGAAATTTATATTCATTAAATAAAAGTTTAATAAAAAAATTAATTAATTTTCTATGCCATTTCCAATTTAACACCAGGTTTTTTTTTTCATTTCCAATTATCTTTATATACAGAAGATCGATTCAGTATATAATTAGTAAAGGTCTCATCAGTTTGTACCCATGCAGAAACACAAAGTGTAAAAATACTGTTTCAGTACTAGTTATAGCATCACTGCACATTAAACAACACATTAAGGACAGATTCTACATGGGATGTAAGTACACAGTGACTCCTATTGCTGACTTAACAATTTGACACTCCTGTTCATGGCATCAGTAATCTCCCTAGGCTCTAGTCATGAGTTGCCAAGGCTATGGAAGCCTTTAGGGTTCGCTGACTTTGATCCCATTCCGACAGGGTCACAATCAAAGTGGAAGTTCTCTCCTCCCTTCAGAGAACGGTACCTCCTTCTTTGATGGCCCCGTTCTTTCCACTGGGATCTCACTCACAGAGATCTTACATTTAGGTCTTCTTCTTTTTTTCTTTTCCATGGTATCTTGCCTTTCCATGCCTACAATACTCTCATGGGCTCTTCAGCCAGATCTGAATGCCTTAAGGGCTGATTCTGAGGCCAGAGTGTTGTTTAGGACGCCTGCCATTCTATGAGTCTGCTGTGTATCCCACTTCCCACGCTGGATCTTTCTCTCCCTTTTTGATTCTATCAGTTAGTATTAGCAGACACTTGTCTTGTTTGTGTGATCCCTTTATTTCTTAGACCTATCCAAGCCATCGAATGTGACCTGAAATTGATCACTTGGACTAGTGAGATGGCATTGGTACATGCCACCTTGATGGGATTGTATTGGAATCCCCTGGCACATTTCTAACTCCATCATTTGGGGCAAGACTGATTGTGCATGTCCCAAATTGTGCATCTCCTCCCTCTATTTTTCCACTCTGAAATTTAACAGGGATCACCTTTCAGTTAAAATTTAAACACCTAAGAATAAGAGTTCAACCACTAGTACTAGAACAACAACAACAACAAATACTTAAAAGGATAAAGTATTACATTGTACATCTACAGTCAGGACAAAAGCTGATCAGGTCATTGTTTCTTACAGTGTCCATTTCACTTCAACAGGTTTCCCCTTTGGTGCTCAGTTGTCGCCGATCAGGGAAAACAAATGATATTTGTCTCTTTGGGACTGGCTTAATTCACTCAGCATGATGTTTTCCAGATCCTTCCATCTTGTTGCAAATGACTGGTTTTCATTGTTTCTTACTGCTGTATAGTATTCTATGGAGTACATGTCCCATAATTTCTTTATCCAGTCTACTGTTGATGGGCATTTGGGTTGGTTTCAGGTCTTAACTATTGTGAATTGAGCTGCAATAAACATTAATGTGCAGATGGCTTTTTTATTAGCCAAATTAATTTCCTTTGGGTAAATTCCAAGGAGTGGGATGGCTGGGTTGTATGGTAGGGTTATGTTCAGGTTTCTGAGGAATCTCCAGACTGACTTCCATAGTGGCTTAACCAGTTTGCATTCCCACCAACAGTGGGTTAGTGTCCCTTTTTCCCCACATGCTCTCCAGCATCTATTGTTAGTAGATTTCTGGATGTGAGCCATTCTCACTGGGGTGAGGTGAAACCTCATTGTGGTTTTGATTTGCATTTCTCTGATTGCTAGTGATCTTGAACATTTTTTCATGTGTCTGTTGGCCATTTGGATTTCCTCTTTTGAAAAATGTCTATTGAGGTCCTTGGCCCATCTCTTCAGTGGGTTGTTTGTTCTGTTGTTGTGGATTTTCTTGATTTCTTTGTAGATTCTGTTTAACAATCCTTTATCTGTAGTATAGTTTGCAAATATTTTTTCCCATTCTGTCAGTTGCCTCTTCACTTTCCTGACTGTTTCTTTTGAAGTACAGAAACTTCTCAATTTGATGCAATCCCAAATGTTAATTTTGGTTTTGACTGCCTGTGCTCCTGGGGTCTTTTCCAAGATGTCTTTGCCTGTACCTATATCTTGCAGGGTTTCTCCAATGCTCTCTAATAATTTGATGGTTTCGGGTCGTAGATTTAAGTCTTTAATCCATGTTGAGTGAATTTTTGTGTAAGGTGAAAAGTAGGGGTCTTACTTCAAGCTTCTGCACGTGGAAATCCAATTTTCCCAGCACCATTTATTGAATAGGCTGTCCTTATTCCAGGGATTAGATTTGGATCTTTGATCAAATATAAGTTGGCTGTAGATGTTTGGATTGATTTCTGGTGTTTCTATTCTGTTCCATTGGTCTATCCATCTGTTTCTGTACCAGTACCATGCTGTTTTGATAACAACTGCCCTGTAGTATGCCCTGAAATCTGGTATTGTGATGCCTCCGGCTTTGTTTTTGTTGTACAAGATTGCTTTGGCTATTCGAGGTCTTCTGTGTCTCCATATGAATTTCAGCATTATTTTTTCCAGATCTGAGAAGAATGTCTTCGGTATCTTGATTGGTATTGCGTTGAATGTATAAATTGCTTTTGGGAGAATAGACATTTTGATGATATTGATTCTTCCAGTCCATGAGCATGGAAGATTTCTCCATGTTTTGGTATCCTCTTCTATTTCTTTCTTTAAGGTTTTGTAGTTTTCATCGTAGAGATCTTTAACGTCCTTGGTTAAGTTTATTCCAAGGTATTTGATTGTTTTTGTAGCTATTGTGAATGGGATTGATCTTAGAAGTTCTTCCTCAGCCATGGCATTGCCTGTGTATAAACAGGCTGTTGATTTTTGTCCATTGATTTTATATCCTGCTACTTTGCCAAACTCTTCGATGAGTTCCAATAGTCTCTTAGTAGAGTTCTTTGGGTCCCCTAAATAAAGAATCATATCATCTGCAAAGAGGGATAGTTTGAGTTCTTCCTTCCCGATTTGTATCCCTTTAATTTCTTTTTCTTGCCTAATAGCTCTGGCTAGAACTTCCAGAACTATATTGAATAGCAGTGGTGAGAGTGGGCATCCCTGTCCGGTACCAGATCTCAGCAGAAATGATTCCAACTTTTCCCCATTCAATAGGATGTTGGCCTTGGGCTTTTCATATATTGCTTTAATTGTATTGAGGAATGTTCCTTCCATACCCAGTTTGCTTAGAGTTTTCATCATGAAAGGGTGTTGTATTTTATCAAATGCTTTCTCTACATCTATTGAGAGAATCATATGGTTTTTTTTCTGCAGTCTGTTAATGTAGTGTATTACGTTGATTGTTTTGTGGACGTTGCACCATCCTTGCATACCAGGGATAAATCCCACTTGGTCTGGGTAGATGATCTTTCTGATGTGTTGTTGCATTCTATTGGACAGAATTTTATTGAGTATTTTTGCATCTATGTTCATCAGGGATATGGGTCTGTAATTCTCTTTCAATGCTGCATCTTTTTCCGGCTTAGGAATTAAGGTGATGCTGGCTTCAAAGAAAGAATTTGGGAGGATTCCCTCTTTTTCGATTGTTCTGAATAGTTTGAGAAGAATTGGAGTTAGTTCTTCTCTAAATGTCTGGTAGAACTCAGCAGTGAATCCATCTGGTCCTGGGCTTTTCTTTGTTGGGAGGGCCTTTATTACTGTTTCAATTTCTGTGTCAGTTATGGGTCTATTTAGGTTTTCTATGTCTTCCTGGCTCAATTTAGGCAGGTTGTATGTGTCCAAGAATCTGTCCATTTCTGATAGATTTCCCTGTTTGCTGGTATACAAGTCCTTGTAGTAATTTCTGATGATTCTTTTTATTTCTGTGGTGTCTGTTGTTATGTTTCCTTTTTCATCTCTGATCCTATTGATTGGGGTCTTTTCTCTTCTTTTTTTAGTGAGTTGGGCCAATGGGGTGTCAATTTTGTTTATTTTTTCAAAAAACCAGCTCCTCGTTTGGCTGATTTTTTGTAATGTTTTTTTGGATTCAATCCTGTTGATTTCTTCTTTGATTTTAATTATTTCCCTTTTTCTACTGGGTTTGGGTTTGGTTTGCTGCAGATTTTCTAGATCCTTGAGATGACTTGAAAGCTCATCTATTTGGTGCCTCTCCAATTTCTTGATGTAGGCACCTATTGATATAAATTTTCCTCTTAACACTGCTTTTGTTGTATCCCATAGGTTTTGGTATGTTGTGCTGTTATCCTCATTTACTTCCAGAAAATTTTTGATTTCTCTTTTAATTTCTTCTATGACCCATTGTTCATTCAGGAGCATGTTGTTCAATCTCCATGTGTTTGCACGAGCTCTGGGGATTCCTGAGTTGCTAATTTCCAATTTCATTCCTTTGTGGTCTGAGAAGTTGCATGGTATGATTCTAATTCTTTTGAATTTGCTGAGACTTGCTTTATGGCCTAGTATGTGGTCAATCCTAGAGAAGGTTCCATGTACTGCTGAGAAGAATGTAAAGTCCTTAGATGTAGGATGAAAAGTTCTGTAGATATCTGTTAGATCCATTTGGGCTATAGTGTCATTTAAAACTACTGTCTCCTTGTTGATCTTCTGTCCTGTTGATCAGTCTATCTCTGAGAGTGGAGTATTGAAGTCCCCCAGTACTATTGTATTGGGGTCTAAGTCTCCCTTTAAGTCCCTTAACAAGTCTTTTAAATAAGCTGGTGCCCTGTGATTAGGTGCATATACGTTGATAATCGTTATATCTTCCTGTTGAATGGATCCCTTAATCATTAAATAGTGCCCCTCTTTGTCTCTCCTGACAGTTTTTGTGGTAAAGTTTATGTTGTCCAATATTAAGATGGCTACACCCGCTCTTTTTTCATTTCTGTTGGCATGGTATATCTTTTTCCAGCCTTTCACTTTCAGTCTGTATGGATCATTGTTGGAAAGATGAGTTTCTTGTAAGCAGCAAAAAGATGGGTTTTGTTCCTTAACCCAATCAGCCAAGCGGTGTCTTTTAACTGGACAGTTCAAGCCATTCACATTCAATGTGACTATTGAGAAGGAGTAACTTTGCCCTGCCATTTGCCAAAGATATTTTCTAATATCTGGTTTGAGATTCCTGTGATCTTTTGCTGTGAGGTTTCCTTCCTTTACCTTCTTTCATATTGGTGACCGTGTTTCTGTGTTTCTGTATTTAACACATCTTTAAGCATGTTTTGCAGGGCTGGATGAGTGGCAACAAATTCTTTCAATTTCTGTTTGCTGTGAAAGGTCTTTATTTCACCTTCATTCACAAATGAGAGCTTTGCAGGATATAATATTCTGGGCTGGCAGTTTTTCTCTCTTAGTACCTGGGCTATATCTCGCCATTCTCTCCTGGCTTGTAGGGTTTCTGATGAGAAGTCAGCTGTAAATCTAATTGGAGATCCTCTGAGAGTAATCTGGCGTTTCTCTCTTGCACCTTTTAGGATCTTTTCTTTGTGTTTCACTGTGGTGAATTTGATTACAACGTGTCGTGGTGAGGGTCTCTTTTGATCATGTTTATTAGGGGTTCTATGAGCTTCCGGTACTAGGATGTCTCTGTCCTTCTCCAAACCTGGGAAATTTTCTGCTAGTATCTCACTAAAAAGGCCTTCTAATCCTTTCTCTCTCTCCATGCCTTCAGGAACTCCTAGAACCCGAATGTTGGGTTTTTTAATAGTATCCAGTAGATTCCCGACAATATTTTTTAGATTTCTAATTTCTTCTTCTTTTCTTTGATTTGACTGTTTCCTTTCCTGTTCTCTATCTTCTAAGTCTGATATTCTCTCTTCTGCTTCACCCATTCTGTTTTTAAGGCTCTCTAATGTGTTTGCCATTTGATATATTGAGTTCTTCATTTCATTGTGGTTTTTTGTCACTATCTCAGTTTCCTGTTCTACTAGTTGTTTCATTTCATTTTGATTCCTCCTTAATATTTCATTTTCACGGGAGAGATTTTCTATCTTGTCCATTAAGGATTTCTGTAGTTCAAGAATTTGTTTTTGAGAACTTCTTAATGTTCTTATCAATTTTTTGAGATCTGCTTCTTGCATTTCCTCTATCTCTTCATCTTCATAATCTTGCATTGGCGTGTCTTGTTCACTTGGGGGCGTCATAGTGTCTTCCTTGCTCTTGTTACCTCGGCTTCTATGTTTGTTGTTTGGCATGTTGGAGATAATTTATGGTGTTTTTGGTTTTTTTTTTTTTGCTGTGGTGTTTTTTTTCTCGTTATACTATGCCTCTAAGTGAGCTGTCTGCTTTGTTGGATCCTTAGGGGCTGTGATGGGTGTGGCCAGCGAGCTATGCTTGATTCTTCAGGTTTAAGGCTGTGCAAAGAGCGACTCTCCCAGATTGCTCACTCCCTTGCTCCTTGCTGGATCGCTTTCTCTCTCTCTCTCTTTTTTTTTTGACTCAGTTGGGAGTGGAGTTGAGGGTAGTTGAAATCTGGCCTCTGTGAGTATTCCTTTGATCTACCCCTGGGACCACACAAAGAGTTTATGCAGCCCTAAATGTGTTCTCAAGTTTCGAGTTTCGATAAAGTTACTGAGTTTGGCTGTGCTTTACATATGTAAAATCGCGGTGCTCTTTGTTTTGCTTGGTGAGTGAAGGGAGAGGCCTCTGTTCCCCGCCCCCAATGTCTTACCCTCCTCCATTGGTTCCCGCGCTGGCGAGATTCTGTGGCTCTGGCTCGTCTCCCGCCACTCGGCTCGAGAAACTGTAACTTTATAGAGAACATTTTTGTAAACCAATTTCAGCAAGATCATATGTGTTTTTAGATGACATGATTTATGTGGACAAACCTAAACACTCCACCAAAAAGCTGTTAGAATTGATAAACCAATTCAGTAAAGTTGCAAGTTACAAAATAAATATACAAAATCAAGTGCTTTTTCTAGGTTAATGATGAACTCACAGAAAAAGAAATCAAGAAAGAAATTTCATTCACTGTCAAAAAAGAAAAAAGAAATTTCATTCACAATAGGCACCAAAAAATCAACTGTTTAGGAATAAATTGAACCAAAGAAGTGAAAGGTTTATACAATGAAAAGTATCAAACATTGAAGAAGAGGTCATTAAGGACTCCAAAAAAAAAAAAAATGGAAAGATACCACTTGCTCAGGGATTGAAAGATTCAAAATCATTAAAATGTCTTTTCTATATAAGCAATCTATAGATTCAATGCAATCCCTATCAAACTACCAATGACATTCTTTACAAAACTAGTAAAAGCAATCCTAAAATTTGTATGGAATCACAAAAGACCCAGAATAGCCAAAGCAATCCTGAAAGAGAAAAGTCAAGCTGGAGGCATCTACCTGACTTCAAAGCATACTACAAAGCTATAATGATCAAAGCAGCATAGTACTGGCATAAAAACCAATACATCTCTGTGAGTGAGATCCCAGTGGAAAGAACAGATCATCAAAGATGGAGGTACCTTTCTCTGAAGGGAGGAGAGAACTTCCACTTTGACTATGACCTTGTCTAAATATGATCAGAGTCAGTGAACTCAAAAGGCTTCCATAGCTTGGCAACTTATGACAAGAGCCTAGGGTGATTACTGATGCCATAAACAAGAGTGTCAATTTGTTACGTCAACAACAGGAGTCACTGTGCACTTACTCCTCATGTAGGATCTCTGTCCTTAATGTGCTGTACATTGTGATTTAATGCTATAACTAGTACTCAAACAGTACTTTACACTTTGTGTTTCTGTGTGGGTGCAGACTAATGAAATCTTTACTTAATTTATACTAAATTGATCTTCTGTATATAAAGATAATTGAAAATGAATCTTGATGTGAATGGAATGGGAGAGAAAGTGGGGAAGGGGAGGGTTGCGGGTGGGAGGGAAATTATGGGGGGGGGGGAGCCATTGTAATCCATAAGCTGTACTTTGGAAATCGTAGGATCTCTGTCTTTAATGTGCTGTACATTGCTATTTAATGCTATAATTAGTAATCCAATGGTAGTTTTTTCACTTTATGTTGCTATATGGGCAAAATGTTGAAATCTTTACCTAATATATACTAAACTGATCTTCTGTATATAAAGAGAATTGAAAATGAATCTTAACATGAATGGAAGGGGAAAGGGAGCGGGAAAGGGGAGGGTTGCGGGTGGGAGGGAAGTTATGGGAGGGGGGAAGCCATTGTAACCCATAAGCTATACTTTGGAAATTTATATTCATTAAATAAAAGTTTAATTAAAAAAAAAACAAAAAAAAACTCAATACATATAATGATGGAACTGAACAGAGAGCCCAGAAATTAATCCGCATACATACAAGCCAACTGATTTTTGACTAAAGTGCTCATACCAAACAGTGGAAGTAAGGATAGTCTCTTGAATAAATGGTGCAGGCAAAACTGGATTGATATGTGTAGAAGAATGAAATTAGATCCATACCTATCACCATATTCAAAAATAAACTCAAGATGGAGAAAAGATTTAAATTTTAGACCTGAGACTATGAAGTTGCTGGAAGAACACATAGCAAAATCACTCCAAGACATTGCTGTAGGGGATGGCTTATTGGATAAGATCCCCAAGCACAGCCAACAAAAGCAGAACTAAATAAATGGGACTCTGTCAGACTCAACAGCTTTTGCACAGCAAAGAAAATAATCAATAGAGTGAAGAGACATCCAAAACAATGGGGAAATATTGGCAAATCACTTTTCTGACAAAGGATATTAATTCCAGATATATCAGTAACTTTAAAATCTCAACAATAAATAATCCAGTTGAGAAATGGGTAAAGGACTTTAATAGTTCTCAAAAGAAGAAATACAAATGGCCAACAAATATATGAAAACAGGCTCAGCATCCCAAGCCATCAGGGAAATGCAAATCAAAACCACAATGAGATATCACCTCACCCCTGTCAGAATGGCTAAAATCCAAAACAGAGAGCAACAAGTGCTGGTGAGGATGTAGAGAAAGGGGAACACTTATACACTATTGGTGGAAATATAAATTACTGAAGCCACTGTGGAAAATAGTGTGGAGATATCTGAAAACAAAAAACAAACTAGAACCAGATTTGCCATATGATCCAACAATCCCACATTGGGTATATCTCAAAGACTTGAATACTATTAAGAGATGCCTTCATAATTATGTTCATAGGAGCTCTTCACAAGAGCCAACATTGGGAATCAATGAAGGTGTCCACCATCAGAAAAATGGATAAAGAAAATGTGGTAGATATACACAATGGAATATTATTCAGGTATAAAGAAGAGAAGGAAATTCTACCATCTGAAGCAAAATGGATGCCACTAGAGGACATCATGATGACTGAAATAAACCAGACCCAGAAAAACAAATACTGCATGCTCTCCTTTATTTGTAGGGGATGAAATTAAAAATAAAATAGAAGAAAAAAGAAATGTCTCTGTGTTAGCATTATTGAAAATACTGTTTTGTAAATTTTGTTATATATCTTTGTGAAACCAGTGGTTAAATGTGTTATATTACTCTAGTTTCAATGATCTGTGACTACTTCAAAATTTATTGTATATTATTTTTATACCCATTGTCTATTTTTCCCTCTAAACTAGGGTCTTTTACTTTTTAAACTTCTTATTCTGGGAAGTGTTAAGCCTTCGTACTGTAATGTAAATTTGAAACATTATCTCAAAAACTAAAAAAAAGGGGGGGAGGAAAAAGTTTGGGAGGGAGAGATGGGGAGATTGTAAAGGTGGAGGGGAAAGTTATTAGGTCCTTAGGATTACATGTACAAAGTAAAATGAGTCTGTTAAAAACTAATTAAAAGTTAATATCAAAAAATACTCAAAATTTTTAGAAATTTTAATGCAATCAATAAACCCCAGGATTGGGGGAAAAATGAATACATGGATGGTGGGCATTGTGGTGTGACAGGATGACATCAGAGTATCTAGGGATCAGATTTCATCCATTATTCAATTCCAGCTTCTTACTGGTGTGCCTGCATGGCAGCAGATTATGGCAATGATGCCTGGGTTTATGCTACACTTGTTAGAGACCCAAATGGAGTTCCAGGCTCCTGATTCAGCCTGGTCCAGTCCTGGTAGTTGCCAACATTCAGGGAGTGAACCACTGGATGGAAGATTTCTTGCTCTCCCTGTTGCTCTATCATTCACATATATAGATGGATGGATGGATGGATGGATGGATAGATGGATGGATGGCTAGCTGAATGTTAAAGTAATGGGTACTTGTAGAAGTGGTTTCCCTTTACAAAAATTCTCCTCCAGGCTTTCTTTCATTCTTTACTGCTTGACACCAGAAGGTTAACTGCCTTTGAGAACCAGGTAAGATATACAATCTCATAGTGTAAAAGCAAATATCCAGAGCATAGGGAGGGATCTTCCCCTCAAAGAGCAATTAGTCAAAGGGTCTTGAGTGTTGAATACTGTTTTCATCCTTACTGGTAGGAGGTTGCTGTGGTTCAGCTCATACCCACAAGTGAAAACTTTCAAATATTAGATGACCTTTTAAAAGACACTTTCATGGCAGGTATTTGGTGCAGAGCTTAAAATGCTGCTTGAGTCACCTGAATCCAGTGTCAGATGACCAATTTATGTGCAGGCTGCTGCAATTCCAATGAACTCAGAAAGGGAAAGGGAGTGCCACTTGCTACCTAAAAGTCAACAATTCCAACAAGAAAAATTACTGAAAAGATCAATATGAAACCAAAATGGCAATGCGTTTTTCTCCCTTGAGTTTGCAGTCTTTCTGAAAATTCTTTTTAAATAACAGTTTAAAGATGCAGAAGAGTTGGAGGGATATTTCAGAAAGTGAACTCCATAGCAGTAACAAAGCACATCAAATACAGAAACAAATGTACTCACTCAGTAATGATGTACTGACAGGCTATGGCTAAATTATACTTGAGATTGCTGCTCAGAAAATAATGCAGCATTGTCTTTTAGAGAGTAATTTCATAGCTATGAACACTGCACATATGCACACCTCTCTATAGTTTTTCAGTGATTATTGGTATGTTTAAATTATAGTTTTGGCATCCTGCTGTATTTGAGGGAGAACTCAAATCTTTTATAAATCAGTATGTGGGACTGGCACTGTGGCACAGCAAGTTAAGCTGCTGCCTGCAGCTCTGGCATCCCATATGTGTGTGAGTTCAAATCCTGACTGCTCTGCTTCCATGCAGTCTATTTCCCTGATAATGTGCTTGGGAAAGCAGTGGAAGATGGTCCAAGTGTTTGTAAGCTGTCACCCATGTCAGGAACATGGAAGAAGCTCCTGGCTCCTGGCCTCAGCTTGGCCAAACCCCAGCCATTGTGGTCATTCAAAGAGTGAACCAGTGGATGGAAGATTGATTTGTATCTCTACCTCTCTTCTCTCTGTAATTCTGTCCATCACATAAATATTTTAAGAAGTAGGAAATATGCACTGAATTTAAACAAAATCAAGTTAGTTTGCCCATTTAAGCTGTTGTAGTTCAAGATAGAATTATAAATATTTTAACATACAGAGGATATTATACTTGCCAGTTTATAAATTACATTATTTTTTATAATTTTGCAAATATTTTTACAGTTTTACAAGTATTAAGTATTTTGTTGCAGAGAAAAGAATTTGGAAACAGTTTCTTGACAAGCAGATAAGTTTTACCCTATAAAAACTGGTCTCAATATTTTATATTTCAAGGGTCAACAAAGATTTCTATATGCAAAATATCCAATCAGTGGATAATTTTCAGACTAATTTTCATTCTTGTTATTTTATAATAATGTATTTGTATAACAAAAAATAAAATTATAGAATCACTCATACACAGGCCAAAACATGCTAGGATTAAATTAGAATTCCAGTTTGGAATGAAAATTTAGCAAAAAACATACATGTAGCAATTTATTATCACTGTAATTGTGTTAAGTGGCAAGGTTAAACTTCATATAATGGCGAGAGATTCAAAAAATGCTCAATGTCAGGAATATGGAGAACCCTTGCTTTAACAACAGTCATAGTGAAATCATAGGCAAAAGCATTAACTTATGATTTTTCTTAAAATTAGAATATGCTGATAGGTCCTATGAATAATACAAAATACTCAACTCTTAAAAATAAAAGAGATGGGTAAAATAATTCAGTTATTTTCTTAATGTGTTGCTTTCTGGAATCAAAGCTAAAATTTGTTAATTTGGTTGTATAGATGTCCCATTCATAACCCTACTCTTTTCTATCATTTAGATAGTATGTTATCACCTCTCATAATATTATTAGATTTTTCCAAGTAGAAATAACTCAATCTGCCACAACGGTAGAAAACATGTGTTTTTGCAAATAAGGATTTTGTGAACAATGGAAAAATGCATAGAAACTCTTCCAAGGCATTTTGCAGTGGTGTATTGTGATAGAATAGTGATTTTTACCTAAGTCTAGTATGATTTTGCAAATTATTGCCTCATTAAGAAACCAAGTATATTGTGGACCTACTATAAGCTTAAAATAAACTACTTAAACTTTTCTAGAAATATTAAAAAATAAGCACTGGTTTTATTTTTAAAAAAGTGGGGATATATTTCCTGAAAAAAAATCTTCCATTATTCTCACATATGTATGTATTCTTTCATCATCTATTGTAAAATCATATATCACCTTAATTTTCTGGTCGTAATTACTACCAATGTTTCATATTTGCATCATGATTAACACTGTACAGAAGTATTTAGCATTCATTTTTATTTCATATTCTGTAGCCCATTTTTATGACTCTGAAGCACTTGCACCCAGATTCTTTCCTTTTGTTTTTCAGAACAGAATGAAACTAAGCTCACAAAATGGTGAAAAAAAAGCTGTGATCTTATAATTTATGAACAAAAAAGTCATTATATGTGTCTCCATTTAAGATTTTTGCTGCAATGCTAAGAAAATTTGAATATGCTAGACTATGATTTATCATCAAGTCAACTTAGAAAACAAAGTTGAGGGGCCAGAGTAATGGTACAATGTATTAAGGTGCAGTTGGCAATGCTGGCATCCAGTATTAGACCCAGTTTGAGTCTTGGCTGCTCTGATTCTGACCCAATGTCCCACTAATACATCTGGTAAAGACAATGAAGTTGGTCCAGACAACTACCTCCTATATGGGAGATAAGGATGGCTTCTGGCTTCAGATTGGCCCAGACCTGGCTATTACAGCCACTTGGGGAGTAAACCAATGGTGGCAAGATCTCGCTTTCTCTTTCTCTCTTCCTCCCCATTCTTACTGTCTGTCTCCTTCTAATTGGCTTTCAAATAAATAAACATTAAAAGTAAACCAGGCTGAGCCATCATTCAAAATGGGCTTTTGCAATTTTTCTCTGAAATAAAAATATCTTAAATAGGATTCCAAGTATAAATCATGTGTATTGATGGAAATATTTTAAGAAGACACAAATAAAGTCTAGCTGCTATTTGTAGTTATTTATTTTCTTTCAATATAATTGTTTTATTATTTGTAATGTCCCCCCAATCATAAAAATGTCAAAATTCGGTAAATGTGTTAAATGGGGTCAACAGGGTTTTAACAACTTTAAAGTTGGTACGATGTTCCACAATCAGATCCAATTTAAGTTGCCAGAAATGGACTGTAATCACTGTCACCACATGGTTGGATTGGAAGGTCTGTGTTACATCTCCAATGGAGAATGACAATATGTGGCTTTATATAGGATCCTGGATAGAAAAACATAATGGATTCTGTTGATGTAGTTGCAATTTAAAGATCTGATATCATTGCCATCATAATGATCAACAATTCAAGTGATGGATAAGATAGGCATAAGTGAACTTCCTTTTAAATAATGCAATTATATATTTGATTTAACTGCTTAAAATCTATTGTACAATTACCAGGCAACAGATTCATTTTATAAAAGTTGAACTAAACTTGCTATAAGTAAGGCAGTAATTCAGGATGTGTTCTTATGGAAGAAAATGATCAAAAGCATCTGCCTTGGATTACTTTTTTAATGTTCATTTCTTTTCAGCTACTTGAAAGGCAGAGTGACAGTGAGACAAAGAGAGATGCTTCATCTGACAGCTAACTCTCCATATGCCCAAAATAGCTAAGGCTGGATTAGGCTGAATCCAGGAAGCTGAAAACTCATTTGAACCTCTTTCATGGGTGACAGGGGCCCAAGCACTTGAACCATCATCTGCTACTTCCCAGGATGCATTGGCAGGAAGCTAGATTGGAAGTGGAGGATCCAGACACAAAGTAGTACTCAGATATGGGCCAAGGACATCTCCAGGATGACCCAAGTCACTGCACCACAACACTCACCCCTGGACTCTTTAAATAATGAACACCCATCTGTGATGAAATGTTTGCTAATCATTCACTATGATTAGAAGTGTAAAATGTGATGGTGCACAAAACTTAAAAGTGTCTTGGACCACAAATGAAAATCAAGTTAAAACTATGTTAGCAGATCTCAAAGTATATCTTTAGTTACTAGGTAAAAATATTCAATTATCAAAACCTAACTTAAAGCAGTTTTGAAATATTTGTAAATATGTCAGTTTGGTTGTATTTGTTAAGTTTATCAAATAGTTGCAAAATATTGAGGATGGCACTGTGGCATAGTGGACTAAGCCTCTGCCTGCAGTGTTGGAATCCCATACAGGTGCTGGTTCTTGTCCCCATTGCCCCTCTTCTGAGCCAGCTCACTGTTATTGCCTGGGAAAGCAGTGGAAGATGGTCAAGGTGCTTGGACCCCTGCACCTACATAAGAGACCTGGAGAAAGCCACTGGTTTCTGACTTCAGATTGGCTAGGCTCCAGCTTTTGCACCCATCTGGGGAGTGAATCGCAAATGGAAGATCTCTCTGTCTCTCCCTCTGTCTGTAACTCTACTTCTCAAATAAATAAATATATATTTAAAAAATAGCTGCAACATGCGTTTCATGTCTACATTAATGAGGATAATTACAACCATTACTAGCATACATATGTCAATCAAACTAAGTACTTCAACAAATTAAAAATAAGAATTATATGAACAACCTGAAACCCAAGGGGAAAGAGGCAATATATCTAACCGTGTCCAAAGACTCTGCCGTGTTGTGATGTGAAGCCTGAGTTGCTGAAGTAGGAGTCTCCAAGTTTTGTTGTGGAGTAAGATCTCTGCTGAGCCAGAAACTATTAGCACAACTTCCAACGCTATGTGACGCTACCGAAGTTTGCGTAGTAACAGACTTGGTTAATGTTCCAGTCTGTTGTTTCTCCAGGAGAAAATTTTTAGTTCTGACCTCTGCTAACACTTCCTTAACTCTGTGAAGATTGAAAGGACCAATGTTTAGTATTTCATTTTCCCTTTAATAATTCTTACATGAATTTCATTTTTTAAAAGTAAGAGTCAATGGGCATGCCAAATAAACAGTGTTTTAATACTGAAAATGTGTCAGAACAAAGTTTTTGTATAATTAAGTTCTTTTAATTTTCAAAGTTAAAAATTTCACAACATGACTCAAACCCAGTACAAGGGAGAAGGCTGCCTGTCAATGCTGTATCATTGATCCGGTGACATCTGCTTCCTCGCAAAAGGCTCTATTCTCAAAATCCTTGCACATGCCATTAGAAATATTTTATTTAAATAACAATTCTGATATAATGGATGTTGATTTCTTCGATGCTAGTAAACATTTTCTAATATATAAATATTTCAAAATGTCATGTTTTGCCACTTAAATATATAAAACAGTAACTTTTTAAAAAGGATAGAAATCATGTATTAAAAACTAAGAGATTTAGAATACCAGCAAAGACATTTTCAGGTGCTTACTTTCAACAGCCCTGCTTCTTTCACCCACTTTTTGGGAGAAATTAAGCAAATGCTTGATTTTTGGCATTAAGAGATAATTCAGAACAACAATGACTGTGGGGAATGAGAAAGCCAAGTAAGTATTCAGCAACAACTAAAGCAGCTAGGAAGACGTCAAAGGTGGGACTTGCTCTTTCTTTCTTCCAGACACTATACTTTCCTTCCTCTCTTTCTTAATCTTTCTCAAGGCATCCTTTAGTGGTAATACCAATGATCACAATCAAGGAAAGGTAACTAGACAAGTGCCATATTGTACCAACAGGTGGAGGAGGGGGAGGAAGAGATGCTAGACACTTAAGTTGTAATCTTGAACTTAAGTTAACAGAGTTGTTAACATTTACATAAATTGTTCTCCACTAAAAATTTACTGGTAATTTCATTTACTAACATTATTTTCCAAAATCACTTTGTCTAGGTAGATTATATCCTTACTAATCTCAGGAATCTGTTTCACTAAGAATTATGCTTTAGTGGCAAATTAGCAAATGTAAGCTATTGTCTGCAATTCTATGTTTTGACTTACTCATTCACTTGCTTTGAAAAAGCTTCTGCAACCTGAATGACCTCATCTTGTTTGCTTATCAAAGCTTCAAATCCCTCTAGAAGGAGTAGCTTATATTCCTCCAATTCTTTAAAAATGGCTTCCTGAGGAGCTTTCATTTTGGAGAGTTTAGATATCCCAACATGGATTCTGTGTTCTTTTGGTATACTTCTTGAAATGTCATCACTCTCCATTAGATACTCTGAACTTTTTTGACATGATGCTTTTTTCTAAAGCAAAATAAAAAGGCAATTTAAAAAATCACTAAAATATATATTAATGTTTTTATTTCTTTTAGTTTTGAATCAGTGATTCTGAAATTTTAAAGTAAGAAACAAGCCAAAGTTTAAAATATTTATCTTCAATACACATTGACTGAAATTTGAATTATAATGAAAATAATACCATTATTACATTACTACTCATGTAAATTAGTTATCAAAGAATATAAGCATTGATTAAAAGTGAATAGCAATTAAAGCAACTCAAACTATACTATAATTCCTAAATTACAATTTTCCCCTTGAGGTTAATGAGAAATCACAATTCAGAGGATAAAAGTGTATGATGTGATCTGCGTACTTTTGTGAATGAAAATGTTTCAGTCAATGAAACTGACTTGTCATTATTTGATGTTTTCCACAAAATAAGGGCACATATTAAACAACAGCAAGAGAAAATCTTGATGGAGTTTCCCTGGTGCTGAATGGAGAAGGAGTCATTTCCCTCAAATAAAACCATTAACTGATACTTAAAAGTCGTACATTTAGAGCATGTCTACAAACCCTTTGACAATTTTTCCATGAAATTTTCTCTCCTGAATGTGAGCTGGACAAAGCAATGTGTATCTAGTGAACAGAATAGGGCACACATGCTGAGTGACTTTTGCTAGGCTGTAAAATGTGATGCTGCTTCCACCTGAATTTCTTAAGCAAACTCAGACTTAGAAATTAGCAACCCAAAGACGAGAAAGTGAAACAACATATTGATATTCCAACTGACATCCCAGGTAAGGTAAAAAAAAAAGCAACTATCAACACCAAACAAAGCTGGCATTGTGTACAGTATATTGAGCTGCTGGCTGTGATGCTGGAATTCCATACTGGAGCACTGCTTCAACTCCTTGGTGTTCTGCTTCTGGTTCAGCTCCCTACAAATGTGCCTGAGAGGGCAACAGAAGGTGGTGCCCCAGATACACTAGATGGTGACACTAGATACAGGGAGTTGTAACTTTAGGAAATTGAAACAAAGACTAAAATAGGTTAAATGTCTTCAGACCAGAGGGAGGTGGAAGCTCAAAGGGCCTACAAAAGAGGAAGAATGAAAACCAAAAGGACATCAAAGAGACTGTGTGGAAACTTGAGGTTTTGAAGGAATTGTCAAAAAAGGATACCAAGACCTGGAAGACAAGGGTCCCATTCTTCAGGAAGCTGAAAGTAAAACTGATGTGAGAGAGAAACTAAAGGAAGACTACCAAATTTAAAGGAGTTGTGACTTATTGGGTTCAAGTATCTAAATCCATATATGTGAATTACAGCATCTCCACATAAGAAATCAGCATGCAATTGTAAAAAAAAAAAAAAAGTAAAATAAAAGGTGGTTTCTGGAATAAAATCAAATCCAGAGTGCTGCTAGGCAAACAGGATCCAGAGATAAAGCAAAGATGATGACTGTACAATGGACAATAAAACTTCAGAAAAACTTTAGGTGCTGCCTCAAATCACCGTATGGGTCTTAGGAATTAAAGAACATTCATGATACTGTCCTATTCTGGCTCCTCTGGAAGCCCAAGGTGAAGAGTTTATGTCAAAAAGATTTGTGGGAGTGGGCATCAGAGTGCTTTTGTTTTTCACTTGCCTATTGCTCCTGAGTCTACCATTCTGCCAATGTAGGCACCGGAAGGAAGCAGGATGGCTCAAGTAATTGAGTTCCTATAAATCATGTGGGACTCCTAGCTTGAGTTCCCAGCTCTCAGCTTTGGTCTCACATGAGATCTGGTTATTTTAGGAGTAAACCAGTCAATGGGAATGCTTTGTGTGCTCTTTATCTTGCTCTCACTCACACACTCTCTCTCCCCTAACTTCTTCTTTCTCTCAGTTAAGATGAAATTTTCAAAAGGCAGTATTTCTGAATATTTATCGTCTAATAAGATGAACTTCAATAAAATCACAGGAGGCTCCATTTTTCCAGAGGGCTGTATTAGAAAATTCAGTAGTTACTAGTTTGCAATAAAATAGAGAGACGTTAAGAATTAAAGGACTCCTCTAACCTTGGAAGTTTGTTTTCTCTCTTTTTTTTTTTTTTGACAGGCAGAGTGGACAGTGAGAGAGAGAGAGACAGAGAGAAAGGTCTTCCTTTACCATTGGTTCACCCTCCAATGGCCACCACGGCTGGCACACCACGCTGATCCGAAGGCAGGAGCCAGGTGCTTCTCCTGGTCTCCCATGGGGTGCAGGGCCCAAGCACTTGGGTCATCCTCCACTGCACTCCTGGGCCACAGCAGAGAGCTGGCCTGGAAGAGGGACAACCAGGACAGAATAAAGTGCCCTGTCTGGGACTAGAACCCAGTGTGCTGGCACCGCAAAGTGGAGGATTAGCCTATTGAGCCTCAGTGCTGACCCCTTGGAAGTTTTAAAGGGAAGAAGCAGGCTGAGTAACTTGCCAGTTGCAAACCATGGTCATTTCTTTTTAAGTGGGAGGAGCAGTTAAAAAAAAATAGGTCTGAGGGCAATTTCTGCTGGTTTTAAAACATGCTCAATAGTTCTTTAATATTTATCCCCTAAACAAGGTAGAATATAGACCAATAGTAGTAACTAAGTGAAAATGAATGGAATATGGTAAAGGTGATGCTATGTGACTTCAACATGAGGATAAAAGGCTCTCTATCTCAATTATTCTTGGAAGCCAGGCCCTATGTTTTCAGGAGGCTCAAGTCACCATGACAACCTGGGTTTTTCAGAGAGGCTATTCAGTCCCTGCCATATGAAAGATGCAGCCAAGAACCATTATCAACAAACACACTGTTATCAACAAATCTTCAAATTATTCTAGTTTCCAGTCTTCCAGCAATTGAATTACTACTAGTGATTTTGAATCATGCAATGATGTGCTGCTGGCACTCTGGCCTCAGAATCAGCCCTTAAGGTATTTGGATCTGGCTTAAAAACCCATGACAGTTCCTCAGACATGGAAAGCCAAGACATTGTGGCAAAAAATGACCTAAATGAAAGATCTCTGTGAGTGAGATCTCGGTGGAAAGAAGGGATCATTAAAGAAGGAGGTACCTTTCTCTGATGGGAAGGGAGAACTTCCAGTTTGATTATGGCCTTGTCTAAATAACATCAGAGTTTGTGGACTCAAGAGGCTTCCATAGCCTTGGCAGCTCATGATGAGAGCCTCAGGTGATCACTGATGTCATAAATAAGAGTGTCAATTGTTAAATCAAAAACAGGAGTCACTGTACACTTATTCCCCTCTTAGGATCTGTCTTTAATGTGTTGTACTATGAGAATTAATGGTAAAAATATTCTTCAAACAGTTCTTTATACTTTGTGCATCTGTGTGGGTGAATGTTGAAATCTTTACTTAGTATATACTAAGTTGATCTTCTGTATATAAAGATAAATAAAAATGAATCTTAATGAAGAATGGGATGGGAGAGGGAGTGGAATAGGAGATGGGATGGTTTGCAGGTGGGAGGGTGGTTATGGGGGGAAAACTGCTATAATCCAAAAGCTGTAGTTTTGAAATTTATATTTGTTACATAAAAGTTTTCTAAAAAAATGATGTGCTGGTTGCCTTTAATTCGTTGGCAAGGGTGTAAGAAAAAAAGGATCAAGAGCATGCCCCTTTAATAGGAAAAGGTATAATTTAAAGCCATCTTTTTCACTGGAATCAAGCCTAGCAACATAAAAATAATTAATTTCATTGGAGATGGGACTGTGAAGCTTTGTACAAGATTCTTGGGAAGAAAATAGTCAATTCAGTTTGGTGGTAATTGTTATTTCAAGACATGATTCATTCATGCCATATACATTATCAACCATTCAAGCAATGGCAAGATAGAAATACCAGAATTTCATTTCAAAAACCAAAATAAAACCTTCACTTAAGAAATAAAAACTGATGAGACATTTCCCAGCTATAGAGATACTTTACAAGCATTAGCATGGCAATGCATTATTAGTAAATGGGGATTTTCTTTTTTATGGAAGAAAATGCAAAAAACTTAAAAGTTAATCTTATTTATTATTACAGGTTTACATACTTCACAAAAAAGCACTTATATTGGATTTCTTTTTTTATTTTTCTATTTATAATTTTATTTTTTGTTTTTATTTTATAATCTTAAGTTTAAACTTACAATAAGTAAATAGTTCAACTAATAGTATGAAGAAAAGCAGAGACAAGGGTTGTAAACAGTCATCGAATCTCAAAATGTGAATTTCACTCCAACACATTACATTTTAGATACTCTATTAGTTACCACAGATCAGGGAAAATATATAGTATTTGTCATTTTAGGACTGGCTAATTTCATTAATTATAATGGTTTCCAGTTGCATCCATTTTTATACTGGATTTCTTTAAAAATCATTCATTTGTGATGAAATGTTTGGATGACATTGGTGAATTTAAAGAGGTAGAAAAATTCGATGTTGCAACAAAACATTAACAAATGCCTTGAACCACAGTCAGTGCAAATTCAGTTGGAAAATAAGCCAACGTATTCCAAACTACACCTTTAGTTACAGGGAAAGATATTCAATTTCTAAAAGCTAACATAAATGCAGCTTTTAGGAAATTTAAAATGTGCTCATTTGGTTCCATTTATTCTTTGAAGTAAAAAAGTCATACACTTATTTCCTTTCTATCTGATGAAGACAATTGTGAAAATTAGCATTTATCACTCAGTCACAATCAGTATTTCACCAAATCAAAAATGATTATATCATCAATCTGAAACCCAAAGGAAAAAAGACAACATATCTAACCATGCATGAGGAGTCCAGTGTGCGATTACGTGAAAGCTGTAGCTGTGAGGTAGGTATTCTCAAGTTTCTTTGTGGGACAAAGTTTCCTTCGCACATTAATCCACCATGAACATTCCCAACACTGGATGACGGTAGAGCAGGCCTCATAGTACTAGTGCTGGGTAAAGATTCATTCCTCTGTGTCTCCTCAAGAAATTCAGTTCTGACCACTGTTGATTTCTCATGCTCCCTGTGAAAATTGCAAGACAAATGCTTAGTATATCATTTTGTGCACTTACTAATGGTTTGTCTTTAAAAAGGCTGTAAGCATAAATGGACTGTCCCATTAAATAAAAGTATTTTAACACTAAAAATGTGTCAGGGCATACCTACTGTATGCAACTGATGTTTTCAAATTGCTCAAAATTAACAAAACATATTTCTAGTGGGTTGTAAACAACTGGTTCATACAAAGGCAGAGGGAGAGGAATGGTTATGAATGATATAGAGCTAATCAGGTAATGCTCCTTTCTGGGAGGTTCTACTTAAAGTTTCTTGTTGCCACTTGGTATACTCATATTTAAATGGTAGCTGTGTTAGCTAAGATACAGGATGATTTTCTTGATTATAATGACCATTTAACTATATACAAATATGTGAAAGCATCATATTGTGCATGCTGAATATTTCATAATTTTATAATTATATAAACATTTTATAATTTTTATGACAATATTTTATACTTTTTTATTAATGTAAAGAGAACAGATGTCATGTATTTCGTAAGTAAAATTCTAAGGAGATAAATGTATTTCACTCCTTCCTGCTCTCCCAAAAAACCATCTCCTCTCTTCATTACTTTTTTACACTTTTAGCAAAAACAAAATTTTAGTTTTTCAAAAGATTCATTTTATTGACTTCAAAGAGTTAGAGAGAGTGGTAGAGACACAGAGAGAGGGAGGTCTTCCATCCGCTGGTTCATTACCCAAATAACCCCAATGGAGAGAGCTGGGCCGATCCAAAGCCAGGAGCCAGAAGCTTCCTCCATGTCTCCCACGTGGGTGTAGGGGCTCAAGGACTTGGGCCTTCCTCTGCTGCTTTCCCAGGAGCAATAGCAGGGAGCTGAATTGGAAGTGGAGCAGCTGGGACTCAAATTGGCACCCATATAGGATGCCAGCCCTGCAGGCCTGGGTTAAAGCCGCTGCACCAAGGTGCTGTCCCCCACAAAAACATAATTTAACCCACTCTAGAATAACAGGCTTAATTCACCAGCAACCATAATATTTAACAAGTAAAAAGTAGAGAGACCACAGGTCCACAGGAAGATAAAGAAAGAATTAAAAACAACTGAATGACAAGATGTTCACTTCTTCCCATTGCTTATTATTTTTTTTGGAATTGTATATAAATTACCACATTGAGGTAAGCAGGCTATTTGTCTTTTTGGGACTGGCTTATTTCACTAAGCTTAATGTTTTCCCGTTGCATCCGTTTTCATTGCAAAAGAAGGGACATATTTCTGTTGAGTAAACCAGTTTAGATTTAAAATACCATCTCCCAAAGGCATTTTCAAGCACTTGCTATCAATAACCCTGTGCCTTTCACACATTTAACCAATTTCCTAGAGGGAAAAATAAGCTTTTCCCACATTGAGACATTTCAGAGCACCAAATTCTAAGAGAGAATGACAGAGTTGTTGGTTACCAAAGGAACTAAAGCCACTCCAGAGACAGTCCATTCCTAACACTGTTTGGAAAGCATCAGAGGGGGTGGGCCTTGCCCTTCCTGTCTTCTACAGACATAGTCCCCCAGAATGCCTGAGGTAGAATGCTAACCAGCCTGTGAGTTATACTTCCCCTCTTTTCCACGTTCATCTTTCTTTCTCAAGTAGAGGAGGAAAACTCAAAGAAGAGTTGGTTTTAAGACACCCTCCTGAGGTATTACCAATGATCACAGTCAAGGGAAGATAACTGAACAAGTGCCAGGTTGTGTCAAGACTTACAGAAGCACCACTAGCAGCAGCAGTAGCGGTAGTGGGAGTAGTAGCAGTAGGCAGCCCTGTGGGTTTAAGTTGTCATGTTCCCCCAAACACATGCACCTAACTTTTACATACATTTTTCTGTGCTAAAAAATAAGAGCATTTATTTTTCAAAATTATTCCTTAATTTGCAGAATTATTTTGTCTAGCTAGGTTTCACTTCATACTAATTTCAGGAAACTGTCTCACTAAAAAGTACGCCTAGGAGTCAAGTTAATGAACATCAGTTATTTTCTGTGATTCTGGGACTTGACTTACTTATTCAGGTTGCAAGTTAAGGTTTCTCCCACTTGCACGTGGAGTTGCCTGGGTTCCTCCAGTTCCCTATCCCATTCTTCCTGAGCAGCATGCTTTCTGGTGTGTTCCAATGTCTGCAACTAAAGGAAATTTAAAATATACATTTTTCAAATCATTTCTATCTGTATATTTATTTCCTCCACTTTTGACTAAGTGACACAGGGAATATTTTAAAGATATGAAAAAGAAGATTAAGATATTTAACTTCCATATCCCCTGAAGTAAACAATTATAACTAAAACTGAATCAGCTGTGTGTTGCTACTAATGTAATATCATTACACAAGACAATTAGAATCAAATTAACAACTTAAAATTGAACACTGTACATCTTTTAAATTGCACTTTTTCCTTGAGATTGAGACAATTACATCTCATAACATATAACACTAGTAGCATCGTGTGTATAGTTTTGGGAATGAAAATGACTTACTAATACTGTTTTATCATCTTTAGAGGCTTTTTACAAAATAGAACATACAGAGCAGCAACAACAAAAACTCAATAGGACTTCAATGCTACTGAGTTGGGAATAATGAATTTCTTCTAGATAAAGCCATTATCAAATTACTTTTACTAATTGAGTAATGTTTCAGATTTATAGTAGCATGTCTAATATTTTGGCATTTCTTCCATGAAGTTCCCTCTCCTGAATATGAGCAGACCATAATAATCGGTTGCTAGTACTTAGACTGCAGCACTGATGCTGAGTGAGTTTTGCCTGGTCAGAAAATGTGATTCAGCTTCCATTTTTATTTTTCTGGTAAAATTTATAAAGGACCCCAAGCAACAAGGCAAATCATCACATAGACTTCCAAAGTTAAACGCAGTTAAATGCGCAGCCAAAAGCCCGGTTCAATGCAATTAGGTGGACAAACAAGTTTTGGATGATTGTAGCCCCAGCTTCAAATCATCCCCAGCTGAGTGATGCTTATGCCTTGCTTAAATTGTAGATTCTGAAAAAAGAATATATTGAGAGAATAAATCATTTTTTAAAAAATTTATTTTATGTATTTGGAAGACAGAGTTACACAGAGAGATAGAGGCATAGAGAGAGAGGTCTTCCATCCACTAGTTCACTCCCCAGATGGCTGCAACAGCCAGAGCTGAGTCAATCTGAAGCCAGAAGCCAGAGCTTCTTCTAGGTTTCCCACATGGATGCAGGGCCCATGCACTTGGACTGTCTTCTGCTGTTTCCCAAGGAGCATTAACAGAGAGCTGGGTTGGAAGCAGAGTAGCTGGGACTCAAACCAGCACCCATATAGAATGCTGGTGCTGCAGTTTTGGGCTTTAACCCACTGCGCCACAGTACCAGCCCCATAAGTGATCTTTTCATGGCAGAGGGACAGAAAGTATGTGGTAGGAGGTAGCTTCTATATCCACTAGCCAAATCTCCCAATTCCAGGCCTGGAGAGTGGAACTCAGAACTCATTACAGTTGTCTCACGTAGGTGGCATGGAGCTGTACCTTGAAACCATCTTCTGTGCCTCCCAGGGCCTGTAGTGGCAGAATGTTGGCCTCTGATGCCAAAGCCAGAAGTCCAACTAAGATTCTGCTATATGAGATGTGAGAATCTCAACCTCTAGGTCAAACAGCTTTCCCAAAGAGATTCTCAGGTAGGTTGCTAGACACTTCTAGAAAACTGGCACAAACACCAATGCTAAAGGCAGGGGTTGCTATTTTGAAAATAAAAAATGGAACAAAGACTTAAACATGTCAGATGCCTTCAGACTAGAGGGTGGTTGCAGCCTAAAGGACCTAGGGAGGAGTAAGGATGGAAACCAAAAGGACTCTGAAGAGACTGTGAGTGGAAGCCTGAGGGCCCTTGAAGACATTTACAGGGAAGACTTCAAAGAGAAAATGATTCCAAAGCCTAGAAGGAAGGGGCCTCTTTTACACAACAGCTGACAGTAAAATTGATTTGAGAGGCAAAGCTAAAAGACGACTAACAAATATAAAGGAACTACAACTTACAGGGCTCAAGTATCTATCTGAATTACGACATCCCCACATATCAAATCTCTGTGTAATTCTACATGAGTGGTTTCTGGGAAAAAATAAAATGCAGAGTGCTACCAGGCAAATGTGGTATAAAGATGACACAAAGACTGAGACCATCACATATTGTCAAGGCCTCATAAAATCTTAAGGTGGTGCCTCAACATCACCTTAAGGACCTTAAAAGTTACAGAATATGCAAGGGATGTTCTATCCTGGAACACAGTGGTGCTGGCTCAAATAATTGGGTTCCAGACAGTCACAAAAGACATCTGGCTGGGGTTCCTAGCCCTCAAGCTTTGACTTCAACCCGGACCTGGTCAGATCTGGTGGCTGTGGTATTTGGGAACTGAATCAATGAATGGGAGCTTGTTTCTCTTTCTTTCTTTCTTTCTCTGTCTCCTTTTCTCTCCCCCTTCTCTAGAGCATTCACATAAATATTTAGCAACATAATATTTGTGAACATAGCTGGGGTAATGTCATGAACCCCAATGAACTTCGTAGGATACTCAAAAGCTTTTAAGAACTCTCACAGAAGAAATAATTTATACCATGCGTTAAAAGCAACAGAAAAAAAAACATGTGGCATATCACACTATGTAATACCACTCAGCCATAAACAGAATGAAATTCTGCATTTTGCCACAAAATGGATGCAATTAGAAACAATTATTCTCGATGAAATAAGCCCCCCCCCCTTTTTTTTACTTGTTGAATATTATGGTTAGTGGAGAATTAAGTGTATGGTAATAGAGTGGGTTAAAAGCATGAGTTTGTAAAAAAAAAAAAAAAGCTAGATGAAAAAGGGGCAGCCAGGACTAAAACCGGCACCCATATGGGATGCCAGTGCCGCAGGCAGAGGATTAATTACTGTGCCAGGTATCTGGCCCATAAACAGCTATTTTTGAAAGACTGGTTGTATTTTACATTCTAGATTCCCTAGAAACTTTTGTCCAAAAACTTGACTATTCAAGATATTCCAGGTTTAATTAAATCATATGCTACTAATGGGATTTTTGGAAAAATTCACATTTGATTCTTATTACATATTTCGTCTTCACCTGATTTCAGGATGAGATAAACAATATCATTTCTTAACCGTGTTTAGAAGTCTCATTTCTTTCCTTTGACATTAATGGCTTAACTTTAAACAAAGTTTACCTTTTCTATAAAATACAAACATTTACCATGTTTGATTCTTGTGTGTTTTTTTCTGTACTGTCCTATATGAATGCATGGCCTGATACACAGATAATTGTGGGGTCACATAGATGACTGTGCAACTCCCTGGCCCTAAATATGTTTTCCAAAGGTACAATTCAGTGCAATATTTTTGAGACATATCCAGGATGCTTTGTTTAGTTCTTCCACTGCTTTCATCCACAGCAGCAATAGCAATTAGTGATTAGACCTTTCTCTTGGCTCCTATAAGCCCACTTCACTTCTAAATGCAGTGACTGCTGGATGCCACTCAACCACTCTTTGTATTCCATTTCTAAGTCTGTCTCAAAAGTTCCTTAAGGCTCAATGCTTCACCTGAAGTTGCTTAATTTATACTCCTAGCCCTCACTGCATCGCTCAGGTCATTTCTTACTTCTCTTTCATTCCTCATAGGTTAAATCTTCAACTATACCCACATAAACCATTACCTGATGGAGATTACCTTTGCAGACAACTAGTCTAGTACATTTGCTAATGATTCTAAAGGGTGTGTCTTTGATCCTAGTGTTGTTTTCTAATATTGATACTAGATATGTTAGGATGTTGACCAGCATGCTTCATGTTGAAATTCTTTTCTAATGCAAGACTTTTCAAAGGCATCAAATTCTGGGTCACTTCCATTTTCGTTGGAATCCCCTCTGCCATAGATACAACTTTAGCAGTCTGTTGAGGTTCTTTTCAGACATAAACCTAACTATATTATTTGGAGGCCTGAGTCAGATATCTCTATTTCCCAATCCAAATTCTTCACTTCCAAATTGTGCCCATAAAATATATCAACCCAAGTACTCTCTGGTAGATGAGAACCTCCATTCGTGAGATGAGAACCTTCTGGAAAATTAGTTGCTATTGAGTTGGTCAAAATGCCATCGATTATTATACTTTTGACAGAGAGGGTACCCTTGAAAGTGACTAATAATTCTATGCCATATCCCTAAGTCATTTCTACAGGAATTTACAGAAAATACCTCAAGAATTATGAACAAGCTTAATAGCCATTGCACACTGATATGAATTGAATAAAGTAAGCCTGTGCAAAGGTTGATGATCACAGTAGGGTAAAGCTTGTTTTTAAACATGCAATCATAGTAGCACTATATCACTCTGCAAAGCCATGTCATAGTAGTCATTTTTATCTTTTCTCTTACAACCATTTGCTTTTAAAAATCCAGAGTAAGTATATTGCATGGTGAAAATAAAGCTTCCACAATAATTTAGTATCCATGCTTGATGAGGAATTAAATTTATAGTATCAAAATAACTCATTATCAAGGACTCACTGAAGAGTTATGATTACAGTTGGAATTCAGAATCATAGATCTATCATTACTCAACTTTCATGGCAGTGTAAAAGACGTTAACAATATAAGCAAAGACACCAAAAGATAGCCACACACCAGTTTTCAGATAACATATTTTGGAGTACCCAAAAGGATAGATATAACTAGAATAACTATCAATGGATAAAGAGAGATACAAAATGTACTATGAATACAGTAATGACTTTACATTGCATTTTTTTTATTTTTATTTTTTAGTTTTGACAGGCAGAGTGGACAGTAGAGAGAGACAGAGAGAAAGGTTTTCCTTTTGCCATTGGTTCACCCTCCAATGGCCGCCGCGGTAGGTGTGCTGCGGAGAGCGCACCACGCTGATCCGATGGCAGGAGCCAGGTGCTTCTCCTGGTCTCCCATGGGGTGCAGGGCCCAAGCACTTGGGCCATCCTCCACTGCACTCCCGGGCCATAGCAGAGAGCTGGCCTGGAAGAGGGGCAACCAGGAAAAAATCCGGTGCCCCAGCCGGGACTAGAACCCGGTGTGCCGGCGCTGCAAGGCGGAAGATTAGCCTGTTGATCCACAGCGCCAGCCCTATTTTAATGTCTTCTTAACTATCTTCAATATATACGAGGAAAAATGACATGCATATCAGATATTTTCCTCTGAGTTACATTTCTATTTAGAGAAGATTATCTCCTATGAAAAAACAAAATGCTATGTAAAACTAAGGGTCACATTGCTATGCACAAAGTAGCTGACAAGTACTGAAAACAGTTATGCCTGTAAGAGATAAACATGTCACAGAATGAAAAGCTTATTGAAAAAAGGGAAATTTGGGCCTCGATCTGCATAAACAAGCTAAGATGTACAGGAACTAAAAGAAAGAGTGGACAGCGCAAAGAAAAGTGGAGAGATGGGAAACAGGTACAGTTAAGCCAGAGATGGATAGAATCCAATTGCAAGGAGGAAAACACTAATTCTCACAAAATTACTCGCAAATGAATGCTCAAAGCAGCACTAACAGTAGTCAAAAAGTAGAAACCACCTAAATGTTAATCCACTGATGAACTGGGTAATTTATACAACAGAATAGTATTACATTATATAATACAAGAATATTTGACAATAAAAAAAGTAGTAACACAAGCTACAACATGGCAAACCCAGAAAATACCTAAATACAAGAAGCCAGTCATAAAGAACCGCACGCTGTAGGACCCTATTTATATGAAATGTCTCCTTGGAGACCCGAGAAAAATTTGATTGCCCAGGACTAGGGAAGATAGAGGAGTTGATTGGTGATGAGTAACTGGTATAAGGTTTTTTTCTAGGTTGCTAAGCATGTGCTAAAGTTAATAGTTGTGATGGTCATATAATTCTGGGAAATATACTAAGGGTCAGTGTATTTTATTAAATTAAATGGATGAACTTATTTGAAATATATGAGGTTACATTAAAAGGTTTGTGGAAATAATGGACTTAACAGATAAGTTCATTTTCATGCAACTTTTTTAAACCAATGCATATGTTTCATAGCGTACATTTAGGAAGCTCCCTTGTGTCTCAACACATTGGTTTTAAAAAGTATAGTGGCAAGATCTAGACAATTCTCTAGTTCAGATGTATTTACATCTGTATATGAATACATGAATAGCCTAACATGTATGACAAATTTTTCCAATAGATTGTAAAGTAATCAAAACATATGAATTTTGTTTAAGAGTGTAGTAGAGTTTCTATAGAATTTGTTCTACAGAATTTATTCTGAAATATATGAAATAAAGATATATAGGCTAGGTATACATTCAAAAAATAGAAAATTTTTGGAGCATTTCATTACATTTTATTCTGTGATTTAATAGGTTTTGTTTCCACATAGCCATAGGAATATAATATTACAATATTGTTAACACAACAAAATGTCTCTCAACTTCCATGAGAAATGCTATGTAATCCTCAATTTTCCTAAGGGCATTATTTTAAAAAGAGTGAAATTACAAGAAGGGCCAAGTGAATGTCAGAGATTTAAGAAATAAATTCACTGTAATGACAAAAGTGTACTGCAATTATACAGAAAAATTTAAAAAGCTGTATTTACTGAAATTCATATATAAAAAGTTACATTCTTTATCCAGCTACAGAATTTCTCTTCCACATGTTGAATATCTTATGGACTTGTCTTTGATTTTACTTCATTTGTTCTTTACATCCTTTGTGTCATCTTTTTACAGAGGGTAATAATGAACTATGAGCTCCAGTAATATCTCTGATATTGATTATCTTTGAAGGGTGTCAGCCAGTTGCTACTGAAAATGTTTCACCTCTACCTAATAAGATATTTTTGTCACTGCTTTATAATTTTATTGTTAAATCATAGTTGGAACATTTAATTCCAAGGTACACTCAGCCTATAACAGACTTGTGATAGTCTGACTTCTGATTTTTCATGTTTATGATGTGCACAAGTGATACACATTCTCTAGAACACACTCTGAATTTGGAGCATTTCCCAAGTTGGGGATATGCAGACACTGCTCTCCCATGACACTGAACAGTAGCAGTTAAACAGCTCCCAGTCAACTAATCACAAGCGAGGATGTTGGCAAGACTAGGTGTATTAAGTGCATTTTTCACTGAGGATATTTTCAATTTAACAATGAGTTTATTAGGGTGTAATCTGTACTTTGAAAAATATCACCACATGTTTCAATTCACCTCCTGCTGTTCATGTATACATTCCTGTTGAAAGTAATACGGGGAGTGAAGCAACAGAAGGAAGATCTTTGTCTATCCTTCTCACTGTCTATAACTCTACCTCTCAAATAAATAAATTAAAAAAATAAAAATTATTTGACAATAAATAGAAAGAAGTTCTGCTACATGCCACAACATGAATCAACTGTGAAATTATTATGCTACATGCTAGAAGCCAGTTACAAAGAAAAATATACTGTAGCACCCTATCTATAATAACTGTCAAGAACAGGTAAATCTGTAGAGACCTGAAGAAAGTGAATGCCTAGGACTAGAGGACAGAGGCACCGAAGTGGTTATTGATAACTTATACAAGGCTTATTTTGATGGTGAAAAATATGCCTAAGTTTACAGTGGTAATGGTCATACAATGCTGGGAATACAGTATGGGACATTGAATTTTATTAGTTTAAATATGTGAAAGGTAATGTATGTGAAATATTTGAGGGTGCTATAATAACTGTAGGGGAAAAATGAGTTTAAGAGATAAGTTATTTTGGTGTAAAACTTTTTAAACCAATGTGTTTTTAAAATAAATGCACCTGGCCAGCGCTGCGGCTCAATAGGCTAATCCTCTGGCTTGTGGCACCGGCACACTGGGTTCTAGTCCCTTTCGGGGCACCAATTCTGTCCCGGTTGTCCCTCTTCCAGGCCAGCTCTCTGCTGTGGCCAGGGAGTGCAGTGGAGGATGGCCCAAGTGCTTGGGCCCTGCACCCCATGGGAGACCAGGAGAAGCACCTGGCTCCTGCCATCAGATCAGCGCGGTGCGCTGGTTGCAGCCCGCCGGTCGCGGCAACCATTGGAGGGTGAACCAATGGCAAAAAGGAAGACCTTTCTCTCTGTGTCTCTCTCTCACTGTCCACTCTGCCTGTACAAAATAAATAAATAAATAAATAAAGTAAATGCAGCTAAAATGCAGAGCAAAAAAGTGAAAGGGAAAACAGATCTTCCATCTGCTCGTTCACTCCCAACATGGTTGCGATGGGCAGGGCTGGACCAGATTGAACCCAGGAGTCACAAACTCCATCCAGGTCTCCCAAATGGGTAGCACTGGAGCCATCATCTGCTGCCTTCCTAGGTAGATTAGAAGGAAGCCGAGCAAATGGGCACTCCAACATGGGATGCTGGAGTGACTAGCCATGGCTTAACCTGTTGCATCATAATGCTGGCCCGGCATTTTTTTCAGCGTATACATTAGACTTGAATGTTAGTAGGCCCCTTTCTATCTCGATACATTGATGCACTAAAGTCCAGTGTCAGCATCCAGATAATTTTAATTCTCATGAGTGTACACCACATTTGATTTGAATAGGTTTATCCTTTTGTTATAGGAAGAAGTTAAAGGAAAATGAAGCAAGTGTCTATATTTGAGATAGATCTTATAGTAGCTGAAGATATTTTGGAGCAGAGTATAATGGCCTTTCTGTACAAGTTATTAAATCTAAGAAATAAATACACATAAGCTCTGTATCCATTCACAAGAGTGAAAATAAGAAATGACAAGTCCCTGCAGCATTTCATTAAACACTCTCGAGACTCTTATTAAACCTGGCTTTCTTCACCATGACAGTAAGAAGTATCACTATAAATACTGTTTCAAAGGAAATAAAATATGCCAGCTCAAGAGGAATAATGCACAATTTTCAAGTTCTTAAGGGCAAATACTATTTTTAAATTCAACTTTAAGGGAAATAGCAAAGTGAGAGTTTAAATGCATCATTAAAATAGAATTGTACTAAATTAATTAAAATGAACACATAAAATGTTATGTTTTGTGAAACTGTATCCAAAAACTTACAATATATAATCAACTTTAGTATTTCTATTGACCCATTAAATTTCAACATACTTGTCTCCTGAAGTCACTTAATTCCTTCTTCAAATTCTGGATTTCAATTTTTGAGTTCATGCAACAACATTCTACATTATGCGGTGAAACCTAGGATACAAATTTTTTAACATTTTTTTTATTTAAAAGACTTACAAACTTTAGAAGACTTATTTAAAAGGTTTAGAGAGACAGAGCGGTCTTCTATCTCCTGATATACTCCTGATACACAGGTGTCACTGTGCACTTACTTATGTAGCATCCGTGTCTTTAATGTGTTGTACTATGAGAATTAATGGTAAAAATATTCTTCAAACAGTTCTTTATACTTTGTGCATCTGTGTGGGTGAATCTGTTGAAATCTTTACTTATACTAAGTTGATCTTCTGTATATAGATAATTAAAAATGAATCTTAATGAAGAATGGGATGGGAGAGGGAGTAGGAGATGGGATGGTTTGTGGGTGGGAGGGTGGTTATGGGGGGAAAACTGCTATAATCCAAAAGCTGTAGTTTTGAAATTTACATTTGTTAAATACATTTTTTTCTAAAAAATGATGTGCTGCTTGCCTTTAAATCATTAGCAAGGGTGTAAGAAAATGAGGACCAAGAGCATGCCCCTTTAATAGCAGAACTGTATATTATGTAAGATCTCTCTCTTTAATGTACTGTACACTCATATTTAATGCTATAACTAGTACTCCAACAGTATTTTTTTTCACTTTGTGTTACTATATGGGGGCAAACTGTTGAAATCGTTACCTAATATATACTAAACTATCTTCTGTATATAAAGAGAATTGAAAATGAATCATGATGTGATTGGAAGGGGAGAGGGACCAGGAAAGGGGAGGGTTGTGGGTGGGAGGGAAATTTTGGAAGGGGAAAGCCACTGTAACCCATCAGCTGTACTTATTTATATTCATTAAATAAAAGTTTAATTAAAAAAAAGAACTGTATAATGTAAAGCCATCTTTTTCATTGGAATCAAGCCTAACAACAGAAAAATAATTAATTTCATTGGAGATGGGACTGACTGTGAAGCTTTGTACAGGATACTTGGTGGAAGAAAACCGTCAATTCAGTTTGGAGGTAATTGTTATTTCAAGATATGGTTCATTGCCATATACATTATCAACCATTCAAGCAATAAGAATATAGAAATATTAGAATTTCATTTCAAAAATGGAAACAAAAGCTTGATTTAAGTCACAAAACTGATGAGCCACTTCTCAGCTATAGAAATATTTTACAAGCATTAGCATGGCAATGCATTATTAGTAAATGGCAATTTTCTTTTTTATGGAAGAAACTGCAAAAATTTAAAAAGTTAATCTTTTTTTATTATTACAGGTTTACATACTTCACAAAAAAGCACTTAAACTGGATTTCTTTAAAAAGCATCCATTTGTGATGAAATGTTTGGATCACATTTCTGATTTAAGAGGTAGAAAAATTGAATGATAGTTCTAAGAGTCAAAAAGATCACATAAAGACTAGCATCTGCTAATACTAACTGATAGAATTAAGAAGGGAGAGAACGATCCAACATGGGAAGCAGGATACACAGCAGGCTCATAGAAGTGCAGATGTCCTAAACAGCACTCTGGCCTCAGAATCAGCCCTTAAGGCATTTGGATCTGGCTGAAGAGCCCATGAGAGTATTTTAGGCATGGAAAGCCAAGACACTCTGGCAAAAACAAAACAAAACAAAACAAAAAACAAACAAAAAAAAACACAAAAAACAAACAAACAAAAAAACCAATCCAAATGAAAGATCTCTGCGAGTGAGATCCCACTGGAAGAATGGACCATCAAAGAAGGAGGTACCTTTCTCTGAAGGGAGGGGAGATCTTCCACTTTGACTATGACCTTGTCGAAATAAGATCGGAGTCATCAAACTCAAAATGCTTCCAGAGCCTTGGCAACTCATGACAAAGCCTAGGGTGATTACTGATGCCATAAACAAGAGTGTCAATTTGTTAAGTCAACAACAAGAGTCACTGTGCACTTACTCCTCATGTAGGATCTCTGTCCTTAATGTGTTGTTCAATGTGAATTAATGCTATAACTAGTACTCAAACAGTACTTTACACTTTGTGTTTCTGTGTGTGTGCAGTCTGTTGAAATCTTTACTTAATATATACTAAATTGATCTTCTGTAGATAAAGAGAATTGAAAATGAATCTTGATGTGAATGGAATGGGAGAGGGAGCAGGAGATGGAAGGGTAGTGGGTGGGAGGGAAGTTATGAGGGGGAAAAAGCCATTGTAATCCATAAGCTGTACTTTGGAAATTTATATTTATTAAATAAAAGTTAAAAAAATAATAAAAAAAAGAAAAAACTGGATGTTGCAACAAAACATTAACAAATGCCTTGAACCACAGTCAGTGCAAATTCAGTTGGAAAATAAGCCAATGTATTCCAAACTACACCTTTAGTTACAGGGAAAGATATTCAATTTCTAAAAGCTAACATAAATGCAGCTTTTAGGAAATTTAAAATGTGCTCATTTGGTTCCATTTATTCTTTGAAGTAAAAAAGTCATACACTTATTTCCTTTCTATCTGATGAAGACAATTGTGAAAATTAGCATTTATCACTCAGTCACAATCAGTATTTCACCAAATCAAAAATGATTATATCATCAATCTGAAACCCAAAGGAAAAAAGACAACATATCTAACCATGCATGAGGAGTCCAGTGTGCGATTACGTGAAAGCTGTAGCTGTGAGGTAGGTATTCTCAAGTTTCTTTGTGGGACAAAGTTTCCTTCGCACATTAATCCACCATGAACATTCCCAACACTGGATGACGGTAGAGCAGGCCTCATAGTACTAGTGCTGGGTAAAGATTCATTCCTCTGTGTCTCCTCAAGAAATTCAGTTCTGACCACTGTTGATTTCTCATGCTCCCTGTGAAAATTGCAAGACAAATGCTTAGTATATCATTTTGTGCACTTACTAATGGTTTGTCTTTAAAAAGGCTGTAAGCATAAATGGACTGTCCCATTAAATAAAAGTATTTTAACACTAAAAATGTGTCAGGGCATACCTACTGTATGCAACTGATGTTTTCAAATTGCTCAAAATTAACAAAACATATTTCTAGTGGGTTGTAAACAACTGGTTCATACAAAGGCAGAGGGAGAGGAATGGTTATGAATGATATAGAGCTAATCAGGTAATGCTCCTTTCTGGGAGGTTCTACTTAAAGTTTCTTGTTGCCACTTGGTATACTCATATTTAAATGGTAGCTGTGTTAGCTAAGATACAGGATGATTTTCTTGATTATAATGACCATTTAACTATATACAAATATGTGAAAGCATCATATTGTGCATGCTGAATATTTCATAATTTTATAATTATATAAACATTTTATAATTTTTATGACAATATTTTATACTTTTTTATTAATGTAAAGAGAACAGATGTCATGTATTTCGTAAGTAAAATTCTAAGGAGATAAATGTATTTCACTCCTTCCTGCTCTCCCAAAAAACCATCTCCTCTCTTCATTACTTTTTTACACTTTTAGCAAAAACAAAATTTTAGTTTTTCAAAAGATTCATTTTATTGACTTCAAAGAGTTAGAGAGAGTGGTAGAGACACAGAGAGAGGGAGGTCTTCCATCCGCTGGTTCATTACCCAAATAACCCCAATGGAGAGAGCTGGGCCGATCCAAAGCCAGGAGCCAGAAGCTTCCTCCATGTCTCCCACGTGGGTGTAGGGGCTCAAGGACTTGGGCCTTCCTCTGCTGCTTTCCCAGGAGCAATAGCAGGGAGCTGAATTGGAAGTGGAGCAGCTGGGACTCAAATTGGCACCCATATAGGATGCCAGCCCTGCAGGCCTGGGTTAAAGCCGCTGCACCAAGGTGCTGTCCCCCACAAAAACATAATTTAACCCACTCTAGAATAACAGGCTTAATTCACCAGCAACCATAATATTTAACAAGTAAAAAGTAGAGAGACCACAGGTCCACAGGAAGATAAAGAAAGAATTAAAAACAACTGAATGACAAGATGTTCACTTCTTCCCATTGCTTATTATTATTATTATTTTTTTTGGAATTGTATATAAATTACCACATTGAGGTAAGCAGGCTATTTGTCTTTTTTGGGACTGGCTTATTTCACTAAGCTTAATGTTTTCCCGTTGCATCCGTTTTCATTGCAAAAGAAGGGACATATTTCTGTTGAGTAAACCAGTTTAGATTTAAAATACCATCTCCCAAAGGCATTTTCAAGCACTTGCTATCAATAACCCTGTGCCTTTCACACATTTAACCAACTTCCTAGAGGGAAAAATAAGCTTTTCCCACATTGAGACATTTCAGAGCACCAAATTCTAAGAGAGAATGACAGAGTTGTTGGTTACCAAAGGAACTAAAGCCACTCCAGAGACAGTCCATTCCTAACACTGTTTGGAAGGCATCAGAGGGGGTGGGCCTTGCCCTTCCTGTCTTCTACAGACATAGTCCCCCAGAATGCCCGAGGTAGAATGCTAACCAGCCTGTGAGTTATACTTCCCCTCTTTTCCACGTTCATCTTTCTTTCTCAAGTAGAGGAGGAAAACTCAAAGAAGAGTTGGTTTCAAGACACCCTCCTGAGGTATTACCAATGATTACAGTCAAGGGAAGATAACTGCACAAGTGCCAGGTTGTGTCAAGACTTACAGAAGCACCACTAGCAGCAGCAGTAGTGGTAGTGGGAGTAGTAGCAGTAGGCAGCCCTGTGGGTTTAAGTTGTCATGTTCCCCCAAACACATGCACCTAACTTTTACATACATTTTTCTGTGCTAAAAATAAGAGCATTTATTTTTCAAAATTATTCCTTAATTTGTAGAATTATTTTGTCTAGTTAGGTTTCACTTCATACTAATTTCAGGAAACTGTCTCACTAAAAAGTACGCCTAGGAGTCAATTAATTAATGTTTATTGAAGCTCAATTCACAATAGCTAAGACCTGGAATCAACCCAAATGCCCATCAACAGTAGACTAGATAAAGAAATTATGGGACATGTACTCCATAGAATACTATACAGCAGTAAGAAACAATGAAACCCGATCATTTGCAACAAGATGGAGGAATCTGGAAAACATAATGCTGAGTGAATTAAGCCAGTCCCAAAGAGACAAATTTCATTTGTTTTCCCTGATCAGTGACAACTGAGCACCAAAGGGGAAACCTGTTGAAGTGAATTGGACTCTATAAGAAACAATGACCTGATCAGCTCTTGTCCTGACTGTTGATGTACAATGTAATACTGTATCCTTTTTAGTATTTGTTGTTGTTGTTGTTCTAGTACTAGTGGTTGAACTCTGTAATTAACACACAATTATTCTAAGGTGTTTAAATTTTAACTGAAAATTGATCCCTGTTAAATATAAGAGTGGGAAAAAGAGAGGGAGGAGATGTACAATTTGGGACATGCTCAATCGGACTTGCCCCAAATGGTGGAGTTAGAAATGTGCCAGGGGATTCCAATACAATCCCATCAAGGTGGCATGTACCAATGCCACCTCACTAGTCCAGGTGATCAATTTCAGTTCACAATTCATCACTCTGATAGGTCTAAGAGTCAAAGGGATCACACAAACAAGACTAGTGTCTGCTAATACTAACTGATAGAACCAAAAAGGGAGAGAAGGATCCAACATGGGAAGTGGGATACACAGCAGACTCATAGAATGGCAGATGTCCTAAACAGCACTCTGGCCTCAGAATCAGCCCTTAAGGCATTCAGATCTGGCTGAAGAGCACATGAAAGTATTGTAGGCATGGAAAGCCAAGATACCATGGAAAAGAAAAAAGAAGAACAAGACCTAAATGAAAGATCTCTGTGAGTGAGATCCCAGTGGAAAGAACGGGGCCATCAAAGATGGAGGTACCTTTCTCTGAAGGGAGGAGAGAACTTCCACTTTGACTATTACCCTGTCAGAATAAGACCAAAGTCAGCGAACTCTAAAGGCTTCCATAGCCTTGGCAACTCATGACTAGAGCCTAGGGAGATTACTGACACCATAAACAGGAGTGTCAAATTGTTAAGTCAGCAACAGGAGTCACTGTGTACTTACATCTCATGTGGGATCTGTCCCTAATGTGTTGTCTAATGTGCAGTGATGCTATAACTAGTACTGAAACAGTATTTTTACACTTTGTGTTTCTGTGTGGGTGCAAACTGATAAAATCTTTTAATTATATACAGAATCAATCTTCTGTATATAAAGATAATTGGAAATGAAAAAAAAAACCTGGTGTTTAATTGGAAATTGCATAGAAAATTAATTTTTAAAAAATATCATGTAGGATCTCTGTCTTTAATGTACTCTACACTGTTATTTAATGCTATAACTAGTACTCCAACAGTATTTTTCAGTATTTTTTCACTTTGTGTTGCAATGTGGGGGCAAACTGTCGAAAATTTACTTAATATATACTAAACTGCTCTTCTGTATATAAAGAGAATTGAAAATGAATCTTGATGTGAATGGAAGTGGAGAGGGAGCGGGAATTGGGAGGGTTGCGGGTGGGAGGGAAGTTATGGGAGGGGGGAAGCCATTGTAATCCATAAGCTGTACTTTGGAAATTTATATTCATTAAATAAAAGTTTAATAAAAAAAGAAAGTTAGCTGTGAACGCACATTCTTAAAACAAAAAAAATAGCACATACTTGAGATTGGTATTGTATAGTGTGTCAAGCTACTGCCTGTGATACTAACACCCCATGTGACCACAGGTTCCTCTCCCAGCAGATGTACTTCTATCTAGCTCCTTGCTAATGGCCTGGGAAAGCAGCACAAGGTGGCTCAAGTACTTCAATCTCTGCTGCCACCTACCTGGGAGACCTAGAAGAAGCTCCTAGCTCCTGGCTTCAGCCTGGCTCAATCCTGGCCATTGAGGCCACCCACAGTGAACCAGCAGCTCTTTCTCTCTCTCTCTCTAGCTCTCTCTCTCTCTCTCTCTCTCTCTCACTCTTTCAAATAAATAAATCTTTGTTATCAGAAATTACATTCTGATAATTGATAAGATTCTGTTACTTGCAACAGATAACTGTTATCAAGAAAGGAATTTTGAAATTATCCAGTAGAGTTATGAGTTGAAAATTACCTCTTCCTCATCCATTCATAATTACATCTCCATTAGGAAAGATAATTTAGAATTATCCAATCTTTAATGAGTTTTTAAAAAAAGATTTATGTATTTATTTGAGAGGCAAAGTTATATATATAGAGAAGAGACACACAGAGAGGTCTTTCATCTGCTGATTTACTCTCCAAATGGCTACAACAGCAGGAAATCAGAGGATATGAAGTGAGAAGCCCGGAACTTCTTCCTTATCTCCCATGTGGGGTGCAGAGCCCCAAGCACTTGGCACCTTCTAATGCTTTCTTAGGCCTTAAGCAGGCAGCTAGATCAGAAGTGGAGTACCCAGGAATTGGACCAGTACCCATATAGAATGCTGGTGCTACAGGCAGAGGCTTAACTTACTATGCAACAGTTCTGGCCCTTAATGAGTTATTGTTTATAAAGACCTTTATATAGTTATTAGAACTACAGTTTCAACTTTATCAAATATTACAGGTATCCTTAAAAATTACTTAGAGTGTAATACAGTCTATAATTTATACATGTCTTTTACATGATACACACAGCTACTGATTAATATCATCCAAGGGTAAAGAGTATATGTGTGACTTCATAGAATTGATATTTTTGGTAGTATTTTCAACTTAATGATTATTAAACATTTCATAAACAATTTCAAAAAATGACATTGTTAATTAAGCAAGGGTGCTAAGTGCTTTCAACATAGAACATGAAACGAATTTTTGCATGTAAAAAAGAGAAATGTTCAAGAAACTAATCAGTGATTACTTTCCAGTTTTCTGTCATCCCATGCATGTTAAAATAAGTAAATTTCAAAATCTTCAAAGGTTAAAAAAAGTGTCAACTATATATCTGTTGATGGAAGTATAAGCTTATGTACTTTCTTGACAAAAATTTAGAAATATTAACCAAGCATTTAAAAAGGTTTCCTCAAATTTAGCCATAAAATTCCATATTGAAGTATTTATTCAAAGTAAAGCACTTGGCATATAAAGAAATGTTTATATAGAAGATGTTTGTTGCAGCACGACTTATAATACAACAAAACATAAATTCAAAATACAATGTTCAAAACAAATCATGAAACTTCTTTATGGTGTGCTTCTATGTAACTAAGATTACAATCTGAAGAAGACGTATTTAATTATTACAAGCATCCACACTTAAGAACTTGTACATTATTTGCAATTCTTGTGAATTTCACACTTCCTAAGAGTAGGAAGTTTCTACCCTGTAAAATCGCAGAATATCTCAGATGGTCAAAGATGAAAAATCCTCCACAAAATGCCAGCTCATTGAGTCCAACAACACATGGAAAGATCATTCACCCAGACCAAGTAGGATTTATCCCTGGTATACAAACCAATCAATGTGATACATCACATTACCAAATTGAAGAAAAACATATTATTATCTCAACAGATTTAGAAAAAGCATACAATAAGATATAGCATCCTTTCAT
The DNA here is from genome assembly GCF_033115175.1 of Lepus europaeus. Taxonomy (NCBI): domain Eukaryota; kingdom Metazoa; phylum Chordata; class Mammalia; order Lagomorpha; family Leporidae; genus Lepus; species Lepus europaeus. The sequence goes on from NW_026909031.1 coordinate 135,270, forward strand.
GATGAAAATCTTAAGCGAATTGAGTATAGAAGCAACACTCATCAACACAATCAAGACAAACTATGACAAACCCACAGTGAGCACCTTATTGAATGAGTAGAAACTGGAGGCATTCCCCCTAAGATCTGGAACCAGACAGGAATGCCCAACTCTCACCACTGTTATTCCATATAATCATGGAAGTTTTAGCCAGAGCCATGAAGCAAGAAAATAAAACCAAAGGGATACAAATTGGGAAGGAAGAAGTCAAACTATTCCAATTTGCAGATGACATGATTTCATATATAGGGGATGCAAAAGACTCCACTAAGAGACTACCAAAACTCATAAAAGAGTTTGGTAAAGTGGAAGAATATCAAATTAACACACAAAAATCAAATCAATAGCTGATCTATACATAGACAATGCCATAACAGCTACAAAAATTCATACCTTCAAATAAATTTAACCAAGGATGTCAAAGATTTCTATGATGAAAATTACAAAACATTAAAAAGTGAAATAGAAGAAGACATAAAAAAATAGAAAAATCTTCGATGTTCATGGTTTGGAAGAATCAAAATCATGAAAATGTCTGTACTACCAAAAGCAATTTACAGATTCAATTCATTCCTAATCAAAATACCCATCAGATTTTTCTCAAATTTAGAAAGAATGATGCTAAAATACATAAGGAAACACTAGAGATCCTGAATAGCTAAAGCAATGTTAAACAATAAAAAAGCTGGAGACATCACAATACAAGACCTCAAGATACACTATAGGGCAGATATAATATAAACACATTGGTGCTGGCACAAAAACAGATGTATAGACCAATGGCATAGAATATAAACTCCAGAAATCAATCCATGCATCTACAATGAACTTACTTTTGACAAAGAAGATAAAATCAATCCCTGGAGAAAGGACAGTCTCTTCAACAAATGGTGTTGGGGAAACTGGATCTCCTCATGCAGAAATATGAAATAAGACCCCTACTGTACACTTTACACAAAATTCCACACAAAATGGATCAGAAGCTAAATCTGTGTCTCAATACCATCAAATTAATAAATAACATTGAGGAAACCCCATTGTATATTGGCATAGACAAAGATTTCTTAGAAAAGACCCCAGAAAAGCACAGGCAATCAAAGCCAAAATTGACAACTGGGATTGCATCAAACAGGGAAGCTTCTGTACTTAAAAAGTAACACTCAGCAAAGTCAAGAAGCTCCAAGAGAATGAGAGAAATATTTGCAAACTATGCAACTGATAAAAGATTAATATCCACAGTTTATAAAGAGCTCAAGAAACTCAATCACAACAAAACAAACAATCCAGCTAAGAAATGGGCAAAGGACTTTAACAGGCATTTTTCAAGAGTGGGAATTCAAATGGGCAACAGGCACTTGAAAAAATGCTTAACATTCTTCATTTTGATTTGTTTAAGGAACATAAATTTCATGGATTCCATATATACATATTTAGGAACATAGTGATTCTACCTACCCTCCATCCTGCCCATACTCCCACTTGTCTTCCTCTTCCCCATCCTCTTTCCATTTTTATTTTTCACAAATATCTATTTTCAGTTAACTTAAACACACAAGATTAACCTTATACTAGTTAAAGAGTTCAACAAATAGTATGAAGGAATAAAAACTAGTATGAAGGACAGTACTGACCCAGTAGAGTCAGGCATTCATGGCTACAATTTATTGGGTTAAAAAAGTTTTAAAAAAATCAGTGAAATGCAAATCGAAACCACAATGAGTTTCAACTCACTCCAGTTAGAATGGCTCTCATACAGAAATCAACAACAATAAATAAATAAATAAAAATAATAATAAATGCTCCCAAGCATGTGGGGGTAAAGGTACCCTAATCCACTGTTGGTGGGAATGTAAACTGGTGCACCTGCTGTAGAAGATAGCATGGAGATACTTCAGAAATCTCAATATAGACCTACCATATGATCCAGCCACCCCACTCCTGGGAATTTACCCAAATGTAAAGAAATTGGCAAATGAAAGAATAACCTGTATACCATGTTTATTATAGCTCATATGAAATGAACCAAGATGTCCATCAACTGAAGACTGGGTTAAGAAATTATGGTATATATACACTATGGAATAATATATGGTGGTAAAAATGAAATAATTTCTTTTGTCATAAAATGGATGTAACTAGAAATGATTACTTAGAGTAAAAAGCCTGTCCCAAAAAAGACAAATACCTGTGTTCTTTCTGATCTGTCATAACTAATAGAGTATGTAAAAGATAATATATTGGGATGAAATTGACATGTTGAGATGTGATGATTTTGAACAGTTCTTGTCTTCTTGAGTATTGAGGAGCAGTGTTTTTGGTTTTTTTTTGTTTGTTTGTTCATACTATTTGTTGAACTCTTCACTTAGTGTATGGTTAATCTTGTGTGTATAAAGTTAACTGAAAATAGAAATTTGTTAAAAATAAGAATAGAAAGAGGAGAGAAAGGAGGAAAAATGGTGGGATTATGGGTGGAATATAAGGTAGGAAGAATAACTACGTTCCTGAATTTGTATACATGATGCATGATGTTTGTATTCCTTAAATAATTCAAAATGAAAAAAGTTAAAGTCTTAAAAAATAGATGTTCCATTTCTGAGCCAATTCTGAATGAACCATCTTTTACCATAAAATATACATGAATTATCTAAAGATAATTTAAAGCACCAAGCATTCTTATACCTAGATATGTGCATAAAATTAAATTCACTATGCGCTCTGCTAGATCACTTCTAGTAGTATAGATGGACTAAAAGCTTCTATGTTAAAATAAAAGAAAATCCCCTTGACTGCCACATTTTTTTTGTCAAGTATCTTAACCTTACTGCAGTATTGATATAGTTGAGTATTCTCTTGTTTGGCTTGTAGACTACACTATTCTTTCCTATTTTCAGTAAAATTAGTCACCATTAACATTGCTTCACTGGAAACTAAAGAATTCATAGATTTTACTTTTTAAGACGATCGAGATCACTCAAATTGTTGTCATAAATCACTTGCAGTAGACTTCTAGTGAGTGAAAAGCTATTCTCTATCACTGGTCTAATCCCATACTCCATGGGAGTCACTTTTTCATTTTCATTTTTTATTTCCTTTATATGCAAGGCAGGGCAGCTATTTAAAAAAGATCATTAACATGACAATGTTTTTTATTCTACTGGGAAAGATTAAAGAAGCACAATTTTGACAAAATTCTTATTCTTCCCCAACTTAATTCATTTACTAATTCAAAACAAGAGAGGAAGTGATAACCACATGTACAGAAAGGTGTACAGGAAATTTAAAAACATACATGAAAATTGGGTGAAAAGTAGTTTTGATACAAAAACTTTGAAATCCAGGCTGAATAATTTTTGTAACATGCATTTTATACACTTACTGAACACACCTTGTTATATCTTCTTTGGAAAACAGGTAAAAACACAATTATGATATAAGGTAATATGGAAGGGTTGATTGGGGGGGGTGTTTCACCTATTAGTTGATAAGCAGGGGGCCGGCACTGTGGCATAGTGGGAAAAGCACTGCCTGCAGTGTTGGCATCCCATATGGGTGCCAATTTGAGTCCCTGCTGCTCCACTTCTGATCCAGCTCTCTGCTGTGCTCTGAGAAGGAAGTGGAAGATGGCCCAAGTCTTTGTGCCTGTGTACCTACTTGGAAACCCAAAAGAAGTTCCTGGCTCCTGGTTTCAAATCAGTGCAGCTCTAGCCATTGTGGCCATTTGAGGAGTGAACCAGCAGATGGAAGACCTCTCTCTGTCTCCCTGTCTCTGTCACTCTGTAACTCTGCCCTTTAATAATAAATCTCTATATATGTACATATATATGTATGTGTGTATATATATGCATATATATATATGAGTGTGTGTGTGTATATATGTATATATAAACATATAGGGTAAGACATTCTTGTCCCATATCAAAGTGCTTGGATTTGAATCCTGGATTCACTATCAATTCCAGCTTCATAATATACTGGGAAACACCAGAAGATTGGTCCAAGTAGTTTAATCCCTGCCACTTGTATGCAAGACATGGTTTGGGTTGCTGACTATGGGCTAAAGTCTGGCTCAGTTCTGGCCATTGAGGGAATTTATGGGGTGTACTAGAAGAGGAGAGTTATCTCTGGCTGCTTCAGATTCTTTTTTAAAAGATTTATTTATTTATTATTTGAAAGGCAGAGTTACAGAGAGGCAGAGAGAGAGAGAGAGAGAGAGAGAGAGAAAGAGAGAGAGAGATAAGTCTTTCATCCACTGATTCATTCCCCAAATGGCTGCAATGGTGAGAGCTAGGCTGATCTGAACCCAGGAGCCAGAAGATGATTCCAGGTCTCTCACACAAGTGCAGGGACCCAAGGACTTGGGCCATCTTCTTCTGCCTTCCCATGCCATAGCAGAGAGCTGGATCAGAAGTGGAACAGCCGAGATTCAAATCAGCACCCATATATGATGCCGGCACCTCAGGCAATGGCTTCAACAGCTACACCAGAGTGCCAGCCCCTGTTTCAGACTCTTAAATAAAAAAGTGTTGATATTGGAAACTGATATCTGAGCACAGGAAAGCTTTACAAAGGAGGTAAAAAAAAAAAAGGAAAAAGAACTCATGAGGGAAAAATATGGATGAAAACCATTTTATTTACAGAATTTGCAAAGAGTAGGCATATGATATTTGATATATTTCTTTGGAATTTGCAAGAAAAATATAAAATACCTAAATCTATCATTGAGAGATGAGGCCTGCACTAATTTTGAATGCTACACTAAAATATAGAGGTCCACAGTCTGTAAGCATAATATTCAGGTTTGGAAGTAGCAGTTATAATTGTGCTATATTTTTGGCTTCATTGTTAAATATAGTAATGCCAACCTTAAATGAAAATTTAAAATTTAATTTTTGAATTTACTTTGACAGGCAGAGAGGCCGATGGAGGAGGAGGAGGGAGGGAGGAAGGAGCAGAGGAAGGGAGAGGGATCTCTTATCCTCTGGGCCAGGGTGAAGTCAGGAGTCTGGAAATCAATCATTGTTTCCTGCGTAGGTGCATGGACCCAAGTACTGGAGCCATCATCTGTTGATTTCCAGGACATTATATTATATTTTATTATGTAAAGTATAATAAAACATATATGTATATATAATAAAACATATATACATACACGCATAAATGTAGACTACTAGAGTTGAAAGATTACAAATGTATATAATTGCCAACTAAAATAAATAGAATGAACCCAGATAAAATCAATTTTTAAGTGAGTATTATTCTAATGTCTAAAAAAACTCCAAGGATAAGCTGCATTCACTCAATTAATAAAAAATTATTGAGTAGCTGCTCATTGCATGCATGTTAGGGCCTCTTCTATGTACAAAAGATGTGGCAGTGAAAAGACAAAATCCAACATAAAAGAGTAAAGCAAAAACATTAGCAATGAACAAGCTATGTAAAAACAAAATACAGTATGTTAGAGGAAGAGAACAAAAGCAGAGAAACGATGTTTTCCATGTTTAAGGGAGGTGTGGACATATTAGAAGGCCAAAGATCTTGCTTAGGAAGAAAAAAATTGAAGGAAGGAAAGGAATCAGCCAGGTGGACATCTAAGGAAGAATCTTCAAACACAGAAGGAGCCCAGGTATGTTTAAGGAGTAGTGAAAATTTCTGTAGCATAAGTAGAATGAAGGAGATAGAAAATCACAAACTGAAATCACAGCGATAAGGAGGAGTGAGGTCACAACATGTATTGCCTTGTAGGCATTAGAAAGAAGTTTAGTATGTGAAGTCAAATGAAATCACCAGGTTTTAAGTAGAAAAAAATGACCTTTAAGAGGTCCTCTGTGTTAAGATTTAATGAAAAGAGGATTTATGAAAAAATAAACAAGAAAATCACTGAGGAATCTACAAACTAATATAGACAGCAGCTGATGCTGACTTGGATATGATGTATCTAGCTTCTGGACATATTGTGAAGGTATACTTGACAACATGTGCTGTCACATAAAGGCTGAGGTATAAGAATGCTCCAAGGCTGTTGGTAGAACAGATGAAAGAATTGCCATTCACTGAAGTAGGAAAAACTATATGAGGGGCTGGTATGAACAAGAACATCATTAGCACAGCACTAGGCCACCTAAGCTTTAAATACTGAATAAATGCCCAAAGAGAAGTGTTGAGTAGGCAGGTTATTATCTAAAATATGGAATTAAACAGAGAGATCTAAGTTGCAGTTAAAAATTCAGAATTAATTTGCATATACAAGATAGTGAAACCATGAGAGAAAAGATCAAAGACAGCCTTGGGAAATATCCATGTTTTAAAAGTAGAAGATGAGAGAAACAAGGGAAACAGCACAGGGTGGAGTAGAAAAGAAACAGAAAGAGACTGGTTGAGAATTATACCCTGAAAGCCAAGTCAAGAAATGATCTTGAAGGAAAAGTGTTCTACAGACATAATAAAATATTACAAAATCTAAGCTGAGACTTAATGCCCAAATATGTTTAACTTGTCCTAAAATAGTCTGTCCACAAATATAACACCATAAGTAATTGTTATTTTCCTATTGTTTCAAACTATATTGACAAAATGTATTATTTGAAAAGAATTTTTTAAAGATGTTTTACCCTAAAAGGATCAAATATTTTGAATGGTTAATTAAAATGAGAGCCTGTGACAGCACTTTGCCACAGAGGGTTAAGTCACCATATGAAGTGCCACCATCCCATATGGGCCAGTTCGAGTCCTGATTTCTCTGCTTCCAATTCAGCTCCCTGCTAAGGTGCCTGGGAAATCAGTGGAGGACTGTCCAAGTTTTTGGGCTCATGCAACCATATGAGAGACCTGAAACAAATGCCTGGCTTCAGGCTGGCCCAGGTCCAGCCATTGCTGCCATTTGGGGAGCAAACCAGTGGATGCAAGATCTCTCTGTATCTCTTTCTCTGTCCCTCTAACTAGAAAGAGAGAGAGAGAGAGAGAAGAAAGGAAAGAAGGAAGGACAGACAGAAGGAAGGAAGGAGGGAGGGAGGGAAAGATGGAAGGAAGGGGGGAAGGGGAAAGAGGGGAAGGAGTATTTAATGAAAAGAAAAGGAGGCCTTGGAAAGTACTACAACACTGATTAAAAATCAGTGGCAATCCAGAGAAAACCTGTCTTGGAGGGGTTGTGGGAATGTAAACAACTGGAGTGAGTCCAAGAGTGAAGAGAAAGTCAATTTGAGTCAGTGAATAGAGACAGTTCTCCCAAGGAGATCATTGCTAAGGCCATGATCATTGAAGATCTATTTTTCTCCATGTTTAACTGAATTTTTCAATCCTCGCATAATAATTTTAGGGAGTATTTGTGATTCTCTAAAGTTGTTGGAACTAAAAATGTTCTGATCAAATCAGTAAATAATTCATAAACTTAAGGAAGTGAATTCCTTGAAAAGTTTCTCATTAGGTATTATATAACTGAATATTATTATTCTGCTGATAATATTGAAAATCTAAAATTTTCAAGGGCGATTTTTGGGTTGCTTAAAAGCCAGGAGGCAGGAGATTCTTCCATGTCTCCCATGTGGGTGCAGGGTCCCACACATCTGGGCCATCTTTGGCTGCTTTACCAGGCAAGTTAGTACAGAGCAGGATCAGAAGAGCAGCCAGGATGTGAACTGGCATCCATATGGGATGACAACACTGTAGGTGGAAGTTTAATCTTGTATGCCACTGTACCAGCTCCACAACTAGAGTTTTTGTAAGCTTTATTTGATGTCACTCCTGAAAAATACAGTATGATATATTCTGAAACATTCTTTGGCCTGTAGTCCATCTTCTAAAGGAAGATTTATTGCATTAGCAGTACCAGTGTTTTGGCATAGGTTCAGTAAAACCATGCCCAAGAATAAATCCAGCTGAATCTTTCCTAGTACTGTTCATAAAGTTTTATTGATATTAAGCCACACAAATTACCTTATAGTCTATGGAGGATTTCGCACCACAACTATAGAGACCTTCTGATCCAAAAAGCCTAAAATATTCATTATCTGGTTCTTTACAGAAAGTTTTCAACTCCTGCTTTAGCAGATGAAACATCATTTGATGCATTTGAAAAGGTTTACCTAACAAACTGAAATGCTTATAAGGAATATGGACCACAATATGCAAATACTCAATAATGCTCAAATTATTTTATAGATTCTATATTTTAATATTTAGGCTCAAATTGGGATCTAAACTCAAAAATAAAATAGGTATTGGTTATAAGAAGTACAAGTGTCCCATGGACTCCCCTTTTGCAACTCAGCAGATATGGTATTTTAATAAAATGTGCTTAAGATGCATCATCAAACTAGTCACATTAAATATACTCTAGTTGTGAAAAAGCAGTGTACTATAGATAAAACCTCATTTTTAAAAATGGTTGCATACTACGTTCTTTTATTGGTATGACAATTTATTTCTATTTTGATTGGTATTTAGACTGATTCTAAATTTTTGATAAACAATGTTATTGTAAATGTCATATTCATATGTACATAGGCAACATGTTTTATTAACCTATTTTCATTTTATTTGGAAGGCAGAGAAGCAGATCTAGATAGACTAACATATCAAGAAAGATTTTCCATCTGCTGTTTCATTCACAAATACCCAGGACAGCCAGGACTGGGCAAGGATCCCCAAGGGTCTGAATTTCCACCCAAGTCTCTCACGTGGGTGTGGACACCCAAGTACTGGAGCCACCATCTACTGCCTCCCATGAGATACACTCTTAGGAAGGTAGATAGGGGCTGGCGCCGCGGCTCAATGGGCTAATCCTCCATCTGCGGTGCCGGCACACCGGGTTCTAGTCCCAGTTGGGGCACCGGATTCTGTCCTGGTTGTCCTTCTTCCAGGCCAGCTCTCTGCTATGGCCCGGGAGTGCAGTGGAGGATGGCCCAAGTGCTGGGGCCCTGCACCCGCATGGGAGACCAGGAGAAGCACCTGGCTCCTGCCTTCGGATCAGCATGGTGTGCCGGCCGGAGCGGCCATTGGAGGGTGAACCAATGGCAAAGGAAGACCTTTCCCTCTGTCTCTCTCTCTCTCACTGTCTACTCTGCCTGTCAAAAAAAAAATAAATAAAAATAAAAATAAAAAAAATAAAGGAAGGTAGATAGGAAGCAGAGAAGTATGGACTCAGACCACACACTCTCATATAGGAAGAGTGCATGTCACTGGCCCTGCAACATATTTGTGTAAATATCTTTATCATATGTGTTGTACATCCTTAACACTAATTGTCCTATTACATCTTACATAATAGATGATGACAACACATCATAAATGTCATTAACTTATGGGTGTAGTAGTGTACAATAGACCATACTATGCTATCTTGTCAGGTCTAATCCCAGAGTGAAGTTGCTAAAAGGGCAAAGAATGGTTTATTTCAAATTTTGACATGTGCTCTTAAGTTACCCTTCAGAGTCTTATAATTGTATTTACCAACAGTAGATAATAACTTTTCCCTCACATTTGCCAACCATTAACTTTTAAACAAATACTTAGCAGTATGGTTTGCAAATATTATTTGTCTCTTTATATATTTCTAATTCCAAAGCATGGAATAAAATCCTTAGTAAAAATATGTTAATCATAGATAATAACCCAATTAGAAGTGGCTTTATAGCACAATAAAAATCACATCACCTAATGTTAAATATTGCTATAGACTTACGAATAATATTCTTCATTCTTCTTAGTGGCAGATTGCTGGTTATCAAGGTCCCCACTCTTTCTCTGCTGATTCAATCCACAACCATCACTGTCATCAGGAGGAGCAGCACTTTCATGCAAGTTTCTTAACACTTCCATTTCCTTACGTTGGCAACGCTGCCCTTTTTCTTCAAACTTTAATGAAAGTTTCATATTAAAATCACTGTTAGTACATAAATATAAACATTTTTAGTTCATTTATTATTCATTTTATGTAGCACATTTATTGCTACATAAATGTTTTACATATACTGCTTTCTACTACAGTGACAGAAAAAAATTCTGAACATCCTGCTACTGGCTGGAAAAAGTTTGTCAATAATACTTTGGATATGACACATGTTACAATTCTGCAATAAAACAACAATGGAAACTGGAGAAAGAGAAACAATTCACCTCTGATAATTAGTTCTTACAATACACCACAGGCAATAGAGAGTGTGCTAGAATTCTACACTTGCTTCTTAGAAAATCTAAAAGGGTTTCAAGTCTTCTACAGATACAGATTTTGAACACCACTGAACTCTTTCCAAAAAAAGACAGTTATTTTAAGTTATCTTTTCCTCCACTGTAGAAAATCTTGAAGATCTTTTCTTCCTCCCCCCACCAAAATCTCTTTTTCACCTGAAATAATCACGTTCAGGTTTTCTCAGAAGGTAAAGTATACCTTCTCACAAGGTTTCAAATTTCAGGATTCCAATAATGTGTTTAGGCTAAGCACTCCCCTTTGTGTGCCTATTATTTTGCAGTTCTGTTATCTGCACCCCTTGTGGGTCCTTTGGAGGCTCCCAAGCCCTGGCTAACCATGAATCCCTCAGTCCCTCAAAGTGGATCACTGACCACAAAGATGCCTGACCATCTCCAAGCCCTATCCTCCGTCCAAAAGGAAAAGATAGGGCTTTGTGAGGCCGAAAGGAAACTAAGGAAAACAAGACAAATGTAGCTCATGCTCAAAGTGAAAAGTGCTTGGAAAGATCAGTATTTTTTTTTCTGCGAGGCATCCTGCCAAACTTTCTCTCTCTCTCTCTCTCTCTCTCTCTCTCTTTTTAAGAGAGAAGAGTTATTATTATTTTTTGGTTTGATTTTTTTTCTGTTTCTTGGCAAGTGTGGGTATCTACCACCCCCGTCGGCCCTGGAATCGGGGCCGGGCAGTTTTGTGTTTTTCCCATCCGTCCACATCCCTGACCGCCGCTGCCCCCGCCTCACCCCGTCAAAAGCCCTGCTGCAGACGGCTCCCGACTACACAGCCCACTCTCGCCCTCTCGCCCTGCTAGCTCAGGATCCCCCACCCCAGCCTCCGCTAGAGCCGGAAATCTCCATTTCGCCGCCCCCCACCCCCAACGACCTCCGCCGCCCTGCTCGCCCCCTACTCCGAGCGCCGCCGGGGCTCGGCCGCCCGCCACCCTCCGCAAGGCTTTAATTTGCCACCTGCTCGCCGCCGCGCCGCGATTCCCCTGGCCCCAGCGCACGGCGGGGCTCGGGCAGAGTCGGCCTCGCGGGTCCTCGCCCCCCGCCGCCGGCCCCGCCGCCGCTGCCCCGGCTCGGGCCCCCAGCCCCGCCGGAGCCCCGCGGCCCCGTCCGCCCCCAGCGAGCGGCCCGGGTGCCGCCCGCCGCAGACCCTCCGCCCTCCGCCGCTGTGCCCACCCCCTGGCTGCAGCCGAGCGCTGCCACCTCCTTCCCCAGAGTCCGGTTACCTGCTCCGCGCGGCCGCGGACCCGTGCGGAGGTCGCGGTGACACCTCGGGTGAGGGGCCGGGCGCTCGGGTGGGTGGGCTGCCGGGTGGGGGGTCCCGGAGGAGCTCTGAGGGCTCGCCGGGTCCGAGGCCGGCGCGGAGGAGGGCGTGGGTGTAGGGTGCTGGTGGGGGTGCTGTGTGTCCTCAGCGGTGTCTGTGAACCCCTTAGGAACTGAGACGGGGTCGGTCACGGGGGCCAGTTCCGGGGAGGCAGCGGCGCCCTTCCCGGGCTGGCGAGGAGGCGACAGCCGGCCGAGGGGAGACCGCCGCCAACGGGAGGTCGCGTGGCAGAGCCCACCGGTCCGTGCGCGCGGACACCCGTTCCTCCAAACGGAACTTGACCGCTCCTCGGACATTCGCGGAATCCCCACTTCAAGGGCTAACGTGCAGCGCCTCAGGGGACTCCACGCTGGAGACAGTGTTTCCGCGCACCGCCCCCACCCCCGAACCAGAGCTGCGGCTCCAGCTCGCCGAGGTGCGGCCGTGGGCGCCAGCGTTGCCCACCGTGAAACACACGTTCACACAGGCTTCCTGCTGGCAGCCCCGCGGGGACGCCTCGCTTTGCAGGTCTGCCCTCTCGGGAGCGCAGACCTCGGCGTTGGAACGCGTGGGCCCCGCGGCGCGGCCGCCCGGGTGCACGTGGGTGCCTGTGCGTGTGCGCACACGCGGGAGCGGCGGGAGGTCCCCGAGGCTTCCTTCGCCGCCGAGCCAGGGCCGGACTCCGGCGGTGGGGGAGGGTCGCGGGAGGGGCGGGTCCGGCGGCCGCCCGCGGCTCCCCCGCTACCTGTGCGGCCCTCGACCTGGCTCAGACCCCTGGGCGGGCTCTGGGGCCGCTTTCCTCGGCTGGCTGGGAGAGTCGTGGAAGGAGTGCGTGTGCGACGCTTCCTCGCGCTGCGGTCCGCTCCGCCCGCACGCCGGGCCGGGAGGTCGCGCCGCTTTGCCGCTGCCCCTTTGATCCCGGCCGAAGGCGAGCGGGCCCGCGGCTGCGGGGCAGGTAATGCCGAGGTGTCCCGGGAAGTGCGGACGGGCGGCCGGCGCGGCGAAGGCCCAGCTGAGGCCGCGGCGGCGGAGCGCGGCAGAGAGGAGACGGGAAAATGAGGGCGCCCCTCCAGGGCTTTGTTGTGCGGAGGGCTCTGGCCCCCGGCTGCACGCGGGACCCGGGCTCCCGGGAGCCGGGGGGCCACGGAGCGGCCAGTTGGCCGCCTGCGCCGCGGACGGTCTCGCGGGTTGGGGAAAGGTTGGCGAGGGCAGGCTCCGGGGGGCGCAGCCCCTTCCCCCTCGCCCGGGGAGGCGCAGCATCGGCGCCCCCGCCCCACCCTCCTCTGGGGAGGTTGCATTCGGCTCAGGCTGACCTGGATTGGAAACTTCGGGGCGAGTCGGCGGTCCTGGTGTCTTCCTCCCCGCGCTGAGTCCCAGAGGCGGACGCCCCTCGCCCCCACCCTCGGCATCCTACGTGGGGCTGCCCCTTCCAGGGCCTCCGGCTCGCCCACCCCGGAGCAGCCCAGCCCGCCCCGACCAGGTGGCTGGTTCTCCCGGGGTTTCCACCAGGGAGGTCCCTCGGAATCCGAGGCAGGATTGCGTTCCCGGCCGAGACGCCTCGGGCCCCCGGCTAGACCACGTACGTGTGCGCCGCGTCTTTAAAGGTCTCTCCCTTAGAAAAAAAGTAGAGAAAGAAAGGAAGCAATTTCCGAGCAGATGCGTGACCACCCCTTCTCGCACACTGCCCGGCCTCGGGCTCCGGGGTGCGGGAGCCTCCACCCGCGTCCAGGCCCCCGGGCGGCGCGGCGCGCGAGGTATCAGCGCGGAGCCGGGACATTGACGCGCCCGGCGCCTCCTCTCCCCCGCGCTCCTGGCACTCCGGGCCGCTCGGCACGCCCCCTCCCATTGCCCTGCGTCCCGCGCGGCGCGCTCACCCCGAGGGGCCCTGCAGCCTCGCCGCGCGCAGTGGGCTGCAGCCCTGCGGGGAGAGAAAGTGACCTCGCTTTGCTCGGGAAGAGCCAAGCAGGCTTGAGCGGCGCGGGAGAGGGCCGGGCGCGCGTGGGGGCGCTGTGGAGGAGGGGAGGCTGCAGGAACCCCTGGGAAGGCTCCCGGGCGGTCTGACTTGTCGTCCTCTCTCCTTGTCCTCCTGTCCCCCGTTGCAGTCGCAAAGACCGCGGACCGAGACGCCCTCGGGTGGAGAATATGTGATCGCCTCGGTGTCGGTGCGGAGGACTTCGCTTCGGGGAGGGAAGAGGAGGGCTCGGCTCGCTCCTCGGAGGCTCTGCATGTGGAGTTTCGCCGCGGCGGCACCAGGGTTGTGCCAGCCCGCGCCAGAGCCGGCGGGGCCGAGGAGAGCAGGACCGAGCTCCGGGGAGCTGCGGTGTGCAGGCGGCATGGAGAAGGACGGCCTGAGCCGCGCCGACCAGCAGTACAAGTGCATGGCGGAGATTGGGGAGGGCGCCTACTGGATGGTGTTCAAGGCCCCCTACCTCAAGAATGGAGGCCGGTTCGTGGCGCTGAAGCGCATGCAGGTGCAGACTGGCGAGGAAGGCATGCCGCTCTCTACCATCCGCGAGGTGGCGGTGCTGAGGCACGTGGAGACCTTGGAGCACCCCGAGGTGGTCAGGTGAGCCTGGGGGTCCGCGCCATCGGGGGCCCGGGGAGGTGCGGGCTTCACCAGCACCGTGCAGCCAGTGCTTTCTCCTCGACCACCCCGAGGGCCTTTTGGGGGAGGCCTCGGGGGGCAGAACCAACCGACCTGAGATCCTCGCGCCAGCCCCCGTGTTTCCCGGCCTTCGGGGGATTTTTTTTTTTTTTTTCTCGAGCTACTGGAAAGGAGAGGGAGAAGGTTGTCCATGTGATAAATGAGGAGGAGAAAACTTATAGGGTGGAGCCTTGCACAAATGAGGTCTTTAAAAATGCAGAAACGGATAAGAATATGTGTGCTAATCACACCCAGTTTCTCTGCATTGAAGTTGCACAGTGAGCATGGCTTACTGATGATCCGGGGAGTCGCCCAGTTGCAGACAGCATCTGTCAACCTTCTTGTCCGTGCCACTTCTCTCTGGGCTGGCATAGCCCCTGGACCACCGCTACCAAGGGCTGGGTGTCCAAAGTGGCTTTCGATTCTCAGTGCTCTTTGTCCTTGCTTTTCCTGGGTGACAGGCGGGAGTGGGGGACAGCAGTCAGTCCCTGAAGTCTCTGCTGTGCGGTGATGGGTATTAAAGATATTAAATGAAACTGTGTGTGTGTGTGTGTGTGTGAGAGAGAGAGAGAGAGAGAGAGAGAGACTTAGGAGAATGGTGTTTTCTTGGTGATCCTGGAATCACCCCTTGCACAGTTGACTGTGTGCATGTTTGTGTCATCCTTTTCAGAGGAGCTGCATGGCTTCAGGTCACAAGGAATGCATGGAGGCAGAGCGGGTTGTGGTTTTTACTCTTCTGGACTCTTCACATGTTGGGGGAAGGAGGTCTTGGAACCTCCTTTCCTTTCCTTCCCCAAGGCACTGTGCTCAACACTTAGGTGCCTATTGTGTGCGCTGCAGGTGCAGTGATGTATATAAGCATGGCTAAATATTTTCATGAGAAGTCAATTAGTCAACAAAATGGAGTGACTCAAGAATGACCTGAAATACCAAACCCTGGACAGGCTCAGGGAGACCGGGTGGCTGCAGTCTCTCTGGGAGGTTCTGACTTGTCTCTTCTTAGCATAGGCTGGGTGATTGGTGTAGTGTTTTGTTCCCAAGACAGTGAAGATTCAGGCTGGAAGGCAGCAGAGAATCATAAATACATAAATAGGGTAGTAAATGGCTGTAAAGATAGGACTCCATTATACCTTTCCATCAGCTTGTCAGGGTGGAGGTCGAAAGATAAAGAAACTGGGAGAACAGGTGTTTTGGGAGATGGGCTTATGTATTAAAGCAACAGGTTACCTTTTCTCTGTGTTTTTGGAAAAAAAAAACCTGGAGGGTGTGTTTGTTGGTATCAGAATGGGTATAGAGGGGACAGTTAGCTCCCTATAACTTAGTACTTTCCCTAGGGTGTCACCTAAGCTCTTCCCAAAGGGTGAATTCACCAGTAAAATTTTGCGACCAAGATTTTTTATTTTGTTTTTAGCCTACAGAGTGTGCCATCACAGGCAACTGCCACCTCTGTCCTTCCAACATGGGGGTGTTACAGAGGCACACTGATGGTACTGACACTGTTGTTAATGAGGCAGGACTTGCTCTCCTGATGGAGGAAGTGTGCTTGTGCCCTTGTGCTGGGGCTCCTCTGTCCTACTCACAGGGTTAAACCTGCTGAGGCTGGTGTGTCTTCAGAGATTTCTCACTGAGCCACAACTAAGATTCTGCACTGTGAATGTCAGGAGGATTTACTTAACGAATCAGAAGACACATTTTCTAAGATTGTCTTTACAGTTGTTGAGCAGCGCGGTGCCACCCACCCCTTGGAGTTGGTGAGGGTCAAGTGAGATGGCGTGTGTGGAAACACTTTATGCAATTAGAAGCACTTCAGGTGTCTACATGTTTGTGTTCCTGAAGCTTAGTGGGACGCCTTTGCCCAGAACAGGTTCCCAGCAGGTATCAGTGCACCTAACCCCTGACTTTTTTTTTTCTCCCCAAGAACGAATCATATTCAGACCCTTACATTACAGGCTTTAGAGCCAAAGAAGCTACTTGAGTACAGTTAGCCTGTAGTTTGTCCACAAAGGCTGTCAGTCACATGCCATGAAACTCAGTGATACTTGGAGAAATTATTGATGTCACCCTCACGAGCTACAGATCTCTCCTCCTGTTTCATTTCCTTCCTGTTTTTTCTCCCACCTCTGCCTTGGGATGACCATTGGCTCCCATGACTGCCTGGCCACACTGAGCAGTAACGGGTTTCAGAGGTGGCTACTCTGTTCAGGCAGAGTCAGGAAATCAAGGACAGGTGATGGCAGTTCTTTCTCTTTCAAGAGAGAAAGAGAGAGAGGGAGAGAGAGAGTTGTCAGAGTTTGACCCCAAGCCTGTGATTTGTTGCTGCCCCAGGATCAGCTTTACAGGCTGATGCTTGGTTGTTTAAATGTTTCTTAAAAGGGCACATGCCTTTATAAGTGCCTCCAAGTCATAAGTAATTGATTGTAATTACAGCCCCCCCCCAAGATAGTTAAGCCTCTAAGCTTGAAGGAGCATAATAAACATATTAGTTTTTTTTTCCAAAAGTTTAAGATTTAATTTTGATGGATTTGCCAGGAGTGCTGACCTGTTGCTGCTGGCACTGACACAGCCTGTGTGCATGGAGACAATGATTTGAAGTTCTTGCTTACCTATTCTTGATGTGTCCCAGGCCCAGGCTTGATTAGCCAGTTAGTGTCCAGGGTGTAAATTTACTCCTATTTAACAGTTGCTAATCCCAAATCCTAGAGCCTTTGTCAGAGTCAGACTTAAGCATGAAGCTGTGTTGGAGCTCCTGCACTCCATGGATGGATTGTGTTTTATGTCCTAAGATGGAGAGAGAGAGAGAGAGAGAGAGAGAGAGAGAGAGAGAGAGAGAGAGAGAGAAACATGCTTAATCAGCAGTTTGCTTCTTCACCAGGTATTTATTTAGGCCCTACTGTATGCCGGGTGCTTTCAGAGGCTGGAGGTGCAGCAGTGAAGAAGTCAGCAGAAGTCTCTACACTTGTCAAGGTTATGTTGTAATTTAGTGAGCAGTTCTTTTTTTTTTTTTTCGCTCTAAATATGCACTTGCCTTCGATTGTCTTGTTTTGCTATACTTAACCAGTTTTACAGAGCTCTTGATTGAGTAGGCAAGATAACCAGAACACCATCAGAAGCAAGTGTTTTGAGGGTTAAGTTTCACTTGAGCAGTATATAAACTAATCTGCTTAAGAAGGCATTGATGTGTGACTGATACATGTGACCACTGGAGCTCCATTTACCCAGCAAGCCTTTAAAGATGCTCTTTAAAAACCATGGGGCTCCTCTGCCTGCAGTGCCGGTACTCCGGGTTCTAGTCTCCTTTGGGACGCTGGTTCTGTCCTGGTTGCTCCTCTTCCAGTCCAGCTCTCTGCAGTAGCCCAGGAAGGCAGTGGAGGATGGCCCAAGTGCTTGGGACCTGCAACCGCATGGGAGACCAGGAGGAAGCATCTGGCTCCTGGCTTTGGATTGGTGCAGTGTGCTGGCTGTAGCAGCCTTTTGGGTGGTGAACCAATGGAAGGAAGACCTTTCTCTCTGTCTCTGTCTCTCACACTGTCTAACTCTGCCAGTCAGAAAAAAAAAAAAAAACATGGGGGCAAGGTGCTGGGAGAGATGCCTGGGTGGATCACATCTGGTGCTGCTCCACTCAAGTACTTGGCCCTTACTGTACCCAGGTATGTGGTAGTGTCATGTGCCCTGAGAGAGATGGCGAAGATGTATTGGCCCTGGGGATTCAATTTATTGGTGTGACAGTAATAATTCAGATTTAGTTATTGACTCTGGAAATTTGATGATCATTGCATATCCATGGATAGATCTATGCTCTCTAAATATTTAAATATGTTGAATTGATATTAGATAGTAGGCTGTTTAATCACTGCTTTAACAACAACAAAACACCCACATAGCTCAATGATTACTCAAGGAGAGTTTTATGATTTTCTCTTTTTTAAACATCTCAGAAATGTATAGCATAAAAGGAGAGTAAAAATGATATTTTTCCCTAGAAAAATTATTCACTAACAAGGTAAAAGAAACATGATGTATTATTCAACTCAGTGTCAAGCCAGGCCTTCAGGTGGTTCTCCTCTGAATAAAAGTGTTTTATGGGCCAGCGCCGTGGCTTAACAGGCTAATCCTCCGCCTTGCGGCGCCGGCACACCAGGTTCTAGTCCCGGTTGGGGCACTGGATTCTATCCCGGTTGCCCCTCTTCCAGGCCAGCTCTCTGCTATGGCCCGGGAAGGCAGTGGAGGATGGCCCAAGTGCTTGGGCCCTGCACCCGCATGGGAGACCAGGAGAAGCACCTGGCTCCTGGCTTAGGATCAGCGCGATGCACTGGCTGCAGCAGCCATTGGAGAGTGAACCAACGGCAAAGGAAGACCTTTCTCTCTGTCTCTCTCTCTCACTATCCACTCTGCCTGTCAAAAAAAAAAGTGTTTTATGGATGAATAATGTGTTTATTAGGACTTATTTCAATGAAAGCAGGAAAGGAAGAATTCTCTTGTTAATTCAGTATATTAAAGGTACATTTGTTCCTTCACCCCCTTTGCATTTCTTGAAAAGTTACCAGCTTATCCACAGCTCAGTTCACACTCATGTTCACCATCCACAGCTCAGTTAACATATTAGTTCACACTCACTTTCACCATCCACAGCCCCATTCACACTCAATGTTCACCATCCACAGACCAGTTCACCCTCATGTTCACCCTCATGTTTACCATCCACAGCCCAGTTCACACTCATGTTCACCATCCACGGCTCAGTTCATGCTCACATTCACCATCCACAGCCCAGTTCATACTCACATTAGTTCACACTCATGCACCATCCACAGCCCAGTTCACACTCATGTTCACCATCCACAGCCCAGTTCACACTCATATTCACCATCCACAGCCCGGTTCACACTCACATCTGCTTAGCTGCTGAGAGAAACCGGAGCAGTGTGTGACTTTGCAGGGGACTCATTGGGTGGACTTCTCCCTGGTTTGTTTGTCCTGGTGGATGGCTAGTGTTAGCTATCAATATAGCAAAGGAGGTTTCTGAGCCAAGGGGCTTTGAAGCTGTTTATTTGCATTTGCTGGCATCCATGGCTGCACTCCTGACTTTTGTGGTGGGAAGCCAGCAATAGTGACACTCTAGTGGTCAATGCAGATTCTCCAGGGAGAAACAGCACTGGGGAAGTGAAGAGTAGGGCAGTTGCTCCCTTATGTTGTTTTTTCCTTTTCCCTTTTCATTTTGAGGAAACCCTGTGCCAAGGATTCAAATAGCTCCTCAGAGACCAGCAGTCATGGCCAGGAGTTCTAAGCATGTGTATAAGGGGAATTCCGCCAACAGGGAGTGGACAATGGACTTGAATAAGAAATTACAGATTTCCTTTATGGGCAGGAAACATGGTACAGGAGTGGCTCAAAGCCTAAGTTTCTATGCAGTTGGGGTGAATTCACAGAACAAGCCAGCACAGTCCCTCGTTCCATCCATGGATGCTATGACTATAACGACATGTACTTTACCACCTTTTATTTATTTTCCTAATATGTATGGAATTCTATTTTGTACCAGGTATATTTATTTGTAACTCTCCCTGAATACACCTGTAGCTAATTAGAAAATTATTTACTAAAAGAATTTTAATGTTAAGAACTTAAAATAATCACTTAAATTTTCCATATTTATATTCCAATTCCCCCTTTTATTCAATCAACATTGACCTTCATTTCAGGGAATTTACTATTAGATATATATTTGCAAAGGTCTACTGTGGAAAAGAAAAAGTTCAGAAAGAAAACCTCCATGGCTATAAACTTCATAGTTTTACTTTCTTAAAAAAGTAACAGACCCAAAAAAGTACAGAAAAAATGTCAGTGACAAAAATATTTTATTTATAGTTCTGTGTTGAAGTCAAATTTAGCCTTTAACTTGAAAAGTATCCCTAAAACCCCAACAAAGTTAACATTTTTAAAGCAAAGTGTCAAAGTCACATGACAAATCAGGACAGTTTTCCCCCAAACCCTAGCATCATGCATCTAGCATACCTTACAGTTTAGGCACCAAAGGACTAAATTACACCTGACACTGGTAATTCAATTTCTGGTTGAAATGAAATGTAAAAAAGTTTTTAAAAAGCTACAGATTGAGTGAGAAAGTATAAGGGATCCTAAAGTTTCTGAAGGTATTATCAACTTAAGGAGATTATTGTAATATTATGTCAACATAACTGATGCAAAGACTCAACTAAAATATTTCTTGCCTGGCCTAAGTGACATAGGACATAAAGAAACTATTTCCTAGATTTTGATGTGGCCAGTCACCCAATGACATAAGCTAGTGGCAAGACACTCTGTATCCTGGGTGATTTGAAAGGGATAAGGAAGTACTGTAGCAATTCATTTTGCTGAAGCAGTCATTGTTTCAATCAGCTGTCTTTAAAACGAGCTTCTAATGCCTTGTAGCCTTCAGATAACTCCAAGTAGTTTTAAATACTGTGTTGGCAGTCACACTGGAAAAACTGGCTAAAATGGAGAATCTATTTCACCTAGCACATGAGCTTCTATGCCATCAAGGTAAATTATGTTACTACAGGGTACGGCACTGTGCCAGAGCAGGTAAAGCCACTGTCTGCAGTGCCAGTATCCCATATGGGTGCTGGTTTGAGTCCTGGCTGCTCCACTTTCCATCCAGCTCTAGGCTATGGCCTGGGAAAGCAGTAGAAGATGGCCCAAGTCCTTGGGACCCTGTATCCATGAGGGAGACCTGAATGAAGCTCCTGGCTCCTGGCTTCAGGTCTGCACAACTCTGGCCATTGCGGCCAATTGTGGGGTGAACAAGTGGATGGAAGACCTTTTTCTCTCTCTGTGTAACTCTGACTTTCAAGTAAATAAATCTTTAAAAAAATTATGTTACCACAAAATGGAATTTGAAGAGCAAGCCTCATTAATGTATGATTTCATTCAGATTGATTCCTGACCATGTAGAACAAAGCTCTATAAGAGACTGGTTTACTGCTCAAATCCCTTTCCTCATAGAATCACTATTATTATTATTATTAACACTTTATTTTTAAATTAGATTATAAATTTAATACAAATATGCTTATTAACTTGTTTCCCACTTTTTAAGCAATCCTTAACATTTATTGTTTCCAGTAACCTTATAATTCATGCAATCTGAAGTCAACTGGATCTAAGTTAAATTAAAATTGCATCTTAAGAAATCATGTATGTAGGAAAAATCTGTGATTTGCAAGCATATTTTTCTTTTCCTTTGAGGCCCTGCAGTTTTGTGAGTATCGTTATCAACCTGTTTTATCACTAAATCTGTCTTCATGTGAACACACAATAAACACCATGTGATACATAACAGACACAGAAATAAACAAGGGCAGTGTTGCATAGAGACCTCTTCTCTATGGAGTCCTGTGCTAGCCACCAGCAGAGGACACACATGGTCACAATGCACCATGCTCATCCATCTGTCCCCAGCCACGGGGAGCCACCAGGAGCTCACCAAGCTTCAAGGCAGGTAGCTCTGTGTGCCCAGCCCACATTCCTGCTGCTTCTGCAGTGGTGAATTATTTTGACTTCTCTTCCCCTAAAGCACTTCTTACCCATGCAGGATCGTAGTTTCTCAGGTTTCCACCCCAGTGGCTGACACTCTTCTGCCATGAGTAAATGATCTCGCCCAGGTACTCTGGATTGAAAGCGAGCAGATGCGCATGAAGGATTATATTTTGATTTCTTCCCTTTGGGGGGATTATTCTGCAACTTTGGTGTTTAGCTTGGAGGGCTCCTTTGACTGGGCTTCTCTTCGGAGTCAGTGCACCAGATGCCCAGATGGCAGCCCCTTCCAGTCTCACTGCCGTGTATTTCAATTTGGAAGGTCAGCGAGGCTCAGCTGGAAATGTCCCTCCAGTTAGATTCCCCTGCTAAAAGTTTCAGTTTGAAATTCCTGGCTCCCTGGACAAACAAGCTCCAGGGAGACCCAGAGCTGAGTGGCAGCATGGCTGAGGAAAGGATTTTTAACCATTTCAATGAAACTTTGCAAAGGATCAGCTTTCTAACTTCTTGG
Source organism: Lepus europaeus (assembly GCF_033115175.1). Taxonomy (NCBI): domain Eukaryota; kingdom Metazoa; phylum Chordata; class Mammalia; order Lagomorpha; family Leporidae; genus Lepus; species Lepus europaeus. Next base: position 157,482 of record NW_026909031.1, read on the forward strand.
GTGCCACACAGAAACAGGGTGCACTGGGCAAGTTTCAACTTTCAACACCTTTCATGTTATTCTAATGAAAATCACTTTTAATTCTAGTCTTTGTGGTTTGGGTGCCTTCTAAGCAGTCCTCTGAGTCAGTATTTACAGGATAGTAAAAGAAAAGTGAGGTTGCACATATTGCTGAAGATTTTAGAAAAAGATAGCTAAAGTCTGTCAGACATCTGTATTGTGACTGATAGCCTGTCAATTTCTTTGGAATTCCCAGCATTTACAGATGTGGCATTGACCCAAAGCATCATTCCTAAGGTTTTGATTCCTACTAAGTCTAAACTGATGTAAGAATTCAATTGCTTTATTTGAAGTCTCCCCCTCTTTCTGTTCTGTTTATACATACACCACCCTCCCCTATGCATGCACACAAACAAATGGGTTGGTAAAGGAAACCAAGCTATTTTAAAATAACATTTTTCTTTATATATTATTTAAAAACATTGTGCCCTGTATACTCAAGCCGCTGAAGAACTGAATTACTATGTGGAATTCTCATTTTATAGCTCTTTCAAATTATGAAGAAGTCAAACTTTTCGCATTGATAGAGGGTTGTTTTTTTGTTGTTGTTTTTTGTTTTTTTTTTTTTGCTTTTACACAAATATATTTCCTAGAAAATTTACTTTTGGAGGCCTGGGTGCTGGGATTGGGAGCGGGGAGGCAAGGCCCATGGAATCCATCTACAGTATCTACAGTAGGCTGTAAATCACTTGGGAGATGTGGGTGTTCACTCCCACAGGTGACAATTTGCAGTGACATGAAAGAGAAAGTATGTCTGAATGAGAAAGAGTTATGGTCCACCCAGCTAATGCTTAGCACTGAAGGAATTCCACCTTAATTTGCAAAACCAGCCAGGAGCATCCTGCAGAGGAGAGAGTGCAGAAGTGCATGTGTGGTGTTTTGTAAGGTACTTGAGAAGGCAGTAGACAGGGTGCACGCCTCATAGCTGTGTGAGCACAGCCAAGTATCAGGGTCATGGAGAGCTGGTGGAGACACAGATGGAGCTACTTCCTTCCATCAGGACGTTCGACAAGTTAAAAATTCTCAACACAACCTTAGATCTCTAAGGACTGCCGAGGCTGTTTCCCCTAACATGCAACTAGACACCTTAAACACTAAAACTGAGTGCACAAGAGCAGAAAGCACACTAATTATTCACTCCAGCAAGGCTAATACATTCATTTAAATTTAAACCATCCAGAGAGTGAAACAGATTAAAGATGAAAACAAAAGGAATTCTAGGATCAAGAGAATTCCAGAGTTAGAGGAAAGACAGAAAGTGACAATGGCTCAGTCAAGTGTGGTTTCCATAACCGTCAATCACCATCTCAGTTCCCAAGGCTGCTGTTGATTTGTGAATTTCAGTATATGTCTTGTGCAGGGAGTCTGGCATCTCAGTGTGTTCAACCTTCATGAGGAATTGATAGATTTTAGAAGAAACTACAGTTACCAAGAATCCTGTAACCTCAACCTTGTGAAAACAGTTGAGTGGAACCCGGCATCACCCAAGACTTTTGAGTTCTGTTGGAGGGACGACTCTGTGCAATGCATACACCTGTTTGAGTCTGCGAAAGGAAATCATCGTTCAGGAACCCTCAGATTTGAAACCGGGAACACGGGAACCCTGAGTGCTGACTGTGTTGCCAGATGTCTACACCACAGGTCAAACCACACACTACCCTGGCTGAACCCATCTCATCTTTCCCCAGAAGCCCTCAAACACGAACCTCACATCTATTTGATTAATGTTAAAACCAGGTCAACAATCGCTTAAAAATCATAAGCAAGTGAAACTTTTTTTGGTCTTTTTGCCTCCCGACTAAAAGTCTATGTTGAATACCTTAATGGACAGGTGTGCCTTTCCTTGGCGTATTAAGCATGTCTGTGCTCTGCAGCATCTGAATTCCCAGCCCACCACTGATTCAGGGGCATCCCCGCTTTAGGTAAGTGCCACCTTCTTCATGTGCAGAGAGAAGCAAGCTCCCAACCTCTGAAGGGCCCATGAACATGTTTTAAATTTACATGACAGCAAAAAGGCTTACTTCTCCGAATGAGAAGTTTAACAAGTAAAAAGCAAAAAGACCCTAGTCCAGTGGGAACAGAGATGACAGCTATAAAGCAGGTGAGCATTTGAATGACTGCATTGTGGTGTTGTTACATCACACAGTAAATGAAGCTCCACTTTTCTTTTATGAGTCAACATAGCTTGTATCTCTGCAGGAGTGTAACATGGATCTGTCTGTATTCTTTATTAGAATCATGGTGTATGCCTTTAGAAACAGTAATTGTGTATCTCTGCTTTTTACACTTTGAGTTCTTAACTTAAATGAAGTTGTGAGAATAGGCTGACCAGTTTCTACAAGGCCATTATCATACTTTTACTAAAGTGACTTGACAGTGAGCTCTAATCGAGGCTGACAGCTTTCCTATGAGTGACCTGAGTGCACAGGCAAGACAGCAGCACTGGCTTCTTCACCTCGGGTTATTATCTCAGACCCAGCCTCATTGTGGATATAACTCCCAGCTGCATCACAACGACTCTAGTGCCTGACTGTGACAATTGTGTGAGTGTCCTCAACTTGATCTAGGCACAGTATGTGCAGTCATAACCTTAAAGTGCACTTGGTAGACAGTCTAGATGAGTTCAAACAAAATACTGGGAAAGGAAAGTAAAATTATCTTTCACTACTTAAATTAATGCTTAAGGACATTCTTTAAAAAAATCTGTCCATGGTTAAGGCCAATCAAACCTAGGAGAGTTTATCTTTCTTATGAACACATTAAAACAAAGAATCCCATTTTTAACCCACAGATCTTTGCTAATAACAAGAATTACATTTCCGGGTCCAGCTCTGTGATGTAGTGGGTAAAGCCACTGCCTGCAGTGCTGGCATCCCATATGGGCATTGCTTTGAGTCCTGGCTGCCCCACTTTTGATCCAGCTCTCCGATATGGCCTGGGAAAGCAGTGGAAGATGGCCTGAGCCCTTAGGCCCCTGTATCTGCATGGGAGACCTGGAAGAAGCTCCTGGCTCCTAGCTTCAGAGTGGCGCAGCTCTCTGTTATGGCCATTTAAGGGGTGAACCAGTAGGTGGAAGACCTCTCTCTCTCTGCCTCTGCTTCTTCCTGTAACTCTGCCTTTCAAATAAATAAATAATTTTAAGAAAGAATTACATTTCCAATGAGAGAATTGTGACAGGAACAAATTCAGAAAGATCATTTCTATTGGAGACACTATGAACACTAAAACCACATTTCTGGCCCCATTTTATTGCTCCTCTACAATCTTTCCACCATGGCTTCCGAAATCTGTCTTCCAGGGTAAATAAACTTCAAAGACCACAGTCAGCTTACAACATGCTTCTAAACCTTCTGCCTTAATTGGGTCGCAGCTTCTGTAAGAGGCAGAGCGGTGCTGAAATAGACTCCAAGTCTCTGCAGAGTGCTGGAGCCTGTGTCTGTCACTGCACACAGCTCAAGGCACTTGAGCAGATGGGGTTAAGTTAAGGGCTGGGGCTGGGCAGTCTACCCTGATTCATCCAGGTGGGAATCATTCAACCACAGGTGTCCCAGAAAGAGAGAGAAGACATGAAGATGAGGATGAGAGAGAGACCCAGCCGGGGAGGAGAACATGGCCACCTGCTTGCCATGTAGGTGGCCAGGAGATGGTGAGCATGGACTGTGGGCAGCACCAGCAAGGTGGAGTCCCTCCCTGGAGGAGCGCGGCCCCTGTGGAAACCCTGCCTGCAGCCCAGGGGTTCATCTCAGACTTCTCATCCACAGGTTATGTGGTCAGACGGTTTCTGTTGCTTCAAGTCACAAAGTTACAGCAGCCATGAGGACATCACTTCCTGCCCAAGGTCTTTCATCCTTTCTAATGGCAGCTCTTCTCTATACACCCACCCCCCCATCCATGCTCTGTAATCCAGGAGGCACTGTTGGTTACCAAACTCTACCTCTACCATCCGCTCCCATCAAGTCTCACGCCGAATCCTCAGTCCACACTCACCTCCAAAACACCATGCACCTGTGCTATCCTCCACCGTCTAACTCCATGGTTCCTATTTCCATGTGGCTATGCCCCTTCAGCCCCAACGCCAACATGGCACCAGGGACTAGTCAGCCACTGGGACTGCTCAGATGTGCTGTGGGCCGTGGCAGTCTCAGCCTTCCACCTCCTCTGTGCAATTTTTCAGGGCACATGCAAATTCTCTGACCTCATACAGGCCTCCAGCTCAGGGCCCTTTCATGTTTTATCAGGACGTAGCAGTCCCCTTCCTTCTCAGCCCTCACCTCCTGTGCCTGCCATTCCCTCAGCCATGCACCTGCCTTCCCTCTTCTTAAACCCATGCCACTGGTCAGTTCTAGAAAAACAGCCCAGCACTGAGGTTGTCAGAGGCTAGGGAACGTGAAGGAGCAGGGAAGGAGGGGGAGATTTGGTCCACAGGTGCTCAGTTATGCTTAGATAAGAGACATAATTTCTAGTTTGTGTGTGTGTGTGTGTGTGTGTCACAGAAGGGTGAGTATATGAGAAGATAATAATGCCAGATTGTGTATTGCAAAAAAGTTAGAAGAGTATCTGAATGTCCACATCACAAAAATATGGCAACTTGCCTGGGGGCTGGCACTGTGACTCTGTGACACTGGCAGCCCATGTTGGAGCACTGGTTCAAGTCCCAGCTGCTCTGCTGGGACTTGTGTGAATGCACACAGGAAAGCAGTGGAAGATGGCCCACAGGTCCTGGACTCTTGCCACCCACATGTGTGAAACCCAGATGGTGTTCCTGGCTCCTGGCTTCTGCCTGGCCCAGGCCTGGACATTGTGGCCAGTTGGGGAGGGAACCAGTGGATGGAAGATCTCTCTCTGTGTGTTTCAAATCAATGAATCTTTAAAAAAATGTAACTCTTTGAGGAGAAAGAGGCACTCACCCTGGTTTGAACATGACACAATGCATCCACCAGTCATCTATTATGTGCCAATTAAAAAGACAAAAAGGGAGTGTCACCGACAAGCAGCTGACTTCTGAGAGTCCTTTGGCCCTTGGAATGGCCAACCAAAGTGTCACTCTTGTTGCTTTCACAGTTACTCCAAGTGCCTATTTGTTCAAGCTCCTCTGATCACACTAAGCTCACAGCCCCACCCCATGATTAATGGAGAAAATAGGTTTCTATCATTTATGTCACTATTAAAAAAAACCTCAGTATTTTCTGCATGCCAGGACCTGAACGTGGAACTGTAGAGGTAGTAATAAACAATCCACAGCCCCCCACCCCATCACCCTCTAGCTCTCATAAAATTACCCACCACACACATTTTCCCCCCATTTTCATGGCTCCCTCCTGCGACATGTGACACTGCTGCCTGCTCCCTGGCTCCAAATGACTTCGCTCCTTCAATAGCCATCACTTTATCACCTTGCTGAACACCAGCCCCTGAACATGCCCCCCTGGTCCCAGCCTTCACATCTCTAGCTGCCTAGAAGGAATCCTCCTAAAATGTGGATTTCCTTTTAGCATTCCCCTGCTTGGAGGCTTCTGCTGGCTTCCCACTGTCTCAGAATCAAGCCCAAAGTTCTCAGGATTTTACGTGAGGGAATTTATACTTAGCTATGTCTTCTTTCTCACTTCCTGCCCTTGCAGTCTGTGCAGCCACTGGGCTGAACTGCTTGCTGGTGTCTGTCTCTTACATGGGCTCATTCATATATTTAGCATAAGAATGCCCATGTAGGGGTTGGCGCTGTGGCACGGAGGGTTAAGCTTCTGTCTACAGTGTCGGCATCCAATATAGGCACTGGTTTGTGTCCTGGCTGCTCCTCTTCTGATCCAGCTCCCTGCTAATGGCCTGGGAAAAAAGTGGAAATGGCCCAAGCACACCTACATGGGAGACTCAGAAGAAGCTCCTGGCTCCTGGCTTTGTATCGGCCCAGTTCTTGGTGAGTGAACTAGCTGATGGAAGACCTCTCTCTCTCTCTCTCTCTTTCTCTCATCTCTTCCTCTGTCTGTAACTGCCTCTCAAATAAATAATTCTTTAAAAAAAAAAAAGAGTGCCCATGTAATGTCAAATTCCACCCCCTTCTTCCATTATACCCCTGACCAACCTAAGCTATAATTGTCTATTTATCTCTTCCTAGCTTACTTCTAAGAGTCCTTTGGAGAATTCCATGCATCAAATAAAATACATGAAACAGAGTAAGTGCTCACTACCTGTTTATGCTGTAGGATACACACTACCTCTGTAGAAGCAAACATTTCCTTTCCTTTTTGGGTAACCTTTGTCTATTACAGGTCCAACACCAGTCACAATGCATTGCTTGGACAGTAAAGCACCTGCACAAATGACCAGGCCATGTTGTGTATGTGTTCTTGGGACTGTCTGTATAGCAACATTGTGGTTCTATTAGGTTACTAAAACAAAGAGAGGAAAAACAGATATATTCTTAATTTCCCCAGTAATTCAATGAAGATGATATATTTTTGTGTTGCAAATACTTTTACAATTTATGATGGACTATTGCCATTTTTAACAAAATTTCAGATGAATATAATGCTAACAACTCATGACAGGAATTATAGAGATGATTTATTTCATCAGCAAAGCCCCTATTAATGACAGCATGTTATCTGAAGGTAAAGTGGAGGCCTCACACAGAGGGGCAGGGATTGTTACTGAAAGTTTCCTTCCCTCCCCCCACAGCTGGTTTTTGTATTTTATGACTCTCTCTCTCTTTTTTTAATTTTAATGACTGTACTCTGCAGAAACTTTAAATTTTTGTTTTATCAGTCTTGGAACTGGGGTGCTTGGTCATGAAACTTCAATACCGAATCAGGAGTGAAAAACAAGTTCTAGTTTTTATTTAAAAGCCACTCTGACAGTAGATGTTAGTAATTTAACTGTTTTTTTGTTCCATGATTTTACAGTAGGGGCTGTTTTTCTTTTTTAACCTCGAGAAGCTGCACATGACAGAAATATACATTGATTCTATTTGTCCTGATTGTTCAAGACTCCACATAATATCTTGGCAACTTTATAAAACTGAAATGTATAACTTTTTAAAAAGTACAACATTTGCCATGGTCCAGACGGTGCTAATGAACATGATGGCAGAAAGGAGGCAATTTCCAAACCATCACTGCTTTCCTTGCTTGCAGCACAGTCACCTTAGAATTGACTACGGGTCTGAGAATGAAGTGTCTTCACACTATTTTGGGAGGTCACCGTGGCCTTACAAGTGGTGTTTAGTGCACAATCCAATCAGATGCTAAAAGGCGAGTCATATAATTTTCTTCCATGCAGTGGAATTCAGCAGACAAATCAACCAGAGAACTCAAGGCCTGATGACATTGTCAATGACCCCAAAGCAATCGGCTTTATGGTTCAATCAAAATGCAGTGCTGGTGGTGAACCCTGCTTAGCACGCTGGTCACTACTTACACTTGATTTCTGTGACCTATGTTTTAACAGCTGGGATTGCTGCCTAAGTGGTGTGGTTTACATTTACAAGGCAGCACTAGCATTAACATGTAGGCTGCACTTCCTGTTCTAGTGTGATGTGGATAAATGTTCAGTGGGGCCTTACTTTTGTGCTTGAAAATAGGTGAGCTGTCCACTTTACTAAATGTGGGCAGCTCCATGTGTGCATCAGAAAATTGCTCTAACCCACACATGGCAGATCCACCAGGGCAGGTCTCCTCACCAGGCCTGGAGGGCCCTTGGAACCCAGCATTCCTGGTAGGAGCTAATTTTGATGGATGTGAGTCATTGCATATCAGGTGCTAAATGTGATGCCAGGCCAGTGAAATGCTTCCCAGGGATAAATCAGCTTCATGAACTGACACTCCTGTGCTTGCCTTTGGTGCCACAGGGATATCCTGAAAGATGCCAGAAGAAACTAGAATATTACTAATAGTATAGGAAAGATAATGCTTATTTTTTTTAAAGCTATTTCTAGTGATTGGAGAAAATCTATACAAGGTCCATCAAAGCTATCTGTCAGCAATGGAAAACAAGAAAATATGTTTTTTACACATACATGTCTTAGAATAAATAACAATATGCATCTTAATTCTTTATATAATAGCTATTTAATAATGTGTAACACAAATAATTTCTCAGTATGAACCCCTCTGCCTCTTGGCTTTATCCTTTCTTTTGCTAAGTAATAAAAATATTTCCAAAGACTATTTGAAACCTTTCCCAAAAATGAATCAATAAGCTGGAAAAAAATGCAAAAAAAGAGAAAAAATTGTGAGCAAATATTTAGACTTCAGGGCTGAGAGTTGTGGATGCCACCTTTTGTCACCTTAGTCGATACAGGTAATGATTTTGCATAGTACTATCTCAAATTATCCATGAGTACATATGATACAAGAGATTTAGCTCACTAACCATAGTCTGTGCCTTACTTAGCACAGACTACCACGTTTTATGCATTCTTCAATATTTACACACTAACAGTCACTTGAGCATTCCAACAAAAGTATCAGATAACTCTAAATGAATGTAATATCTACATTTATAATTGGTTAGAGAAAAAATTAAAATTATTAAGCAAAAATACTTCATCTTCTACAAATGTATATGTTTCCTGTGTGTCAAACAGTAAGTGCTCAACTTTAAGGTAGTCAGGTTCACGTTGTAGACTTTCTTTGTATATATTACGATGTTGTCAAATTTTCCACTTCAGCTGTGTGGAATTACTTCCCTTTTGATGCAAAAAAAAAAAAAAAAGAATGAAAGAAAGAGAGATTTACCACGCCTAAACTGGGAGTGTCACCTTTGGCACACCCTCAAATCTGAGGAACCAAACAGAGCTCTCAGGCCACACTCATCTCAAGCCTTTAAGGCTCCATCGACAGCACAGTCCACTTAACCTAGAGCCATAGTATAACAAGAAAAAACACCACAGTGAAGAAACCAAATATCTCCAACATGCCAAGCAACAAACACAAAAACCGAGGTAACAAGAACAAGGAAGACACTGTGATGCCCCAAATGAAAAAGACACCACAATTCAAGATTATGAAGATGATGAGATAGAAGAAATGCAAGAAGCAGATCTCAAAAAATTTATAAGAACATTAAGAAATTCTCAAAAACAAGTTCTTGAACTATAGAAATCCTTAATGGACAAGATAGAAAATCTCTCTCATGAAAATGAAATATTAAGGAGGAATCAAAATGAAATGAAACAACTAGTAGAACAAGAAACTGTGATAGTGACGAGAAATCAATGAAATGAAGAATTCAATAGATCAAATGACAAACACATTAGAGAGCCTTAAAAACAGAATGGGTGAAGCAGAAGAGAGAATATCAGACTTAGAAGACAGAGAACAGGAAAGGAAACAGTCAAATCAAAGAAAAGAAGAAGAAATTAGAAATCTAAAAAATATTGTCTGGAATCTACAGGATACTATTAAAAAACCTAGCATTTGGGTTCTAGGAGTTCCTGAAGGCATGGAGAGGGAGAAAGGATTAGAAGGCCTTTTTAGTGAGATACTAGCAGAAAATTTCCCAGGTTTGGAGAAGGACAGAGGCATCTTAGTACAGGAAGCTTATAGAACCCCTAATAAACATGACCAAAAGAGATCCTCACCACGACATGTTGTAATCAAACTCACCACAGTGAAACATAAAGAAAAGATCCTAAAATGTGCAAGAGAGAAACGTCAGATTACTCTTAGAGGATCTCCAATTAGACTCACAGCAGACTTCTCATCAGAAACCCTACAAGCTAGAAGGGAATGGCGAGACATAGCCCAGATACTAAGAGAGAAACACTGCCAGCCCAGAATATTATATCCTGCAAAGCTCTCATTTGTGAATGAAGGTGACATAAAGACTTTTCATAGCAAACAGAAATTGAAAGAATTTGTTGCCACTCGTCCAGCCCTGCAAAAGATGCTTAAAGATGTGTTACATACAGAAACACAGAAACATGGTCATCAATATGAAAGAAGGTAAAGGAAGGAAAGCTCACAGCAAAAGATCACAGAAAGCTCAATTTTTCTTTGATATAGAATTAAAATCTGATTCTCTGTTAAAGCAATATGTTAAAGTAATCTACTATGTTCTCTTGATGTCTGTTAAATTCTAATTGTTCAAAAACAGCTGAATTTTTATTAAGAGCTATGGGTTATTTAAATATGTGCTTATTATCAAAGATTTGAATAATCACCTTGTAACAATGATCAAATTTGGTCTATGTTATGTTATGATTTTAAGGAATCTTATTTCAACCAGGTATTTTGGATTTTGAGCCTTCTTGGTGTTCTTGACAGGCATTTAAAAAATCAAAGTTTTAAACAATCTGGACTCTAAAATTTCCAGTAAATCTTGGACTTTGGTTTTTCCAGTTTGGGCCCAACTGAAAAAATCAAAGGACCTATGTCTCTCCTCTTATAGAGACACCAACTAATCAGTCTATTTGGATTATATTAGAAGTACTGTCAAGATGTGACGTGGTACTAAATTTTAAGTTTCTATAATGGAAAATGCTATTAATACAAATGTTTGAGAATTAAAAAGTCTAATGATCTTGTGTTACTAGACATGATAGTTATGTTAATGAGAAAGCCCCAGAGGCCTAAAGGGTTAAATACTTGTAAAATCCTGCAGGTGCTTTCAAAAATACTGTGAAGTAAGCAAGTGCCTCTTGTTGGTTGATGAGTTTATAATTTTAAACATGGCAACTTAAAGTCTTTTGTCATCCACAGTTATATATGATTTGCTGCTCATAAAACTAAAGCATTGTTGGTTCTGTGTTTAGCTGTCCTCCTATAGGTTCCTATGGACTTTTTCCAGCCACCTCTATTGTATTCAGTACTTTGGGACAGCTCTGTAAACAGATGAAGCCAATAATGTATTAACAGTACCAACTGAGAGAAAGTATGGTTAACTGAGGTTACTAAAAAGAAAAAGCAATTCAAATCAATTGGCAATCTACAAAAACAGTTAAAGATTTTAAAAGCTATCATTAAAATTGCTATATTGGTCTATTATGTTATGTTATATGTGTGTACATATTGTATGTCCACATGGGGAATTTTTATTAAGAACTTTATTTTAAATGGCTTATAGATAAGATTGTCCATAAATTTAAGCTGCTAAATTTAATCAAAGATACATTTTAATTCAAGTGATCTGAATCTCTGTATCATATGTTTTATACTTGTTGGTAGAAAGAAACTAAAAACATTTTATATGGTTGTGCTTAAGTTTACTGGTTAAACAAACTACACCATGTTAGATATTTAAGAGGTGTTTTCAAATACATGATTCTTAAAATTTATAGAAGGCATTGGACCTTCTGGTACATGTTTTCTCAAGTTGTTATCTAACTGTTTGCTAAGTATTCATGTAATATTGCTATTGTCAGCAAGCGATCTAGGACTTGCTCCCTCATTTCTCTATTCTAAGCCCAACTTGTTCTTTCATTTCTCTATTCTCTTCAAGATAGGAAACTAATTCTATTATGAAGGAATCTGTAGGACGCACAATTTAATCTTTAGACCTTATAAAAGGGAAGACTAACATTTTTCTGTAATAGCATAGCCAAAATAAGAGCTTAAATTACAATCTCATAGCTAGATTTACTTCGCCATTAGCGAAGTAAACAGTAAGTAGAACAAACCTCCCTTTCAGACCAAAGGGAAAGAAAGTTTTTAAGTGAGAATATAATTTTCCTCATGGGCATTGTCTGCCTTAGAAAAACTACTACAGAACATGCCTCTGACTATAGACTTGTAGTTCAGGCCACCGAAGATTAGAGATGGGACTTGGGTGCTCCCTTGACTTGCATCCTCTGGTCTGCTTTAACAAAAACCAGGAGGAAAAGAAAGCTAGGCATCAGAAGCAATGGGTGGCAGGCCTATTAATGGCTGATCTGTACAGTGATCTGCCCTCAAGGAGACCCAACAGACCAGTCCACTGCAGTGGCTTTCAATGTGGTAAGCCTGGGCTTTAGCAGAAGTCAACTTGTGAAGAGCCCTGGCAGCTCTGCCAGCCAAGAGTTGGATCACTGGAAATGGACCTGCCCTGGAGTCGAAGGATGCCCAGGTCAGAGCCACAGATCTTATTGGCTCTAAGCTGAAAAGCCCTTCACTCAGCCCAGCTTCCAAAGTGACCACTGCAGCTGAGGGGACGGCCCCGTAGGGTTAGCAGCATTGCAGGCAGAACTGTAAATTTCTTGTTAGAGATGCCACCTGCCTTTACCTTGTCAGCTCTCCTCCCAGGCAAACTAAGTCATGAAAGTCAACAGAGTGCCTTCCCCTAGGAGGTTCACACCTCCCTTAGGATGTACTCCATGTGAAGAGATAGATAGATCTGGGCCTCTTAACTTACAAGGCCTAAAGCCCAACAGATTATTATCAAGCCCCTCTGTCAGGTTCTATTTGCCTCTCAATCAGAAAACTTAATTGTAGCTTAGACAGCACCTTTCTTAGCTCCTCTAATAATGACTCTGTCCTTTGTTCTAGGCCCTGTCTAGCACACTTGGGCTTCATTCCTTTGTAATCATAACCTCTTACTCTACCTCCAATGGCTCTACTCCCAACCTGTGTGTACTGATGGTCCTCTTCCCCACTTAATGCTGTATAATTGTTCAGACCTGCTTAATGCCACTCTTAGGATCATTGGTTACTATCCTCACCCTGTCTTTATAATCAGAGTCGGCGAACTTGGAAGGCTTCCATAGCCTTGGCAACTCATGACGAGAGCCTCGGTGGTTACTGGTACCATAAAGTTGTCAATTTGTTGGGTCAACAACAGGAGTCACTGTGCACTTGCTCCTCATGTGGGATCTCTGTCCTTAATGTGCTGTACATTGTGATTTAATGCTATAACTAGTACTCCAACAGTATTTTTCACTTGGTGTTGCTATGTGGGTGCAAACTATTGAAATCTTTACTTAATATATACTAAACTGATCTTCTGTATATAAAGAGAATTGAAAATGAATCTTGATGTGCATGGAAGGGGGGAGGGTGCGGGAGAGGGGAGGGTTGTGGGTGGGAGGGAGGTTATGGGAGGGGGAAGCCATTGTAATCCATAAGCTGTACATTGGAAATTTATATTCATTAAATAAAAGTTAAAAAAAATTAAAAAAATAAAATACATAAAAAAATTAAAGAAAAGAAAAATTTTGGCATGTGCCGTGGCTCAATAGTTTAACCCTCAGCCTGTGGCACTGGCACACAAGGTTCTAGTCCCAGTTGGGGTGCCTAATTCTGTCCCAGTTGCCCTTCTTCCAGGCCAGTCTCTACTGTGGCCCGGGAGTGCAGTGGAGGATGGCCTAAGTACTTGGGCCCAGCACCCCATGGGAGCCAGGAGAAGCAACTGGCTCCTGCCTTTGGATCAGCGTTGTGTGCTGGCCACAGCACGCTGTCCATGGAGGCCATTGGAGGGTGAACCAATGGAAAGGAAGACCTTTCTCTCTGTCTCTCTCACTGTCCACTCTGCCTGTGAAAAATAAATAAATTAAAATTTTATTTTCTGCTATCTTTTCATAAACTGATGAGAAGAGAAAGAGGATGATGAAGAAAGAGAATAAGAATAGAAAGAGGAATAAGAATTAGAACAAAAATCAAGGTGTTTTTACAAAGAGTTTACTCAAAGCAGAGATAAGAAATGCTCTGGTTTGCTTAGTGTCAGAATCTCTTTCAACCTTAATTTCATCATTTGAAAACAGGGAAGAGAGAAAATGTAAACTGTGGAAATCTTTACTCAGTATAGAGTTGATCTTCTGTATATAAAGATAATTAAAAACAAATCTTAATAAAGAATAGGATGGGAGAGGGAGTAGGAAATGGGATGGTTGCGGATCGGAGGGAAGTTATGGGGGAAGAACCACCATAATCCAAAAGTAGTTTAATTAAAATTTATATTTATTAAATAACAGCATTCTAAAACAATTTTTTTCTGTTTTTGTGACTTTGTTCTAGACTTGGCTTATTTTTTTTTTTTGACAGGCAGAGTGGATAGTGAGAGAGAGAGAGACAGAAAGAAAGGTCTTCCTTTTTGCTGTTGGTTCACCCTCCAATGGCCTCTGCGGCTGGCACATCTCACTGATATGAAGCCAGGAGCCAGGTGCTTCTCCTGGTCTCCCATGCGGGTGCAGGGCCCAAGGACTTGGGCCATCCTCCACTGCCTTCCCGGGCCATAGCAGAGAGCTGGCCTGGAAGAGGGGCAACCAGGATAGAATCCGGCGCCCCAACTGGGACTAGAACCTGGTGTGCCGGCACCGCTAGGTGGAGGATTAGCCTGTTAAGCCACAGCGCCGGCCCCCTAGGCTTGTCTTAAAATATTTAAATATGATAGTTTATCTTTTATAAAAATAATAAAAATACTTCAGTTAAATACCAGTTAGGGCATTCTGAGATTCTGTGTAGTTTGTTTCTATATTGGAACTAAACTAAGTTAATATACGCATTTGTATATGTTAATCTTATTTGTATTATTTTCATTCTTACAATTGAAAAAAATAACTTAAGTTTTTCAGACTGTGATTCCGTCCCCAGCTGCCTACTAGTTTAATTCTCCTTTGATTCTCAGTAATAAGAGTTGTCAAAGATATAGAAATTTGACAATTGGTGATAAATGTTTAATAACTCTGTAACCAAAAATCCATCAATATCCATAGAATCTTATGGACAGATAAAAGTAATAGCTGAGGAAATTAGAACACAGAAGTTAACCCTGGAGTACTTCTGCATGACTGCATAATTTCATAGTGTGACTTTCAAACATCATTTTGTTCTAGGGTTCACTATTGGATTACTCTTTTTATGCCACCTAAAATCAACACGATCCAATCCAGAAAATCATTTGTATTCTTGGGCTAATTGAAGTCACATATAAACAATAGAGACTAGAGTATAGATAATTTTGTGTAGGCTGGTATTTATCATAAACTTCTGAGTGGGTTACATGATTATATTTAGTACACAGGAAGATATCTGCTGTCTCCTCAAGTTGTTTGTTGATAATTTGGAAGTCAGAATTATTTCCTAAAAAATTAAATATTCAATGAAAGATTAAGCTTAAACTTTCAATTGATAAAATAAGTTATTTGCTATTATTTTAAGATTGCAGCTTTCCTCTCACTGATAATTAACATATTTAAATGGAAATATAGATCTATCAGGGATACTAGAGTTACCTGTGTAAATGCCAAAAAATATTAAACAAAATATCACTAATTGGATTAGACCTTGGATATTGTCTCACTTCAGTGGCCCAGAAAACATTTTGGACTTGTGGCTTACCCAAAACTAAACAATTGAAGCATATGATTCAAATAATAAAGTCTAGTGTTTTGTAGTTATAGGCAGAATCAATTTAAAACTAATACCGAAACATGTCGAGAGGCATTTCCTTCCTCACTGCAGTACTAAGCAATATAAAAGCACAGAACTTCAACTAAAAATGTTAATTCTTCTCCAACAGATAATGACATTAAGACAACACCCAAGGAAGAACAAGAATGGCTTGATAGAAGTAAAAATAAGCAGGTATGTAAAAATGTAAACTTCCGATTTCATATTTTTGTGTGTAGCATAGCATATACCAATCAAAATGACTTTCCATACCATATATATATATATATATATATATATATATATATACACATATATATGTGTGTGTGTATCAAAAGATCATAATTTAATGCTTAATTAAAAACATGTTAACTACTTATTATACAAAATCTTAGAATCTGTTGTATAGTATAGATAATCATTTTCTTGAAAGAGGCAAACAATTCTATATATGGTGTTAACTAACATTTTTGGAAACCTATTACACAATCATTTTTCTTTATCCATACTTGATTATGTAAGGGTAAACTTCTTTTAAAAATGTGCAGCCTGACAGAGAAACCACATAGGATTCAAACCACCCAATTTAATCTTTCATTTTCATATCCAGAACAAATGCCATGTCCTATAAATAAATAAAAACTATACTACTACTTTGATAAACACCTATCCCTTGCAGCTTAGAGGAAGCAAAAGAATAAATATCCACAGCATTGAAAGGGGAATATTGATGGCCTTGGCTGTGCCTGGGCTAGCAATGATGTACTTGGGCTTTCTTTTTATTCAAAGAAAATAGAAAAACATACAGAAGTCTGCCAGTTTCCCAAACTTACCTCACAGTTATGTCTTCTACTGGTAGGCCATCCTCCACTGCACTCCCGGGCCATAGCAGAGAGCTGGCCTGGAAGAGGGACAACCGGGACAGAATCCAGTGCCCCGACCAGGGCTAGTACCCTGTGTGCCGGCGCCACAAGGCAGAGAATTAGCCTATTGAGCCATGGCACCAGCTATTTTTTTTTTTTTTGACAGGCAGAGTGGACAGTGAGAGAGAGAGACAGAGAGAAAGGTCTTCCTTTTGCCATTGGTTCACCCTCCAATGGCCACCGCGGCCGGCGCACTGCGCTGATCCAAAGGCAGGAGCCAGGTGCTTCTCCTGGTCTCCCATGGTGTTCATGTTCATGTAGGGTTATGATAAATAACCCTACACTTCTTAAAGATTTATTTACATATAAGAGAGAGAGAGAGAGAGAGAGAGAGAGAGAGAGAGAGAGAGAGAGAGAGAAAGACAGAACATCCTTCATATTTTGAAAGACAAATTGCAGTAACAGGGCATGCCTGCCTTAAATAGGGCTGTAAAAGCACAAGGATGAGTTATAAAACAACATGGTAAATGAAGAGTGTCATGGCAAGGGGGTAAAATTACAACATACTGGGAATGGGACACAGAGATCAAGGGGTATTCCAATGGGGAATCAGAATTATTCTTTCAGTAATGAAATCCACTGAAGAAGACATTGAGTTGCATCACTCACAAATATGCTATAATAAGGTCAATCTGCATGGCATGTTTACATATCTGACAGTATATTAGCTTTACTACCCATCAGATTAGATACATCCAGAAGATTTACAAGTCACACAGGGACAAATTTTTTCAGAGAGGGAGTGAAGAATTAGAGGAAAAGAGTATGTTTTTTAAAAAGATAAACTATGTGTATAACACACTAAACTGGTATGCTAATTAAAATATTCAGAGTTCAGAATTTTGGAAAATATAAATTAAAGAAAAAATTACAGGGTCTAATTTTCAAATATTCATAGCAATATTATTTAACAGATAAAATTTAACACCTATTACTATGACAAGAATATTTACTTCTGGAATAATACAATAAATATGCATTTTTTAATTTTAAGTAATAATTAGTTATCTAGTCATGAGTTGCCGAGGCTATGGAAGCCTTTAGGGTTCACTGACTTTGATCTTATCCCGACAGGGTCATAGTCAAAGTGGAAGTTCTCTCCTCCCTTCAGAGAAAGGTACCTCCTTCTTTGATGGCCCCATTTTTTCCACTGGGATCTCACTCGCAGAGATCTTTCATTTAGGTAATTTTTTTTTTTTTTGCCAGAGTGTCTTGGCTTTCCATGCCTAAAATACGCTCATGGGCTCTTGAGCCAGATCTGAATCCCTTAAGGACTGATTCTGAGGCCAGAGTGCTGTTTAGGACATCTGCCATTCTATGAGTCTGCTGTGTCTCCCTCTTCCCATGTTGGATCGTTCTCTCCCTTTTTGGTTCTATCAGTTAGTATTAGCAGACACTAGTCTTGTTTGTGTGATCCCTTTGACTCTTAGACCTATCAGTGTGATCAATTGTGAACTGAAGATAATCACTTGGACTAGTGAGCTGGCATTGGTACATGCCACCTTGATGGGATTGTATTGGAATCCCCTGGCACGTTTCTAACTCCACCATTTGGGGCAAGTCTGATTGAGCATGTCCCCAATTGTACATCTCCTCCCTCTCTTTTTCCCACTCTTATATTTAACAGGGATCACTTTTTAGTTAAAATCTAAACACCTAAGAATAAATGTGTGTTAATTGCAGAGTTCAACCACTAGTGCTAGAACAAAAAAAAAATACTAAAAAGGATAAAGATTTACATTGTACATCAACAGTCAGGACAACAGCTGATCAAGTCACTGTTTCTCATAGTGCCCATTTCACTTCCAAAGGCTTCCCCTTTGGTGCTCAGTTAGTTGTCACCGATCAGGGAAAACAAATGATATTTGTCTCTTTGGGACTGGCATAATTCACTCAGCATGATGTTTTCCAGATTCCTCCATCTTGTTGCAAATGACTGGATTTCATTGTTTTTGACTGCCATATAGTATTCTATGGAGTACATGTCCCATAATTTCTTTATCCAGTCTACTGTTGATGGGCATTTGGGTTGGTTCCAGGTCTTAGCTATTGTGAATTGAGCTGCAATAAACATTAATGTGCAGATGGATTTTTTATTTGCCAATTTAATTTCCTTTGGGTAAATTGCAAGGAGTGGGATGGCTGGGTGGTATGGTAGGGTTATATTCAGGTTTCTGAGGAATCTCCAGACTGACTTCCATAGTGGCTTAACCAGTTTGCATTCCCACCAACAGTGGGTTAGTGTCCCTTTTTCCCCACATCCTCTCCAGCAACTATTGTTGGTAGATTTCTGAATGTGAGCCATTCTAACCGGGGTGAGGTGGGACCTCATTGTGGTTTTGATTTGCATTTCCTTGATTGCTAGTGATCTTGAACATTTTTTCATGTGTGTGTTGGCCATTTGGATTTCCTCTTTGGAAAAATGTCTATTGAGGTCCTTGGCCCATCTCTTTAGTGGGTTGTTTTGTTGTTGTGGATTTTCTTGCTTTTTTGTAGATTCTGGTTATCAATCCTTTATCTGTTGCATAGTTTGCAAATATTTTTCCCATTCTGTCAGTTGCCTCTTCACTTTCCTGTTTCTTTTGAAGTACAGAAACTTCTCAATTTGATGCAATCCCAAATGTTAATTTTGGCTTTGAATGCCTGTGTTTCTGGGGTTTTTCCAAGAAGTCTTTTCCAGTACCTATATCTTGCAGGGTTTCTCCAATGCTCTCTAATAATTTGATGGTGTTGGGTCATAGATTGCAGTCTTTAATCCATGTTGAGTGAATTTTTGTGTAAGGTGAAAGGTAGGGGTCTTGGTTCATGATTCTGCACGTGGAAATCCAGTTTTCCCAGCACCGTTTATTGAATAGACTGTCCTTACTCCAGGGATTGGTTTTGGATCCTTGATCAAATATAAGTTGGCTGTAGATGTTTGGATTGATTTCTGGTGTTTCTATTCTGTTCCATTGGTCTATCCATCTGTTTCTGTACCAGAGCCTAGGGAGATTACTGAGGCCATAAACAAGAGTGTCAAATTGTTAAATCAACAACAGGAGTCACTGTGTACTTACGTCTCTTGTGGGATCTGTCCTTAATGTGTTGTCCAATGTGAAGTAATGCTGTAACTAGTACTGAAACAGTATTTTTATACCTTGTGTTTCTGTGTGGGTGCAAACTGATGAAATCTTTACTTTGTATGTACTGAATCAATCTTCTGTATATAAAGATAATTGAAAATGAAAAAAAAAACTTGGTGTTAAATTGGAAATTGCATAGAAAATTAATCAATTTAAAAAATATATCATGTAGGATCTCTGTCCTTAATGTGCTGTACATTGTGATTTAATGCTATAAAGTAGTACTCCAACAGTATATTTCATTTGGTGTTGCTATGTGAGGACAAACTGTTGAAATCTTTACTGGGTGTGAGAACCATGCCCATCTTCCACTTTCCCAGACCAAGTACTCCTTTTGGACTTCAAGCCCAAAACAGGTCAACACATATCAAGAAACAAAAGTAGGGACTGGTACTGTGGCGTTCTGGGTAAAAGCTGCTGCCTGCAATGCTGGCAGCCCATTTGGGCTGTGGTTTGATTGCCGGATGCTCCACTTACAATCCAGCTCCCTGCTAATGTGCCTGGGAAAGCAGTAGAAGATAGCCGAAGCGCTTGGGCCCCTGCAACCATGTGAGAGACTTGAAAGAAGCTCCTGGCTCCTGGCTTGGGATTAGTTCGGTGCTGGCCTTTGTGGCCATTTTGGGAGTGAACCAGCAGATGAAAATGCTCTCTCTCTCTCTCTAGCCCTCTCTCTGTAACTCTCTCGAATTAAAAAATAAATGTTAAAAAAAAAACTGGTAAGAAGTTGGGTCCTATGCCTGTTTCATTGTCTGTAAAATGGAAATAATTAGGAAGTTTTAAAGGACCAATTTAATATAAAGTAACTACAGCCATCCCATCAGTCTATACAGATTATCCTATCAAATGTTGCCTTTGAATTCTCTCTTGAAGTCATTGCTTTTTTATTTTATTTATTTATTTGACAGGTAGAGTTATAGACAGTGAGAGAAAGAAACAGATAGAAAGGTCTTCCTTCTGTTGGTTCACTCCCCAAATGGCTGCCACAGCCGGCGCTGTGCAGATCCTAAGCCAGGAGCCAAGTGCTTCCTCCTGGTCTCCCATGCGGGTGCAGGAGCACAAGCACTTGGGACATTCTCCACTGCCCTCCTGGGACACAGAAGAGAGCTGGAATGGAAGAGGCACAACCGGGACTAGAACCTGGTGCCCGAAGTCATTGCTTTTTCCCTCTCCTAGATTCTCACCTTTGGTCATTCATGAGATCCTGAGCTTTGGCCTTCCTGGCTCGCCTTCTTGCATCTACTACTACCAAAATCATCTTCCTTGCAAACAGGTTCTGTCCTTTCACTGCTCCAAGAGCCAGCTTCTCTATTTACAAATCTTAAATCAGTTTTTAAAGTGTTGCCTAGTGGTCAAGTTTAAGCTTCCCTGTGATGATTTCATGGCTCTCCCAGGCCTAGTGGGAACCCTGAAGGGCCAGGTTAATTGAGCTTCACAAAGTTTCCTTCTATTATTCTGTCTTCCTGTTGAGGAAGACCATGAGAATGCAACCTGAAGACATGCTTAGGAGCACTGGAGCAGGGAAAACTACTATCTACTCTGCCTAACAGTTCATCCTTCAAAGAGACAGCATGGAATGCAGGACTCAGAGGCAATAGGTGAACACAATGTGGTCTGGAAGAGTACTGGTGACTGGGGAGTTAGAACATTATCTAAAAGCACTCACATTTCTAATGACCTAGACCTTCCCTTCAACAACACTTCTCATTCACTGACTCTAGGCCAGGACTCAGATTTAAGAAAGTCCCCTGATACTGCCTTCACAGACTCCATCATCTTTTATAGTATTGTGCACACAAGGGTGCTTCAGGAAGTTCATGGAAAAATGAAATTAAAAGGTAAGGTTTGTTGTGTGTGTGTGAAAACTTTTCAAATGCAGGCATAGTTTTTCACACTACGTATTTTCCAGGAACTTTTTGAAGAGCCCTCATACAGTCCCATGATTCTTTCATGAGTCATCACCAGAAGAAAGAAATTCAAGAACTACAGGGTGAGGTACTTGGTGGTGCATGAGGAGAAACAAGGAAGCAGGAAATTGCCTGAAAAGGAAATATTGAGCTACCTATCAAAGGACAAGAAGCCAAGGAACCATAGAACCATCCCTGGGAAATGACCAAAATGGGGGAGTGGAGCAGCTCTCCTTGAGTATTTCTGGAGAGAGAGTGCACTGTAGGAAAAGCAATGTCACCCCATGTCAAGGAGATAAGGTAGCAGGCTGGGGAAGAGGTGATGACAAACAGGGAGCCAGCCAGCACTTCAAGCAGGAGAAGTGAGAAGGGTCCCCATGACTCTGGGAGGGTAGCCAGTGGAGGAACTTGTGTAGGAGGCAGCAAAGTGCAGTGTTTAAGACAAATGTCAGCCAAGATTTGGGGTACAGACTTAAGGGGCAGAATGGGGTGGTCCTTGGGCCACATCAAAGCAGTGGCAAAGGGAAGAACAGAGAGAGCCACATGGAAGGAAGAGGGTGAGGAAAACAGTGAGGAGTAGACAAGGAGACTGAGCAGCAGTGCAGCAAGCCCTGGACAAGGAAGAGAAGTCTCAGGTAAGACAACTCGCCTTCTCTGCCCTTCCTCAAATGCCCAGAGATAGGCTTTTGTCAAGGCCAAGGTCATTTTGTGGTTTCTGTGTTTCTAGGGTGGCTCCTCCTGCCATGAGTGGATGTTCCAATCCAGCTAAAATGACAGACAGGAGGCAGGCATTTGGCCTAGTGGTTAACATGCCTGTCTCCTACATCAGAGTGCTAGGATTCAGTTTCCAGCTCTGGTTCCTAAGCCCAGCTTCCTGCTAAAGTAAACCCTGGGAGACAGCTGGGATAGCTCAAATCACTGGGTTCCTGCAACTCATGCAGGGGAACTGGATGGAGCTTCTGGCTCTGTGCTTCAGCCCCAGCCACTTGTGGGCATTTGGAGAATGAAACAGCAGATGGGAGCTCACTCCTTCTGTCTCTCTCTCCCTGTAGTCCAATTTTTTTAAATGAAAAAATGTCTATGAAAGGGTTAGCTATCCCTAAAATGAAAAAATAGGGAATGTGATTTTGTGAAAGGGATATTGATTGCATACTGATACTGCTGTTTGACCAATACCAAATTACAACAGTAGGCATTTACTCCAAGTTACTGTGAGGGAAACTGGGAATTGGAAAGCTTAAAAACCCAACCCACAATGGAACCAGACTAGAAATCCATGAAATCCTCATTCCAACTGCCTAAGATCCCTCCTGTGAGCATCTAGGGAAGACCTTGAAGCTATGCGTACAGCTGGATGCAACACTACGCCACAATGCCAGCTCCTGTCATTTAAAATTTTGTTTTTGTTTTTGTTTCTTTTTATTTTTTGTATTTGCCCATTTCTTAACTGGATTGTTTTGTCATTGAGCTTCGTATATTTGTTCTGGAGATATGTCCTTTATCGGATGGCATAGTTGCAAATATTTTCAAACATCCTGTTGGCTGTCACTTCACTTTATTGGTGGCTTTGCTGTGATAGAATCCCATTTGTCTTTTTCCTTTTGCTGCCTGTGCTTTGAGGGTTTTACCAAAAAGTCTTTTCCTAGGTTTATGTTCTGGAGCATTTCCCCTACGTTTGCTGTAGTAGTCTGATAGTGTCAGTTCTTAAATTTAGATCCTTGATCTATTTTGAGTTGACTTTTGAATAGAATGTAAGGTATCAGCCTTGTTATAAGCATCTGTGTGAGTAAATACAATTTTCCCAGTGCCATTTGTTGAAGAGATTGTCCTTTATCCAGGGAATATTTTAAGAACATTCATCGATGATGAGTTGGTTAGATGTGTGGATTCATTTTTGAAATTTCTGTTACACTCCATTGGCCTATTTTTATGCCCAAGCCATGTTCTTTTGATTATAATAACCTTGTGGTATATCTTGAAATCAGGTACTGTGACGCCTCCAGCTTTGTTTTTGATGTTTAAGATTGCTTTAGCTTTTCAGGCTCTTTCCTGTTTCCATATGAATTTCAAGATTTTTTTTCTATTTCTGTGAAAAATATCCTTGGAATTCTGATGGGAGCTACATTGGAACTGTACATTGCTTTGGGTAGTGTGGACATTTTTATATTCTTCCAGACCATGAAGACAGAAGGTTTTCCCATTTCTTGTGTCTTCTGTTTTTTTCATTAATGTTTTCTAGTTTTCATTGTAGAGATCTTCTACTTCCTTAGCTAAGATTATCTCAAGACATTTAATTTTTATTGTAGCTACTTCCTTAGCTAAGATTATTTTATCGTAGCTACTTCCTTAGCTAAGATTATCCCAAGACATTTAATTTTTATTGTAGCTACTGTGGATGAGGTTGTTCTTTTAAGTTGTTTCTCAGCCAGATCATTGTTGGGTTTTGTGTGTTGATTTTACATTCTGCATCTTTGCTGATGTATCTTTATCATTTCTAATATTCTCTTAGTGGAATCTTCTAGTTCCCCTATAATCATGGCATCTTTGGAAGGGGATGATATGACTTCCTCTTTTCCAGTTTGAATACTCTTGATTTCCTTTTCTTGCCTAATGGCTCCTAAACTGCCAGAAATATATTGAGTAAAAATGGTAATGGATGGAATCTTTGGCTCCAGATCTTGGTGGAAATGTTTCCAGTTTTTTCCATTGAATATAATGGTGGTGGTGGGTTTGTCATATGTTGCCTTTATTGCGCTGAGTTATATTCCTTCTATACTAAATTTTTAAAAAAGATTTATTTAAAATCAAAGAGAGGGGAAGCAGAGGGAGAGATTCCATATGTTGGTTCACTCCCAAGATGACCACAATAGCTAGTGTTGGGCCAGGCCAAAGCCAGTAGCCAGGAGCTTCATCTGGGTCTCCCATATGGGTGGCAGGGACCCAAGCACTTGAGCCATGTTCTGCTGCTTTTTCTAGACCATTAGTAGGGAGTTGGATTGGAACTGGCACATCCAGGACATGAACTTTTTCCTACACGGGATGCTGGCACTACAGGTGATGGATTTATCTTCTAAGCAACAATACCTACCCCTGTACCCCATTATAAAGATTTTGTTAATAGTGAAAGGATGCTGTATTTTTTGAAATGTTTTCTCTGCATCTATTGAGTTAACCATATCATTTTTATCTTTCATTTTGTTGATATGATATCACATGTGGGACTTGAAATTGAATAAATCTAGAACTGGCTAATTTTTAAGTTGATAATTCTGCATGGCCCATGAATGTTACAAATACCCAAATGTTCCTTGGCTGAAAATAGGCTCACAATCCCTGATTAAGAACCATTATGTTTTATAAAACTTGGTGCCCTAGTCTCAGAAGCATATACATTCACAACAGTCACATCTTACTGAATTGATCCATTGATCACTACATAGTGACCTTCTTTGTCTAACAGTTTTTGCCTTGAAGTCTATTTGGTCTGATAGGAATATAGCTTCTCCTGCTCATTTTTACTTTCTATTTGCACTGCAATAATGGAGTAGAGTAGCTGTGACAGAGATAGTATGTTCTAGGATGCCTAAAATAACATTTTTCCATTTGTACAAAACATTTGCTGATTCATGGTCTAGGAAAATCAACAAAACAATAAACCAAGCCCTGACTTGTTGTTTCCACAGCATAAATACTCCTACTCAGCCAAGGTCATGCTACCAAACTGACATCTCTGAACACAGACTTGAGAAGAGATGCAAACGTTATACAGTATTTCCATAAAGAGATAATAGTGGACAAATAACCCCAGAACAGAATTGTTTGTAAATTGAAGACAGAATAACAAGAGATTTTGGAAGCATAATATTTTGATACTGAGGCAACTGGTGATTGTTGGTCCTGGCGCCCGTAAAAAAAAAAAAAAAAAAGAAGTCAGAAAACAACCACAAAATGATGAGAATGATGAGTTTTGAGTATTTACCATCCCTGTGTTTAACATAATTTATTTCAATGTAAGCTTTCATAATTTGATTTTAATGATGATTATGCTTAACAACAGGTTCACAAAGTCCCTGAAAATTCGGCAATCAACCTTGCAAAATAGCGGGAAGCTAGTTGTGGTATACTACCAGTTCTGTTTTCAGAAAGAGGTTTAGGGACAGCAAGTAATTTGCCTAGTTTGCAAAGTGGCTGAGTCAGCATTCAAATCTAAGACTAACACCCTGACCCAGGTTAGGTTTCTTAACCTTCTTGGTAGAGAATAAGAGCCCTTATATTGATAGAGCTCCAGATGAAAGGGGATGCATTTTCTGAAATCACATCTTGTATCAATATAGCACCCTCTTTAACAGTCCCATATTTCTTTTGCCAGTGTTGCTAGAGTTCTTGATGCTTGCTACTGTTGAAACCAAATAAGCAGCAGGCCATTAGCCTAGGATGTTTCTATATCCAAAAAGTGACACAAAACACAAGGGACACTACCTGGAACTGATTGAGTCAGCTTCAAGCAATCACACTAAAGAAGTAGTCAAGTAATTGACTAGGGACCTCCCATGTAACAGTATCCAAAAAGTCAAACATCTAGCTGTAGTGCATCAACTAATTTTAAAGATTTATCTATAGGCCAGTGCTGTGGCACAACAGGTTACAGCCCCGGCCTGCAGTGCCGACATCCCATATGGGCACCGGTTCGAATCCCGGCTACTCCACTTCCAATCCAGCTCTCTGCTATGGCCTGGGAAAGCAGTGGAAGGTGGTCCAAGACCTTGGGCCCCTGCACCCACATGGGTGACCTGGAGGAAGCTCTTGGCTCCTGGCTTCAGATTGGCACAGCTCCAGTCATTGCAGTCATTTGGGGAGTGAACCTGTGGATGGAAGACCTCTTTTCTCTCTGGCTCTACCTCTCTCTGTAACTCTGCCTTTCCAATAAATAATAAAATAAAACTTTAAAAAAAGTTATCCATTTATTTGAGAGGCAGAGTTAGAGAGAGAGAGAGAGTGCATGCGAGTGAGATATCTTCCATCTGCTATTTTACTTCCCAAATAGCCACAATGGCTAGAACAGTGCTAATTTGAAACCAGGAGCCAGGAAATTTCTCCCAGGTCTCCCACATGGTTGCAGGGTCCATCTGCTGCTGCTTTCCCAGGCATATTAACAGAGAGCTGTATCAGAAATGGAGCAGCCAGGACCTGAACCTGTGTCCATATGGGATGCTGGTGCCACAGGCATCAGCTTTACCTGCTAGGCCACAGCACCTCAAGTTCCTGACTTCCACTTACAGCCTATAAAGCTTGCTGCCCAGGCTGCTGGAGTAGAGGCCCCAACCTCTTTTTGTTGGGAGTGCTGCCCATTTATAAAGAATTTTAAATGTTATTTATTGGTTTTCATTTATTCGAAAGACAGTGACAGAGCAACAGTATCTTCCAGCCATCAGCTGGCTCGTTTCCCAAATGCGGACAACAGCCAGGGCGTGGCCAAGTCAAAGCCAGGAGCCAGGCCCTCAGTCCCAGGTCTCCCACCTGGGTGGCAGGCACTCCCATACTTGGGCCATCAGCTGCTGCCTCCCGGAGTACTCATTAGTAGGAAGCTGGTTAGGAAGCAGAAGTGGGACGTGGTCCCTGGCGCTCCCATGTGGGATGTGGGGTCCCCATGGCTGCTTCACCGGCTAAGCCGCACCCTCTGCCCTTCAGCGTTATTAATGCTCAGATAAATGGGTAAAGTTATTTTGTGCTGGGTTGTTGGAGACCCGGATGGCCTTCTTGGGTCCTGGCTGACACCGATGCCAGCCCAAGCTGTTGCAGAAATTTGGAGCATGGATCAGCAGATGGAAGATGTCTGTCACCCCGCCTTTCACATAAAAGCCAAACGCTTTCTAAAATGCATTTTAATTCCATTGTCCGCCAACTTTCGGGAGAGGCCGGAAGGGGAGGGGTCAAACGGCCGCCCCCATCACTCGCGGGAATTTCTAGTTCTCAACGTCTCTAACTGTCGGAGGATGCAGCCACTTGGTTCCTGAGGAAACTCGGCTCAAGTGAGGGGTGGAGACGGAGGACACGCAAAGACCAGAGCTCTTCTCCCCTCCACAGCCCACTGCCCCTCACACCGTCCTCACTCACACTCACGGGGAAGCCGCAGGCACCCACTCCACTCAGCCTAACTGAGCCGAGTGACGCGTCAACTGTGGTGAGGCTGACAGAACAGGGTCAAGGCCAACGTGGACCCCGCACCCAGTCAGGAGAGCGCTGGGACCCTTCAGGGAGCTCCGCTGAGAAACGAAGGCGGCCGCAATAAGAGAACGGACACCTCAGGGAGTGCCCGCGACCCTGCCCACGAGGCCAACGACAGAAAACTGCCACGGAGGGGTGGGGCTGCAAGACGCGGGCGGGGCTCTGAGCCAGATGGGGCTGGTACGCGGAGGGGGCGGGGCCGCAAGAGGTGTAGGCACGTGATGGCTTCAGCGCCACAGGTGCGCTAGGTGGAGGCCACTGACCTGTGGCAGGAGCGGTAGCAAGACAAGAAAAAGAACAGGCAGGGACCTCAGCCTCCCTCGGAATCCTCCTTCTCCCACGACTTCAGGGTGGAGCCCTTCATCCCTGCTTTTCCCGTTTCTGGGTCCTGTGCTAGCCAGGGTTGGGGGTGGAGGGTCAAGGAGGGGTGCAAGAAACGGGCAGGGTTAGGAGTGATTGTGGAGGGCTGCACTTTTAAATGTGGGGGTGGGACCCGTAGGGTTGAGCCCCTGCACCCACGTGGGAGCCCCAGATGTAGTGCCTGGCTCTTGGCTTCAACCTGGCCCAGCGCTAGCCTTGGTGGCCATCTGGGGAGTGAACCAGTGGATGGAAGAACTCTGTCTGCCCCCCCCCCCAAAAAAAAACAACTCTGATTTTCAAATAAATAAATCTTTAATAAATTGAGAACAGAAGGAACATACCTAAATGCAATAACGGCAACATATAGCAAGCCACGTCATATGGAATGGAAAAATAATTGGAAATATTTTCAAAAAGATCTGGAACTAAAGATCCATGTGGCCGGCGCTGAGACACAGTAGGCTAAGCCTACCCCTGTGGCACTGCCAGCCCATATGGGCACTAGTTCGGGTCCTGGCTGCTCCTCTTCTGATCCAGCTCTCTACTATGGCCTGGGAAAGCAGGGGAAGATGGCCCAAGTGCTTGGGCCCTGCTGCCCCTGGGGGGCCAGGATGGAGTTCTTGGCTCCTAGTTTTGGCCTGGCCCAGACCTGGCTGTTAAAGTCCTTTGCATAAATGAATAAATCTTTAAAAGAGCTACAGCTATCAAACTGTTGAAAATGGTTGTCACCGTTTTACATTCCCACAGGCAGTATATCTGATTTTCAGTTGCTCTGCAACTTCCTCAACACTTGATGTGGTCAATCTTGTAAACATTAACCAGTCAGAAGTTATATGTTGGTATCTGTTTGTAATTTCATACTGACAAGTGATTCTGAGATTTTTTTCCCATGGGCTTATTTACACTGGGCATGTCTTTGGTGGTTCAAATATTTCTAGTTATTTAATTTTGAAAATGCTTATGTGTTCTGAATACAACTTCTTTATCAGGTAGATGATTCACAAATATTTTCTCCTCTTCTGTGGCTTGTCTTTTCCTTCTATCATAGTGCATTTCAAAGAACAGAACTTCCAAATCCAGTTGATCCTTTTGTTTGGTGGGTCATGGTTTTGGTGTGATACATCAGCAAAGATTTCCTAACTCAGGGTCACAAACATTTCCTCTCATGTGGTGTTCTGGGAGTTTCATACTTTTCAGTTTTACATTTAGGCCTATTATCTAATTTGTCATCATGTGTATATATGATGTCAGATCATCTATTAGTTTTCTCTTTATACAGAAGCACCTGAGGCAAGCAAATTTCCAAAGCAGAGAGGGTTATTTTGGTGCACAGTTCCGGAAGCTCTCAGTCCAAGATTGGTTGGGCGATTGATTCAGCCCCTGCTGATGGTTTCTTTTTTCCTTTTTAAGATTTATTTTACTTACTTTAAAGAGTTACAGGGAGAAGTAGAGACAGAGAGAGGTCTTCCATCCACTGATTCACTCCCTAAATGGCCACAATGACCAAAGCTGAGCTGATCTAAAGTCAGGAGCCAGGAGCTTCTTCTAGGTCTGCTACATGGGTGCAGGGGCCCAGGATGTGGGCCATCCTCCACTGCTCTCCCAGGCACATTACCAGGGAGCTGGATTGGAAGTGGAGCAGCCGGGACTCTAACCCGAGCCCATATCAGATGCTGGTACTGCAGGTTGGGACATTAACCCACTGCCCTACAACGCCAGCCCCTGCTGATGGTCTCGTTCTGGGAGATTCCTAGGGTGGCACAGAGTGTCACATGGAAGAGACAGGGAACCTGTGTGTCTGCCTTTACCCTTAGAGAGCCAGCAAGAAGCAATCATGGGTGCCCTCACCTGGTCACCTAATCCAGTCAGACACTCCCCAAAGTCTCCACATCCAGATGATGTAATTGGATTAAATTACCCTCTCTCAGTATCATGAACATAATAAAGTTTCTGGGACTAAGCAGTATGATGTCAGGGGCAAAAATATATTAAACCATAGCAGACACAGACTGATGTTTGTTAATATTTTCCCAATTGTCCCATCTCTGTTGAAAAGGCTGTCTTTTCTCCACTGTCTTTTCTCTACTGTATTACCCTGACACCTCTGTTGATAAGTTGTTGGTCATATTCCTATACAAACGAATTTATGAACTTTCTAGTCTGCTCTTTCTGTCTTTTTGCTAACATTTAGTGACTTGAATACAGAGACTTTGCAGTAGTTCTTCAAGCCATGTAGTTTTAGTTCTGTAACTTAATCTCTTTCAATTATGCCCAACTTCTTTTCTCCATCTTGTTCTCTGTCTTTCCCCTTCTTGGGCTTCTTTCTTCAGTGACACACTCAGACACACATAATCTAAAACATGTCTTCATTCACACTGCTTTCTCCCTTTGCATTCACAATTAAAATTCAGAATCTCCCAAATTCTACTAGAACTTAAATTTTTATATGTTTTACTTAAAAAGAAGTTGCTGAGGGAGTTCTAGTTGAAGGTGACTTTCATTCTTTAAAACCAAATGACAGGCTAGCAATGTGGTGCAGTGAGTAAAATCACCACCTGTGACGCCAACATCGCATATAGGTGCCTGTTTGAGTCCCACATTTTCCACTTCTGATGGAGTTCCCTACTAATGTGCCTAGGAAAGCAGTGAATGATGGGCCAAATATTTATGCCCTTGCACTCATATGTGAGACCAGGAAGAAGCCCCTGACTTCAGACTGGCTCAAGCCTAGCTGTTGCAGCCATTTGTAGAGTGAACCAGAGGATGGAAGATCTGTCTCTCCTTCTCTCTCTGTAACTCTGCCTTTCAAATAAAGAATAAATAAATCTTTAAAAAAAACAACATGACAAATTTTACTCTGTTACTTTCTTGTCAGCTCATGGATGAGAATGATCAAATCTTATATGGCTTAGATCAGAATTTTGGCAGTTTTTACCTAAAAGGAAAACATTTTGTTTATTTGTTACTTTTTTTAATCAGTCTGTTTGAATATGAAAGACTAATTTTTCTAATAAAATCATTAGAATGTGTAGGTTTCTAATAATCTGATTTAATAATGCATGTTGATTTAATGTAACTTCCTTCTTATCTTCATTACCCTCCCTGGATAGCCCAGCATCATGTACTGCTCAGGGGCATTGTACAAAATTCTAGTCAGTTTTAGCTTGGTTGTGTCAGCAACTTCAATTTTCATGTAGAATTTAGGGTATAGAACTGAATAACAGTAGCTGAGTACTCTCTGCCAAGGACTGGGTCAGGTGCACTGGAGACTGCCAAGCATGAGAGAGCCTGGTGGGTGTCAGCGAGAAGCTCCTCTGTGAATGGGGTAACATCACCTCACATTCACAAAGTGCTTTCATGTTTGCAAAATTCCTTTCTGTTTCCATTACCTAATTTAAATATCATCACAATCCCTATGAAGTAACATGCATTTAAAGCCCTATCAAAATCAGATCTCTTCTTCTCCTGAACTCAGTTGTCCTTTGTTTTGGTGGTAATGAAATGGACATTTTAAACCCAAAAGACAGAGATAAGTCATCATTTCATACATGAAATATCCCTTATCAGTGTTCAAGGATTCCCACATGCTTCCAACCATAACCATTGAACAACCACACTTGAGCTGGTGGTGATGGCTAGAGGACACAGGTGGATAAGAATCTGTTCCAGTCACTGCTTGCAATTCCCTTGGGTCTACACCGGGGAGGGGACTCCCTGGGTCCCGTGCTAACATTATGTTTACCTTGGATTTGCCAAGCTGTTTTCCACCTGCCTCATTTTGCATTCCCACAAGTGCCCCAATTTGTCCAGATCCTAACACTTGTTTATTATTATTATCATTCTTGTGGATGTGAAGTATTTAATTTTTATCTTGATAAAATTCATATGACATTTACCATTGCAATCATTTTTAAAAGATGTCTATTTTTTATTAATATAAAGAGAACAGGTTTCATACATTCCATAGGTACAGTTTCAAGAAGACAATCACATTACCTTCTCTTCCTCTCTCTCCAAGTCCCCTCCCTCCCTCCCTCTCCTCACTTTCTTTCATCAATTTTTTGCAAAGACAAAATTTTTTAAATTTATTTATTTGAAAGGCAAAGTTACAGAGAGGCAGAGGGGGAGAGAGAGAGAGAGGCCTTCCAACCGCTGGTTCACACCCCAAATGGCCACAATGGCCGAAACGGAGCTGATTCAAAGCCAGGAACCAGGAGGCAGGAGCCTATTCCAGGTCTCCCATGTGGATGCAGGGGCCCAAGGACTTGGGCCATCCTCTACTGCTTTTTCAGGCCATAGCAGAGAGCTGGATCAGAATCGGAGCAGCCAGGACTCAAACCACCACCCATATGGGGTTGCAACACTGCAGGCAGCGGCTTTATCTGCTACACCACAGCACCGGCCCCACAAAGACATAATTTTAATCCCCTCTATATTCACAGGTTTAATTTACCACTAACTGTAATATTCAACAGGTAAAAAGTAGGAAAACCACAGTTGCACAGGAATATAAACAAGTGCTAAAAATGACAAACATATCACAAAATGTCCTTTTCAGTCCTACACATTTTTTGTATTATATATTAACTGCCACACATCAGAGAAAACATATATTTGTCTTTTTGAGACTGGCTTATTTTACTAAGCATGATGGTTTCTAGTTGCATTCATTTTGTGCAAAAAACAGGATTTCATTCTTTTTTATGTCTGAATGCATTTTCCCCCTACATCTTCGCCAGCTTTTTGATTTTTGGAGGATAGCATCATTTATTATTATTTTTTAAAGATTTATTTTATTTATTTGAAATATAGTTACAGAGAGAGGGTCTTCCATCCGCTGGTTCACTCCCCAGATGACCGCCAACGGCCGGAGCTGCATAGATCTGAAGCCAAGAGCCAGAAGATTCCTCCTGGTCTCCCACGCGGATGCAGGAGCCCAAGGACTTGGGCCATCTTGTGCTGCTTTCCCAGGCCATAGCAGAGAGCTGGATCGGGAGAGGAGCAGCCAGGACTAGAACCGGCGCCCATATGGGATGCCGGCGCTTCAGGTCAGGGCGTTAACCCGCTGCACCACAGCATAGCACAATTTAATGCCTCTTTGAGGGCTTCCTCCAGGGCCCCTGAGGTCTGCCAGTCCAGTCCCCTGCCCTGTTCGGGGTGGGGGAGGCAGGCGGCAGAGGGCGGGTGCAGGAGGCGACAGCAGCACTGGCCCGTCTCTGGCTGGCATGCGGGCGCCCGCTCCTGCCCAGCCCGCCGGATTGTTAGGTGCTGGCGGGAAGGCAGTGACCACACATGGCACAACTTGCCCCGACTCAGCATTGGCTGTGGCTGTGCGCACGGAGCCAGGCGGGAGGGTGGGCGAGGCGTGCGGACGACCCTCGTGCTCCACGACCATGGCCCAGCTGCCGGCCCCGTCTTCGGGAGCACGTGGACCACTCCTGCATGGTGTTGCAGCTCTGATGCCGCATCCCGGCGCCCACCACCTCAGCAGGCGGCCCCCACGCCTGCCCCTTCCGGGAGAGTCTCTGGTGTGTGCCTCCCTGCGGGCGCTGGGCTCCAAGAAAGGGCGCAGGGGCAGCAGCGCCGGCTGCCCTGGAACACTCTAGGGGACTCGCCACACTCTCATCCCCGTGCGCCCATCCCCATCGGCGGACCTCCGCCTGCGCTGTGCACCCCAAGAGAGGAGGCAGCGGCCAGGAGTGCAGTCGCGGTCGTGGAAGCCATGCCTCGCGGGGGCTGCCTCGGGCCCCCCCAGCATTAGGAATCACCCTGGAGGTGAGACGAGATTCAAACTTGTGTACTTACTCCATCGTTTCCTATGGTATATGTGCAGTGAATGGCTACCCATGTAACATGTCTTGTGCATGGATTCCAAGGTCATGGGAAGGCCGGGTTTATCCAAGGTTGAAAGGTTGAATAATGGGGCAGCTCTTGTGGCTCAGTTGGTTAACGCCCTGGCCTAAAGCGCTGGAGTCCCCTATGGGTTCCCGTTCTAATCCTGGCTACTCTTCTTCCAATCCAGCTCCCTGCTGTGGCCTGGGAAAGCAGTAGAAGATGGTCCAAATGCCTGGGCCCCTGCACCAGTGTGGGAGACCCGGAGGAAGCTCCTGGCTCCTGGCTTCTGATTGGTGCAGCTCCAGCTGTCGTGGCCATCTGGGGTATGAACCAGTGGATGGAAGTCTCTGTCTCTGCTGTTCAAATACATTTTTTTTTTCCAAAAAAGAAATAGGATGTAGTCTTTCTCAAAAAAAAATAAAAGTTTTAAATCATTTTTTAAAAGTTATTTTTCAGAGATGCTTTAGATATTAGGAAAATCATAGTTTCTTTTAAATCCCATCCATTTTCAACCCAAGTAACTGATCATCCATGCTGGTTAAATAAATGTGAAAAATATATATTTCACAAGTTTATAGTGTTTAATTCAGCTATTTTAAAAACTAATCTAGTTGAATACCTTTGAATACATTTTACACTGACAAAAGGGACAAGAAAGTTGTAATTTTTTTTTATTTTTTATT
Source organism: Lepus europaeus (assembly GCF_033115175.1). Lineage (NCBI taxonomy): Eukaryota > Metazoa > Chordata > Mammalia > Lagomorpha > Leporidae > Lepus > Lepus europaeus. The sequence goes on from NW_026909031.1 coordinate 191,887, forward strand.
TTTATTTTATTTTTTTACAGCAGACAAGCAGAGTTAGATAGTGAGTGGGAGAGACAGAGAGAAAGGTCTTCCTTCTGTTGGTTCATCCCCCAAAAGGGCCACAACGGCCGGCACACTGTGCCAATCCAAAGCCAGGAGCCAGGTGCTTCCTCCTGGTCTCCCATGTGGGTGCAGAGCCCAAGCACTTGGGCCATCCTCCACTGCCTTCTTGGGCCACAGCAGAGAGCTGGATTGGAAGAGGAGCAACCTGGACAGAACCAGCATGCCAATCGGGACTAGAACCCGGGGTGCCAGCACCGCAGGCGGAGGATTAACCTGGTGAGCCACGGCCAGCCTAAAGTTTTCATTCACCCCATCTATAGATTGCAAAGCATATTTTGAATGGATGTAATTGAGGTCTGAAATATCTGTTATTTTATTAAAAGATTTATTTATCTTTGTGGAAGTTAGGTCAACAGAGGGAATAGGCAGGGGCCCATGCTCCTGGGCTATCTTCTGCTGCCTTCCCAGGCACCTTACTGGGATGCTGGATCTAAAGCAGAGTATCCAGAATTCAAATATGTAGGGTGCTGGCTTTGCAAGTGGCTTAACCCACGGAGCCACAGTGTCAGCACTACCTGTTATTTTAACTTCATAGTTTAAGAGGAGTTTCAAATATTAAACATCATTTGTAGTTACAAATTTCATGCATGGATATTCAAAAATAGCACTTTTAACAAGCTAACATTTCATTAACATAAGCTGCTTTTCAAATGAGAAAACAAATCAATCAACGCCATTGGTTTGTCAGAACAAGGACAAAGACGCTATGTGTATGTAGGTGGAGGCTACTGCACTGAATGTTCTTTTTATCAATAAAATCAGGAAGTTTAGCAGAAGCATCATGAGTTTGGTAGCTCAGATCTTCTGGTCCTAAACATCATTGTATCACTGATTCTTCAACCACTGTAATATTTCCTGTGGCTTCTGAATTAAAGAACACATTATTTCATATTCCTTTTTACATAATTTCTGAAAGCTGTGTATTTCCCATATTACAGAAAAACACTGGAAGTTCACAGGCATTCTTTAGTTCATATGTTCATAAGCTCTGAGCAGTATGACTTCCCCAAAAAGATTTCAAGGAATTCTGTCGGCTGGAAACACATCCACATGGGTTTCAGTAAGAGACATCTCCCTGAGAGAGACAGTTTTGATCTTTATGGCTATGCTAAAATGATTAACAATAATTTATATAGCATTATTTATGTTTCCAATTGCTCCATGTACTTTTCTCACTTAATTCTCAGAAAGTCCTGTTCTCTGGGTAATTGTTATTGCTTCTGTTGAGAGGGAATTACAGAGAAGAATCAGGTCACCTGACCCAGGTCAGACAGTAAGTAAACAGCAGAACCACTGGGGTTAAATCAAAACTGATGTAGAAGCAGCGCACTGGGAGTGGGTTCCATGCTAGCTCTAAGGACCCAGCTACCACCTGAGATGACTGACAGGTCATTCATTCATGTCAGGTTGAGTGAAAACTGTACACGAACTGTGTTCTAAGCATTTATAAATGCATCTATTCTAATAGCCAAAGAAAGTATCTCAAAGTTCTACAAAATGCTTTGGTCACTCCTTTAGCCAAACTATGATTTTTCTGATGAAATGCCTAACTAGCCCTATAGCAGTGCTGTGATGACGCCAAGAGGTTTGAGTTCCCTGAGTTGCAAGAGTGACATCAGGATTTCCAGGAGGAATTTCTTGCTATACTTTGGCATTAGGATTTAAAGTAGTTCCTTTAGGTATTACCTGTGAAATAACCAAATGCCAGTGTTAGTAGTGCATTAAAGATCATGGATTAGACAGCACTGTGGCGGGTGTGCTCCCTCGGGGGCTGCAGGTGGGACTGTAAGGGCATCGCTCAGTGAGTAGGGACTGCAGTATGCGGGCCGAGGCTATCAGGGCTGGTCCCCGGGCTCCCTGGCAGGCTTTTGCTGTCATGGGTATGGTGGCCCCTTGCCTCATTGGCTCATATCCAAGACCCAGCCCGAGGTGGCTGAGGTGGAACTGGAGGTTTGCCAGGGTGCTCCGAAAGCAGGAGCTGCACACAGAATTTGGCCGGATCCTCACCATGGCTGAGTCTCGCTCACAGTCTCTCTTTTGCTCCTGGACATCGGATCCTCAGGACAAGTTGCCAAGCTAAGAGCATCTGCCTGCATCTGCTTTAGTTTTTTTTTCTCATTTAGAAGGGTTTGCCTGAGCCTTGCATCACACAATGCCACTCAACTCCTGGAGCCCCAGCATACAGACCCCTTGGAAAACAGGAACCTGGAACTGGGTAGTTAAGGTGGAACCACATGAGAACGTGGTGAAAAGGCCCAGACGGGGGTTGGCTAGGGAATGGCCATTCCTTCCAGAACATCCTTTCCTTAATGGAGAATTGTTTCCTCGTGGCTCTGATGATGGAGACCTAGAACTGTGGAGCATTGTAGAAGACAGGGGTAGGGCTGTGATAGCTTTCTCGAAAGTTGAAAATGCCCTGGAGAAACAAGGCTTCTCCTTGGGGATTCTGGGGTGTGAAGCTGCCAATCCCTTCTCTGGGTGCACCTGAGGCCCCGGGATCAACCCAGGCAGACACAGCCCTGGCTGCACAACTGCCCTGGATGTTCCAAACTGGTCAGGTATGGCTAGGTGCAGGATTGAAACTGGCCCCGTGGTGCCGATTCAGCTGCTGGGGCTGAAGCATTTCCTGTAGACAAGTTCTTTCTTTTCTTTTCCCAACTGCTAGACCTGGGGGTTGGAAAAGGAGGTTGCATACATAAGATGTTTTATTCTGCTTTGGCAGTGGATTGAGACGTGAAGGAAGATCACTGTTGCTTGATTTTCTTTTATAAAAATTTTTTTTCTTTTAATTTATTTGAGTGAGTGAGAGAAACAGAGACAGAGAGCTCCCATCCTTTCACTCCTATTATAACTGCCATGTACTATGTCTTGAAATCAGGTATTGTGATGTCTCTGGCTTTGTTTTTGTTGTGTAAGATTGCTTTAGCTATTCGAGGTCCCTGTATTTCCATATGAATTTCGGCATCACATTTTGTAATTCTGAGAATAACATTGTTGGTATTTTGATCACATTGAATCTGTAGGTTGCTTTCAGTAGTATGGATATTTTGGTGATATTGATTCTTCCAGCCCATGAACATGGAAGATTTTTTGACTTTTTATGTTGGCTTTTATTTCTTTTTTTAAAGTTTTGTAATTTTCATCATAGAGCTCTTTGACATCCTCGCTTAAATTTATTCCAAGGTGTTTAATTCCTTTTGTAGCTATCTTGAATGGGGTTGATCTTAAAAGTTTTTTCATAGCCAATGCATTGTCTGTGTATACAAAGGCTATTGATTTTTGTGTGTTGGTTTTATATCTTGCCACTTTATCAAACTCTTTTATGAATTCCAGTAGTCTCTCAGCAGAGTCTTTTGGATCCCCTGTGTATATAATTGTGTCATCTGCAAATAGGGATAGTTCAAATTCCTCCTTCCCAATTAGTATTCCGTTGGATTCTTTTTCTTGCTTACTGGTTCTGGCTAAAACTTCCAGTACTATATTAAGTAGTATTGGTGAAAGTGGGCATCCTTGTCTGGTTTTGGATCTTAATGGGAATGCTTCCAACTTTTCCCCCATACAATAAGATGCTTGCCAATGGTCTGTCATAAATTGCCTTGTTTTTGTTGAGGAATAGTCCTTCTATACCCAGTTTGGTTAAGATTTTCATCATTAAAGGGTGTTGTATTTTTTTTAACATTTATTTATTTATTTGAAAGGCAGGGTTAGAGAGAGAGCGAGAGCGAGAGAGAGCGAGAGAGAAAGAGAGAGGTCTTCCATCTGCTTATTCATTCCCCAGGTGGTCATAAAAGCTGGAGCTGTGCTGATCTGAAGCCAGGAGCCAGGAGTTTCCTCCAGATCTCTCACATGGGTGTAGGAGCCCAAGGACTTGGGCCATTCTCTACTGCCTCCCCAGGCCATAGCAGAGAGCTGGATCAGAAGTGCAGCATCCAGGACTTGAACTAGTGCCTGCATGAGATTCTGGCACTGCAGTCAGTGGCTTTCCCCACTATGCCACAGCCCCAGCCCCAAAGGGTGTTGTATTTTATCAAATGCTTTCTCTACCTTTATTGAGATAACCGTATGGTTTTTGCTTTTCAGTTTGTTAATGTGATTTATCAGTTATTGATGTGCAAATGTCGAACCATCCCTGCATACTAGAAATAAATCTCACTTGGTCTGAGTGAGTGATCTTTCTGATGAGTTGTTGGATTTGATGAGCTAATATTTTATTGAGGATTTTTGTGTCTGTGTTCATCAGGGAAATTGGTTTGTAATTCTCCATCTTTATTGTTTCTTTAGTTTAGTAATTAAGTTGATGCTGACTCCATAGAAGAAGTTTAGGAGGAGTCCCTCCCTTTAATTGTTTTGAATTTCTTGAAAAGAGGCCAGCGCCAAGGCTCACTTGGCTAATCCTCTGCCTGCAGCGCCTGCACCCCAGGTTCTAGTTCTCGTTGGTGCACTGAATTCTGTCCCAGTTGCTCCTCTTCTGGTCCAGCTCTCTGCTGTGGCCCAAGAAGTCGGTGGAGAATGGCCCAGGTGCTTGGGCCCTGCACCCACATGGGAGACCAGGAGGAAGCACCTGGCTCCTGGCTTCAGATCGGTGTAGCACACCGACGTAGCGGCCATTTGGGTGGGTGAACCAATGGAAGGAAGACCTTTCACTCTGTCTCTCTCTCTCTCACTGTCTAACTCTGCCTGCCAAAAAAAATTGCTTGAAAAGAATTGAAATTAGTTATTCTTTAAATGTCTAGAATTCAGCAGTGAAGCTGTGTGTTCCTGGGCTTTTTTTGTTGTTGTTGTTAGGGTGTTTATTACTGATTCAGTTTTCATCTTTGTTATTGGTCTGTTAAAGTTTCCTATGTCCTCATGATTCATTTTTGGTAGGTTGTTTGTATCCAGGAGTTTATTCATGTGTTCTAGGTTTCCCAGTTTGTTGGCATACAGCTCTTTGTAGTAATGCCTGATGATTATTTTTATTTCGGTGATATATGTTGTTATATTTGCTTTTTCATTTCTGAATTTGTTGATTTGAGTCTTATCCCTCTTTTTTTCATGAGTTGGTCCAATTTTGTATCAATTTCAACTATTTTTTCAAAAAACAGCTCTTTATTTCACTGATCTTTTGTATTATTTTTTCAATTCTCTAATTTTTTAAAGATTTATTAATTTATTAGAAAAATAGAGTTACAGAGAGGCAGAGACAGAGAGACAGAGAGATCTTCCATCTGCTGGTTCACTCCCCAGATGGCTGCCATGGCCTGAGCTGGGCCTTTCTGAAGCCAGGAGCCAGGAGCCAGGATCCAAGAGCTTCTTCTGAGTCTTTCACTCAGGTGCAGGGGCCCAAGTTCTTGGACCATCTTATACTGATTTCCCAGGTCATAGCAGAGAGCTGGATCAGAAGTGGAGTAGCCAGGACTTGAACCCTTGCCTATATGGGATGCTGGCACTGCCAGTGGTGGTTTCACCCGCTATGCCACAGTGCTGGCCCCTTTAATTTTAACTATTTCTTTTCTCCTTCTAATTTGGGGCTTGGTTTGTTTCTGCTTTTCTAGGTCCTTGAGATACATTGATAGTGCATTTATTTGGTACCTTTCCAATTGCTTCATGTAGGCACTGATTGCTATAAACTTCCCTCTGAACACTGCTACTGTTTTATCCCATACATTTTTGATAGGATGTATTGCCATCTTATTTTGGTCCAGAAATTTTCTAATTTCCCTCTTAGTTTCTTCTGCAACCCACTGTTCATTCAGAGCATGTTGTTCAGTCTCCATGTGTTTGCATTTGATTAGAGATTCTTCAGTTGTTGATTTCTGGCTTCATTCCATTGTTCTGAGAGAGCAATGATGGTATGATTTCGATATTTCTGAATTTGCTGACACTTGCTCTATGAGTAATATTAGATCCATTAACATTTCTTTTAAATAGCCAGACATCCTGTAATTGGCTGCATATATATTTATTATAGTCACATCTTCATGTTAAATGTATCCCTTAATCATTACAAAGTGCCCTTCTTTGTCTGTTTTAAGTTAACATCTGTTTTGTCTGATATTAGGATGGCTACCCCAGCCCTTTTTTGTTTTCCATTTGCATGGAATAACTTTTTCCATCCTTTCACTTTCAGTCCATGTGTATCTTTGTTGGTGAGTTTTGTTTCCTATAAGCAGCAAATGGATGGGTCTTGTTTTCAGCCAGTCTCTATCTTTTAACTGGAGAGTCAAAGCCATTTACATTTAAGGTAACTATTGATAAGTAATGAGTTGGCCCTGCCCTTTTCCCATATATATTCCTATTGTTTACTTTGTGTAACTTGGAGTTTATGAATAAGTTTGGGAAAATTTAGCAACTCTGAGCTATAATTTTCTCAACTGTAAACTGAGGTAAAAATTCCTCATATCAAATGTTAAATTATATTAATCCTTGAAAAAAAATAAAGACTCTGTAGAAACGCTCCATATCCTTTCACAAAGCATGTTGGTTTTGAATGATAAGTGAGTGTGCCTTCACAGTTGTTTTTTTTTTTTTTTTGACAGACAGAGTGGATAGTGAGAGAGAGAAGAGAGACAGAGATAAAGGCACAGTTTTTAATATTACACAAACATCAGTGCATTCCTTCAAAATAACTGGAAAATGGAGGTAAAATTTACTACACCAGAAAAAATTAGCTCCATTAAAATAGATGTAGATGACAGAAAATAAAATGCAACAAAAGAAATTCAAGAATATAAGACTAGGAAAATAAAATACAAGGAAAACACACATATACTATGTTCACACAAAGAGGAAAATAAAGTACTTTAGACTTTTGACATTAGTAAAGCACTTGAAAATAATCCTAAATCGACATAAAATTGGCAAACAGCCTCTGTATTTAGACATATTAGCATTATTTAGAAAGGAAAATGAGTGTCAATAACCCACTTTAAATAGTCAAAGAACGAAGGAAATTAAACTACTAGGCAAAGTATGTGTATCACACATAGCCACTTAAAATTATACAGATAACCATATGATGACATTTTATAAAATCTGAGGGCATACTAGTATATCACACACATTACTGACACACCAAATATTATTGTAAGATCTCAATTTTCAGTGTAGTTAAAATATACAACAATGCACATTTTCAGATGGAAGGCCTATGAGAAAGTATTAAAACTGAAAATGGTTTCACTTGTACAAGACAAAATGCACTTGAATTTACTTAGATGTTGATCATTTTCTTTGATCATCATTCTTTTTTGCATTCTGAACTTGCTTCTGGAATCATTTTCCTTCAGCCACAAGAATAATATTCATGCATAAACATTATGTACCAACAGCTGGGTCTGTGTCAGGTGGAAGCCAGGAACCAGGAACACAATGTGGGCCTCCCACACAAGTGGCAGGATCCCTACTACTTGAGCCATCATCTGCTGCCTCTCAAGATATAAATTAGCAGAAAGGGGACTAAGGCTTCCTGGACACTAGCAGTTTATGGACAAATAATATCCAAACCATAGAACCAGATCTGTAATTGAAAATATTTCTGAAAAACCAGGTGCCAGTATTTTGTCTTAATAAAGAAAAAGATAATTTAATTGAAAGGCCACTAGGGTATCATAGAAGAAAATTTGCTTTCTTCTGCCAGCCACAAATATGTAATCTTCAAAGTTATTTGGATCATCAAACAAAATACATTAATTAATTAAAAAAATTAATTTTATATTTCATGTGAACTAATGGTAGAACACCTAGAATGTGGCTGCCCAAACTATTATTAAGTAGCATTCTATTAAGTGGAAATGTGGAGTAGCAGATTAATGAGGAGAGAGAATTTAAAACCAAACCTCTAAGGTTTGGGCCCCTGTGATATTCGTGGGAGACCTGGAAGAAGCTCCTGGCTCCTGACTTGGGCTTGGTCCAGCCCTGGCTATTTTAGCTATCTGGGGAGTGAACTTGTGGATGGAAGATCAATCTTTCTCTTTCTCTGACTTTCAAGTAAATAAATAAATTATTCAAGAAAATGCAAGCATGGGAGCAGCAATGCTAAATAAGTTTACTTGGAAACCATTTAGGCTGCTTTGTGAATGCCTACTGGGATGAGCAATAAAATTTATTTAAGGATTCATAGTCTAATATTGCCAAAAATACTTGATAAAATTGAAAAATGTTGGGTAATGATAAATATTTCAATCAGAGCTCACATTTATAAAAGTAACCAATTCTTCAGTGTGTTTCTTTCAGAAAACCTTACGAATGCCTTTGCATAATAGTCTTACTTGTGACTACAGGAGAGGAGGGGGTAATGTGTGACAGCAACAGGAGGTAAGGATGGGTAATAATCAAGGAAAATATTCTGGCACTAGGAAGATTTTCCACAATGAGAGGATTCTGAAAGTACAGTGGCTCTGTTTATTTTAGGCAGTTTCTGTGAAAGGACTGAAGAACATGTCAAATGTGGGAACACAGAAATGAGGTACAGCATTCACCAACTAATGGGTGGAGACAGATAATAGAGAGTTACAATTGGGGCTGACATTGTGGTGTAGTGGGGAAAGCCACCACCTGCAGTGCCGGCATCCCATATGGGCACCAGTTCTAGTCCCGGCTGCTCCTCTTCCAATCCATCTCTCTGCTGTGGCCTGGCAAAGCAGTAGAAGATGGCACTCATGTGCAGGCTCCTGAATGCAGATCAGCGCAGCTCCAGCCATTATGGCTATTGAGGAGTGAATCATCTGATGGAAGAACTTTCTCTCTCTCTCTTTACCTCTTTCTCTCTCTCTTTACCTTTATCTCTCTGTGTGTCTCTTTTTCTCTCTCCTCTGCCTCTCCTTCTGTCTTTGTGGAACTGTGACTTTCTAGTAAAATAAATAAATATTTTTTTAAAAAAACAGTTACAATTAAGCAAGAAAAGTAACTAATGGTTACAAAGCATTTTGGGAACACAAAGCAGACAGTGACACACAGATTTTAAAGATACTGGGAAACATTTAATTTGCTCTCTTTATGTTGAGGAACTGCAACAGAAATTGCTTAATTTTCTTTTTTAAAACAGATTTGTTTATTTGAATAGCAGAGCTACGGAAAGATGAGAGGCAAAGAGAGATTTCTCCCATCTACTGGTTTACTCCCCAAATGGCCACAATGGCTAGGGCTAGCCAGGCTGAAGCCAAGATCCAGGAGCTTCATCTAAGTCTCTCCTGTGGGTGCAGTGTCAAGTACCTGGGCCGTTTTCTGCTGCTTTCACAGGCCATTAGCAGTGAGTTGTATCAGAATTAGAGCAGCCAGGACTCGCAGGGGCACCCAAATGGGATGGCATTACGCCAAGATGCTGACCACAATTGCTTAATTTTCTATGCTCACAACAAGGTCTCAACCTAGGAAGTTCCTGTAGATCACTTATGTTTTAAACCCATTATTTGTGTAAACTTTCTAGCCTATGATACTAAATAGTGCATGAATACATCCACCTAGTAAAACCATATATAGACTGAGCAGAAGTGCATCAAATTCATGATTGTCCTTGCCTTTAGGATGGGACAGGGAGGAAGAATGTAATCTGGATAGGACAGAAAAGAGGTCTTCAACTTTATCTCCAACAGTTTTATTTTAAAATATCTGATGCAAATATGACAAGATATGATATTTGTTCATCCTTGGTAATGTGCACCTATTTGATATATTACTTTCTGTACTTTTTATTTAAAAACAGAAAGTTACATAGCTAAACAAACAAACAAAAACCCTGTCCTTCCTGGCTCTAGTCTCCTGAGCCTTTATCCTCTGCAATCACGGGGGGTGCCCAGAGCTCTCCTAGTTTTCCTTAGGAGACAGCCAGCTAAGCAGCTTCAAAGCCCTCTCAGTCAGGCTCCTTGAAAATAAAACAATTTAATGATGCAGTGCAAGGCACCTGCTCTTCATCCAAATAATGTCTTCAAGTTACTACACATGTAAGACAAGTGAAGGGACATCCCAGGAAACTTGAGATGCACTCATTTCATCACAGACCTCGGAATGTTGCAGAAAAAAAAAACAAAACAAAACAAAACAAAACAAAACAAAACAGGGAGAGAGAACAGGACTACATCTGATACACTGATTCCTGAACTCCAACAACTCTATTTTCAGCTTATTGCAGCATGGGGAAGACTCCGCTTCTCTTAGTGTTCCCATTGTCTGTTGTTCCCCAGCCTTCCAGCCGTGCACTCTAGTCCCCGCCCAGTATCTGGAATGTCTGGCACACAGGAGAAGCCCTCTCTACATGACACTGGAGTCTGTGGTAAATGTCACAGTGGGCCTGATATGACATCACCAAGCCTGGGTGCTAGTGGTTGGCAGCCAGTTAATGGTGAGGTAGCCACTGCTTCTGGAAGCAGGAACAGCCCCCTCCTTTTTTAACTTCCTAGTAGATACTTATGTTGGTATTTGCCTAGATTTGGTGAAAGACAAGAAAATCACCCAAATTTTTCAAAATGGAATGTGAGAAAGATAGTGAATTTGATTTAGAAGAAAACCTCACAAATTCCTCCATGAGGAGAAGAAACCCCAGAAATGTGCCGGATAGTCCGGCAGTCTCGATGCTTGAGGTCCTGCCCTTGGTGTGTAGCAGTATTTGTGTGCCCAGACAAGACACCAAGGCCTTTTAGCAGGAAGTAGTCATTTACTATGCCAGCATAAGGTGGAATTTCATATCCAAAAGCCTGAGCCTGAAACAAAAAGGGGTAATTCCTTATATAAGGAGATACCTCAGAAATCTGAACCTAGGACTACCATATGATCCAGTCATTCCACTCCTAGGAATTTACCAAATGAAATCAGCATATGAAAGAGTTATCTTAACCCCATGTTCATTGCAGCTTAATTCACAATAGCTAAGGTGGAATCAACCCAGATGTCCACCAATTGTTGACCTAATAAACACACACACACACACACACACTATGGAGTACTATTCAGCTATAAAAAATTGAAACCCTGTCTTCTACAACAAAATGGATGCAGCTGGAAACCATTACACTTAGTGAAATAAACCAGTCACCAAGACAGATACCATATGTTTTCCTCGATCCAGGGTAATAGTACCAAAAATGTTACATATAGGAGTGAAATGGACACTTTGAGATTGGACGATTGTTTATATCACTTGTCTCCTCCGCTGAGATTTCCTCCACACTATTTGTTGAACTCTTTACTTAGTGTAGGGTTAACTTTAGGATTATGAAGTAAACTGAAAATAGAGCTATGTAAAACTTAAGAGTGGGAATAGGGGAAGGAGGAGGAGAAAGGGTTGGAGTATAGATGGGAAGTGTCTCTATGTTCCTAAATCTGTACATATGAAATACATGAAACTTGTATAACTTAATTCAATAAAAAATTTCAAAAAAGATGAATTCTCCCCCAAATCTATCAACAAAGTTAATACGATTTACATCAAAACATTACTAAACTCTTTTTAGTAGAACTTAACAGACTGAATTTTATTTGGGAATGCAAAGGGAGAAAGCAATGTGAATGAAGACAGGTTTTAGATTATCTGTGTCACTAAAGAAAGAAGCCCAAGAAGGGGAAAGATAGAGAACAAGGTGGAGAAAAGAATTTGGACATAACGGAAAGACATTAAGTTACAGAACTAAAACTATGTGATTTAAAATACTGTTATAAAGCTGCTGTATTCAAGTCCCTGAGGTGTCAGCAAAGAGATAAGCAGACTGAAAATGCAGACTAGCAAGTTCATAAGTTTGTACGTATAGGAACACGATCAGCAGATTATCAACAGAAGTGACCATAAAAGTAATAGTATCAGGGGTGGGTATTGTGGTGCAGCAAGTTAGGCCACCACTTGGAATACCCACATTCCCTATCAGAGTGCCAGTTTCAGCCCTGGCTCCTCCCCTTGCAATCCAATTTCCTGCTAATACATCTAAGGAGGCAGAAGATGATGTGTTACTGGTTGGACCCCTGCAACACACTGGTAGATCCAGATGGATTCTAGGCTCTTAATCTGCACTCAGTCCTGGCTGTTGGCACGTGAACCAGAAAATGTAAGCTCTTTCTTTTCTCTCTCTCATGCTCTCTTATTCTACCCTTGAAACAGATGAACAAACATTTTTTTAACTTGGAAATATCTTTTGTTTCTGCTTTGAACAAGAAAAGTTTTCAGATGGGGGGTACACTGCATACTTGGGCATGAACAAGATTTTTACATGCCATATCTGACAAGGAGGAAAAGCATTAAAACTTGCACAATTATCAACGAGATGAATTAACAGCTTAAGGCAAAAATTCTGTTCTTTTGAGTGATATTTTTCTGTTACCATCAGTAAACCTGGGTTGTGTTACCAAAGCAATTAGTTTGAAATATTGATTTGAGCAGCAGAGAAAGAATAAATGAAGAGACAGAGACAGACATGCAAACAGAAAGTTTTTATCTACTTGTTCACTCCTCAATTGACTCTAACAGCTGGGAATGGGCTCAGTTGAAGTGAGGCACCAGGAACTCAATCAAGTTATCCCATGCAAGTGGCAGGAACACAATTCCTTGAACCATCATGACTATCTGCCATGGTCAGATAGTCAGATGCTGGAATCAAGAGTCAAAGTTGGGTGCTGAGCCCAGGTACTCCAATGTGGGACATCAGTATCCTAACCAATGACTTAACCATCAGGCCAAATGCCTATCCCAATCCAGTTGACTTTTGGGGTGTAAGACCATATCAACACTCTGGGCTTAAGGATGTCAAGTCTACAATGATGGCATCAGGAAAAGGGGAATTCATGCAGCTTGATCTCCCAACACTTTAAGGCTTCTGGGCCCAAGTGGATAACATAGAAGAATTACAATAGTGGAGAGAGTGCAATCTCGGGAATGTTAGGGAGAAAACTGTAGTGGAAATTCCATGCAAATTAGAGGGAAGCCGTGGACCTACATGGAGGGTGTGGATACTTAGCCTGAACTTGAATACAACTCAGGACCCCACCAGCCAAGAGCCTCAGAACCAGCTTTGGAGAGTGAGGTGAGACCAGACTGCAGCAGCCCAAGCCACTGGGGATATTGCTTTGGGGAGAGGCTGATGTGAGTCCAGTCTGGGACCCTGTAAGGGACAGGATACCTGCCAGCCTAGAGGGAAAAAGGGGGACCATTTCTCTGTCCCCATCTGCCTGGGAGAGGGTAGGTACCATTTTGGACATACATAACAGCTGTGATGGCTTGAGTCTGCATGCCCTTCAACCAGACAAAGGAGACGCCTGAGTCTATTGGGAGGCCTGGAAGGGGGCTGGGCACCCACACAGAACTTTGAGGTGCTCCCAGTCTTCCAACACATGACAGGCTCTGGGACCCAAACTGCCTGGGCAGAGTACCCACAGGCAGCTGGTTCAGGGAGCATCTCACCTCTGTGGATGGGACAGACTGGTGAGATGGAGTGGATCCTCTGTGCTCCGTGACTGTGGGAGCCCAGTGTCCTGGAACTGGAAACAATGTGGCTGCATGTGAGGGTGCAGGGTGTGGCTGGGTCTCCACACAGTCACTGTGGGTGACTCCACACACTCAGGGCTCCCTGATGGCCAAGAATGGGTAACTGCAGTGGGATCCCAGCTCAGAATGAGGACTGCACAGATCCTTTGTGGTTCCTGGGGCAGCATGGATGAGTATTAATTACCCACTGTGGGCTAGCATCTGGGCATTGGTCACCTTGGAGGAGAGGAGGTGAAGGGGTAACTATGCCACTAGAGCTAATCAACCCTCCACTCAGATTAAAAAAACAAAAAACAGGAGATACACTATGCCCACCTTGGGTATCACCCTGAATACTCCCCCAATCTGGAGCACTGAACTGGTCCACCCACTGTGGAAGACAGCTGACTAATTCAATTTGCAGCTAATTGATATGTGAGTGTGTAGCACTTCCTGGTTTCCCACATGAGTGCAAGGGCCCAAGGACTTGGGCCACATTCTACTGCTTTCCCAGACCACAGCTGAGAGCTGGATAGGAAGAGGAGCAGCCAGGACTAGAACCGGTGCCCATATGGGATGCCAGCACTTCAGGCCAGGGCGTTAACCCACTGCACCACAGCACGGGCCCCTTAACAAGGCATTTAAGACTGTTTGGGATCCCAACATTCCAGATGTTCAAGTCTGGCTCTGCTTCCTGTTAATGTGCACCCTGGGAGGCAACAGCTGATGGTTCAAGCACCTGTGTCTTTGCCACTCACATTGAGTCCTAGGCCTCTAGCTTCGGCATTGCCCCGTCTGGCAATTGCAGGATGGAGAGAAAACTAGCAGATAAAGATATCACGTACCCTCGCTCTAGCTCAAGCTCTCACTCTCACTCTCGCTCTTGCTCTCCTTTTCATGTGCACACTCTCACTCTTGCTCTCCCTCTCAGCTTTCAAATAAATGAGAAACCTTTGGGGTTTTTCTCTTGTTTGTTTAATTCATTTATTTATTTGTGAGGCACAGTTAGGGAGAGAGAGGTTTGCCATCTGCTGGTTCACTCTTGCAATGGCCACAGTGGCCAGGGCTGGGCCAATTCGAAGCTGGGAGCTTCTTCCAGGTCTCCCATGTGAACATAGGACCCCAAGCACTTGGGCCATCTTTCACTGCTTTTCTAGACCAGTAGTACAGAAGTGGATGGGAAGTGGAGCAGCCAGGATATGAACCGGTCCCACAGGCAGAGGCTTAACCTACTACACCACAGTGCCGACCCTTATTTTTTTGTTTTGTTTTTTTACAAAAAAGAAATGGGTGAAGAATGGTAATGATCTCGCACTCTTGACAAGAGGTATATAAGCATAAACAAGAGACCCATGGAGGAATCTTTCCCAGCACTGATAGGTCCTTCAGGGAGGAATCAAATTCAACAATGCAGCACCTCATATGGTTTCAATAGGATTTGGTTCCCATAACTCCCAGCAGACATTTAAGCCTGAAAGTCTCATGTTAATGGTTAATGGACTACTGTTAGTGGATTAAAAGTGGAGAGTTGGGCTGGCGCTGTGGCACGGAGGGTAAAGCCGCTGCCTGCAGTGCCAGCATCCCATATGGGCACCAGTTCGAGACCCAGCTGCTCCATTTCCAATTCAGCTCTCTGCTATGGCCTGAGAAAGCAATGGAAGATAGCCCAAGTCCTTGAGCCCCTGCACCCGTGTGGAAGACCTGGAAGAAGCTCCTGGCTCCTGGCTTCAGATCAGCACAGCTCCAGCTGTTGAGGCCAACTGGGGAGTGAACCAGCGGATGGAAGACTTTTCTCTCTGACTCTCCTTTTCTATGTAACTCTGACTTTCAAAGAAAATAAATAATTCTTAAAAAAAAAAAAAAAGTGGAGACTTGATCTAATTATAGCATCTGGGAGTTAAGCTTGTTGAGAGGTCTTTAGGTCATTGCGGTGTTGCCCTGGAAGTTAATTCTTATGAGACGATTAGTTGTAATG
This sequence comes from Lepus europaeus, assembly GCF_033115175.1. Classification (NCBI taxonomy): domain Eukaryota; kingdom Metazoa; phylum Chordata; class Mammalia; order Lagomorpha; family Leporidae; genus Lepus; species Lepus europaeus. The sequence continues at coordinate 207,387 of NW_026909031.1, forward strand.
GCCAAGCATCCTCTCTCTACTTCTGGGCTTCCATGTAATCAATCTTCTGCCATCCTCTGGCTTCACCATATGCCTGAACCAAGAGGGCCTCCCTAGTCTAGGACTACAAACCTCCAAACTCTAAGTCAAAACAAACCTTCCTTCCTTCCTAAAAAGTTTTCAGGTAATTTAAAGTAACAAAAAGCAGGTAATATAATGCTGTAACCTGAACTTGTAACAACTATTAGTAAAACACATTCCAAAATTTTAACTTTGTTCCCTAAATTTAAAGCTACAATGATTGAAGCCATTGACGCTTCTGGTTAACCATAACAAACTAGACATGAATACTTCCATAACCTCCAAAACACAATAAAAATAACAAAATATAAAAAGAATAGGAACCACCAAGGGCAAGAGTAGAAGAGAAAGGTCAACATATTTTTGGAAGAGGACAAAAGTGTATTAACAGATTCAGAAGAGCAAAGGAAGCCACAATCTAAATCCCTGGAGAAAGCAATACTGAAAAGGAAAGAGCTGACACAACCACAGAGAGCACCAGAAACAAATCATGAACTTGAAACACCAACTAAAAAACATGAAAGGTGTGAGTTAAAGAATGCAAACAATAAGGGATTCAATTAAAAAAAAAACAGCATTAAAAAAGGTAAACAATGTGTTCTTGATTCTCTGATACAAGAATGTCAGCACAAAGACACAACTCAATCAGTGTAGGAGAGTGGAGGTTTCCTGTCTGAAGTCTGACTCTGGCTGGGGTCATCCAATAATTATTTTTGCTGGGGAGGCAGGGTGGGGTACTGCATGACTGAATAAGGCCCAGTAGTAAGTAAGTATCTTGGGCACCCATACCTGTTTAAATTCAGTTTTCAATATTTCACTCCCCAACATAAACAAAAACAAAGGATCATTAAACACTTAAAGAAAACAGTGTAAAAGACTATATAAAGGTTAACTAAATGAGAGGTAAATACACAATGAGCTAAAGAATACTGCAATTAATAACTTCCAAAAGAAAAGATAGTTATCTTCATGAAGCAAGACTATAAAAAGGAGAACCAAAAAGGGCTGTCAGAAATTAAAAACCAGAGAGAAGAAAAATATATAAATAAATATATAATTTGGAAACTAGTTGAAAAAATTTCCCTAAAATATAACAAAGATATAAAGATTAAATGTCAGGAAAAAGAAAAAAAAAAAAAAAAGAAGAAGAGGACCCACCCAGAAAGTCCAAATAACAATTCAAAGGAGATTATAAAGAAAAAACATACGGGTAAGCATTGTGGCACAGTGGGTTAAGTACCACTTGTGACACCCACATCCCTTATCAGAGTGCCAGTTCCAATCCTGGCTCCAGATTCAGCTTCCTGATACTGCATCCTGGGAGGTGGCAGATAATGGCTCAACTACTTGGGCCCCTTTCACTTACATGGAAGAACTTAATGGAGTTCTGGACTCCTGGCTTCTCCTGGCCCAGCACTGGCTGGTTGTGGGCATTTGGAAAGTGAACCAACAGATGGCAGAAATCTATCTCTATCTCTCTCCCTCTCCTCTCTCCCAGTTTGTCCCACTACCTTTCAAGTAGATGAAAATAAATAAATAAAAATTTTAAAGAGACAGAAGGAACATAGAAAACATAAGGGAAAGAATTACTAAAGCCAATAGTAAAAAGAAAGTTCCTAAACTGAAGGTATCAAGCCTTTAGATTAAAAAGATCCAAGTTCCTATCCAAATAAATGAAAAAATAATTCAGATATCATCATTCAATTTCACAGTACCAGGACTGAGGAATGGGAATCGCAAAGAACAAAAAGATGCATAAAAACAATCAGAAACCAAAATGGAATCAGGCTTCTCAGAAGCAACTTTGGAAGCTAAAAGGTAATATACCTTCAAAATCCTGATGAGAAATTTTCCAACCTTGAACTGTATACAAAGGCAAACAACTCAAGTATAACACTATAATGGAGACATTTTCACACAACCTATATATTTTTTGCATAAAGATATAAATTAACTGACAATAATAACCCAGTGGTAGACAGAAGGAAAAGAGCATATGAGAGCAAAGTTTTGTATACTATTGAAATTAACTTCTTATTAATCCCAATTAGATTGTTTTAAGATAAAACAGTAATTACCATTCACAAGGAAACCATAAAGAAAAGAACTCAAAAAGATACAGGAAAAAGAAACATAAGAGAATTTAAATGGTACACCTGCAGATATCTACTTAACACAAAGAAGGTTGTAATAGAGAAATAGAGGAACAACAACAACAACAAAATGGAACAAATAGCAAGGTGGTAACGTAAATCCTGATTTATTGTAATTACATTAAATATAAATGCAGAAAATAATCCAATCTAAAGGCAAAGAATGGAAGAATGAATTTTTTGAAGTGATTAAACTATATACTATCTTCAACAGGCACACTTTAGATTAAAACACATAGGATTAAAGTAAAAGCAGGGGAAAAGTTATATCATCCACACAACAACCATAAAAAATCTAGAACAGCTTTACTAATGTCAGAAAAGAGACTTTCACTACAAACTCCTATCAGAGCAACACAAATGCAAATATGCTCAAGAAAACACACACAACCCAATTCCAGCAACATATGAAAAGGATTATACACCACTATCAAAGGAGATTTACCTCAGGAATGCAAGACCTGCTTAACATCCAAAAATCAATTAGTATAACACCATTTTAAAAAAGAGCAAACACGGAGTCCTTGCTACTAGACTTGGCTCCCCGCTGCGTCTGATTGTCTCCGGGATCCGGAGGCTGGGGAACGGGTGAGTGGCACACTTACCTTTCCTTGGACCCAGTCCATCCTGTACGGGTGGACTAAGACCCTGCATCTGGCGCCCAACGTGCGGCAGGAACAGTTACTTTTCGGCCGAGGCTAAGCGGTCTCTCAGGGTAAGTGAAACCTTAGTATGGTTTATGCAGTTTCGTCCCAAAAGGACCTGGCCTTAAAGGCCTTACGCTATATGTTAAAAAGTGTCTGGGTAGCTGTCATAACCTTGGCCCTTTGGATTCAGAAGGCCAATCTCTTTTCTTGGATGCAAAAGGTAAAAAAAAAAAAAAACACAAAAAGAGCAAACACAGTAAGAGCAGGTGGACAAAATCCAATACCCTTTCATCCTGAAAATACTCAACAAAAATTGGAAGAAAATTTCCTCAAACTGATAAAAGATATTTATTTAAAAACTCACAGTAAACAACATGCATCATAGCATGCTCTCCTCCTAAAATCAGGATGTCCACTACTGCCACTTTGATTCAGCAGCAGGTGATGGCTAGAATAGTTGGGTCCCTGCCACCTATGTGGGAGATGCAGATTGAGTTCCTAGCTCGTGGCTTTGGCCTGTTCCAGCCCTGACTACTGCAGGCATTCGGGGAGTAAAGCAGATGGGAGATTCTCTCTAACAGACACTCCTCCCTCCACAGGAGCTATACAAATGACCAATGTGCACATGAAAAGATGTTCAACGCCATTACAAACGCATATCAAAACCACATTACCCACTTCAATGAGTATATTTAACAAAGAGACACTAGTTGTTGGTAAGGACATGGAGAAATTGGTAAGTATAATAATGAGGCCACTTTGGAGAAAACATTCTGACATATCTTCAGAAGTTTACAGACTTACCCTATGACCTAGCAATTTGACGCCTAGAAATACCTGAGAGAAATTAAAACAAATATGTACAAAAACTTGTACACAAATATTCACTGCAGCATTATGAATAAAATATGAAAAAAACAAATATCTAGGAACTTCTGAGCACAAAAAAAATATTATTCACCAATTAAAAATTACTGAAATATGCCAGAATGTGGAAAAAAGTCAAAAATATTAGCTTAAGTGGAAAAAGCCAATCACAAAAGACCACATATTGCATGATTACATTTTACCCAGAATAGGCAAAACCACACAGACATAAAGTAGATTGATATCTGACAAGGATTAAGAGAGAAAAGAATAAGGAGTAACTAATGGGTATGTGGTTTCATTTTTTAGGGGCATGAATATGTTCAAAACTTGGATAATGGTGATGGTTGCACAACTCTAGAATTAAACTAAAAATCAATGAGTTACACAAGTTAAAAGAGTAAATTTCAAGATATTTGAATTCTAGCTCAATAAATCTATTAAACAAAACTATGTTGCAGGGCCCACACTGTGGCGTAGCAGGTTAACCTGCCATCTGCAGTGCCGGAATCCCATACAGGCACCGGTTTGAGACCCAGCTGTTCCACTTTCAATCCAGCTCCCTACTAATGTACCTGGGAAAGCAACAGAAGATGGTCCAAGTGCCCGGGGCCCCTGCCACCCATCTGGGAGACCCAGAGGAAGCACCTGGCATCCATGGCCCAGCCTTGGTCATTGCAGCTCTCTGGGGAGTAAAGCAGCGAATGCAAAATCTCAATCTCGGTCTCTCTCTCTCTGTAACTCTGCCTTTCAAATAAATACATAAGTCTTGAAGAAAAAAAACAACTACATGCAATATACTGAGACAAATAAAGAATAGATAAAACAATAATGGACTTCAGGGGTCAGTGTTTTAGCTCAGTAGGTTAAGCTTCAGTGAACCCTGCTTCCCACTTGGAAATGCTGGTTCAAGTCCTGGGTGCTCTGCTTCCAATTTGGCTTCTTGTTAATGCACCTGGCAAGTCACAGAAAATAGGCCAAGTATTTGGGCCCATGCCACCAACGTGGGAGACCAGGCTAAAGTTCCTGGCTCCTGGTTTAGGCTTTGCTCAGAGTTCGCTGTTGCAGCCATTCAGGAAGTAAACCCACAGATGGGAGATTGACTGACTCTTTCAAATAAGTATATCTTGTTTAAAAAAATAAATAATGGACCTTACCATGGATAAAAGTTAAAACAAAACAGAAGACACTACTGGTTTGTGCCAGATGCTCCTGTACATGACCCATGTCTACACCCAGGAAGCTGTTATTTAGAAATTTCATTGGCACTTCTAAGAAAATGACAGCAGCTCTAGAAAGGGCCTACCAAGCATATAACAGACATTAAACGTTTGTTCACTTCCCTCCATGCAGTCTCCTTCCCCCAACCCATGTAACTCACTGTTCTTGCTTACTACAGTGGACGTGCCTTCCACTTGTCAAAAATGACAATGTCTTTCACCTATTCCAGCTTCTACTTTTCTCAAGTCACCTATTACAATACCAAACTAAAGTCTCAAGTAGTCCCAGTACCACCCAACTGCTCTAAATTTTCCAAGAAAGAATTTCTCTGCCCTCCAACTATACCATCAATCTACCTAAAAGACATAAATTCTTTTTTTTTTTTTTTGACAGGAAGAGTGGATAGAGAGAGAGAGAGAGAAATGTCTTCCTTTTGCCGTTGGTTCACCCTCCAATGGCCGCTGTGGCTAGTGCATCGCGCTGATCCTAAGCCAGGAGCCAGGTGCTTCTCCTGGTCTCCCTTGCGGGTGCAGGGCCCAAGGACTTGGGCCATCCTCCACTGCACTCCCGGGCCATAGAAGAGAGCTGGCCTGGAAGAGGGGCAACCGGGACAGAATCCGGCGCCCCAAACGGGACTAGAACCTGGTGTGCCGGCGCCGCAAGGTGGAGGATTAGCCTGTTAAGCCACGGCGCCGGCCTAAAAGACATAAATTCTATTTCCAACTCCCAACCTATGAAAAATGTTTTAGATTTTTTTTTTAATTACATCATGTTAATCATTCAGATTTGTCCAAAACTCATAATTTAAAACTATTCAAACAGATTTTACTGACACAGCCTTTTTTTGTTTTCTTATTCTTTCTTATTTGGCTGTCTTTTCACGTTATTTTAAGTGACACGCTAAAAACTACACATATTTATGGGGTGCCACGTGATGTTCTGAAACATGTATATATTTTCTAATGTCCAAAGCAGAATAAACATATCTATTTCCTCAAACATTTACTACTTCCTTATGGTGAAAACGTTCAAAATTCTTTTTTCTAGCTTTTTTAGAATAACACACAGTAGGGGCCAGCACTGTGGCACAGCAGGTTAAGTCGTCGTCCACAGTGCCAGCATCCCATATGGGTACCGGTTTGGATCCCAGCTGTTCCATTTCTGAGCCAGCTCCCTGCTAATGTGTCTGGGAAAGCAATGGAAGATGGCAGAAGTCCCTGGGCCCCTGCACCCATGTGGAAGACCCAGATGAAGTTCCTGGTTCCTGGTTTCAGCCTGACTCAGCACCAGCTGTTGCAGCCATTTGTGGAGTGAACCAGCAGGTAAAGATCTGTCTCTCCCTCTCTGTAATTCTGACTTTCAAATAAATACATGAATTAAAAAAAAAAAAAAACAAAACACAGTACATTATTGTCTTCTATAGTCACTTTACAAATGCCTTAGAACACCAGAACCTCTTACTCCTATCTATCACTTAGTACACATTAAGCAACTTTTCCCCCATCCCTGCTTCTCCCTCTACTCTCCCCAGCCTCTGGTAACCACCATTCTACTCTCAACTCCTATGAGATCAACTATTTTGATTCTACATGAGTGAAATCATGCAGAACTTGACAACGAACTTCCAAAGTATTATCTCTTCTAAACCTTACTACTGCAAATAACTATTATTTGTCTGTTTGCTTCAATACCTTATTAGCTTTAAAATTTTGAACCACAAGATCTTGGTTAAAGATGAAGTCTTATAAAGTAAAACCCTTTTGTGCTTTAATAAATCACATATTTAATAAAGTGAATGTGAGGCTTTGTTGTACAAAGCTGCAAGACACTTTTTCGGGAAAGTACTTAGGAAAAGAATGCAAAAGGGAAGGAGGAAGGGTGAAAACAATCGGAAATAACCAGAAAAACATACTTACAGCCTCAAACTGCAAGTGGCTATCCTTCAAGAAACTCTGAATTTTGTCCTTGGGTAAAATACTAAACCGAAATCGGAGGAGATCCATTTCTTGTTGAATGAACCAGCGTCTAAGATCCTCACTGAAATGGACACAGGGAAATTAGAAGAATAAATTAAAAATGCAACAATTATTAAATATGAGAAATTTTTATGAAAATTTCAAATACACGCAGGATACCAACAGATTACAGTTTTACCACATATCACAATCTTCCAGGGATGTGTTGGGTACGAGGTAGAGGAGTGTATGAACATCAAATTAAAATTAAAGGGGCCAGCGCTGTGGCACAGCAGGTTAAAGCACCGGACTAAAGCACAAGCATCAGCTTCCTGTTAATCTACACCAGGGAAGGCAGATGATGGCAACTCCCTGGGTCTCTTCCACCCATTTGGGACACTGCATTGAGTTCTAGATTCCTGGTTTCAGCCTGGCCAGCCCTGGCTGTTACAGACAATTTGCAGAGCAAATCAGCAAATGGAAGATTTTTCTGTCTGTCTCCATCTCTCCCTCAAATAAAGTTTAAAATAATAAACATTTTTAAAATCTAAAATACACAAGTACACCTCAATATTTACAAAACTATATTAATGTATAAGGAAAATACATAATGAGTATTATTGTTATACTATAAAAAAAATTACACGACTGACTGTAAAACAAGACTTTTTTAGGTGACTTTCACAGACTGTCAGCAATCCATTTATTGGATAAATTGCATAAACTACATGCTACTTTATAAAATAAAAATTGTAGGAACACAGCTGATAATTCCTCAACTATTATATTAGAATAATAAGCAATTCAAGATTTTTACATGATTAACCTATTAATCAAAAGAAATAGTCATAGCTATATCATTGGGCCAAAATTAATATGGGGGATATGGGACACGAAGTCATCATTAAAAAAAAAAAAGTATTAACCCCTTTTCCCTCTAGGTGGCACTACTGACTTACCCATTCATCTCATATTCTAAAAGCCTATATCAAGTTCAAGTGTGCATTTGATTGTTTCTTATAATAGTTATATTTTTAAGAAAATTTTTAAAAGTCCCTCATCATAAAGAAATCTCTTCCAATTTTAACTCTCAAAGAATCTTTCCCATAAAATTTAAAGTGTTAGAGCAGGCATTCTGGCATAGTGGCTTAAGCTGCCACTTGCGACATGCACATCCCTTACTTGCATACCATACATGCCACATCACAGTGCCAGTTTGAGCCCTGGTAATGCATCCTAGAAAGCAGCAGATGATGGCTCAAGTGCTTGGGCCCCTGCTACCGACATGGTAGACCCAGATGGAGTACTAGACTCCTGGCTTTAGCCTAGCCCAGCCCAGGCATTTGGGACATAAACCAGCAGATGGAAGATCTCTCTCCTCCATCCCCATCAATCTATCATTCTGCCTTTCAAATAAACAGACTTTTTTAAAAAAAAAAAAGTGTTTCATCAGGCCAAATTCTACACCCAAAAAAAACCAAAAATTTTCTGTTGAACAACATGTTCCAATTCATTGCCACATCATTCAACTCATGACCCACTGGTTCCTAATGTTACTCTGAATTTTCCTACATGTAGTATAACACATCAATTTTCTCTGCACCAATTTATAAGCCAAGATACAGATACGACTATGAGATATAGATGTATACTTACGACTGGCAATAAGCAAGGCGCAAAATAAAATGAGAAATATGATCTCTTCTTCATGGTTCATATTCATCTTCTAAATTTTCCTTAAAATAATGACCAAAAAAAAAGCATTAGAACGTTAAGTAGTGTAAAGAAATACTAAGTCAGCATAGCATAACCTAATGGTAAAATTTCAAAACCACATTTTTTAAGAGTTATTTATTTATATGAAAGGCAGCTTTACAGTGAGAGGGAGAAACAGAGAGATCTTCCATCTGCTGGTTCACTCCCCAAATCAAATGGCTACATCAGCTGGGGCTGGGCCAGACTGAAACCAAGAGCTTCATCCGAGTCTCTCACATGGGTACAGGAGCCCAAGGACTTGGGTCATTTTCCACTGCTTTCCCAGGGCATTAGCAGAGAACTGGTTTGGAAGTGGAGAAGCCAGGACTTGAACTGACGCCCATATGGGATGCCAGTACTGCAAAAATAATGCACTAATGCCAGCCCTTCAAAAACACATTTCTTAATGATGCTTTCCAGGCTCATCAACAGTTTACTTAAATTGACAGCTGAAGTGACCTCCACAAAACCTTCCCCCATTTTCTTCCTATTAACTCCTCTCTGCTCAGTTTCTTTCTTCAGCCTATACCCAGTGGACTTTCCACTTCAAACACTTTTATGTCAAAAGTCAAGTACCTTAATTTCAACCATCTAGCAAAACCTAGCTAGATTCTAGACTACTCTATAGCTATACCATGCAATCCTCAATCATCATGTACTCTCAAAATGTTGGAAGAAAAATGTATACAAAATTATGGAAACTTGGAATATAAACTTCATGGTCTCTAATCTCAGTTGAACTCTTACCAATGTCAAGCAATCCTTTTCAAGTCCACAACACTTAACAATTAACAAGCCTTGACCACATTTACTAGGTAATACACAGTATTCTAAGTATTTTTAATGTATCAATCCTTTCAATCTCTTCAAAAAACCATGTGATGTGAAACATTAGTATTAATGATAAGGAAACTGGAGTGAGCATTTAGCCTAGAGGTTAAGCTACTGGTTGGGACACCATATCGGATAACAGAGTGACCAGATTCAAATCCTAGTTCTAATCTCAATTCCAGACCGCTAATATGCAGTCTAGGATAGAGTAGGTGATGGCTCCCTGCAATTCTTATGGAAGACTTGGATCAAGTTCCTGGCCATCCAGCTCAGGCCTGGCATTGCAGATATTTGGAGAAAGAACTAGCAAATAAGAGCTCTCCTGACTCTCAAAAAAAAATTTTTTTTTCGTCTTTAAATTTCACTAAAGATGAGGAAACTGAGGCACAGAGGGGTTACTAAGTTATTAAAGGTCACCGAGCTTATAAACAGCAGAACTGGGATTTGACAATCATCTCTTTCCTTATTTCTTAGAAAAGCTGCCCCTATCACAGCACATCTTCCTCCTCTCTCTAAAGTTGATTTCATCTACTTTACAGAAAATCAGAGCCACCAGGCAGACTCCTTCAGTCCCAAGCTTCTGCATCCTCATGTTGTGTTACGTTTCTATCCATCTCCATGGACAAAGCATCTCTCCTTCCTCATACATGAAGCTAATCACCACACCTAAACTCTCCAACCCATGTGCTTTTATGTCTTAAGGAACCTGATTTATCAAATATTCACGGTATCTTTAAGTTCTCCTACTCTTCTTTCTATTCTAGATCTTTCTGTTCAGCCTATAAACACAATTGTTTCTCTTGTCACGTGTGTGTGACGTGTGTGTGTGTGTATCCCCTCTATATTCTGCCCTATTTCTCCCATCTTTTCAGTTAAACATCTTAAAATACTACATATTCCACATTCACGTTTCCACTTCTCTTCTCCAACCACTATCATTGTTCTGGTTTTTGACTCTACGTACAATGACCTTCATAACCACTAAGTCAAATGGACACAATACAACTCATCTCACACAATCTATCTTAAGGTTTTGAAACTGTGTGGTTAAGAGTACCACCACAGAAACAAAATGTCCAGATGCCAATCTTGATTCCATCACTTACCATCATAGGAAACTGAGCAAGTTACTGAACTAATCAGTAACTAACATAGTCCCCTCATCTGTAAAATAGGGACAATAACAGTATCTACCTTAAAAGACTGTAATCTGGATTACATATATTAATATGTAACAGAACAAAGTCTTATATATAGTAAACATAAATGTCTGCTGTTGTGATTTCTATATTATCAGTATTAATATTATGATCACGATGATTGAAGCCCAGCCTTCCAGGGCTTCTATAGGACCGCTATCCTAGTCCATCTCCTACTTCTCAGGGAGCTTCCTCTCAACTCCCTTCCCAGTCTCCTTTAAGTCCATTGCACATTAAATATTGGTATTCTTCATACCTGTCTCCACTATTTTTGCTTCTCAAACATTTTCCTAGGGTACCCTCACCTAATCTTAATGATTCCAACCTTTCCCTCATCTATACTCCCTCTACCTATGTTTTCTAAGTCCAGACCTGCATCCAGCAGACACTTTTTTTTTTTTTTTTTTGACAGGCAGAGTGGACAGTGAGAGAGAGAGACAGAGAGAAAGGTCTTCCTTTTTGCTGTTGGTTCACCCTCCAACGGCCGCCGCGGTAGGCGCGCTGCTGCCGGCACACCGCGCTGTTCCAATGGCAGGAGCCAGGTGCTTCTCCTGGTCTCCCATGGGGTGCAGGGCCCAAGCACTTGGGCCATCCTCCACTGCACTCCCTGGCCACAGCAGAGAGCTGGCCTGGAAGAGGGGCAACCGGGACAGGATTGGTGCCCCGACCGGGACTAGAACTCGGTGTGCCGGCGCCACAAGGCGGAGGATTAGCCTATTAAGCCGTGGCCAAAGCCTCAGCAGACACTTTCACAGGCACCTCAAACTCATGTCTAGAACTGAACTCAACAACTTTCTTCTACAACTAGCTTCCCCTCCTGTACGTCACATCTCAAAATATCACCACCATACGCCTACCTGTCCTAACTGGAAATCTGGGTGTCAATCACAGTCTCCCTTTTCCTCTGCAATCAGTCACTAAAGTCTAGTGATTCTACTTTTCAACCTCTCTTCAGTTGGTCCCCTTTCATTTGGTTCACATTCCCACCACATCCAAGCTCCTAACTGGTTTCCCTCCTATCAGACATGACCCTGTCAATATGCTATTGACAGTCAACTTCCCAAATCAAAATCTGATCACATCTGTCAAGTCGTAGTTCCAGCACTACTTCCTCTGGTAAAGCCTTCCCAAGCCTCTCCAGTCAGCTGGGTAAATAATGTTTGTACTCTGAAAGATCCTGAAGTACACATCTAATAACAGCACCCACCATCCTGTATGGCACAATGTCTACAGATCTCTAGAGGGTAGAAGCCATGATGCTACTGAGAAGTCCACCATACTATATCATCAGACTACACATCAAATACCCGTAGTAGACAGTAGGTACCTTCAGGCAGTCTACACTACATTAGTCTTTATAAAAGTTCTGTGCCTCGTACAAGACCTTTTTTACAGCTGACACATACTAACTGAAGGAAATCTTTTTCCTCGTTTACTTACTCTATAGGAGAACTTGACCTTCCGAATCTCAGCTTCCAGCTTACTCTGGTATTGCTCAGTTCCTTTCACATAGCTCACACCAAGATTTTCCACTGTCTTGAGCACTTACAAAAAGATGAAAAGAAAAAGTTAAAATGCAAGATAATTTTTTTAAAATTAAATGCAGGACAAAATCTATACATAGCAATTCTGCAATTACGTGTTTATAGAACATAACAAGTGACAAAGTCTTATTCTCGGTAAGTACAATACACAAGCTACAATCATGCATCAAATAATGATAAACACTCTGAGAAATGCTTCATTAGACAATTTTGTTGTTAGACAAAAATCATAGTGTACTTTAAAAAAAAAATTATTTGAAAGGCAGAGTTACAGAGAGAGAGGGAAAGACAGAGATCTTCCATCCACTGGTTCACTCCCCAAATGGCTACAATGGCCAAGGCTGGGCCAGGCCAAAGCCAGAAGCTTCATCAGCGCCTCCCACATGGGTGCAGAGAACCAGGTACTTTCCACTGCTTTCCCAGGCACATTAGCAAGGAGCTGGATTGGAAGTGGAGCACAAACCATTGTCCTCATGGATGCCAGTGTCCCAGGCAGCAGCTTTACCCACTATACCACAACACTGGCCCCCACAGTATACTTAATGTGAACCAAGACACCTATAACATAACGTGGTGATATAATCCTATCACTGTATACGCAGTCCACCACTGGTCAAAGCATTACTTAGTGCATGACTATATATACAAGTATGTTTCCAAACGGATATCCTCTACCTGTGTTACAGAACACATTCATGTCCTACCACATAATCTAACACCAAGGATTCTCAATCCAGGAAAAGGGAAGAACAGTGATCACCACTGCACTGAGCCTCTGTTGTTGAGGAATAGAAAAGTGTGCCAGCAGAGGCTGGCATCCCATATGGGAGCATCCCATATGGAAGCCAGTTCGAGTCCCAGTTGCTCCACTTCTGTTCCAGCTCCCTGCTAATAGCCTGGGGAAGCAATGAAAGACAGCCCAAGTGCTTGGGCCCCTGCACCCACATGGGTGACCTGGAAGAAACTCCTGGCTTCCGACTGGCCCAGCTCTGGCCATTGCAGACATCTGGAGAGTGAACCAACAGATGTAAGACCTCCCTCTCCCACTCCTTCCTCTCCTTCTCCATCTTCTCCCTTTCCCTCTCTCTCTCTGTAACTCTGCCTCTCAAATAAATAAATAAATCATTTAAAAAAAAAAAAAAGTGAGCCAGGATGGAAAACAAATTAAGCATCTTTGTCTGCTTGCTTCAGGTGGAGCTACCTATTGGGTAGTCTGCTTTATTTAATCAACAAAGATCCATCAGAAAAAACCTGCCCTTCCTTCCCTGATGAAGCAAAGGAGAGAACACAATATGGCTATTGATGAAGCAGAGGCATCCAGTCACCCAAATGAACTATCATGAATACAGGCTGCATGCTTTCAAAGGTGCCTAAAACCTCTTAGTCAGACTAATTCTTCTCAAGGCTTTTTTTTAAGATTTATTTATTTATTTGAGAGGCAGAGGCAGAGAGAGAGGGAAAGAGAGAGAGAGGTCTTCTTTCCACTGGTTCACTCCCCAAATGGCCACAATGGCCAGAGCCAGGCCCATCCAGAGTCAGGAACCAGGAGCTTCCTCTGGACTCCCAGCTGGGTGCAAGGGCCCAAACTCTTAGGCCAGCCTCCACTGCTTTCCCAAGATATCAGCAGGGAGTTGGATCAGAAGTGGAGCAGCCAGGACTCAAACTGGTATCCACATGGGATGCCGGTGCCACAGGCAGAGGCTTAATCAATTATGCAACACCACCAGCCCCTCTTGAGGCATCGTTGAATTCAGGAATGAAAAACCTAATAATCTCCTGAGCATAAATCCATGTCCCACAGACACCTCCTTATTATGCTATCCAAATTAATTATCTCCCTGTCTTCCCCATCTCCATTAGCAGACTTTCCATCCACTAGTACATCCAAGCAGGAACCTCTACCCAGCACCTGCCCCCTCACTCCTACACCTCCAATACCTCCTCAGTATTCCTTTTAATCTCTGCCTTTCCATCATTGCTGTTATTACCTTAGATCAGATTCTTACCACATCACTGCGTGTCAATCCCAAGAACACCTTATCAATCACCACCTTAATCCTTATGAAGCATCTGAAACTGTTAGGCTTTTTAAAACCCTTTCTTCCTTGCCTTTATTCTTTCATTCAACAAGCAGGTACTGAATGCTCCCTCTCTGCATTAAAAGTTCTTACCCTGTCCCTCTAAAAATGGGACATTATCTCACGTCTCCTTCCAATTTTCCCACAAGAATATTTTGGAAACACTGATAGTATTTTGGTTTCAATTCATGCCTTGCTCCTACCTTTCTTCCATCAATACACAAAGGTTAAATAAGCCCTAGTACACCTTATACTCCAATACTAATTAGTGGTTTCATTACAAAAAAAAAAAAAGACCTTTAATTATCCATACTTCTCCATCCACCTTGAACTCGTCACTGCTCTCTAACACGACACTCTCTTTCCCGTCTCTAAGCTTTAGTAAACGCCGTTATCTCAACTTGGAAAAAATCCTTCACTTCTCTGTTGGAAAAATTTCAGCTCATCATCAAGATCCAAATTCCACTCAGCTTCTTTGAGAAGCCTGACTAAATCAGACTAAGTCAATCACTCCCACTTCCATGCCTTAATAGCACTACTATTCACTTTTACTAGAGCAAAATACTGAATTATGACTATTATTTCGTATGTCTCCTTACTGTAATACATCCCCAGTGAGGAATTACATTATTTACCCCAAAATCCCTGCCCTCTAGAACATAATAGCATTTAATAAATACGCACTATACAGTAAATGAATGAATGGCAAGCCCTTAATAACAAATCCTTCAGACATTTTTGAATGTGCTGCTGAATGAAAGAAATAAATTATTTTCATTCATCCCCAAGAAACATAAATGAGCATCTCAAGAACATATATTTTAATTTAAGTATCACTTACATTTAACTCTATCGATAGCCAAGTTTTCAAACTCTATCAAAGATATGTTTTCAGAAGGTGGCTGCAGGTAAAACTGAAGGCTATGAGGGTGGTTACATTCTTCTGGTCACCTGTCAACCTCAGCTTCTTCCTCCGATTTCCTCCAGAAAACTGCATCCTGTTCACTTTGGAAGTATGCACATAAAAAAGGTTAGAACTACCAAAAAATGGAATAGAAAGGGGAACAACAAACAATTCTACAAACACAGAAAAATACTGAAACTGAAAGCATGCACACAATGTTAACAGCAGCTATCCCTGTGTGATGTCTTTATTTTCCGGATTTTCCACAACACAAGCTGAAATAACTTCGTAGCGGGGAGAGGGGTGCCAGGGAAGACGCAGCAGGTGTTCCTGTTAGCGACTAATATTAAAGTCAGGTGATGCCGCCAGCTCACTACAGGTCTGCGACCTTTATAATCGTAAGAGTTAAGACAAGGTTTTATGGGGTCTGCGATCCTGAACTCTCGAGCAAAGCGCGGCTGAGACTGGATGAGACTTAACAAAACCTCACCCTGGGGAAAAGAACTATTTTACAGAACCAGTCGGCAGCTATCTCCCCCAACTCCTGCCGGCTCCTGCGTCTCTAGCCCCCAACTACCAACCAATACCCAATCCGCCCACCCCGCCAGGTCAATCGTTCTGTCCCCAAGGCCCGCAAAACGATCTCCCTTTCTTACCGACTTGCAAGCACAGCTCTCCGTTCTAAATCCCTATGAGTTCGTCTTACCTGCAAGAAGCCAAACTCTCACAAAATCACAGGCAAACGCTGCTCGGTCCAGGTGGCGGGAGATTTTATTTGGAAGAGGAAGCGGAAGTGGCACAGAAGACCCGCCCACCCCGCACGAGCAGTGCGCACGCTCAGTGGGGAGCGCCTGAGGGCTCGGTGTTGCGTCCCTGGTCAATGTTTTCACTCAACTGTTGTGAGCGGATTTTTCCCACATTGCTAGCGGCTCCTCCTATATATGGAGTCAGTAGCATCTGGCGGTTGAAACCGAGATGCTGGCGGCGAAAACTTCCACACGGTAAAGATGGACTCCAGGTAGTTTCTTGGGGACGCTAACACAGCTCCCATCAGTTGAGGACTTCGTGGCGCTCACATCTGCAGGGCAGGGCCTCATCACTTTAAATCTGGGCGAGGAATGGAGAAAGAACGGGCACTGCGCTCCTCTTTGCACCTGGCTCGCTTTAAGTGGCCTTTTTTCGCCCCCTCGTTGAATCCTTCAGCGACCCTATAGGATACGTCATGTTCGTCCCATTTTGTAGATGGGAAAAGTGGCTGAAACATGGTCGTCCGTTTGCGCATCTACGCACCGTATAGGTTTTGTTTCTGATACTGGACCACAACCCGCCTCGGGCCTGTCGCCTGCTCCGATTTACCCCCAGCTCCAGCCCCGCCTTCGTAGGCGCCGGCGAGCGGTGGGTGCGCGCTCAGAAGGCGCTGCGGGGTCTCCGGGAACCGGAGGAGACCCGCGGGCAGGAAGCTCTGGCGGCCTCTCAAGAGTGGACTTCTTTCCTGATGTCCTGCTGCGTGAGAACCTCGCGCGCTGGGCTCGCCTCCTGGCTGGCGGGCAGAATATTTTAGCGCGGGAAGTAAACTTCTCTTGCGGCCTCTAGGAGGCGTGTCTCACCCACAAAAGTTCAGTAAAAGGAGTCCTTGGGAGAGGACTTTGAAAATGTTGAAGTTTCTAGAAATGCAAAGAATATTGAGACAATATCAAGCTTCTAACCACCCACGCAGCACCGGCTAAACTGTGGCTGGCACTGTGTACCACGACCTGTTCTATGGAATTCATGTTCTTATAACTCTATGAGGTAGGTTCCATTGTGAACCCTATTTTATAGATAGGAAAGCTGAAGAAACATGAAGTGACTTCAGGAGGTCACATGGTAACAGAGCCAGGTTCAAGCCCAAGAAGAATATCTCCAGGCACCAAAGCGCAACCATTTCACTGTTCTAATTCCACTAACACATAACAGGCTCCCCTTATTTCTTTCCTCTCTGTATCACGCATATCACCTGTCCCATAGACGACACCTGGAGCCCAGAGTGTAAGAACATTTACCTGAATATCTGATCTCTGGATAGGAAATGAATTTAATATTAAAAAATACAAACAAATCTAAAGATTTGAATATAAAGATATAAAAGTAGGCACCTAAAAAGTTCACAAAAAGTATTTTGCAGTTATCAAACTGAGGAAAAGTTTTATCATAGACATCAAAAAGACCATCAGGATACAAAGAACTTACCTCAATACATCAGGAAAAAAATGTAACACATAGAATGAAAAGAGAAAAATAGATAAGTCATAATGGTGCATAAAGTGTTTTTATCACTGGCAACAAATAAATTTTCCCCTGCAAAATTGGCCAAGATTTCACATTGAAAATAGCATCTCCACCTGTATTGCTCCTTTAAGCCCCCAAGGCTCCACTCCAATTCCCATGTAGTGTGATGACATATCTCCATACTGTCTTCCACAGTGGGTGGACCAGTTCAGTGCTCCAGATTGGGGGAGTATTCAGGGTGATACCCAAGGTGGGCATAGTGTATCTCCTGTTTTTTGTTTTTTTAATCTGAGTGGAGGGTTGATTAGCTCTAGTGGCATAGTTACCCCTTCACCTCCTCTCCTCCAAGGTGACCAATGCCCAGATGCTAGCCCACAGTGGGTAATTAATACTCATCCATGCTGCCCCAGGAACCACAAAGGATCTGTGCAGTCCTCATTCTGAGCTGGGATCCCACTGCAGTTACCCATTCTTGGCCATCAGGGAGCCCTGAGTGTGTGGAGTCACCCACAGTGACTGTGTGGAGACCCAGCCACACCCTGCACCCTCACATGCAGCCACATTGTTTCCAGTTCCAGGACACTGGGCTCCCACAGTCACGGAGCACAGAGGATCCACTCCATCTCACCAGTCTGTCCCATCCACAGAGGTGAGATGCTCCCTGAACCAGCTGCCTGTGGGTACTCTGCCCAGGCAGTTTGGGTCCCAGAGCCTGTCATGTGTTGGAAGACTGGGAGCACCTCAAAGTTCTGTGTGGGTGCCCAGCCCCCTTCCAGGCCTCCCAATAGACTCAGGCGTCTCCTTTGTCTGGTTGAAGGGCATGCAGACTCAAGCCATCACAGCTGTTATGTATGTCCAAAATGGTACCTACCCTCTCCCAGGCAGATGGGGACAGAGAAATGGTCCCCCTTTTTCCCTCTAGGCTGGCAGGTATCCTGTCCCTTACAGGGTCCCAGACTGGACTCACATCAGCCTCTCCCCAAAGCAATATCCCCAGTGGCTTGGGCTGCTGCAGTCTGGTCTCACCTCACTCTCCAAAGCTGGTTCTGAGGCTCTTGGCTGGTGGGGTCCTGAGTTGTATTCAAGTTCAGGCTAAGTATCCACACCCTCCATGTAGGTCCACGGCTTCCCTCTAATTTGCATGGAATTTCCACTACAGTTTTCTCCCTAACATTCCCGAGATTGCACTCTCTCCACTATTGTAATTCTTCTATGTTATCCACTTGGGCCCAGAAGCCTTAAAGTGTTGGGAGATCAAGCTGCATGAATTCCCCTTTTCCTGATGCCATCATTGTAGACTTGACATCCTTAAGCCCAGAGTGTTGATATGGTCTTACACCCCAAAAGTCAACTGGATTGGGATAGGCATTTGGCCTGATGGTTAAGTCATTGGTTAGGATACTGATGTCCCACATTGGAGTACCTGGGCTCAGCACCCAACTTTGACTCTTGATTCCAGCATCTGACTATCTGACCATGGCAGATAGTCATGATGGTTCAAGGAATTGTGTTCCTGCCACTTGCATGGGATAACTTGATTGAGTTCCTGGTGCCTCACTTCAACTGAGCCCATTCCCAGCTGTTAGAGTCAATTGTGGAGTGAACAAGTAGATAAAAACTTTCTGTTTGCATGTCTGTCTCTGTCTCTTCATTTATTCTTTCTCTGCTGCTCAAATCAATATTTCAAAACTAATTGCTTTGGTAACACAACCCAGGTTTACTGATGGTAACAGAAAAATATCACTCAAAAGAACAGAATTTTTGCCTTAAGCTGTTAATTCATCTCGTTGATAATTGTGCAAGTTTTAATGCTTTTCCTCCTTGTCAGATATGGCATGTAAAAATCTTGTTCATGCCCAAGTATGCAGTGTACCCCCATCTGAAAACTTTTCTTGTTCAAAGCAGAAACAAAAGATATTTCCAAGTTAAAAAAATGTTTGTTCATCTGTTTCAAGGGTAGAATAAGAGAGCATGAGAGAGAGAAAAGAAAGATCTTACATTTTCTGGTTCACGTGCCAACAGCCAGGACTGAGTGCAGATTAAGAGCCTAGAATCCATCTGGATCTACCAGTGTGTTGCAGGGGTCCAACCAGTAACACATCATCTTCTGCCTCCTTAGATGTATTAGCAGGAAATTGGATTGCAAGGGGAGGAGCCAGGGCTGAAACTGGCACTCTGATAGGGAATGTGGGTATTCCAAGTGGTGGCCTAACTTGCTACACCACAACACCCACCCCTGATACTATTACTTTTATGGTCACTTCTCTGGTATGGGATATTGGGAGTTGAAAATTTTTATAGGCTGTCTTTGTACCCTAATGTGCTAGAACTGTTTTTAAAATGTATCATAATAGAGCCGGCACTGTGGCATACTCGGCTGGTCCTCTGCCTGCAGTGCCAGTATCCCATAAGGGCTCCGGTTTGTGTCCCAGCTGCTCCTCTTCTAATCCAGCTCTCTGCTTCTGGCCTGGGAAAGCAGGGGAAGATGGCCTACGTGCTTGGGCCTCTGCAGCCGCATGGGAGACCTGGAAGAAGCCCTAGGCTCTTGGCTTCAGATCAGCTCAACTCCAGCTTTTGTGGCCATTTGAGGAGTAAACCAGCAAATGGAAAATCTTCCTCTCTGTCTTTCCCTCTCTCTGTAACTCTAACTTTGAAATAAATAAATAAATATCTTTAAATTTTTTTAAAAATTTAATTGAAACTGTTACACAAAGAGAGAAGGAAACGCAGAGAGAAAGAGAGAGAGAGAGAAAGAGAGAGAGTTCTTCTATCCGCTGCTTCACTTCCCAATTAGCTGCAAAGGCTGGAGCTGCAACAATTCAAAGCCAGGAGCCAGGCGCTTCCTCCGATTCTTCTCATGTGGCTGCAGGGGCTCATGGAGTTGGGCCATCTTCCATTGCTTTCCCACACCATAGCACTTGGACTATCTTCTACTGCTTTCCCAGGCCATACAGAGAGCTGGATCGGAAGTGGAGCAGTTGGAACTTGAGCCATCACCCACATGGGATGCCAGCATTGCAGGCAGCAGCTTTAACTGCTATGCCACAGTGCCTGCCCCATAAATGATAATCTTTAAAAAAAAGTAAGATATAAAGCTGGATACAAGTTGGCTTAATGGGAGGATTATTCATATCTAAGCTTATAAATATATTCTTTAGAATCTCATAAAAACTTTATAGTTTTCCTTTTTACATATGTCTTTAGCCTATGCTAAACTGCTTTTTGTGAAAGTATGGTGTAGACTTTCAATTTAATATTTTTTCCATATGGATAATTGGGTGCCCCAGCACCATTTAATGAAAAGGTCATCCTCTCCCCACTGATGTGTAAAACTGATTCTTTTTTCTTTTTTTCTTTTTAAAGATTTCTTTCTTTATTTAAAAGGCATAGTGACAGAGAGGCAGAGGCAGAGAGAGAGAGAGGGAGGTCTTCCATCTGCAGGTTCACTCCCCAGATGGTTGCAATGGCCAGAGATGTGCCAATTGGAAGCTGAGAGCCAGGAGCTTCCTCCAGGTCTCCCATGTGAGTGCAGGTGCCCAAGGACTCGGGCCATCCACCACTGCCTTCCCAGGCCATAGCAGAGAGCTGGATCAGAAGTGGAGCAGTTGGAACTTGAACTGGAGCCCATAAAGGATGCCGTCACTGCAGGTGATGGCCTTACCCACTACACAACAGCTCAGGCCCAAAAATGATTCTTTCATAAATCAACCTTCTGTATATGTATGTGGGCCTGTTGATGGTTTCTATTCTTATTCCCTGGTCAAGTTGCAGTCTACACAACTCCTTTTAGTACAATTTAGAAAAAAAGGATTCTTGAAACTAGGATCCCTCCATATCTTTTCATAATGTTTACCAATCCTACATCACCTCCATCATCAATACCAAATTTTCATTCCCTGGGAGTACCTTGGCTATTATTAGTCATTAGCTCTTCTATACAATTTCTAGAATTAGAATGAGAAGTTTAATATCAATTGTTTAATGTTGTCACTTTGATTGGATTTGATTTGGATTTATTAATTTGGTGAGAGCTTTGAGATCATTACAACATTGTTTTCCAATCCATGAGCATCATACAGCTCTGCATTTATTAATACTTCTTAAATTTCTTTCAATAAAGCTTCATAATTCACACCTCACCACCAAGGAATTTACGTGTTTTCCTTTCTTTAGGACATTAATGCACAGCTTAATGATATAATGACCAACGTGAATTGAATAATGGCTCGCTATACTCTCGGTTTTGACTTGCCCTATGGAAGGAGTGTCCCCCTTACAGAACATATGAAAAAAACAGAGAACCCTGTTTTTGGAGAAAATGTCTAGTTATGCTAAGAATGTTGAAGACAGAGAAAAGACATTTGCCTACATTCTGGCCTGGTTAGAAGAATGGAGTAAGCTTCCAAAAGTGGTTTAGAGAAAAAAACAATGACCAAGTTAGAGGATGTATAAGTAAACTGTGGAGGATAAGTCAGGATAAAGATCAAAAAAGACTCAGAAATCGGTTGTCCTATTTTCCAGTAAGAATAAAATCATAAATATAGATTATTATTATTATTATTCACTTAGTGCCAACAATTCTGGTTTCCTTGGTTTTTTTTTTTTCAAGCATGCCAGTATTGCTCCTGCCCAATGACTTTATGCTCACTATTTGCTAGCCTAGATAGTATATGGCTCATTCCTTGCTTACATTTCACTTTAAAAATGTACTCTGACTATCCCCAATCATTATAACAGGCCACTTTTTATTACTCCTACCCTTTATTTTTATCTATATCATCCGCATCTGACATGCCACATAACTTTTTATTTCCTGTTTCCTTTTCTTAGAATGTAAGCAATATGAAGTTAGGGACTTGTTTTATTCAATGCTGTATCCACATCACTTAGTACAGTACACATCTGAATAGATATAGGTTGCATTAAAGAATGACCAATTGAATATACATATATATTCTTCTATATATACTTAAAGATGTGTCTATTGGAAAGGCGCAGCATCAGAGAGGAAGAGAGAGAGAGAAAAGGAGTGATGGTAAGAGAGAGGGAGAGAGAGGGGTGAGAGAGTGGAGTAGGGGGGAGAGAGCTATTATCTATGTGTTCATTTCCCAAATGAGTGCAATGGTCTGAGATGGGCAAAACCAAAGCCAGAGTCCTGGACCTCCATCCTTGACTTCCATATGGATGACAGGGAGCCAAGCACATCAGCCATTTCCCATTGCATTTTCCAAGCACATTCACAAAAAAGCCAGATTTGAAGTAGAAGAGCTGGGACTCAAACTAACTCTTTGATATGGGGTGCCAACATCACAAGCAGTAGCTGAACCCATTGTGCTACAATGCTGGTCCCCCAAAATATTATTTTAGAAAGAAATTTCATTTTCCAAGAAATTTCATGTAATGGGGGGTGTCACAATACACTAAGCAACTAGCCAAAGAAGATGATTGTGGTTTAGATACCCAACATTAAAGCATGTGCTCACATCTGAGATACCTGCTTTCCTGGAGTTTAGGAACAAATCCAAGTAGACACCTTTAAACTTGATTCACAACATATACTGTTCAGCCTCCTAATCCAAGTCTTTCAACTTTTTCATTGACAAAAGCCTCAAAGTAGCATTAAGTATAAGAAAACCAAACTCATCTACTGAATCCTTTCTATTGAGTAGTTATCCAATAGAATAAAGGTATATTATTATAATTATTTTTATGCTACTTTTTTACACTTTTAAAGACAGAACTTTGTCTGATATAACCTAAATTGATGTTGATGAGCACTACCAGTGGATACAGCAAATGGAGATGGTCCCAGATACATTAAGAGCTATAGAGAACAATGTCAATATACTGTCTAAAATCAATGCATCTTTCTTTGAAGAAAAGAAGAAACAAAAGAAAAATATATGCAAATTTGCATTTTGATTTTGCTAATGGAGTTGTATTTTTTCTCTACATGCAACTTGGTTGATGTATAATTTGTATATCATAAAACTCATATATATTATGTGAACAATTCAATTATTTTCAGTAAATTTAAAGAGCTCAGCAGTGCTCACCACAGTTCAACTTTAGAACATTTCCATATCTCTTGTGCTCCTTTGCAGCAATTTCTGTTCTCTTTCACAACCCCAGAAAACCACTAATCTGTTTTTGGTCTCAATAAATTTGTTCTTTATGGACATTTCATAAAAATGGAATCATGTGGTCATTTATGCCTGCTTTCTTTCAATTAGCAAAGTGTTTCTGAGGTTCAGCCATGTTATAGGGTATATTACTACCTTCTTCCTTTCCACTGCTAGCTGTATATGCTGTTTACACAGATCACACTTTTGGACCTGTTTGCCAGTTGAGGGATATTTGGAATGTTTCCACTTTGGGGCTTTTATGAATAGTGCTATTATAAATGCACATGTGTAAGTCTTCCTGTGGACATATGTTTTCATTTGGGGCAAATATCTAATTGCTGAGTCATCTGATGAATTTATGTTGAACTTTGAAGAAATCATCAACTGTTCCAAAGTGACTGCACCACTTTATACTCCCACCAACAATGTATGAGACTTCCTGTTTCTCCACTCCCTCGGCAACACTTGTTATTGTCTTTTTTTTTCCTATAGTCATTGTAGTAGCTATAAAGTGGTATCTCATCTTAGTTTAGTTTGTATTCTTTTTAGTGATGAATGATGTTGCACATCTTTGCATCTGCTAATTGGGCATTCCTACATATTTTTGGTGAAATGTCTAGCTAAATACATGCTCCTTTTTGTTACTGAGTTTGAATAGTTTTTTATATCTCCTAGATATATGTTCTTTATCAGAAAAGTGATTGGCGAATACTTTCTCCCAGTTTGTGGCTTGTTGTGATTTTCTTAGTGGTGCCTTTAAAGCCCTAACTTGTTTACTTTTGATGAAATCCAATCAATCTACCAAGTATCTCTCTTGTGAATCATGATTTTAACATTGTAGTTAGAACTTGTATCAGACAGTGCTGAACAACAAGAGAAGTAGAACTCGTAGGAGATTACATTTAATTCTTTTGCATATCCCATTATTTTGGGGAATATACGTTATAGGATTTGACTCCTTTTGAAATTGTTGGGACTTGTTTTCAAGCCTACCATATGGTCTATGCTGGTGAATGTTCCATATGTACTTGTTTTTTTTTTTTTTTTTGGACAGGCAGAGTTAAACAGTGAGAGAGAGAGAAAGGTCTTCCTTTTTCTGTTGGTTCACCCCCCCAAGTGGCTGCTAAGGCCGGTGCATTGCAGTCGGTGTGCTGTGCGGATCCGAAGCCAGCAGCCAGGTGCTTCCTCCTGGTCTCCCATGCGGGTGCAGGGCCCAAGAACCTGGGCCATCCTCCACATTAGTTGGGAGCTTAATCAGAAGTGGAGTAGCCAGGACTGTCACTATTGCTCATATGGGATGTCTATGCCATAGGTGGTGGCTTAACCTTCCATGCCACAACACAGGCCCCATGTTCTATCTATTATTTGGAGTGAAAATCTGAATTCCCCAACTATGATTGTTATCTATTTTTTAATGTTTAGTTATGTTTTTGAAAGAGAGAGGTAGAGAAAGAAATCTTACATCTCCTGGTTCACTCCCCAGATGGCTACAACAGCCAGGGCTGGACTAGGCTGAAGCCAAGAGCCAGGAGCTTCAGCTGAATCTTCCATGTGGGTGGCAGGGTCCAAACACTTGGACCATCTTCTGTTACTTTTCCCAGGCCATTATGAGGGAACTGGGTTGGAAGTAGAGCAGCTGGGACATGAATGGGCACCCATATGGGAATCTGAGATCAGACGGCAGCCTGATCCACTGTGTCATATTCATTGTGCCACAAGACCGGTCCCTGCTTTTCCCTTTATTTTTGTCAAAATACTTTGTGTATTTTGGAGCTTTGTTATGAGTTGTGTATATGGTTTTTTAAATTTAAAATTTTTAAGATGACTAAACTATAAGTTGCATATATACAGATTTAGGCTAGATGCTCACCCTTAAAATGTATTTCAGCTAGTGTTTCAGATTTTTTAGCCCATTTTATGTTGCTATGACAAAGTAACTAGGCTGAGTAACTTAAAGAAATTTATTTGGCTCATGGTTCTTGCTCCTGGAGAGGCCAAACAGCACAGTGCTATAGTCTGATAAAGGCCCCTCTGGCCATGCCACAGCATGGCACATACAAGGAAAGGGAAAGAGCTGCATACAGAGGGGCCAACTGGGTGAAGTCACGTTGCTTTATAGCAACTTGCTCTGTCAGAAACTGATCCAGTCACAGGAGACTTGACACACACCTGCAAGGCAGCACTAATCCACTCAGAAGGATGGAGGCCCCCATGACCTAATTATCTTCCACATCTCCACCCCAAAATCTTATAAAGATTCTAGCACCTCAATGCTGCCACAACAGGAACTAAGGCTTCCAGAACATTAGGAACAAATCATATCAAAAGCACAGTACCAAGTTTTTAATTTAAAATAGTTCTAGAAAAAAAGGTAGCAACATACTATCCTTTTTAAAAGATTTATTTATTTATTTGATGGGTAGAGACAGAGACATCAATCTTCCACCCACTGGTTTACTCCCCAAATGGCTATAATGGCCAGGGTTGGACAAGGCTAGTGCCAGGAGCCAGGAACTTCATTCAGGTCTCCCATAGGTGCAGGGACCCCAGTGCCTGAGCCATATTTTGGGGCCCTGGGTCAGAAGCAGAGCAGCCAGGACTCAAACCAGCACTTGGATATGGGATACTATTATACTATATTATACTATTATTGGAGATGTCAGCTTAGCTAGCTCCACCACAGCACCAGCTCCAAATATTTTGTTTTAATAAAGCAAAAGAGTAATTCCAAGAATTTATAAGCAATGAGTATAACATAAAAATACAGCTTTATTCTGCCATCCAATAATATATAATCATCCACAATTTCCTCAACTCTAAAAACATAATGCCTACTGGGACCAGCATTGTGGTGCAATGGGTTAAGCTGCCAGGGGTTAAGCCACCAATTACCATGCTGGAATCGTGTTTGGAACACCAGTTAGAGTCTACAAAACCTCCTCATGAGTGTTCTGCCACTAATTCAAGTGAAATAGAATAAAAGGAAAATTAATTTTTTTGGATAGGCAGAGTTACACAGTGAGAAAAAGAGAGAGAGAGAGAAAGGTCTTCCTTTCATTGGTTCACCCCCCAAATGACCACTACGGCGCCAATCCAAAGCCAGGAGCCAGGTGCTTCCTCCTGGTCTCCCATGCGGGTGTAGGTTGGGCCATCCTCCACTGCCTTCCTGGGCCACAGCAGAGAGCTGGACTGGAAGCAACCAGGACAGAACTGGTGCCCCAACCGGGTCTAGAACCCAGAGTGCCAGTGCTGCAGGCAGAGAATTAGCCCAGTTACATTTATAAATTTTTGTTCCATGATCCAAATTCCCTACTCAGCAGTAACACAGTATCATTTATTCTCCCTATACCTGTCTCAATTTTATATCCTAGTTTGTATACTAATCCTTGAAATAATATCTTGAAATTTTAAAACTGATTTTTCCCATTCTGTTATTTTTTAATCTAGTGAAACTGAAGCTTTTAATTTTTTTTGACAAATATGGTTAGACAGTGAGAGAGATAGATAAAGGTCTTCCTTCCATTGCTTCACTCCCCAAATGCCGCCACAGTCGGCGCCATGCCAATCCAAAGCCAGGAGCCAGGTGCTTCCTCCTGGTCTCCCGTGTGGGTGCAGGTGCCCAAGCACTTGGGCCATCCTCCACTGCCTTCCTGAGCCACAGCAGAGAGCTGGACTGAAGAGGAGCAGCCACAACTAGAACCTGGCACCCATATGGGATGCTGACACCACAGGTGGAGGATTAACCAAGTGAGCCATGGTGCCGGCCCCTAAATGTTTTATTAGTATAAAGAGAACAGGTTTCTTGCATTATAGAGGTACAGTTCCAAGAAGACAACCACACTTCCCTAACTCCCCTGTTCCATCCATCCAACCCCCTCCCTCACTCCTCTCTCTTCATCAGTTTTTGCAAAGACCTGATTTTAATCCACTTTATATTCATGGGCTTAATTTAACACTAATCATAATATTCAACAAGGAAAAAGTAGGAAGACCACAGTTCCACAGTATAAACTAGGGCTAAGAATGACAATCATATTCTAAAATGTCTATTTAATTTCTTTATCTTTTTTGTATTCTGTGTTAATTGTCACATATCAAAGAAAACATATAATATTTGTTTTTTTGAGACTGACTTATTTCACTAAGTATAATGGTTTACAGTTGCATCCATTTTGTTGCAAAAGACAAGATTTCATCCTTTTTTATTGCTTAGTATTATTCCATTGTGTATATATACCATAATTTATTTGTCTAGTCATCATTTGATGGACATCTGGGTTGATTCCATATGTTAGTTAGCTATTGTGAATGAGCTGCTATAAATATGGGGGTACAAATAACACTTTCATATTCTGATTTTGTTTTGTTTGGGTAAATACCTAAGAGTGGGATCTATTTTCAGATTTCTAAGGAATCTCCATACTTTCTTTAACAATGGTTGTACTAGTTTGCCTTCCCACCAACAGTGGATTAGGGTACATTTTCCTCCACAACCTCACCAGCATTTGTTGTTTGCTGATTTTTGTATGAAAGCCATTCTAACTGGAGTGAGGTGAAACCATATGGTGTTTTTTTTTTTTCTTAAAGACTTATTTATTTATTTATTTGAAAGTCAGAGTTACACAGAGAGAGGAGGTGGGGGGGGGTCTCCCATTCAATGGTTCACTCCCCAGTTGGCTGCAACTGCCGGAGCTGTACCAATCCAAAGCCAGGAGCCAGGAGCCTCTTCCAGGTCTCCCACATTAGTGCAGGGGCTCAAGGACTTGGGCCATCTTTTACTGCTTTCCCAGGCCATAGCAGCAAGCCAAATCAGAAGTGGAGCAGCTAGGACTAAAACCGGCACCCATATAGGATGCCAGCACTTCAGTCGAGTTAACCCACTGCACCACAGTGCTGGCCCTCTATATTGTGGTTTTGATTTGCATTTTCCTGATAGCTAGTGATCCTGAGTATTTTTTCATATGTCTGTTAGCCACTTAAATACCTGTTTTGGAAAATACCTATCCAAGTCATTTGCCCATTGTTTAATTGGGTTGTTTGTTTTGTTTTGTTGAGTTTCTTGAGCTCTTTATAGATTATGGATAATAGCCCTTTATCACTTGCATAGTTTGCAAATATTTTCTCCTACTCTGTGGTTGCCTCTTCACTTTGCTGATTGTTTTTGTGTTTTTTTGTTTGTTTGTTTTTTTTTTGTTTTTGTTTTTCTTGTTTTTTTTTTGTTTTTTTGGTTTTTTTTTGCAGTTTAGAAGCTTCTCACCTTGATATAATCCCATTTACCAACTTTGGTTTTGGTTGCCTGTGCTTCTGGGATCTTGTCCAAGGACTGTTTTCCTGTGGCGATGTATTATAGGGTTTCCCCAGCATCCTCTAATAATTTGATAGTACCGGTTGTAGATTTAGTCCTTTGATCCATTTTAAGTGGATTTTTCGGTAAGACATAATGTAGGGGTCTTACTTCATACTTCTGCATATGGAAATCCAGTTTTCCCGGCATCATTTGTTGAAGAGACTGTCCTTGTTCCAGGGATTGATTTTATCTCCTTTGTCAAAGTTAGTTCTAGATGGGTGGATTGACTTCTAAAGTTGCTATTCTGTTCTATTTGTCTACCCATTTTTGTTTTTTGCCAATACCAGGCTGTTTGGATTACAACTTCCCTGTAGTATATCTTGAAATCTGGAATTGTGATGGCTCCAGCTTTATTTTTGTTGTAAAAGATTGCTTTTGCTATTCAGGGTCTCCTCTTTTGCCATATGAATTTCAGCAACTTTTTTTTTCTAAATCTGAGAAGAATGTCCTTGGTATTTTGATTTGGATCACATTAAATCTGTACATTGCTTTCAGTAGTATGGACAATTTGATGATATTCATTCTTCCAATCCATGAACATGGAGGACTTTTCTATTTTTTGTGTCTTCTTCTTTCTTTAATGTTTTGTAATTGTTATCATAGAGATCTTTGACTAATTGCTCTGGCTAAACTTCCAGGACTATATTGAATAGTAATGATGAGAGTGGGCATCTTTGTTTGGTTCCAGGTCTTAGTGGGAATTCTTCCAACTTTTCCCCATTCAGTAATTTGCTGGCCATGGGTTTGTCATAAATTGCCTTGATTGTGTTCAGGAATGTTCCTACCAAACCCAATTTGCTTAAGGTTTTCATCTTGAAACAATGTTGCATTTTATCAAATTCTTTCTCTAAATCTATTGAGATGATCACATGGTTGTGTTATTCAGTTTGTTAATGTGATATATCGCATTTATTGATTTGTGAATGCTGAACTTTCCCTGCATATAAGGGATAAATCCCACTTGATTCGAGTGAATCATTTCTCTGATGTGTTGTTGGATTTAATTGGCTAGAATTTTGCTGAGGATTTTTGCATCTATGTTCATCAGGGAAATTGGTCTACAGGTCCTTTTCTTTGTTGTTTTGTTTTCTGCTTTAGGAATTAATGTTATGCTGGCTTCATAAAGGAATTTGGAAAGTTATATCATTTTCTGTATTTTTCAAAGATTTGTTCACTTATTTGAGAGTCAAAGCTACAGAAAGAGGAGAGATCTTCCATCCACCAGTTCATTCCCAAAATTGCTGTAAGTGTTGTGCTGTATAGGGCTAAAGTCAAGAGCCAGGCACTTCTCAGGTCTCCCAGATGGGTGGCAAGGGCCCAGCTCCTTGGGCCATCTTCCACTGCTTTCCCAGTGCATTAGCAAGGAACTAGATCAGAAGTGGAGCAACCAGGACTTGATCTGGTGTTCATATGTATGCTAGCATTGCAAAAGGCAGCTTAACCCTTTTTGTCACAAGGCTGGCCTCTATTTTCTGTATTTTTTACATTAAAAAATAAGAACCACTCATCAAAAAAAAAACCACCCTGTACTTTAACTGCTCCAGTCTCCTAAATCCTTTGTGACCTCCAGAATTACAGAAGCTTCTCAAATAACTCCTGGTTTCTCTTAGAAAGCAGCCAGCTCTGGGGGATCTGTGTTGTGGCACAACAGGTTAACCACTGCTTGTGATGCAGGCATCCCCTATTGGTGCACTAGTTTGAGTCCCAGTTGCATGATCTCTGATCCAGTTTTCTGCTAATGTGCCTGGGAAAGCACTAGAAGATGTTTGCAGGTATTTGGATCTGTGCCATCCATGTTGGAGACAAGGTTGGAGTTCTGAGTTCCTGGCTTTGGCCCAGGGGCTCTTGCAGCCATATGGGAAATGAAGAAGCAGAAAGAAGATCTTTCTCTGTATTTTCCTCTCTGTCTCTCTGCCTCTCAAATAAATACAATAAATATTTTTAAAAAGGCATCAATCTATGGAACATCAAATCTGTCTTCAGTCAAGATTGTCAACAAAACAAGTTGGGTGCAGTGCTGTGGCATAACGGCTAAAGCTGCCTCCTGCAGTTCCAGCCGGTTCAAGTCCTGGCTGCTCCACTTCTGATCCAGCTCTCTGCTATGTCCTGGGAAAGCAGTAGACCATGGCCCAAGTCCTTGGGCCCCTGCACCCATGTAGGAGACCTGGAAGAAGCTCCTGGCTCCTGGCTTTGGATAGGTGCAGCTCCAGCTGTTGCAGCCAATTGGGGAGTGAAGATGGAAGACCTCTCTCTCTCTCTCTCTCTCTCTCTCTCTCTCCTTCTCCTTTTCTCTCTGTATAGCTCTTTCAAGTAAATAAATAAATTAATTACATATATATACATATATGTATATATATGCACATGTATATGCATATATATACATGTGTGTTTATTTATATATATCTATAACTATGTATATATACATATAGTGTTATATATATATATATATATATATATATATGTCTAGGAATAGTTAATGGACAGCTGAAGAATTGAAACACACTTATTTCACTACAAGCATAAAATATTTGTGCAAAACCACAGAAAAGAGAAGAGCAATGGTTACTTTTGATACACTGGATCTTGAATTCTAACACCTAGATTTCAAGCTCATTTTAGCAGGGCTGAGTCTTCTATTTCTTTTAAGTGTCACCATTGTCTGTTCTTTCCTACATCTCCCAGTCCCCTTCACCCTTCTACTCTCACAACATATGGAATACTCAGCATGTATGGTAAAGTCCCTTTAAATAACACTTGAGTCAGGGGTAAATGTCACAATGGATTTAATGTGACATCACCAGGATTTGGAGTCAATGGTTAGAAACCAGTTAGTAGCAGCATAAGCCATACTCTCTGGGAGCATGAAAGCCCATTTCTTAGCTTCCTATTAGGCATCTTTGTTAGTTTTTGCCTAGAGTCTCTGGAAAAGTAGAAATAAGAGAAAATCACCCCAATTCTCAATATTTTTTATCAAAATGCAAAATGAAAAAGATAGTGAATCTGAATCAGAAAAAAAGATTGAGAATTCCCCCATCATGAGAAGAAACCCCCAAAATGAATCAGATACTCCAACGATCACTATGATTGAAATCCCACATGCGGTACAAGAAATCCTTGCTAGGATTGAGCAAGCACAGCTCCTTCGAGCCAGAGAGGTAGGTACATAACCAGAAGTTTAAGTAAAACTTGTTAAATGTATTTGTATTTCTTTGAGTCTGAAAGACCAAAAAAGAGGATCAGAATGACAGAGATTTCCCGTCTGCTAGTTTATGCCCCAAAATGCCTACAACAACAAGAGCTGGGTCAGGCTAAAGCCAGGAGCCAGAAACCCAATCTGGGTATTACATGTGAGTAACAGGAAACCAACTACCTGTCCCATCACTTGCTGCCTCCCAGAGTGAACTACAGCAGGAAGCTGGAATTGGGAGTGGGGCCAAGACTTAAACCCAGCACTACAATATGGTATTCCAGTGACCTGACAGTCTTAACCTCCAGGCCAAATGCCTACCCACACCTTTTTTTTTTTTTTTTAACTTTCCATGACTGGGTACATTTTTTTAGAGATCACTTTATTTTCAAGATGATGTAACTGACTTGAAATGATAATGCCACTTGACTAATTCTTTGGTTAACAAGGCTACAAATGGATATTAATCTCTTATCAGAATTAATCAACCATTTGAGAGATATATGCTGTGGGGCCAAAGATGTGAGGCAGAAGGTTAAGATGCCACTTGTGATGCCAGCATCCCATATGGCAACTGCTCTGCTTCCTATTCAACTACCTAATAGACCTGAGAAAGCAGTGGATTATGGCCCAAGTACTTGGGCCCTGCCATACATGTGGGAGATCAATTGGAATTTCTTACTCCTGGCTTTGGCCTAACCTAGATGTGGCCATTGTGACAACTTTGGGAGTGAACCAGCAGATGGAACATATCTGTCTATCTATTTTCCTATCTATCTGCCTTTCAAATAAATAAATATTTTTAAATGTCTGAATAAAAACTTTTTCTGACTTCTATGAGTTAGGACCGTCATTATAAATTTGAATTAAAAGAATAGGAACACATCCTTGCTTGTTCTTGATTTTAGGAGAAATCACTTGGTTTTCTGCCATTAGATAATCATGACAGTAGTTGTACATTTTTTAATGGTGCTTTTCAACTGCTTGGGGAATTTCTCTTCTTGTCCTAGTTAGCTAAGACTTTTATCTGGAATATATAATGGGTTTTATTAAAGGCTTTTACTATATTTCAGCAATAATCATGCAATCATGCTCTTTTCTTGTTGAATCTGTTAATATAATGAGTTACACTGATTTGGGGCTGTTTAACAAACTGTGGAGTGGGATTTGAGAAAGGATCAGTCCATTCAAAGGCAGATATTGGAACTCTGGGTGCAATAATATGCAGAAAAATGTAACCTTTAGGGCAGGACTGTGAACGAAGGGGTGCCTTCTAGTATCTGAGCTAAGGTGGTATAGGGATTTGCACAATAGGGTGAAGTAGAACAACTGCCTCGTTAATGGCCCTGAGATATTGAACTAGTCTGTAATCCCATATTTGTTTTTTGTTTTTTTTTTTTTGACAGGCAGAGTGGACAGTGAGAGAGAGAGAGACAGAGAGAAAGGTCTTCCTTTTCTGTTGGCCCACCCCCCAGTGGCCTCTGTGGCTGGCATGCTGTGGCTGGTGCACGGCGCTGATACAAAGCCAGGAGCCAGGTGCCTCTCCTGGTCTCCCATGTGGGTTCAGGGCCCAAGGACCTGGGCCATCCTCCACTGCACTCCCGGGCCTTAGCAGAGAGCTGGACAGAAAGAGGAGCGACCGGGACAGAATCCGGAGCCCCGACTGGGACTAGAACCCAGTGTGCTGGTGCTGCAGGTGGAGGATCAGCCTAGTGAGCCATGGTTCTGGCCCCCATATTTGGTTTTAAACAGGCAGAATTGTGCTATTACAAGGAGACTGACATGCGGCCAGGGTTCCATAATTGAGAAATTTATAAATCAAACATTGGAGACCCCTCCCCCTTAACTTCTGGCTTTAATGGATACTGGCATCATTAAGGGAATCTTGTCTCTAAGGTGATAATTATGAGCACAGCATGTGTGGCCCATCCAGGTATCCCTTAATCACAGACTTCAGCATCTACTCTATCTTTGATTTCAGCAGGAAGATCGTCCAAGAGGGGACTTGTCTCAGTATTCATCAGTATCACTAAAAGACTTAAGAGTTGGTAGCAATTAACCTGAGAGAAGTGTCCATGAATGATAGCAAATCCTTGTCAAGTAGCCGTTGGACACTCAGGCACCACCAAAAACTAGTGAGAGAAAAGAACATCTTATAGCAGTGAACCAAATTGGAATAGTAAATGTCTGAGACTGAGGCCTGGCCGTCAACTCCTGTGATGACACAGCTCTGAGGATAATGGCCCCAAGTGGGAATTCAGTACAGAGTAAGTGGCTCCCTCTTTAGTAGGATATCAACACTCTGACAAGAGATACAGAAAGTCACCTTGGGCTCTAGGCATGAGATGTTCATACAGGTTGTGGGCACCACATGAGTTCTGGAGCCCTGCCAGTCTGCAGACAAGGACACAAAGGGACTTAGGAGTCCTCCCTCCCTTTGGAGCTGAGGACAATCTTGTTTTCAACAACCTTCTCCTTAACATTGAGGGAGATGGCTGGGTAGACATTTCAGGTAAACATTCCTTGAACCAGTGTTTCAGCTTCCCACACCTGAAGCATTTTCTCTTAGCTTATCTTCCATAACAGAAGGCCCTCTTGGTTGACTATGAGATTGCCAGGCACTGGTTATGGGGACTGCTATTCCATGAGTCTGCAATCTGGGTTGCCTCCCACTTTGGAGTGTCCTTTCCACTTAATCCCATTCTCTATCATTAAACACCTGCAACACTACATCCAACATCTAGTTCATGGGCATCTGAGCTCCCATGCCCAGTTTCTGAAGCTTCCCAATCACTAAGAAGGCACCATTAGGGGTGAGGCCACAGGGATGGGTCTGGAATCACCCAGAGCTGAAAGTTTCTTCTTAACCTAGGAAGAGAAAAAAAAAAGTATGGCTCTGCCTGGGCCCCATTATGCTCAAGTGTTCAGCTTGAACCTCGGCATTAGTTGTGATCTGGCATTCCAACATCTCTTTCTTGCCCCACAACTTGAAGGCTTCCTAGAGATCCACATCCCAGCCCTTTCCAGGACTCCCTGCAAGTTTTATCCAAACTTGAGTTCTCCTTCCAGATTTCAGATGCAATTTCCCAGTGTGTCAATCATTTGGAGAGACTTTATCCTGTACCCAGGAATCTTGGTCTCTAGGTTGTACCCCATCAGTACTTGACCTAAGGTTCTTTGTCCTCAGGGGTTCTAAACTGCATCCAGGAATCCTTATACTCTGGATCTTCACCATGTATGTGTTGCAGCTCAAACCCTAGGACAATAACCTAGCTAGACCTAAAACCCACATCTGAGGTCCAACTCAAACTGCAAAGATAACCCCACAAGCAGGGATGATGACCTTGGTCATAAGAGATACCAAGCCCCAGCTAACTACTAGCAATCCCACCCATAAGCCAGAACTTGGAACCAGATGCCCAGACCTGCCTCCTGCTTTGCAGCTACTGTACCTATTCCCAAGTAGAATATCCCACATTGACTGCCCATAGAGCCAACTTTCCACAGGGCCAG
Source organism: Lepus europaeus (assembly GCF_033115175.1). Taxonomy (NCBI): domain Eukaryota; kingdom Metazoa; phylum Chordata; class Mammalia; order Lagomorpha; family Leporidae; genus Lepus; species Lepus europaeus. The sequence continues at coordinate 243,041 of NW_026909031.1, forward strand.
CAGCATTGTCCTATGTGTCTGAAGGGCAGGTGCAGTGACTGCAGATTCCACCATAATTAAAGTCAAGGACTTGATCCTGCCTCCATGAGAAATTGAATCTGGAAGTCTTTCTTAATCTTCTAATACTTGGAAACCACCTCTACAGCCTTACAGGCCAGAGCCAAGAGCTAAACCCATCATTTCTGGGTGCCTGTGCTTGCAACTGTTGCCTTTCCCCACCTCTCCTGGATCCCAGACACTGTTCCTCCCTCTCTGGGAGGCAAGCAGGGAACAGCAACAAAGGAAAAGAAGGAGTTGGAGGTTCAGCACATGGGGGTTCAGCCCTGGCTGCTCTGCTCCAGAAGCAAGAGCGGGGCTTCCCTTGGGAGGCCTGGCAGAAGATGCCATCTCTTGCAGCATGAACTAGCTCCAGGAGCATGATGCGGCCAGGTGACTGTCACCTATGTGCCCTGGGCAGATGGCCACATCACACCCATGTGCTTCCCTCAGTTGTTAGGAGGATCTAGGAACTAGCCACGTTCCTGTATTTCCTGCTACTTGTTAATGTACATGGGGCTATTTCTACTGAGACTTCTGTGTTCCTTGGGACTTCCAGTCTAATAATAGATGGCTTCCAGCTGCTAAGACAGAACAAATAAGTCCCTCAGTTTAAGATTTCAAGCACATGCCAAGATGATATGAGCCTAAGACAAAATAGTACCTTTAAAATGTTTGTATTTGTTTCAGTAGTATTGTCATTTTAACACTCTGTGAAATTCATGACTAATGGGATGTCTTTCCATTTACTTGTTTCTCCTTTAATTTCTCCAAACATTCTTTAGTAAATACTAAAAGTACATAAATCATCCACCTCCTTGCTTAAGTTTATTAACTTAAGAATAAATATTCATATTTTGTTCTATATTAAAGGAATTTTTTAAAATTTCCTTTTCAGCTTGATTAGTTTCAATGCACAGCAAAGTACTGGTTTTTGTGTGTGGATGTTGAATCCTACAATGTGTTAAATTCATTTGTTTTAGCAGTTCATGTGCATGTACGTATGTTATCTTCAGGACTATTTTATATATAAGATAATATCACCTGTGAACAGAGATAATTTACCCCTTTCTTCCCAATTTTGATGCCTTCTATTTCTTTTTACTGCCCAACTTCTTTTTTTAAGATTTATTTATTTATTTGAAAATCAGAGTTACACAAAAAGAAGAGAGGCAGAGAGAGAGAGAGAGAGAGAACAGACTTCTATCCACTGGTTCACTCCCCAGTTGGCTCAATGGCCAGAGCTGCACCGATCTGAAGCCAGAAGCCAGGAGCTTCTTCCAGGTCTCCCACATGGGTTCAGGGGCCCAGGGTCTTGGCCCATCTTCTAGTGCTTTTCCAGGCCACAGCAGAGAGCTGTATTGGAAGTGGAACAGGTGGGACTCAAACTGGCACCCATATGGGATGCCGGCACTACAAGTGGTGGTTTTACCCACTGTGCCACAGCCCTGGCTCCTTATTGCCCGACTTCTATGTTCAGGACTTCAAAATGATTTAAAGTAATAGCTTTCAGTATTTCAACCTGAACTATGCCATTACTGTAGGCTTTTCATATTAAGGAATTTTCTTTCTCTTACTATTTTTTTTTTGGTTGGTTTTGTGAGTTTTTTTTTTTTTTCCACAAGAGAATGTTGAATTTTGTCAAATGCTTTTTCTGCATCACTTGAGGTCATGCATGCTTTTTTTCAGGATACATTATCATCTTAACATTCTATTGAATTCTGTTTGCTAATATTTTACTGAGGTTTTTGCATCAATATTTGTCTGTTTATTGTTCTGTAGTTTTCTTGTAGTTCCTTTGTCTGACTTTGGTATTGGAGAATTTAGGCCTCAAAAACTGAGTTGGGAAGTGTTTCTTCCTCTTGCATTTTCTGGGGAATTCATGAGGAACTGATATGTTTTAATTTGGGATGCTATTCATCGTTTGAGCAAAACTTGTCTCCACTTGCCTTTGCTCCTAAAGTCAATGGATTTCTGAAACTCCATCAATTCTGTTCCTGATGGCATTATTGCTAGTACTTGCGCTCGCTTCAGCAGCACATATACTAAAATTGGAATGATATTTCTAGTACCTAACCTCTGAGTGTTCCATATGCATGATGATTTGGTTATCAAAATCCAAATCTTACTCTCCTTGCAAGGGGTGTAGAGGAGTTTGGTTTGTCTGAAGCCAAAACAGAGTAATTGATAAATTTATCTATCAGATTTATTGTATCATTTTTTCTGTGTCTGATATTTTGATCTGGTACTTTGATTGGTATTGCACTGAATCTGTAAATTGCTTTCTTTTTTTTTTGTTCTCTAGAGATGAACTACTTCTATTTTTTATTTTTATTTTTATTTCATAAATGTGAATTTACAAAGTGCAACTTTTGTATTGTTGTGGCTTCCCCCTCAACCTCCCTCCCTCCCGTGGCCCTCCCCTCTCCTTCTCCCTCTCCCATGCCACCCTTTATTGAGTTTCATTTTCAATTACCTTCATATACTGAAGATCAACTTAGTATATACTAAGCAAGGATTTCAACAGGCTGCACTCACACAACCGCACAAGGTATAGGGTACTGTTCGACTAGTAGTGTTTTTAAGTTTCATAGTAAAACACTTTAAGGACAGAGATCCTACGTGGGGAGCATATACCCAGTGACTCCCGTGGTTGATTTAACAATTGGCACTCTTATTTATGACATCAGCAATCACCCGAGACTCTTGCTATGAGCTGTCTAGGCTATGGAAGCCCCTTGATTTCACTGACTCTGAACTTGTTTAGTCAAGGCCGTATCACAGTGGAGGTTCCTTCTTCCCTTCAGAGAAAGGCGCCTCTCTCCTTGATGGCCTGTTCCTTCTGCTGGGGTCTTGTTCACCAGGGTCTTTCATTTAGATTGTTTTTTGCCATCGTGTCATGGCTTTCCATGCCTGTGAGACTCTCATGGACCTTTTAGCCAGATCCGAATGTCCCAAGGGTTGATTCTGAGGCAGGAGTGCTGTTCTGGGCATTTGCCATTCTATGAGTCTGCTGTGTGTCCTGCTTCCCCCGCAGGATCATACTCCCCCTTTTAATTCTATCCTTCATTATTTGCTTACACTGGTCTTATTTGTGAAATCTCTTCGACACATACCCTATCTTTTTGATTGATTTTTGATTTACCAAGTGTGCTGGCATTGGTACCTGCCTCCTTGGTAAGATTGATTTGAAATCCCCTGGCACATTTCTAGTTCCACCATTGGAGGTAAGTCTGAGTGAGCTTGTGCCAACCTATATATCTCCTCCCTCTCTTATTCCCACTCCTATGTTTAACAGAGATCACTTTTCTGTTAATTTTAAATGCCTAAGAATGATTGTGCATTGATTACAGAGTTCAACCAGTGGTCTTATGTAGAACAAACAGAGCAACAACAGCAACACCACCAACAAAAATACTAAAAGTAATAAAATAGTATGTTGTTCCTCAACAATCTAGACAAGGGTTGGTCCTGTCATTGTCTCTCATAGTATCATTTCACTTAGCAACAACAACAACAACAACAACACTAAAAGGAATAAAATAGTAAGTTGTTCCTCAACAGTCAAGACAAGGGCTGATCATGTCATTGTCTCTCATAGTGTCCATTTCACTTCAATGGGTATCATTTTAGATGTTCATTTACTGGCCATCGATCAGGGAGAACATATGATATTTGTCCCTTTTGGACTGGCTTATTTCACTCAGCATGTTTTCCAGCTTCCTCCATTTTGTTGTAAATGCCTGGATTTCATTGTTTTTTACTGCTGTATAGTATTCCATAGAGTACATATCCCATAGTTTCTTTATCTAGTCATCCGTTGATGGACATTTAGGTTGATTCCATGTCTTAGCTATTGTGAATTGAGCTGCAACAAATATCGAGGTGCAAATGGCTCTTTTTTCCTCCCCTTTAACATCATTTGGGGAAATTCCAAGGAGTGGGATGACTGGGTCCTGTGGTAGTGCTATATTCAGGTTTCTGAGGACACTCCAAACTGTCTTCCATAGTGGCTTTACCAGTTTGCATTCCCACCAACAGTGGATTATTGTCCCTTTTTCCCCGCATCCTCGCCAGCATCTGTTGTTGGTAAATTTCTGAATGTGAGCCATTCTAACCACCTCATTGTGGTTTTGATCTGCATTTCCCTGATGGCTAGGGATCCTGAGCATTTTTTCATGTGTCTGTTGGCCATTTGGATTTCCTCTTTTGAAAAATGTCTGTTAAGGTCCTTGGCCCTTTTTTTTGTTGGGCTGTTTGTTTTGATTCTGTGGTGTTTTTTGATCATTTAATAGAATCTAGTTGTTAATCCTTTATCTGTTGTGTAATTTGCAAATAACGTCTCCCATTCTGTTGGTTGCCTCTTTACTTTCTTGACTGTTTCCTTTGCTGTAAAGAAACTCTTCAATTTGAGGTAATCCCATTTGTTTATTTTATCTCTGATTACCCGTGCCTCTGGGGTCTTCTCCAGCAATTCTTCACCTGTTCCAATATCTTGAAGGGTTTACCCTATGCTCTCAATTAGTTTCATGGTGTCGCGGTGCATCTCTAGTTCTTTGATCCATGTTGAGTGGATTTTTGTATAAGGTGTAAGATAGGGGTCTTGCTTCATACTTCGACATGTGGACATCCAGTTTTCCCAGCACCATTTGTTGAAGAGGCTGTCCTTGTTCCAGGGGTTGGTTTTAGGTCCTTTGTTGAATATGAGTTGGTTATAGATGTTTGGATTGATATCCAGTGTTTCTATTCTGTTCTATTGGTCTATCCATCTGTTTTTGTACCAGTACCAGGCTGTTTTGATTATAACTGCCCTGTAGTATGTCTTGAAGTCTGGAATTGTGATGCCTCCAGCCTTGTTTTTATTGTAAAGAATTGCTTTAGCTATTCTCTGTCTCCTGTTTCTCCATATGAATTTCAGCATCGTTTTTTCTAGGTCTTTGAAGAATGACTTTGGTATTTTGATTGGTAATGTGTTGAACTTGTAAATTGCTTTTGGAAGAATGGACATTTTGATGATATTGATTCTTCCAATCCATGAGCATGGCAGGTTTTTCCATTTTTTTGTGTCATCTTCAATTTCTTTCTTTAGTGTTTTGTAATTTTCATCATAGAGGTCTTTGACATCCTTAGTTAAATTTATTCCAAGGTACTTTATTGTTTTTGTGGCTATTGTGAATGGGATTGATCTTAGAAGTTCTTCCTCGGCCCTGGCATTATCTGTGTATACAAAGGCTGTTGATTTCTGAGCATTGACTTTGTATCCTGCTACTTTACCAAACTCTTTTATGAGTTCCAATAGTCTCTTATAGGAGTTTATTGGGTCCCCTATATATAGTATCATGTCATCTGCAAATAGGGATAGTTTAACTTCCTCCTTTCTCATTTGTATCCCTTTAATTTCTTTTTCTGGCCTGATGGACCTGGCTAACACTTCTAGGACTATATTAAATAGCAATGGTGAGAGTGGGCATCCCTGTCTGGTGCCAGTTTTCAATGGAAATGCCTGCAACTTTTCCCCACTCAATATGATGCTGGCCATTGGTTTATCATAGACTGCCTTAATTGTGTTGAGGGATATTCCTACTCACCCCAATTTGCTTAGGGTTTTCAGCATGAAAGGGTGTTATATTTTGTCAAATGCTTTCTCTGCATCTATTGAGATAATCATATGATTTTTGTTTCTCAATTTATTAATGTGATGTATTACATTGATTGACTTTTGAATATTGAACCATCTTTGCATACTAGGGATAAATCTCACTTGGTCCAGGTGAATGATCTTTCTGATGTGCAGTTGGATTCGGTTTGCCAGAATTTTGTTGAGTATTTTTGCATCTATGTTCATCAGGGAGATAGGTCTGTAGTTTTCTTTCTCTGTTGTGTCTTTTCCGGGCTTAGGAATTAAGGTGATATTGGCTTCGTAGAAAGAATTTGGGAGGGTTCCCTCCCTTTCAATCATTGTGAATAATTTAAGAAGAACTGGGGTTAGTTGTTCTCTAAATGTCTAGTAAAATTCGGCAGTGAAGCCATCCGGTCCTGGGCTCTTCTTTTTTGGTAGTGCGTTTATTACTGATTCAATTTCTTCCATGGTTATGGGTCTGTTTTGATTTTCTATATCTTCATGGCTCAGTTTAGGAAGGTTGTATGTGTCCAGGAATCTACCCATTTCTTCCAGGTTCCCCAATTTGTTAGCATACAAATTTGTAGTGGTTTCTAATGATTCTTTTTATTTCTGTTGTGTCTGTTGTTACATTTCCATTACTATCTTTGATTTTACAGATTTGGGCCTTCTCCTTTTTTTGATTAGTTGGGCCAATGGTGCGTCGATTTTGTTTATTTTTTCAAAGAACCAGCTCCTGGTTTTGTTGATCTTTTGTATTGTTTTTTTGGTTTCAATTCTGTTTATTTCTTCTCTGATCTTTAGTATTTCTTTCCTCCTTCTGGATTTGGGCTTGATTTGCTGCTGGTAAATTGCTTTCTAAAGTGTGGACTTCTTGATTATATTGATTTTTTCCAATCCATGAACATGGAAGATTTTTCCAGTTTTTGGTATCTTCTTCAATTTCTTTAATGTTTTGTTTTTCTCATCATAGAGATCTTTGACATCCTTGGTTAAATTTATCCCAAGGTATTTAATTTTTTGTAGCTATTGTGAATGAGATTGTTCTTAAAAGTTCATTCTCAGCCTTGGCATTGTTTGTGTATACAAAGGCTATTGTTTTTTTGTGTATTGATTTTATATCCTGCTACTTTACCAAACTCTTCTATGAGTTCCAATAGTCTCTTTTTTATTAGACAGGCAGAATTAGACAGTGAGAGAGAGAGACAGAGAGCAAGTTCTTCCTTTCATTGGTTCACCCCCCAAATGGCTGCTACAGCTAGTGCGCTGTACTGATCTGAAGCCAGGAGCCAGGTGCTTTTCCTGGTCTCCCACGGAGGTGCAAGCATCCAAGCCCTTTGGCCATCCTCCACTGCCTTCCCAAACCACTGCAGAGAGCTGGACTGGAAGACAAGCAACCGGGACTGGAAGCCGGCACCCATATGGAATGCCAGTGCTGCAGGCAGAGGATTAGCCAAGTGAGCCATGGCGCCAGCCCCCCAATAGTCTCTTACTGGAGTTTTTTGGATCCCCTACAGATAAACTCATGTCCTCTGTAAATAGGGATAGTTTGACTTCTTCCTTCCCAATTTGTATCCCTTTGATTTCTTTTTTCTTGACTAATGGCTCTGGATAGAACTTCCAGGACTATATTGAATAGCAATGGTGAGAGTGGGCATCCTTGTCTGGTACTGGATCAGTGGGAATGCTTCCAGCTTTTTCCCATTCAATAGGATGCTGATCGCAACTTTGTCATAAATTGCCTTGATTGTGTTGAGGAATGTTCCTTCTATATCCAATTTTCATCATGACAGGGTGTATTTTATCAAATGCTTTCTCTGCATCTATTAAGATAATCATGTAGTTTTTGTTCATAATTTTGTTGCTGTGATGTATTACATTGATTGACTTGTGAATATTGAACCATCCTTGCATACCAGGGATAAAGCATCTTTGCAAGGCTGGATGGGTGGTGGCAAATTCTTTCACTTTCTTTTTGTTATGGAAGGTCTTTGTTTCACTTTCATTCATAAATGAGAGCTTTGCAGGGTATAATATCTGGTTTGACAGTTTTTTTCTCTCTTTTTAAAAAATTTATTTATTTTAATTAAAAGGCAGAGTTACACAGAGAAAGAGGGAGAGGGAGAGAGGGAGAGAGGGAGAGATCTTCCATCCACTGGTTCACTCCCCAGATGGCTGCAATGACCAGAGCTGTGCCTTTCCAAAACCTGGAGCCAGAAGCTTCTTCCCGGTTTCCCATGTGGGTGTAGGGGCTCAAGGACTTGGGCCATTTTCCACTGCTTTCCCAGGCCATAGCTGGGAGATGGATCAGAAGAGGAGCAGCTAGGCCTCGAACTGGTGCCCATATATGATGCTAGCATTGCAGGTGGTGGCTTTACCCACTATGCCACAGCACCTGCCCCAGTTTTTTTTTCTCTTAAGACTTGGAATATATCTCACCATTCTCTCTTAGCCTATAGGTTTTCTGATAAGAAGTCCACCATGAGTCAATTGGAGACCCCCTGAAAGTAATCTAGCATTTCTCTCATGCACATTTTAGAATCTTTATTTTTTACTGTGATGAGTTTGATTACAATGTTTTGTGGTGAAGATCTTTTCTGGTCATGTCTGTTAGGATTTCTATGTGCTTCTTGTACTTGGATGTCCTTTCTTTCTCCAAATTAGGGAAGTTTTCTGTTCCTACTTCACTAAAAAGGTCTTCTAATCCTTTCTCTCTTTCCATGCCTTCAGGAACTCCTAGAACCCACATGTTTGGTCACTTTATGGTATCCTGTAGATTCCCAACAATACTGTCTTTTAGATTTCTAATTTCCTTTTCTTGTTTTTGGTCTGACTGTATAATTTCCTGTGCTTTGTTTTCTGAGTTGGATATTTCTTCTAATTCACCAATTCTTTTGTTAAGGGTTTCTAATACTTTTTTATTTGTTCTATTGAACTCTTCATTTCCAAGATTTCATTTTTATTTCTCTTTAAGATCTCAATTTTGTCAGATAAATTTTCTTTCATGTCATGAATGAATTTCATTAGTTTGTGCAGTTGCTTTTGATTACTTCTAAGTAATCCTGTGATCAATTTTTTGATTCCGTTCCTGGCATTTCTTCAATCACTTTATCATCACAATCTAGTATTGAAGTGTTGTATTCTGTTAGGGGCATCACGTTTTCTTTCTTATTCTTGTTTCTTGAAATGGTGTATTTTTTATTTGGCATTTGTAAAGATACTCAGTGGTTTCTTCTTTGCTTTTTCACTGTGGTATCTTTTATCTTTGTATTATTCCTCTGTGGATTAGTGGAGTGTCTACTTTTTCAGGGAATACCTAGTGCATGTGGTGGGTGTGGCCAGGGAGCTCTGTTCAGTTCTTCAGGATGAAGGGCATTTCTAAGGTGACACACCCAGGTTGGGTGTGCAAAATCTCTCTCTCTCTCTCTCTCTCTGTCTCTCTCTCTCTTTTTATCAGATGGGATGTTCTGCTCTGTTGTCATAGACTCAGCTCACCTCTTCTCCTAAATAGAGACCAGTGTCTGGACACTAGCCCCAGTGGACATAATATTCTTCCACTCTGCCACAAGAATCACACAAAGAATCTGTGCAGTCCTCAATGTAAGCACAGATGACCCAGCAATGTCCCTCACCAGATAACCAGGGAGCCCTAGTATGTGGACCTACCCACAGTGATTACCCAAAGTCCCAGCCACACCCTGGGCCCTCCCATGCAGACTCAGTGTTTTCGCAGTTCTAGCACACAAGACCACCACAGTCACAAGTTCCCAGTCCCCTGTCAGTCTTCCCCAACAGACTCAGGAGTTCCACTCAGCTGGTTGCTGGGTGCAGACACAAGCTGGCATAGCTATTATATTATGTCTAAAATTGTACCTGCTTTCTATTGGCTTGTTACAGGACATCATTACAGGTTGATTGGGGAGAGAGAAACGTGACCTTCTTTTATTCCTCCTCTAGTTTGGCAGGTACACTATTCCCCACAGGGCTCCAAGCTGGATTCCCTCAAGGCTTTTCCTGCAACTTTATCACCAGTGGCTTGGGATGCTGCAGCCTGGTCTCACCTCACTCTCCAAAGCTGGTATGTAGGTTCTCGGCTGCTGGGGTCCTGAGTTGTTTGCATCCACACCCTCCATGTCCGTCCACCATGTCCCTCTAATTTGGGTTGAGTTTCCTCTGGAATTTTCTCCCCAACTCTTCCCTGAGACTGCACTCTCTCCACTTTTCTCAAACTACCTTCTACTAGACTAGAGCAGTAAACTCCCTCCCTACTCTGCCATCTTAATCTTTGATCTGGTATTATCTGTTGTTTCTTCTTAAAATATTTTTAAATATTCACTTTATTCTTTATTTACAAGATTTATTTACTTATTTGAAAATAAGACATATATATGTATATATATATATATATATAGAGAGAGAGAGAGAGAGAGAGAGAGAGAGAGAGTGAGAGAGAGAGGGAGAGAAAGAGAGATCTTCAATCCAGTGGTTCACTCCCCAAATGGCTGCAATGCCTGGAGCTAGGAAGCAGAGCTTCTTATGGGTCTCCCACATGAGTGCAAGGGCCCAAGTACTTGGGCCATCTACTGCTGCTTTTTCCATGTGCATTAGCAGGGAGCTGGATCAGAAGTGGAGCAGCTGAGATTGGAACCAGTGCCCTTATAGGATGCAGTACCCCTAGGCAGCAGCTTTACCTGCCATACCACAGCCCTTTCCTTTTATTCTGATAAAATTATATTCTTAGATAAACTGTCTGTACTCATCCTTCTAAAAATTAATATAAATAGGAAATCAATTTGTAGTAACACATTTTTCAATGTGTGAATCCTAGGTCAAACTCAAATAGAAGTAGACAGAGGCTTATTATCTAGATGTAGATTTAACACAACTGAAAACTCCAAATGTAGAGTGATAGAAATGCAGCTTATTGTACTGACACTAAATACTATTGACACTAGTGCATTGCTATCGGAATTATGGTGCTCTATAAGGGTAAAAAAAATGGAGAAATTTTAAATAACATTTTATTGATGTACATAGTACTTTTATTCCTAGAAATGTCAATATATAATTAAGTTAAACCAAGGAACTCTTTGCATTTTCATTTTAGGAGTCCTATTCTAGGCTACATGTTTTGTAACCTACACATATGAGTGTCCCATGAGGCATTCCAAAGTCCACAGGATATAGGACAATTCTTTATTGTTTTAGACTGTTCATTTGCACTATAGAATTAGCCATCATCTCTTACCATCCCTTATATTTTAAAGATTTATTTATATATTTGAAAGGCAGAAATACACAGAGAGAAGATGAGAGAGAGTGAGAGTGAGTGAGAGAGAGAGAGAGAGAGATCCATCAGCTGCTGGTTCACTCACCAAATGGGTGCAACAGCCAGGGCTGAGCCAAGCTGAAGTCAGGAGCCAGGAGCTTCCCAGGGTCATCCACATAGGTAGCAGGGGCCCAAGCACTTAGGCCATCCTCTGCTTCCTTCCCAAAAGCAACATCAGGGAGCTGGATCATATGTAGAACAGCAGGGCCTTGAACCAGCACCCATATGGGATGCTGGCACCTCAGGTGGATTCTCAACTTTCTATGCCACAGTGCTGGCCCCTTAATATCCCTTATTAAATACCAGTAGTCAACCCTCCAAATCACTATGATGACCAAAAAGCTTTCACAATATTCCAAATGTCTCCATCAAGAACTACTTTGATACAGTGATGAATACAAAAATTTACTACAGATTCTTGAGCAAAGCAGATAATTAAATAAAATTCATATTTGAAGAATGTTATGCTAGCCAGTTTCCATGTGTGAAGGCCAAATTTAGAAAAAAGGAAGAAACATTTAAAAAAATTGTTAGCAGTGATGGTTTAGCAATAATTTTCACATATCATATACCTCATATGGCTGTGGATTTAATATCTCCACTCTTTTGTTGCTGAGACAGAGGAAGCTCAAAGACGTTAAGTGGTTTACTAAAAACTTTTTAAATAAAAGCTAGGGTTAGGATCCAGGTATGTTTCAAAGCAAATACTCTTATTTCATAGCATTTCTAGTATGATGGAGGCAGAAAAAGATTTTTTTTTAATTTGAGAGACAGGTAAATAGAGCTCCTGTCTACTGGTTCACTCTCTAAATTCCCACAAGATCAAGAACCAAAAGCTCAGGCTTTAAAATGTCCCTGCAAAGATAGAGAAGCATCCCAAAAGGAGAAAGGGGAAAGCAGATACTAATGAGGATGGAAGAGCTATACAGAAAACTGGATACTCCCAACAGTCCCATCACAGAAAGCAGAAGGCACTGGGGCTGCCAGGTGATAGCACTGTACTTCTACTGACTGCTATTTGAGATGCTATTTTCTTAAATCAACTTTTATAAAAGTGTTGAGCATTGGTTCAGGTTTTTTTTTTTTTCAAAATAATATGACTTCTTGTTGTCTTATGTGCAAATGGTAAATACCATTAACACTTGTAAAATGTGTTTCAGAAACTCAATTGAAATGAAGGAAAAATGTGATTTTTCTGTGCTGACTTTTAAAGATTATTTTTGATTTTCAAGATGGATTTCTCTGACATTCCCCTGTTGGCCACTTTGGTATAGAAGCCTTAAAGTGTTGAGAGGTCAACTTTCATAAGTTCTCCTTCCTGAATGCCATCAGTATAGACTTGACTTCCTTAAGCCAAGACAATTGATATACTCTTGAAACCCCTAAAATAAACTTTTTGGACAGGTATTTGGCCTAGTGGTTGTGTCACTGGTTAGGATGCCCTTGTCCCACATTGGAATATCTCGGTTTCCATTGTTTCAGACCTGGGAGTCAGTTCATGATGGCTTAAGAGACTGGCTTCCTGCCACCCACATGGGAGGCCTCAATTGATTTCCTGGCTCCTTTGTTCATTCCAGACCATACCCAGCTGTAAGAGGCATTTGAGGAGTGAACCAGTGCACAGGAGTGCTCTCTCTCTCTCACTCTCTTGCTCTCTGCCTCTCAAATGATTTTTAAAAATCAAGTATGTTGGGGTCGGTGCTGTGGCTCACTTGGTTAATCCTCTGCCTGCAGCACTGGCATCCCATATGGGTGCCAGGTTCTTGTCCTTGTTGCTCCTCTTCCAGTCTAGCTCTCTGCTGTGGACCAGGAGGTCAGTGGAGGATGGCTCAGGTACTTGGGCCCCTGCACCCACATGGGAGACTGAGAGGAAGCACCTGGTTCCTGGCTTCAGAACAGTGCAGTTCTAGCCATGGCAGCCATTTGGGGAGTGAACCAAAGGAAGGAAGACCTTTCTCTCTGTCTCTCTCTAGCTGTCAAATAAAAAAATATCAAATATGTTAAGTAACAAAACCCAGATTTTCTGGTGATAACATCAAAATGGTATCACTCAAAAGGTTCAGAATTCCTGTTTGTTGGTTGTGAATTCATCTCATCAAGAATCCTGAAGGTTTTAGTGCATATCTTCCATGTCAGAGTTGGCCTGTGAAAACCTCTTACATGCTCAGAAAGGGTGAGAGAGAGAGAGAGAGAGAGAGAGAAAGAACGTTAATCTTCCATCTACTGGTTCATTTCCCAAATGCTTGCCAATAACTAGGGCTGAGCCAGGCCAAAGCTAGACATCTGTAACACCATTGGGTCTTCCATATTGGTGGCAGGGGCCCAAGCACCAGAGCCATCATCTTCTACCTTTTCAGCATAAGCTGAAAGTTGGATTGGATGCACGGAGCCAGGACTCAAACTGGCACTCTGAAACAGGATTTGGACATCCCAAGTGATGGTCTAACCTGCTGCATAATGTCCACCCTGATGCTGTCAACTTCTATGGTCACTTTTCTGGGAGGGGAGTTTGGAAGTTATAAAGTATTATAGGTTGTCACCTGTGTGTCCTGCCAGAAGTAACTGTTTTTGAAAAGTATCATATAAATCCAGAAGCAAGTTGGCTTGCTCGGGGTGTGTGTGTGGGGGGCACTTCCTATCTAATGTTATGAAGATATTCTTTAGAATCTTGGGAAAGTTTTAGTTTTCCTTTTCACATTTGTCTTTAGCCTACTCTGAACTGCTTTTTATGAAAGTGTTGGGTAGAATGTCAAGTTAATATTTTTTTCACGTGGATAAGTGGTTGTCCCAGCATCTTTTAGTGGAAACTTCATTATTTTCCCACTGATCTGTAACACTGGTTCTTTCACAAATCATATTTCTGGGTATGTGTGTGATGTGTTGATGATCCACTGGTAGATCTGCAGTACTAAAGATTACTGATTATTACAACTTTAGAGAAAGTGCTTAATAAGAACTAAGATCCCTCCATATTTTATCATAATGTTGACCAACCCTACTTCCACCTCCAATATCCCTATCAAAGTTTTCTTCCTTGCAAGTGTCTTGTCTTTCCTTAGCCATTTGCTCTTGTATATAATTTCTAACACTAGACTAAAAAGTTCAAAATCAATTGTAAAAAAGAGTTGGGAGATCCATGTGATCTTTACAATGTGTTGTCTTCCAATCCATAAACATGGTATATAGCCTACATTTATTGAGACTTCTAAAATTCTAAAATTTTTTTCTGTAAAGTTTTTTAACTCTCCCCAAGATAATTTATTAACATGTTATCCTGTCTTTTTCTTTAGGACATTAATTCACAAATGAATGACATAATGAACAATGTGCATCGAATAATGGCTCGCTACACTCTGGATTTTAACTTGCAATCTGAAAGGAATACCTTCCTTAAAGAACATATGAAAAAATAGAGAACCATATTTTTGGATAAAATGGCTACATATGCTAAGAATGCTGAAATGAGAGAGAAGATACTTGCCTACATTCTGGCCTGGTTGGAAGAATGGAGTAAGATTCCAGAAGTGGTTCAGCAGAAAACCACAAAAGATAGAGAAGAGAATGTATAAGAAAATGGTAAAGGATAAATCATATTAAAGAAAACAAGACAAAGAGGTTGTTCAGAAAATGGCTGTTCTCTTTTCCAGTAAGAATAAAATGAGAAAAATATAGATTTGTTCACTTGGTGCCCATTATTCTGGCTTCCTTGCTTTTCTTTAAGCACATCAATAATGTTCCTACCCAATGCCATGAAATTTACTATTTTCTTATCTGGAACATTTTCCTCTAGATAGCCATATGGCTTATTCCTTTCATAAATTTCACTTGAACATAAGGTGTTCTCTGATCATCCCCATCCCATATCACCTGACATTCTCCATGAAGCTTTGTCTTTGTCAGTGCCATTAGTATCAAGCATACTATGTAGCTTTTTATTTTTATTTTTTGTCTGTATTCTTTGACTGGAATGCAAGCAGTATGAAGCTCAGGAACTTGTTTTAGTCAATGCTGCCCCCACAGTACCTAGAACAATACTAATAGACACTGATTGAATTAAAGAATGGATAAACTAAGAGCATATGTATTTTTAATAAAATTGATTTAGTGAAAGGTAGAATGACAGAGAAGGGGAGAGGCAAAAAGATATCTTCCATCCACTGGTTTATTCTCCAAATGATATTAACACCCAGGTCTGGGCCAGGTCACAGCCAAGAGGCAGGAATTCTATCCTGATCTCCCACATGGATGGTAGGGCCCCAAGTACTAGAGCCATCATTTGATGCCTTCCCAAGTTCATCAGCAGGAAGCTAGATTGGAAGCAGAGCAGCTGGTTCTCAAAGTGCCATTCTAATGTGAAATTCTGTCATTGCAAGTACTGGCTTAACCCACTGTATGACAGTGCCAGCACCAGGACTGTGTGTGTGTGTGTGAGTGTGCATGTGCATGCATATGTGTGTGTATGTGTGTGTGTAGTGTGTGCGTATAAAATATATTTTCTTGTAAAAAAGAATTTTAAGTGCTGACATTGTGGCAAGGCAAATTAAGCCACCGCTACAATACTAGCATCCCATATGAGCATGGATTTCAGTCCTGGCTGCTCCATTTTTTTTTTCATTACAATGATTTATTATTAAATAAAGCAATGATTCCAATGATACAAGAGATTAAGGTGATTGAAAATTATGGATAAATGAAAAATGAATGATTTGTTTTCCAATACCAATTCTTTTTTTAAACATATATTTATTTGAAATTCAGAGTTACACAGAGAGAGGAGAGGCAGAGAGAGAGAGAAAGGTCTTTCATCCACTGGTTCACCCCGCAATTGGCCGCAATGGTCAGAGCTGGACTGATCTGAAGCCAGGAGCCAGGAGCTTCTTCCAGGTCTCCCACAAGGGTACAGGGCCCAAGGACTTGGGCCATCTTCTACTGCTTTCTCAGGCCACAGCAGAGAGCTGGATCAGAAGTAGTGCAGCCAGGACTCAAACAGGCGGCCATATGGGATGATGGCATTGCAGGTGGTGGCTTTACCCGCTATGCCACAGCTCTGGCCCCTCTAAAACCCTTTCAAATGATCAAAGGGAGCAAAAACTTTAAACAAAAACACCTAAGTATGATTTTCCAGTATTCTCTCAAACTGCCTTTTTCTGTGCTCTTATGGAGCAAAAGCCATAATGAATTAAGGTTGTCTATGTCCCAATTAAAACTTAGTTTAGGTCACAGAAATGTCAATTTCATCAAATGTCCACTTATCACAAAATATTATTTAAAATACTTTTTAAAAAACCATTTTTTGACAGGTGGAGTTAGTGCAAGGGAGAGACAGAGAGAAAGGTCTTCCTTCCATTGATTCACACCCCAAATGGCCATTACGGCTGGTGCGCTGGTGCCGATCCAAAGCCAGGAGCCAGGTGCTTCCTCTCAGTCTCCCATGCAGGTGCAGGGCCCAAGCACTTGGGCCATCCTCCACTGCCTTCCTGGGCCACAGCAGAGAGCTGGACTGGAAGAGGAGCAACCGGGACAGAATTGGCACCCCAACGGGGACTAGAACCCGGTGTGCCAGTGCCGCAGGTGGAGGATTAGCCTAGTGAGCTGAGTCACCAGCTTAAAAACCCATTTAAAAAAATGGAATACACATCCTTAGTTCAAAGGCCATACAAAAATTGACAGCAGGTAGAATTTGGTCACAGGACCACAGCTTGCTGACTTCAGCATTACTTCCCTGGGTTGATGGAAGTTTCCTGTTTGACCAGATACACTTGCAATTCTACTGTCGATTGAACTGGAGTTTTCTCACTGGCCTTGCTTCACACCCAACACTTTGTGCCACCCCGCAGACCTGGAGAGGAGGAAGCTGTAGTTCATGTTCTTATGGTTACTGGTAGCCCCTATATGCTTAGACTGTAGACTTAAGAAGGGCTGTCATTTACAGGCAGTGCTGTGAAGGGTTTGAGCTTTTTTTAACAGAAAAATTTTCTTTAATAAATATAAATTTCGAAAGTACTACTTTTGGATTATAGCAGTGCTTCCCCCATGACCCCCCTCCCACCCCCATAAACCATCCCATCTCCTACTCTCTCTCCCATCCCATTCTTCATTAAGATTCATTTTCAATTATCTTTATATACAGAAGATCAATTTAGTATATACTAAGTAAAGATCTCAACAGTTTGCACCCACACAGAAACACAAAGTGTAAAGTATTGTTTGAGTACTAGTTATAGCATTAATTCACATTGTACAACACATTAAGGACAGAGATCCTACATGGAGAGTAAGTGCACAATGACTCCTGTTATTAATTTAACAATTGACACTCTTGTTTATGGCATCAGAAATCACCCTAGGCTCTTGTCATGAGCTGCCAAGGCTATAGAAGCCTCTTGAGTTCACACACTCCAACCTTATTTAGACAAGGCTATAGTCAAAGTGGAAGTTCTCTCCTCCCTTCAGAGAAAGGTACCTCCTTCTTTGATGACCCATTCTTTCCACCAAGATCTCACTTACAGAGATCTTTCATTTAGGTAATTTTTTGCCACAGTGTCTTGGCTTTCCATGCATGAAATGCTCTCATGGGCTTTTTAGCCAGATCCGAATCTGGCTGCTCCACTTTTGATCCAACTCCGGCACCTGGGAATCAATGGAGCATGGCCTAAGTACTTCAGCCTTGTCATCCATGTCAGAGATCTGAATAGCCTTCCCAGGCTCCTGGCTTCAACCTGGCCCAGCCCTGGCCATTGCATTGTGGGAGTGAACCAGCAAATGGAGGATTTTTGTGTGTGAGTCTCTCTCCCTTTCTCTCTCTCTCTCATCCCTTCCTCTCTGTAATAATGCCTTTCAAATAAATAAATCTTTTTTTAGAGTCAACTATTTGAAATGGTTTTAAATTAAAAAACAAAAATAAAAGAATTTCATTTTGTTGCAAGATATTTTGAGTGACGGCATTAGAAAACACCAGCATAGTGGCCAGCATTGTGGCACAGGGAGTTAAGTTGCAGCTTGTGACACCAGCATCACATTTGAGCATTGGTTTGAGTTGCAAATCTTCTGATCCAGCTCCTTACTATTGTGTTTGGGAAAGCAGAAGAAGATGGCCCAACTGCCAAACCTAATCAGTACTCCACACTACATGTGCCCGAAAAGAAGAGAAAAGAAATAAAACTATCTTCTGAAATCAAATTAAAGCCAGCCACTGAATCAAAAAGTCAACACTTCCTTCCCACTGAGACAAAGAGCTGAATGGCAAAAGTAGAAAAAGTGGTATGCAAGAGAAACCCAGAAAATGCAAAACCAAATCTTCAGGAGACAAGAGTTCAGTTTTGCTAGAGGATACTGAGTCAATAGACAAACAGAGGCAAAGTGAAACTGACAGCTTATCAGAGTCACTCAGTATGACCCAAGTGAAATGCACATCTATGTGCTTAAAGCTGAGATTGAAGGAAAGACACAGCAAACCTCTTTAAGAACTACCATAAGCAAAGAAGGGAAAACTAAAGGAAAAGAAATGCTAACCAAGTCTAAACTTGATAAATCACACTCAAGGACAGCTAAAGTGACTCCAGAAACTATCCAAGATCTAGGAGCTTCGGAGAGCAAAAGTGAACGTAGTAATGTAGAAGCATTTCAGAAAGCCATAATGAATTTCTTAAAAGAGAAAATTAATAACATACAAAAGCCCTCTGATAGAAGCACCATGCTGGAGGAGGAAGAGGAGGAGGAGGAGTTATTAGAAACAGCAGAAATTGAACAATTAGGAATCACAAAAGAAAAGATAGAGGAATATTTAAAAAAATGTAACTGAAATTGTTACTAACATCCTGAGGAAATGTCAGGATTCAAAGAAGGAAGAACAGGTTGAAGAGAACCCTACAAAAGAGAGAGTAGATCCCACAATTAAAAATTTAATACAAGTGATTTTAACTGAAATGGAGATCAGCCAGGCTCCAAAGGCAGCGAGACACCCAGAGCCAAAAATGAGAGGGAAGAGAGAGAAGCAGAAGCCAAGTAGAAGGGTAGAGAGCCTGGAAAGGCAGAGGGAGAATGAAGCAAAGATCAGAAGATGAGAGGGAAAGAATCTGAAGATCACTTTCGAATGGAGGCCCAGCTACAGCTACAGCAATGTTAGATGAATCCCAGTTACTCCAAGAAAACGACTTCTATAGAATCTCAGAGCTTCTTCGGGGGATAATGCACTCCATACCAAGCGGCTCTCCCACCTCCACCCAGTCCTCACCATATGCGGCCCTTCCTATTTATCCAGAGCCCCTCCCAATGTACCAAACTCTCACTCCACAGCAGGCCCAGGACCTGAGGACCATTCTAGGTCCTCAACCATTCCAGGACCTGACAACCCCTTTGATTCCCCAGCAGATCCAGACCCTGGAGGCCACTCTGACCCCCACACAGGTCCAGGCGATGAGAAACATTCTGTCCTCACCACGGGCTGAGACCTTGGGGCCCACTCTGACCCCCACACAGGTCTAGGCCCTTAGGACCATTCTAGCTCATCAGGAAGCCCAAGAACTGGGGACTACCTTGACCCCTGAACAGGTCCAGGTGCTGGGAACCATTCTGTCCCCACTACAGGCTGAGGCCCTGGAGACTATTCTGACCCCTCTGCAGGCCCAGGCCCCAGTGACCACTCTGACCCCTGTGCTGGTCTAGGCCCTGAGGACCACACTGATCCCTGCACAGGTCCAGGCACTGGGAACCATTCTGTCTCCACCATGGGCTGAGGCCCTAGGGACCACTCCAACTCCTCAACAGTCCCAGTCCCTGATAACCACACTGATTCCTCAGCAGTCCCAGGCCCCAGTGACCACTCTGACCCCTGCACAGTTCCAGGCACTGGAAACCACTCTCACCACTCAGCAGGCCCAAGCTGTTGGGACCCTATTCAGCCCTCAGCAGTCCCGGGCTCTGATGACCACTCTGATGCTTCAGCAGCCCCAGGCCCAGGGGACCCCTCAGATCCCTCAGCAGATCCAGGTCCTTGGAACAACTCTGACCGTTCAGCAGGCTGAAGCCCTGGGGACCACTCTAACCCCTTTGCAGGCTGAGATCCTGGAGCCCACTCTCACTCCTCAGCAGGCTCAAGCCTTGGGGACAGCTGGGGCTGAGGTCCTGAAATAGGCAGGCACAGGCCCTGGAAACAATTCTGACCCCTGAGCAGGTCCAATTCCTAAGGAACACACTAACTTCTCAACAGGCCAAGGCCCTAGGGACCCCTCTTACCCCTCAGCACACCCAGACTCGGAGGATCCCCCTTATGCCTGAGATGTACCAGGGTTTGGATATGGCACCCACACATGAGCAGGCCAAGGCATTGCAGGCTCCTCTCACTCTGGAGCCAGCCCTGACACCGAGAGCCCCTGCTGCCCCTCAGTATGCCCAGACACTGAAGACAGCTGGCACTTTTCAGATCCAAGCAAGGCAAATCCCACTAAGTATGAAACCGACTCAGATATTTGGGGTCCCTGGCACTCAAGAACAGGCTGAGCTTACCCAAGCAATTGGAGCCACCCTCACTCCTGAGCTGGCTCAGGTGATAGAGGGCCCTCTCACTTTTACTCAGGGACAGTCCTCAGGAGTCTCTCTTATACCTGGGGCCCCTCCCGCTCCAGGGCAAACCCTAGAGCTAGAGGCTCTTAGCTGTAGGCAGTTATTTCTGTCTAAGCACCCTCTGACTCCCTGGCCCCCTGCAGTACTGAAGGCCCCTCTTGCTCCCAGGCGGTCTCTTAAATCAGAACTCCCACCCTTTTCTGGAAAGATTCCCAGTCACTGGGCTCCTCTCCCTCCTTGGCAGTCCTTGGCTCCTGGGGCCCCTTCCACCCATGAAGAACTCTTGGAATCTGGACCCTTAACCTTTTCTGGGAAGCCTCAGGCTTTCCTACCTTCTGTCCCTGCTGTCAAGTCTCCCTCTCTGCAGGCCTCTCCTGCCCTTGGTCAGTCCCTGGCACTGTCGGCTTCCCCTGGGCAAGCCTCCCCACCACAAATCCCTCCTGCTTCTGGGCATCTCCCCACATTATGGACCCCCTCCATTGCTGGAAAGCACCAGAAAGCTGTGTCCTCATTTGATAGAAAGAAAAGATTGACATCTGTTTCCTTTCTGAAATCACAATCATCATTGGTCCAATGCAGTATTCCAGATTTCAAGGCAATTCAAGCTCCTTTCACTGTGAAGAAGATCCAAATTTCTGAAGTCCCTGTCACTTCTGAAGAAGCATTTCAGTCCTATATCACCAGTGACAGGGCACCAGTATCGCAAACCTCTTACATTGAAGAGGAGGCTCTTCTTATTCTGCAGAAACCTAGGACATCACTACCTCCTCTTACAACACGACTGCTGAAACCATCACAGTTACCAGCTCTGCAAAGGCGCTTAAGAACACGACTGCCCTCTATAGACAAGCCTTGGATCAAGACTTCAGCTTTAGGTATCAAAGAAACCAAAATGATGGTGCCTCCAATCCTCTCCTCAAGAACCTTAAAATATGATGTATTTTGCTTATGTGGAGGCTCAGAGAAAGAACCTGATACTGTTAAATCAGAGCACCCTGAACCTAGGGATGTTAGCTACTGAATCCTGGGGACTGGTAAAACTACTGAAAACATGAGCTACTACTTTGGTGTTAATGTGTGATACTTAATAACACAGGTTTCTTTTTACCAAAACTTTACTCCTTTTCTGACACAATGTAATCAAGGATTGTGTGTACCATGCACACACAAGCACACTCTTTAATGACAAAAAAAAGCAGCTGTAACTTGCAAGTCTTCACTGGGTCAGACTAACCTGGAAGCATTGCCTTGCAGTAGCTGTAGAGATGCATGCTGGTGCTGCTAGCCTCAGAGTGCCCATGCAGCCTGGTCACTGGGTCTGACCAACACCTCCTGAAGGGAACGCTGTCTTTTAAAATAACTCCTGTGCCAGAGTGCTCAGAGCCCCAGGTACCAGTATTTTCGGGTAAGCTGAGGGACCTCCTCCTGCTGTACAGGGCAGGGCTGGGAGCTTTGCAGGTATGAGTGGACTGGCCTTCATGTCCCACCAGCGTGCTCAGTGATTCTGCCCTGTTACATTGCCCAGCAACATGAAGAACATGGCATGGAGATGCTGCTGTGGCTGGGAGCACACAGGGATGCTTTTACTCCTTAACCCCTCCCCGCCCCCACCCAATGGCAGAGAACCAAGTGGTTTTGTGGGAGTCCTCTTATGTGAAATCCATCTTCTGACACTCCTTCTTTTGCAAACAGGGAGCCTCAATCCCCTCCTCTGGGGCCTCTGAAAGCCTGTGAGATGACAGCAAAGCTTTTGCTAGCACCACAGCTGGCCTTTCAGAAAGCTCCAAACCCTGGAGAGGTCTGAGTTTCCCCCCAGCTGCCACTACACTGATGACTTTGCATAGCTGTCACTATTCTCAGCTTTCCGTAAAATCTGATTCTTGTCAAGACCAATGACTTTGGTGCTGTGGCATAGCAGGTAAAGCTGCCGCCTGCAGTGCAGACATCCCATATGGGCGCCAGTTCAAGTCCCGGCTGCTCCACTTCCAATCCAGCTCTCTATTATGGCTTGGAAAATCTGTAGAGGATGGCCCAAGTCCTTGGGCCCCTGCACCCACATGGGAGACCGAGGAGAAGCTCCTGGCTCGTGGCTTTGCATTCGCGCAACTCCGGCTGTTGTAGCCATCTGGGGAGTGAACCAGCAGATGGAAGCTCTCTCTCTCTCTCTTTATCTCTTTATCTCTCTCTCTCTCTCTCTCTCTCTCTGCCTCTCTGTAACTCTGACTTTCAAGTAGACAAATAGACAAATAAAAAATCTTAAAAAAATAAAAAAGAAGACCAATGGCTTCTATTACTGTACACACAGAACAAGAAAGCAGTGTCAGGTGTGACTCCCATTGGGGTGTCTTTCTAGTGTTTTTGAGGGCTTTTCTTTGCATTTAAAGAAATAAAAAAGGCTTCCCCTTAGCTGGCCACAGAACATTTCTGCCGAGGCCCTGTCCTGTGGCTGCACCATCCCTGGCCCTGACGTCCCTTTGTGATCCCACTCATGGGTTGTTTTCAGTGAAGACAGATGAATGGGCACCTTGTGGGCAGCTGGGGAGGCAGAGGAAGAGAGGAAGCCTGCGTCTGTGTGGCCCTTGTATCACAGGTTTTTAGTTAGGAGCAGCATGAGACTTTCTCTGTGGCTGCTCATGAGTGTTTTTTTTTTTGTTTTGTTTTGTTTTGCTTTGTTTTTTGGCTGGAAAAACAGTGCTGCTGCTGCTGTTTCTGTACTGCTTCCTGTGACTCTTCACAAACTGAAAGGATGTGACCTAGGAGGAGTACAGATGGCTGAATTCAAAGGAGAAAGAATGCACTGGGCAGGGCTCATCAGACATCTCAGATCACATCTTCTGTGGAGTGCGGGGAGCAGTCCTTGCCCTAATCAGTGTTCCGTGACCCCTGCATTTGCTAGAATCCAGAGCTGGTAGGCAATGTGAGCTGTGCCTCCACCAAATTGGGAGCTACAACAGTGGCTCTGCTGGAGGTAGCAGCCCTGTGGCCTTGTTTGAAACAAGAGCTGAGATCAACCTTGTCAGTGAGAGCTTGTTCCTTTAACAGGCTCATCTGTTTACTAGTCGCTCCTGAGTGATGAGATATGGTGCTTTCCGTATTACTGAACAGACAGGGGAGGTCGAGGGCTGCTGAGGGCTTGGGGCTTCCCACAGCTCACCCTAGGCCCTAGTTGCAGCACTTGGTCTGGCAGAGCCTAATGACCTCAGTGGACTGGAATGTCTCTAATGATGCCCCATTCTGAGTTGTGGAATGCCTTGTGATTGGAGAAGGCAACTACTTACAAGGCTAAACCAAAATCATTCATAACTTTTCTGCCCATGGATTGTAGTCATGTTTGTCTCCAAAACTGTAGGCATTTGTATTTTTTATTTTAATGTTGCTGTTACCCTTAGTCATTGTCTCTTTCACTGAGATGTTGAGATGCAGGAGGTGCATGTACCTTACCTATTATTGCAGAAATGTAACAATAACCTTCCTTGGAATTTAAAAAAGAGTGTTTTAAAGTACCATTTAAATTCATATTCTCCATTTTGAAAACTTGCAAAGCCTTCTTTTTTAATGTTTCAAAGACTTATTACCATTCAAACCCACTGGTGCAATGCATAGAAACAAACAGAAAGTTGCCCCCCCGCCCAGGTTAAACACATCCAGCTGTACAAACAGTGACATCCTTAGCTTGATATGGCTAAGGTGACAGTGACCTTGATGGAGGACAACTATGTGTGCCTTCTCAAGTGCAGTTCCTTATACACCCAGCCCGGTTCTTCTCCAAATTCTCCTCTTGGCATTGTACCTGTTTTTATTACCAATCTTAATGGAAGGGGGAAATTTCATTTTTGTTTTTTTGGTTAGGATCCTCTTGATCCTGAAAGTCTAGTGAGAAGGCATGACAAGTAAGAGAGGCACACTCACCCCAAAACACAAAACATTCTTAATTTTTTTCAGTTTTGCATTTTTTACTTTCTCCATTCATGTGTAATTCAGATTGGCAAAATGTCTTTCTCTCATTACCAATTAGTATTATACAATTATAACCTGATTTTGAAAGGTTGTGGTGACAATGAACTTCTTTCTAGTATTTGACAGTAAGAAAGATGCTGACTTTGGGTTTGAAGCACATTTGATCATATTAAAGAAGTATCCAGGGGCAGGGGTTGGTGCAGCAGTTAAAATGCTGCTTGGGGATCCTTGTATACCATAACCAAGTGCCTGGGTTTGAATTCCTGCTCTGCTTCCAATTTCAGCACTAATGCCCACCTAGGAGCCAGCAGGTGATGGCCCCAAGTACTTGGGTCCCTACTACCCATATGGGAGACCAATATTGAATTCCAGTTTCCTGGCTTCAGCCTAGCACAGCCCCATTTGTTTTGGGAATTGGGAGACTGAACCAATGATTGGATCTCTCTCTTTCTCTCTATGACCTTTTTTTTTTTTTTATTGTTTGACAGGTAGAGTTATAGACAGTGAGAGAGAGAGAGAGAGAGAGAGAGAGAGAAAGGCCTTCCTTCCATTGGTTCACTCCAAATGGCCACTACGGCTGATGCTACACCAATCTGAAGCCAGGAGCCAGGTGCTTCTTTCTGGTCTCCCATGCGGAGGCAGGGGCCCAAGCACTTGGGCCATCCCCCACTGCCCTTCCAGGCCACAGTAGAGAGCTGTATTAGAAGAGGAGCAACCAGGACTAGAACCTGGAGCCCATATGGGATGCCGGCGCCGCAGGTGGAGGATTAACCAAGTGAGCCATGGTGCCAGCCCCATCTCTATGACTTTCAAAAGCAAAAGTGGATACTCTGTTTCTGTTCCATTATTTTTTTAAGTCAAGAATGGATGTCAACTTTTATTCAATTTGTTAAATAACATTTTGTTAATTGTGATTTCAGCTCTTAATTTTCATATGTATTAAAGAAAATACTAAGAGCCCACACTGTGGCACAGCAGGTAAAGTTGCCACCTGCAATGCCGGCACCCCACATGGGTGCCAGTTCATGTCCTGGCTCTTTTACTTCTGATCCAGCTCCCTGCTAATGGTATGGGAAAGTAGTTGAGCATGACCCAAGTGTTTAGAACTCTGCCACCAATGTGGGAGATCTGGATAAAACTCCTAGCTCCTGGCTCTTAGATTCATCCTGGCCCAGCTCTGTCCTTTGCAGCCATCTGAGGAGTGGACCAGTGAATGGAAGATCTCTCTCTCTCTCTCTCTCTCTCTCTCTCTCTAACTCTTTCAAATAAATAAATCTTTAAAAAAAGAAAGAAAGAAAAGAAAAAGGGCCTGCACTGTGGCACATCAGGTTAAGCCACTTCCTGCAGAGCCAGCATCCTATTTGAGTGCTGGTTCAAATTTCAGCTGCTGCACTTCATCCAGTTCCCTGCTAATGTGCCTAGGAACAGCAGTGGAGGATGGCCCAAGTGCTTTAGCCCCTGTATCTATGTGGGAGACCCAGATGAAGCTCCAGCTCCTGGCTTTGGCCTGACCCAGCCCTAGCTGTTGTGACCATTTGGGAAGTGAACCAACAGATGGAAGACTCTTTCTCTCTTTCTCTCACTCTGCCTTTAAAATAAATAAAATAAATATATTTTAAAAAGAAAAGAAAATAGTACTTTTCTTCTTAGACTATTACTATGATTAGTTATATTAAACCATCAGTGTATTCCTGGCATAAATCCATATATCGTTATTGTATTCATTTGATTATTTTTTAAAATTTATTTTGGGAAGCAGTGACAGAGATGGAGAGAGGGCTTCTATTCTTTGGTCCACTCACTCAAAATGGGCTGAGCTGGGTGAGTGTGAGGGCCAGGAGCTGAGAACTCAACCCAGGTCTCCCATGTGGCTGGCAGGGACCCAATTACTTGAACCATTAAGCTTTGTGGGCTCCCAAGGTCTGCATTGGTGGGAAACTGGAGACAGGAACTAGGGCAACAAATCAACCTAGACAGCTGGAATGTGGGACCTGGCTGCCTCAACTAACCATTTGGCTTAATACTCGCTTAATACTTCTTTGAACATGTTGTAGAGCTTGTTGTTTTTCATCACCATTAACAAGTTTGTCAAGTGGTTTATATTTTGTGGATTGTCTTTGTCAAATTTTGTTAAGATATTAAACTTGCACCTTAAGTAAGTATAGAAGATTATCTTTTTTATGCTCTAGAACAGTTTGAATAATAATGAAGTTAACTACTCTTTTAAAGTTTAGCAGATTTCACTTATATTATAGGGAGTTGGTACTTTGGGTGGCAGGGGAGTTCTTTAACAGATTTCTCCATGTTTATATGAATTTTGATTGATGAATTTATTGAAGATTTTGACTACATAAATGATATGATCACTTTTTTCAGCAAAATAATCTAAAAATTGAAATATGTTGATCAACATTTCATAACAATATTGAACTTTATACAATTGTAACTCTACTCCCATCAAGATAAATTCACGTTTTCAGAAAGCTCTTTAATTTTTTTTTTTTTGACAGGCAGAGTGGACAGTGAGAGAGAGAGACAGAGAGAAAGGTCTTCCTTTGCTGTTGGTTCACCCTCCAATGGCCACCATGGCAGGTGTGCTGCGGCCAGCACATCGCGCTGATCTGAAGCCAGGAGCCAGGTGTTTCTCCTAGTCTCCCATGTGGGTGCAGGGCCCAAGGACCTGGGCCATCCTTCACTGCACTCCCGGGCCATAGCAGAGAGCTGGCCTGGAAGAGGGGCAACCGGGACAGAATCTGGCACCCCGGCTAGGACTAGAACCTGGTGTGCCAGCAATGCAGGCAGAGGATTAGCCTATTGAGCCGTGGCACTAGCTGAAAGCTCTTTAATTTTTTTAAAGATTTAATGATGTATTTGAAAGGCAGGGGCCAGCACTGTGGTTGAGTGGGTAAAGCCACCACCTGCAGTGCTGGCATCCCATATCAAGTTCAAGTCCTGGCTGCTCCACTTCTAATCCAGCTCTCTGCTATGGCCTGGGAAAGCAGTAGAAGATGGCCCAAATCCTTGGGACCATGCACCCACATGAGAGACCTGGAAGAGGCTCCTGGCTCCTGCCTTTAGATTGGCGCAGCTCCAGCCATTGCAGCCAATTGGGGAGTAGACCAGGGGATGGAAGACCTCTCAGACACCCCCTCCCCCGCCTCTCCTCTCTCTGTATAACTGACTTTCAAATAAATAAATAAATAAATTTTTAAAAAGAAGAAAAGGAAATATTTTTAAAAGGTTTATTTGTTTATTTGAAAAGCAGAATGATGGATAAAGAAATTGTCCATCCACAGTTTGTTCCCCAAATGCCCACAACAGCCAGGGGTAGGCCAAGCAAAGCTGGGAGACTGGAACTCCATCCAGGTTTCCCTTGAGCATTGCAGAGACCCAAGCACTTAAGCCATCATCTGATGCCTCCCAGGATGCACATTAGCAGGAAACTGGATCAGAAGTGGAGTAGCCAGACTTGAACCAGGCACTCTGATATAGGATGCATACTTCCTATGTGACATCTTAACATGCTGAGCCACAATGCCTGCCCTATTTTTTAAATGTTCATTTATTTATTTTTACCTACTTGAAAGGCATAGAAAGGAGGAAAGAGACACAGAGAGACATCCATCTGCTGGTTCACCCAAATGCCCACAATAGCCAGGGCTGGGCTATGCCAAAGTCAGGAGCCAAGAACTCCAACCAGGTCTCCCACATGATTGGCAGGGGACCAAGCACTTGAGTCATCATCTGTTACCTTCCATGAAGTATCAGCAGGAACCTAGATCCAAAGCAGAGTAGCTGAGACTTGAACTGTCACTCTGATATGGAATATGGATGTCCCAAGTGGTGGCTTACATGGTGGGATGAAAATGCCCACACTATCTAATTTTTAATGCCATAATAAAATAATAAATACATGTAAAAAGGAATAAAATATGGACAGATTAAAGATTTTATAACAAGGATAGTTGGGAAAATAAAATTCTAAAATTATACGTGTGATAAAATACTATAAATTATTTTCAAACAAAAATGTTCTTTAGAATTCCTATAAGCAAATGCTACATTGTATTTTTTCATTTATTAAACTTTTATTTAATGAATATAAGTTTCCAAAGTACAGCTTATGGGTTACAATGGCTTCCCCCCTCCCATAACTTCCCTCCCACCCACAACCCTCCCCTTTCCTGCTCCCTCTCCCCTTCCATTCACATCAAGATTCATTTTCAATTCTCTTTATATACAGAAGATAAGTTTAGTATATATTAAATAAAGATTTCAACAGTTTGCTCCCATATAGCAACACAAAGTGAAAAAAATACTGTTGGAGTACTAGTTATAGCATTAAATAACAGTGTACAGCACATTAAAGACAGAGATCCTACATAATTTTTTAAAAAAATTAATTAATTTTCTATGACATTTCCAATTTAACACGTTTTTTTTTTCATTTCCAATTATCTTTATATACAGATCAATTCAGTATATAATTAGTAAAGATTTCATCACTTTGCACCCACACAGAAACACAAAGTATAAAAATACCGTTTCAGTACTAGTTATAGCATCATTGCACATTAGACAACACATTAAGGACAGATCCCACATGGGGTGTAAGTACACAGTGGCTCCTGTTGCTGACTTAACAATTTGACACTCTTGTTTATGGCGTCAGTAATCTCCCTAGGCTCTAGTCATGAGTTGCCAGGGCTATGGAAGCCTTTAGAGTTCGCCGACTTTGATCTTATTCCGATAGGGTCATAGTCAAAGTGGAAGTTCTCTCCTTTGTTACTTTGGAAGATACAGACAAACATCTCATCATAGCCTAATCCAAATCCAACATATAATCTGAATTTTCCAGAAGCTACTTTTAAGATGTTACAGCTTTTTGTTAAAAAGAAAAAAAGAAAGAACATTTCTCCGTTTTGGTTTTGCAAATATGGCCAAAGTACATGGATCAAAGCAAGAAGGGTTGGCAGTGACATGAGCCATCTAACAGCAATCACAATGTCTGGAGCATTTCAGAGGATGAGTAAGGGTCTGAGGACACAGAAATAAGAATATAAATACATTGGGTTTTTAAAAAAGATTTATTTATTTCTGAAAGGGAGAGCTGGGGTGGGGATCTTCCATCACTGATTCACTCTCCATTGGCCACGATGGCTAGTGCTGGGCCAGGTTGAAGCCAGGAGCCAGGAGTTACATCCAGGTCTCCTATATGGGTGGAAGATGCTCAAACATTTGGGCCATCTTCTGATGCTTTCCTAGGCCATTAGCTGGAAGCTGGATAGGAAGTGAGGTAGCCAGGACAGGAATTGGCACTCATATGAGATGCCAACATCACAGGAGGAGGCTTTACCCACTATGCAACAACATCAGGCCCAAAATTATGAATATATTGTTGTCAATACATTAAGAAGGAAAAAAGAGGAAAAAGCACAATGGATAAGAGAATTAAATCATTTATTGATTACACATGATAATGGATAATACACAACTTCATTCCCATCTGTAATTTTATCTGGTACCATTATTCAATTTAGATATATTGCAAAGGATGCGCCAACAATCATTCTTATAACCAAATAACCCCATGACTTTGCTTGGGTGGCTTTTAATGGTGAACTTCAGAAGGTCACAACAGTAACTCATGTAGCTGAGAACAGCTTCTCCACCCAAGCAGTTTGTATATAAATCTCAAATGGAACCTGGCAACACCCTGATGAATTCTGACTTTACACTTTTTGGGGAAGTTTACCAAGATGGCTTCAGAGTAGACTAACTTTACACAACACATTTTAAAAAAAGACACATTTATTCAGCGTCATGATCAGACTATTACATTTAGCAATCAACAGCATAGGTGCAAAAAAAAAAAAAAAGAAAAAACTACATTAAAACCCTTTGTTGGAATGCTTTACACTTTCCACAGAACAGAAACTAAAATAACCTGTTATACAATTAGTCACAAATACAGTCCTCGAGTTTTTTTGCCCATACACATGAGTATTGTGTATCCTACACAATAAGGATGATCCTTGTTTCTAGTTTATTATTTAGCCTCCTTTTTACTATTTAATCATAATCAGGAGTTTTGAATGCTTTTGAAATTTTTTAAGTTTGCTTATAGATTTTTTTCCTAAGGAATGGCTACAGTTCTGAGTTTTGACAGATGTCATGGCAGTAACTAACCTATTTTCTGTCTGTATAGTCTCACCTTTTCCATAATGGCATATAGGTCTAACTTTAGCATAATTCCTGTAAGGTTAGGCCACGTTTTCATGTTCTTGTTTACTGACGAGTATTATTCCATTGTATGTCTGTATCATGTTTGTTTAACCATTCATTAGGTGAAGGACATTTGAGTTGTTTCCAGTTCTTGACAATTATGAATAAAGTAATTGAGTTTTTGAGTGAACAGAAATTTTCCTTTCTCTTATATAAATAGGAATGGGAGTGTGGGGCTACTTGACAAGTGTATGTTTAACATATAAGAAATTTTCAAAAGTGCCTGTAAATTCCTTTATATTTCTTTGGATGAAAATCTAGCTGGTCCTTTGATACTTCTGGTAACTTTTCCATATAGGTTTGTCTGATCAGGAATTTAAATGTCCAAAACCACTTACAATTAAAACTTTAATGTTGTTTTCAAGTTGAGGCTTTTTGGCGCTGTGGCATAGCCAATAAAGCCGCCACTTCAGTGCCGGCATCCCCTATGGGCGCCAGTTTGAGTGCCAGTGGCTTCACTTCTGGCCTAGCTCTCTGCTATGGCCTGGGAAAGTAGTAGGAGATGGCTCACATCCTTAGGCCCCTGCACTCACATGGGAGACCTGGAAGAAGATCCTGGCTTTGGATCAGCACAGCTCCGGCCATTGCAGCCATCTGGGGAGTGAACCAGTGGATGGAAGACCTCTCTCTCGCTCTCTGCCTCTGCTTCTCTGTAACTCTGCCTTTCAAATAAACAAAAAAATCTTTTTTAAAAAGTTGAGAATTTTCCCCTCTTCTGACTTACACTGTGAAGTTTACATATGAAGAGAACATGAATAGTTTTTCTTCTCCTTTAGAGCATAGTTCTATTTCTTTTTTTAAAAACTTTTATTTAATGAATATAAATTTCCAAAGTTCTATTTCACTTCCCCAGGTTGCTACTGTGATTAGGGAGCTGTTAGAGATTTGATCTCTAAGAAGAGAGGTCAGAGAAGGTGAAAGGAAAAGTTCTTACTCAATGTTACCATGACATTTTCTAATAACATTGTAGTTTTCTTATTTAAATTTTTATTTTATTATTATTTATCTTACTTATTTGAGAGGCAGAGAAACAGAGGCAGAGGTAGACAGAGTTCACATCTGCTGGTTCACTCCCCAGATGCCTGCAGTGGCAGGGGCTGTGCCAGGCTAAAGCCAGGAGCTAGAAACTCAATCTGGATCTCCCACAGGGATGGCATTATTTTATTTACTTCAAAACTAGAGTTGGAGAGAGGAGGACAGAAAGTGAGAGGAAGACCAAGACTGAGAGAGGGAGAGAGAGTGAGAGTGAGAGAAAGAGAGAGAGAGAGAGATCCTCTATCTGCTGGTTCACTCCTCAAATGGCTGCAACAGTTAGGGCTGGGCCAGGCCAAAGCCAGAAGCCAGGAGATTCTTCCAGGTCTCCCATATGGGTGCAGGGGCCCAAGCACTTGAGCCATCCTCCATAGCTTTGCCAGGCCATTAGCAGGGAGCTACATCACCCATGTGGGATGCCAACGTAGCAAGGCTGCTATACCACAATGCTGGTCCCGGGGTGGCAATTTTCATAAAGTTCTTTGGTGAGTTCTTTGGAGAGTGTGCTCATGGGATCTCCCCTGCAATTGTCTTGATCTAGGCAAATGCATTTCTATTTCAATTGACTCTTTACATTTATTCTTTCCTCAACACCTGTGAATCCTGTGGACATCCAGCTTCTCTCTGCTGTGTTGTGATTGCACATTTAGGCAGCCATCCTGGACAGAATCCAAGACAACCCATGGACCAACTCTTTTTTCATATTCTTTTGTTTTTAAAGCATTTGTTTGTTTATTTGAGGGATAGAGTTACAGATAGAGAGATGGAGAGACAGATAGAAAGGTCTTCCATCTGCTGGTTCACTCCCCAAATGGCTGCAATGCCAGACCTGGGTTGATCTGAAGCCAGAAGCCAGGAGCCAGGAAGTTCTTGCAGGTCTCCCACTCGGGTGCAGGGGCCCAAGCACTTGGGCCATCTTCTGCTGCTTTCCTAGGCCATAAGTACAGAGCTGGATAGGAAGAGGAGCAGCCAGGACTTGAACTGATGCCCATATGGAATGCTGGCACCTCAGGCAGAGGCTTAGCCCATTATGCCACAGTGCTGGCCTTTTGTTTTTGTTTGTTTGTATGTTTATTTTTTAAACTACAAACTTATTTAAGATATACAAACTTACACATTTCATATATACCATTTTAGGAACACACTGATTCTTCTCACCCTACCCTCCCTCCTGCCCACACTCCCACCTTTCTTCCTCTTCTCTCTCCTATTCTCATTCTTATTTTTGACAAAGAACTATTTTAAATTAACTTTATACTCATAAGATTAACCCTACACTAAGAGTGCAGCAAAAAATATGAAGAAGAAAATTAAAAAAAAAAAACACTGCTCCTCAACAGTCAAGACAAGGGCTATTCAAATCATTGCATCTTGAAATGTCAATTTCAGGTTCATAGATTGCCTTTGGGTACTCCATGAGTCGCCACAAAGGATATGTGGAGTCCTTAGTGAGAGCATGGATCTCATTGTGATAACTCACCCCAGGCAATCAGGGAGCTCTGAGCATGTGAAGTCACACACAGTGATTTCCCCAGAGACCCAGCTACACCCCCCCACACACACACACCCTCTCCTGCAGTCACAGTGTTCCCACAGTCTCAGCACACAAGACTCGTACAGTCATGGGGCGCTGAGGATCTGCTGCACCCTGCTAGTCTGTCCCACAGAGGCAGAGACGTTCCCAGAGCCAGCTGCCTGTTGCTGCTCTGGCTAGGCACTTTGAGTATGAGAGCCTGTAATAGGTTGGGATTCTGGAGGCACTTCAATGTCCTATGCGGGTGCTCAGTCCTAATCAATCCTCCCAGCCAGACTCAATCATCTCCTCTCAGCTGGTTGCTGGGCAGGTGGACATGAGCTGATACAGCTGTTACGTATGTCCAAAATGGTGCCCGCCCTCAGCTCATTGCTGGGCAACAGGGCAGGGGGCAGAAACATGTCCCTTTTCTTTACTTTCGGTTGGTAAGTATCCTGTCCCCCATGGGGCTCCACATGCCAAGCTCTCCTGCAGCTATACTGCCAGTGGCATGGGCTGCTGCAGTCTGGCCTCACCTCACTCTCCAAAGCTGGTTGTCAGGTGCTCAGCTGTGGCATCCTGTCTTGTGTCCATGCTCGTGTCCATGCTCGAGCTGGGCATCCATACCCTCCACACAGATCTACAGTGTCCCTCTTCCGTCCATGGAATTTCCACTGCTAGTTTTCTCCCTAACTCTTCCCTGAGAATGCACTCTCTCAATTTTTTTTAACTATCTTCCCCTAGCCTAGAGAAGTAAGTGCCTTCCTATTCTGCCATCTTGCTAGCCCCCAGCAACCCCACACCATCTCTAATAAGTGTATGTGTTTGTGTGGCTCCCATCTGGTATAATGGAAACACTAGAGCTTTCTTTGGCCAAACATTCTGAGGTTAAAGGCTTATCCCAGAGTAGCAACCAGTGGAGGAGGAGCAGAAATTCGCTTAAAATCCTCTTCTTGATAATTCCATGCCCTCAAAGTTCAAGAGTCAACTACTTTATAGTTCCTGGTCTAGTACTTCTCTTTGGAAATTGGTATCAATTACCCTGTTTTTAATTTGATTGAGTCTGTTTTGTTCGCAGGCGACAATACTCTTTGGGATGTCTTATGATATGACTTTTTCAGCACAAAAGCAAACCTACAATGAATCAGATTAAGTAAACTAATGCAAATCTCAAAAGGGAGTGAAATAGTCACCTATTCTTAAGCCAGTGACTAAAATGAACCAGGAAATGGAGAAATAAAGCAGGGAAACATTTATTTCTCATCCACAGCTACTGCCCCCCTATTTATGGCTCCTGGCATTTGCTGTGTATCAACCCACACCAAAGCGTATTCCCTGAAAACACCCAGTTCCCTTTAGTTGGCAGTGGTGGGGTTGCAACGGGCGGTACTTCTGGCTCCTGATGGGCTGGCTGATTGTGCTGGCCATTCCCACGTCTGCGGTCAGCTGCCAAGGTGGCTGGCTGCCATCCAGTCCAGGAGAGCCTCACATACACGTCTGACTTTGGCAGGTGCACAGGGAGCGCTCTGTTGGCCAAGGCAGCGTGGTTCTCTTCAATGTGGCCTCCCGCTCTCCTGCAGGTTGGCCCAGGCTCACTGGCATAGCAGCCACTGCATTTCAGAGGCTTAGCAAGACAGAGGGGCTGCTGGCAGGCAAACACTTTTGAATCTATGCTTGTATCGTTTGCTGTGTTTACTGGAAAAAGATCACATGGCCAACCCCATGTTTCTACGGGAGATGCTGCAAGGCGCAAATTCTGAGAGAGATCCTAGATTGCTTGCTGACAATAGCGATATTACATGAATACTTAGCAAACAGTTTCAACCATTAGATAACAACTTAAGAAAACATTTACCAGAAGGTCCAATGCCTTCTATAAATTTTAAGAATCATGTATTTGAAAATACCTCTTAAATATCTAACATGGTGTAGTTTGTTTAACCAGTAAACTTAAGCACAACCATATAAAATGTTTTTAGTTTCTTTCTACCAACAAGTATAAAACATATGATGCAGAGATTCAGGTCACACAAATTAAAATGTATCTTTGATTAATTTTAGCAGCTTAAATTTATGGACAATCTTATCTATAAGCCATTTAAAATAAAATTCTTAATAAAAATTCCCCATGTGGACATACAATATGTACACACATATAACATAACATAATAGACCAATATAGCAATTTTAATAATAGTTTTTAAAATCTTTATCTCTTTTTGTAGATTGCCAATTGATTTGAATTGCTTTTTGTTTTTAGTAACCTCAGTTAACCATACTTTCTCTCAGTTGGTACTGTTAATACATTATTGGCTTCAGCTGTTTATAGAGCCATCCCAAAGTACTGAATACAATAGAAGTGGCTGGAAAAAGTCCATAGGAACCTATAGGAGGACAGCTAAACACAGAACCAACAACGCTTTAGTTTTATGAGCACCAAATCATATACAACTGTGGATGACAAAAGACTTTAAGTTGCCATGTTAAAAATTATAAACTCATCAACCAACAAGAGGCAGTTGCTTACATCACGGTATTTTTTCTTAAATTAATTAATTTTCTATGCCATTTCCAATTTAACACCAGGTTTTTTTTTTCATATCCAATTATCTTTATATACAGAAGATCGATTCAGTATATAATTAGTAAAGATCACATCAGTTTGTACCCACACAGAAACACAAAGTGTAAAAATACTGTTTCAGTACTAGTTATAGCATCACTGCACATTAGATAACACACTAAGGACAGATCCCACATGGGATGTAAGTACACAGTGACTCCTGTTGCTGACTTAACAATTTGACACTCCTGTTCATGGCGTCAGTAATCTCCCTAGGCTCTAGTCATGAGTTGCCATGGCTATGGAAGCCTTTAGAGTTCGCTGACTTTGATCTTATTCTGCTAGGGTCATAGTCAAAGTGGAAGTTCTCTCCTCTCTTCAGAGAAAGGTACATCCTTTTTGATGGCCCCGTTCGTTCCACTGGGATCTCACTCACAGAGATCTTTCATTTAGGTCTTCTTCTTTTTTTTTCTTTTCCATGGTGTCTTGGCTTTCCATGCCTACAATACTCTCATGGGCTCTTCCGCCAGGTCCGAATGCCTTAAGGGCTGATTCTGAGGCCAGAGTGTTGTTTAGGACATCTGCCATTCTATGAGTCTGCTGTGTATCCCATTTCCCAAAGTGCCTGTAGGCTTTTACAAGTATTTAACCCTTTAGGCCTCTGGGGCTTTCTCATTAAGATAAGCAAGTGATCTAGGACTTGCTCCCTCATTTCTCTATTCTAAGCCCAACTTGTTCTTTCATTTCTCTATTCTCCTCAAGGTAGGAAACTAATTCTATTATGAAGGAATCTGTAGGACACACAATTTAATCTTTAGACCTTATAAGAGAGATGGCTAACATTTTTTCTGTAATAGCATAGCCAAAATAAGAGCTTAAATTATAATCTCATAGCTAGATTTACTTCGCCATCAGCAAAGTAAACAGTAAGTAGAAAAAACCTCCCTTTCAGACAAAAGGGAAAGAAAGTTTTAAAGTGAGAATATAATTTTCCTCATGGGCATTGTCTACCTTAGAAAAACTACTACAGAACATGCCTGTGACTATAGACTTGTAGTTCAGGCCACCGAAGATTAGAGATGGGACTTGGGCACTCCCTTGACTTGCATCCTTCGGTCTGCTTTAACAAAAACCAGGAGGAAAAGAAAGCTAGGCATCAGAAGCAATGGGTGGCAGGCCTATTAATGGCTGTTCTGTACAGTGATCTGCCCTCAAGGAGACCCAACAGGCCAGTCTACTGCAGTAGCTTTCAATGTGGTAAGCCTGGGCTTCAGCAGAAGTCAGCTTGTGAAGAGCCCTGGCAGCTCTGCCAAGAGTTGGATCACTGGAAATGGACCTGCCCTGGAGTCGAAGGATGCCCAGGTCAGAGCCACAGATCTTATTGGCTCTAAGCTGAAAAGCCCTTCACTCAGCCCAACTTCCAAAGTGACCACTGCAGCTGAGGGGATGGTCAAGTAGGGTCAGCAACATTGCAGGCAGAACTGTAAATTTCTTGTTAGAGATGCCACCTGCCTTTACCTGGCCAGCTCTCCTCCCAGGCCAGCTAAGTAATGAAAGTCAACAGAGTGCCTTCCCCTAGGAGGTTCACACCTCCCTTAGGATGTACCCCAGGTAAAGAGATAGATAGGTCTGGGCCTCTTAACTTACAAGGCCTAAAGCCCACCAGATTATTATCAAGCCCCTTCTATGAGGTTCTATTTACCTCTCAATCAGAAAACTTAATTGTAGCTTAGACAGCACCTTTCTTAGCTCCTCTAATAATGACTCTGTCCTTTGTTTTAGACCCTGTCTAGCGCACTTGGGCCTCATTCTTTTGTAATCATAACCTCTACTCTACCTCCAATGGCTCTACTCCCAACCTGTGTGCACTGATGGTCTTCTTCCCCACTTAATGCTGTATAATTGTTCAGACCTGGTTAATGCCACTCTTAGGATCACTGGTTACTCTCCTCACCCTGTCTTTTATGACCTTGTCTAAATATGATCAGAGTCGGCGAACTTGGAAGGCTTCCATAGCCTTGGCAAATCATGATGACAGCCTAGGGTGGTTACTGGCACCATAAACTAGAGTGTCAATTTTTTGGGTCAACAACAGGAGTCACTGTGCACTTGCTCCTCATGTGGGATCTCTGTCCTTAATGTGCTGTACATTTTGATTTAATACTATAACTAGTACTCAAACAGTATGTTTCGCTTTGTGTTTCTATGTGGGTGCAAACTGTTGAAATCTTTACTTAACATATACTAAATTGATCTTCTGTATGTAAAGAGAATTGAAAATTTATCTTTATGTGAATGGAAGGGGGGAGGGAACAGGAGAGGGGAAGGTTGCGGGTGGGAGGGAAGTTATGGGAGGGGGGAAGCCATTGTAATCCATAAGCTGTACATTGGAAATTTATATTCATTAAATAAAAGTTAAAAAAAAATTCTGACCTTAAATAAACATAATTTTGGGGAGCCAAAAAAAAAATCAGAGAGATCACTGATGCTGTTTTGTGAGCAATTCAGCTCCCAGGCATTTTAAAAACAAAACTCTTCCTCTGCTGAGTCCCTCGGAATACAGTGCCTCGGTCTCACTGTTCCCTTTTCTCTTTGGAATCCCTGCAAGGATTTCTCCTCCTTGGCCTCTGCCTTTCTGCCTTCCTTTGACCCTTTCTCTCTTTTCCCAAAGGGTAAACGTTACATTCAGTTTTATTTCCAGCTTTGCTGAGGCTTTGATTGGGAAAGCATACTAATCTGGAAAACATCATGCTGAGTGAATTAAGCCAGTCCCAAAGAGACAAATATCATTTGTTTTCCCTGATTGGTGACAACTGAGCACCAAAGGGGAAACCTGTTGAAGTGAAATGGACACTGTAAGAAACAATGACCTGATGAGCTCTTGTCCTGACTCTAGATGTACAATATAATACTTTATCCTTTTTAGTATTTGTTGTTGTTGTTGTTGTTCTAGTACTAGTGGTTGAACTCTGTAATTAACACACAATTATTCTTAGGTGTTTAAATTTTAACTGAAAAGTGATCCCTGTTAAATTTAAGAGTGGAAAAGAGAGGGAGGAGATGTACAATTTGGGACATGCTCAATCGGACTTGCCCCAAATGGTGGAGTTAGAAATGTGCCAGGGGATTCCAATACAATCCCCTTCTGTAGCTTGACTCTTAAATTCTTAGTAGAGCCCGGCACCACACTGAGATGTCCTCGACGAGAACTGGCCCTGAGTGAGAATTCTGCATCGGGATTTTCTCAGTGCAAATTCTGAAGTCTTTGCTTTGCACTTCTCTTTAGCAGAAGGCTGGGAGAAGTAAAATTTAGTGTTTGAAGACCAGAGCTGCAGTCGGGTTTAACATCTTCATCCCAAATGACTGAGCACTGGTCAGAGGAGAGCTTATAGTTCCGATATTCACAAATTCAGTCCATTTTCAAAGTGAATCTCAGAACTTTAAATGGCTTTTTGTAATGGCTTCCTGTAGCCAGTAACAAACTGTAGCAAATGAAATAAACAAGGTTCCCCTCAAGCTCATTCCCAGAATGGCGAATTTTGCTGGACAACATTAATTTTTCCTATGAAAATTTTAAAAATGAATGCATCTTTTCATTCCAGTTTTTCTACACATGTTTCTGTAAGAGGCAGAGAGGGAGAGACCAAGACACAAAGACAGAGAGAGAACTCCCATCCATTGATTCACTCCCCACATGCCTGCACCAGCTGGAACTGGGCAGGGCCAAAGCTGGGAGCCAAGAACTCATCCAGGTCACCCATGTGAGAGACAGAGTTCCATTACTTGAACCGGCACTGCCACCTTCTAGGGTCTGAGTCAGCAGGAAGTTGGAATAGGGAGCCAGACATGCGTATCCAGCCCAGGTAATCTGACATGAGACAGAGACCATCCTAACCAGTGTCTTCCCCATGAGGCCAAAACCATCCGTCCTCCTATGACAGTTGTTAAGGCAAATTAAAGGCTTGTGCATATGTGCATACACTGCTACATCTGGTAGTTTTAATTATATTAAATCCAATTTACAAATTTGATTAATATCAGGATAATTCACAAAAATGTAAATGAAGGCAAAATAATAGTGATGCTTTCTCAACACAAGTGTCCTACAGAGACCACTTCTAGGCCATGTGTACAAATTTTAAAACAGCCCCAAATAAAACCACTAAGTACCAGTTCTTATTTTTTAAAATATTTATTTATTTACTTGAAAGTCAGAGTTATACAGAGAGAGAAGGAAAGGCAGAGAGAGAGAGAGAAAGAGAGAGAGAGAGAGAGAGAGAGAGAGAGGTCTTCCATCTGCTGGTTTACTCCCCAGTTGGCCAAACTGGCCAGAATTGTACCAATCTGAAGCCAGGAGCTAAGGAGCTTCTTCCCGGTCTCCCACACAGATGCAGGGACCCAAGGACTTGGACCATCTTCTACTGCTTCCCCAGGCCACAGCAGAGAGCTGGATCGAAAATGGAGCAGCCAGGTCTCAAACCATTGCCCATATGGGATGCCAACACTTCAGGCCAAGGCATTAACCCACTGCACCACAGTGCTGACCCCAAGTACCAATTCTGTACCCAGGACATACTCTCCATGAGACTCACACTATTGCCAGAGTCCCCTTACACAGGAGAAGCTAACCTGCCCCATGTGACGTGAAATGCTGGGTCAGAAGTGACGGAGCCTGATCTGAGTTCAAAGGGATCATGCCCAGATTTTCTCAACCTGAGAGTTTATTTCTCCAATGAAGAATTGCCTCTGTAATAAACAAATTTTTAGGCACCAGTTATACAAAAATTCTTCAACAAGCTCACTGCACCTGTGTATTATGAAAGAACCATGTGTGGACTTCAATTTTTTGGCACACAAATAAGCTTACCTTTCTAAAAGATTTATTTATTTATCTGAAGAACAAACTTACAGAGAGAGGGAGGAAGGGAATGGGAAAGAGAGGGAGAGAGAGGAAGAGGTCTTCCATCCACTGGTTTACTCCATGAATGGCCACAATAGCAGGAGCTGTACCAATCTGATGCCAGAAGCCAGGAGCTTCTTCTAGGTCTCCTACGCGGGTGCAGGGGCCCAAGCACTTGGGCCATCTTTCACTGCTTTCACAGGCCATTAGCAGGGAGCTGGATCAGAACTGGGGCAGCTGGGTCTCCAACCAGCACCCATATAGAATGCCAGTGCACGGAATGCAGCTTAACCCACCACACCATAGCACTGACTCCTAAACTTACCTTTTAATTCCATTTTTTCATGAACTTTTTGAAGTCCCCTTGTTTGTATTTAGCTGTCAATGTGCTAGGAAACAAAAAGAACATATAAAATGATTTTAATGGAATGGGGTGGGGAATAAATATTCAAAACATGCTGAAGTTTAGCAAAGGTGATTATGTTGGGCAAATACTTGTTAGGACGCTCATAGACTAGGAGATGGTTCTAAGGGTATAATGGCAAGAGGTTTGTCCTGGGCCTCTGGGCTGAACCAAACTAGCATATCACTGCTCTTGGAAAACAGCCAAGTGCCATAACAGGTCGAATTGGAATGTGTGTGAGCAGATGGGCCAAGAGTTAATACATGTGGAGCAGTCTGAAATAGAGCCTTATAAATTAAATAGAATTTGAAGAACCATGAGAAAATCTGAAGAAGAATCAGTCACTATTAGGTTACAATACGGCATATGCAAAAGGATGAAATGAGTTAAGTGGTTTGAGGGTAAAAGTAAAACATTGATAAGGAAGGAAGGGTATGGACAGTTCTAATGTGTTAAAAATTGGATTGTGGAAAGACTGAAAATTCTATGAAAAAGACTGACTGAAAGAAATAATATGAAAAATTTGTTTTGGGGGGAAAAGGAGGAACCTCTTACGGCCTGCCCAATAGAACGCAAGAATTCTGAAGAAGGCGGTAAAGTTTCCACCCAGGAAAGTGAAAAACAGCAGAGCCGGCTGTCTATTCTGGACAATCTAAGTGCTCTGCAGCCTTGGGGCCCAGAAGCTGGTGCAGAAACACCCAACGTCTCTTCCATAAAACAGTATGAAAATCTGGATCTCAAATGCATACCCATATTCTGGATGCCTGTTTACAGATCAATAAGAAATGACAACACATATTCAATCTTTGTGCATTTGCTATCTATTTTCAGGAAATAATGCCTGAGCTCATCTTTATCTCTCTCCTAAAAATTTCCTGTTTTCCAGGCAGCTGTGTGTTATCTTTCATGCTACATCATTCTTGCAAATATCTATTGAACAGCAGCAATGAGCCAGTTACTGAGTCAAGCACTGAAGTTACAGCAGTTAGGCAGGTTTCTGCACACGAGGAGCTGACAGTTAATCATTGCATACAAGATTAACTTAATTGTTAAACGACTTTACTCCAACCAACGGGCAAAATGTGTTAGTAAAAATGGGGCTGATGCATGGGTGCAGAACTTTTTTAATATAATAATCATAGCACAGAGTGAGGGACACCAACCCAGACATCCCAGAAATAGGATCTTATTTTTTCTATCACATTTATAATTCTTTAATTCCTTGCACAAGTTTTCTCTAACACTATGCTTCATTTTAAAACACTATCTTTTTTTTTTTACAAAATATCTGTTCAAGGGCAGGCATTGGTGCAGTGGTTAAGGGTGCCACGTGGAATGACTGCATCCAGTGTCAGAGCGAGTGCCTGGTTTCAAGTTCTGACTCATCTGCTTCCAATACAGCTTCCTGCTGATGCACACCCTGGGAGGCAGCAGGTGATGGCTGCAGTACTTGGGTCCCCACCACCCACATGGGAGACCTGGATGGAGTTCCTGGCTCCTGGAGTCAGCTTGCCAGCCCCTGCTGTTAGCAGGCACTTGGAGAGTGAACCAGCAGATGGAAGATCTCTCTCTCTCTCTCTCTCTCTCTCTCTCTCTCTCTCTCTCCCTCTCTCTAAAATTAAATGAACAAATAGAGAAAAAGGTTTTGAAAGGCTATATAAAGCAGCTATTATTTAGAGAAAGTGAGTTCATTTCCCTTTGAGAGATAATATTTTAATCCCATTCTTTATTATGTTTCCAATATTGGCTTCTAAGTAGAATTCTAGGAAGTTTGATAACTCTCATTTGGCACCATCTTCATACATTATAGATTGGGCTGGTTGACAAATGAAGGGAGAAATGGTCTAGTTGAATCATTGTTATGACTTGATCGCTCATTTATTTTTAGTGCTGAATTACTTTCTATTGTGTGGATATATCACAGTTTCAACCATTCATCTACTGAAGAACATCTTTGTTGCTTCCAAGTTCTGGCAATTCTGAACAAAGCTGCTATAAACATCAGGGGGCAGGTGTTTGGATACAAATTTTGGGCTCCTTTGGATAGAAACCAAAGACAGTGGCTGCTGGATCCTTGGTAAGAGTGTGTTCAGTCTTGTAAGAAATTGTCAAACTGCCTTCCAGAGTGGCTGCACCATTCATTTTGCCTTCCCACCAGCAATGAATGAGTTTCTGTGGCCCCACATCTTCATCAGCATTTGGTGATGAATGTGCTGGATTTGGGCCATTCTAGTAAGTGTGTAGTTGTGGCTCATTGTAATGAGCCTTCCTCTAGGGATATATGATTGGAGCATCTTTTCCTATGCTTGTCTGCTATCTGAGTATCTTTAGTGGGATGTCTAACAGTACCACTTCTTCTATTGTTTAAGTATTTCCTTACAGTAATTACAATTAGAATATCAGAAATAGGATTATAATGAAATAAAAATGGTTATAACTAACATTTGAGATTGAGTTTCTGTTAGCGACTGATTTTTATCTTTGTGTAATGATGAAGCTTTTTATATGTATCATCTTCCAGTTCTAACACAGTTGGGGAAAGGTGTCTTTATACAAAAGAGGAAAATAATCCAGTTCTAACACAGTTGGGGAAAGGTGTCTTTATACAAAAGAGGAAAATAAAGGCTCAAGCTGTGCCTTTTCTGAGGTCCCACACTAGCACTTGTTCCAGGGAGAAATTGGATTTTTCTTTTGTTTCAAGGATAATGCTGTTTCTACTATATCAGAATTGATCAAGTCAAAGCAGAGCAGTGATTATTGCTACTTTATTTATGGTGACTAAACACCAAAACAGATTTTAATCTTTGACCAACCATGTAGTTGAGAGTAACTCTGTGTTCGAAACCTGTACATTGAAATTTAGTGGAATAAACATCACTTTCTTTTTTTAAGATTTATTTATTGATTTGGCCGGTCACATGCCCTCAGAACCCTCGCAGCCAGCGATGGAGGCGAGACCCCCCAGTAACAGAGGCGGTGGCGACGGCTGCGGCCACTGGGTTTCTGCCTCTTCCCAGCAGCAGCTCTAAGAATCACAGCGGAACTCGACCTGACCCAACACAGCTACTTACTCTCTGCTCAGGGTTGTGGCTTCCACATGCACTGTCTAACCATCATGGCAACTTCCTCTGAAGAAGTATTGCTGATTGTAAAGAAGGTGCATCAGAAGAAGCAGGATGGAGCTCTGTACCTCATGGCAGAAAGAATTGCTTGGGCACCTGAAGGCAAAGATAGGTTTACAATC
This sequence comes from Lepus europaeus, assembly GCF_033115175.1. Taxonomy (NCBI): domain Eukaryota; kingdom Metazoa; phylum Chordata; class Mammalia; order Lagomorpha; family Leporidae; genus Lepus; species Lepus europaeus. The sequence continues at coordinate 287,484 of NW_026909031.1, forward strand.
AGCCATATGTATGCGGACATTAAATGCCAGAAAATCAGTCCAGAAGGAAAAGCTAAAATTCAGCTTCAGCTGGTCCTGCATGCAGGGGACACAACAAACTTCCATTTTTCCAATGAAAGCACAGCAGTGAAAGAGCGTGATGCAGTAAAGGACCTTCTTCAGCAGCTGCTGCCCAAATTTAAGAGGAAAGCAAATAAAGAACTGGAAGAGAAAAACAGAATGCTGCAAGAAGATCCTGTTTTGTTTCAGCTCTATAAAGACCTGGTTGTGAGTCAAGTGATCAGTGCTGAGGAATTCTGGGCCAATCGCTTAAATGTGAACACAACAGATAGTTCTTCCACATCCAACCATAAGCAGGACGTTGGCATTTCTGCAGCATTTCTGGCTGATGTCTGGCCCCAAACAGATGGCTGTAATGGTTTGAGATACAATTTAACTTCTGATATCATTGAGTCCATTTTTAGGACTTACCCAGCAGTAAAAATGAAATATGCAGAAAATGTTCCTCACAACATGACAGAAAAGGAATTCTGGATGCGGTTTTTCCAGTCCCATTATTTTCATAGGGACAGGCTGAATACGGGGTCAAAGGATCTCTTTGAAGAATGTGCCAAAATAGATGAAAAAGGATTAAAAACAATGGTTTCATTAGGAGTGAAGAACCCACTACTGGATTTGACAGCTTTAGAGGATAAACCATTAGATGAGGGCTATGGCATTTCCTCCGTGCCATCTACTTCCAATTCTAAGTCCATAAAGGAGAATAGTAATGCTGCCATCATCAAGAGATTCAACCATCACAGTGCCATGGTTCTGGCAGCAGGTCTCAGGAAACAAGAAGCACAAAATGGTGAGCCCAGCAGCATTGATGGAAATTCCGGAGATGCCGACTGCTTTCAGCCAGCAGTCAAGAGGGTATGGGCAGAAAATTTGGACCATTTGGGGCTCAGGTTTCTCCAGACACCTTTGACAACTTTATATTGCTTATTTCATCTAACTCAACATGTTAAGCATTTTGCCGCAAGTGTAGAGCATTTTAAAGAATACTTCCTCAGCTTTGGCTTGCCAAAGCCTTTGACTCAAGTCTATTAACCAACTTCATTGGCTTTTTCCCTGTCACATGTACACTTACCCACAAATGTGTTTCTGTGTGCCTATGTGTGTAAGTGAACTTGTTTTCTAGGAAAGAATATTCTGTGGAGGCAGTATGACAGAAAGAAAAACTATAAAGTTTCGTGTATATGATTTTAAAAGAAAGTCATTTTTAAACTAGCATTCAGAGCTGGAAGTATCTTCTCATTATTGAAGAACTCATTTGGGGTTGTGGGGAATATTTGGGGATGTGGGAATATGGATAGAGTTAGCTACTTGTTATTCCTTCCTTTTCTGTAACTTTGCCAAACTAGAAACAGTAGTAAACATCTTGATATCTATGGTACATCCATGCGATGGAATTTTTTTCCCCCACTTAAAATTTTTATTTGAAAGGCAGAAGCAGAGATCTCCCACCCACTGATTTACTCCTTCCAATGCCTGCAATAGCTGGGGCTAGGCCACCCTGAAGCCAGGAGCAGGGAACTCAGGCTGAGTCTTAACACATGAGTGCCAGAGACCCAGGTATTTGAGCCATCAACCATTGCACATTTGTAAGAAGCTGGAATCAGGAGCAGAGCTGGGACTTGAACCCAGGCACTCCAGTATGGGATTCTGGTATCCTACCTACTAGGCTGGGCCCCCACCCTTATACGATGGAAATTGATATAGTGATTAATGACTTTAAAAGGATTCCTGAGGTGGGCATGTGGCTCAGTGGTTAAGTTATTGTTTGGAATGCCTGCATATCATATCTGAGTGCCTGTTTCAAGTCCCAGCCACTCTGCTTCTGATCAGCTCCCTGCTAAGCTGTACCATGGAGGCAACAGGTGATGGTGGAAGAACTTAACTCCCTTCCACTCATGTGGGAGACCCGGATTGAGTTCTCTGAGTTCCTGGCTTCAGCCTGGCCTATCAGGCATTTAGGGAGGAAACCAGCAGATAGAAGATTGCTTTCTTTCTCACTCTTTGTTTTCCTCTTTAAATTAAATGAAAATTAAATAAATCATTTTTAAAGTTAAAAGAAATCATGATATGCAAGACTCTTGGACTTAGGATAATTTGATGTTCAATTTTTCAACTTCATGATAGATTTACCAGGATATTGAATACATTTTCAATTTAGCATTTTTGACAACGTTGGGGTTTTTCAGGAAATAGACCCATGGTCCCTGAAGTAGACCCTGATAAACCCCAACGTTGTCAAAAATGTTAAAGGTTGAAGAGCATGTATATTGCATCTAAAAGAGTTGACTGGGCAGACATTTGGCCTAGCAGTTAAGAACCCTGTGCCCATATCAGAGATGCCTGGCTCTAGCTCCTGACTCCAACTTCCTGCTAATGCAGACCCTGGGATGCAGCATTGATAGCTCAGGTAATTAGGTTTCTGCCACTCATGTGGGAAAACTGGATTGCATTCCTAGTTCCTGGTTTCAATCCCAGTTCAGTCCCAGCCTAAGCCCAGTTGTTGTAGGCATTTAGTGGATAGGAGCTCTTTTTGTCCCTCTCTCTTCCTCTCAAATACTAAAAAATAAATAAAAATTTTAAAAATGGTTCATAGATCAGACTATAGTCCTATAATATAGTTTTTTTAAGATTTATTCATTTGTTTGAAAGTGAGAGTTACACAGAGGAGAGGCAGAGAGAGAGAAAGAGGGGTCTTCCATCCTATGATTTGCTCCCCAGTTGGCTGCAACTGCTGGAGCTGTGCTGATCTGGAGCCGGGAGCCGGGAGCTTCTTCTGGGTCACACATGCGGGTGCAGGGGCATGGCAGGGAGCTGGATTGGAAGTAGAGCAGCCGGGACTTGAACCGGGGCCTATGTGGGATGCTGGCACTTCAGGCCAGGACATTAACCTGCTGCACCACAGTGCCGGCTCTCTATAATGTAGTTTTAACATGTAACAAAATGTTTATGAGTTTTAAGTGACCTGCAAAAGGAATAATACAAATTATCATCTTGGGGCTGATATTGTGGCACAGTGGATTGAACAACCACCTGCAGTGCCAACATCCTATATGGGTGGCTGGTTCGCAGCCTGGCTGCTCCGCTTCCGATCCAGCTCCCTGCTAATGTGCCTGGTAAAGCAGTGGAAGATGGCCGAAATACGTGGGCCCTTGAACCCGCGTGGGGGACCTGGGGGAGGCTCCTGGCTCTTGAATTCAACCTGGCCAAGCCCCAGCCTTAGCAGCCATTCGGGGAGTGAACCAACAGATGGAAGGTCTGTTTCTCGTTTCTCTGTGTAGCTCTGCCTTTCAAATAAATAAATCTTTTTGTTTTGTTTTTTGTTTTTTTAATTTCAGTAATGGAATTGTAAGAAAACCTCACTTCATGTATTTTCAGTAATTTAATGTTTCTACAGACATGTGTTACCTTTATAATTAACAAAACTCTGAGATACTTCTTTGTTGAACTAAAAAAGGCAAAACTAAGTTCTAAGATACAGAAAGAAGTTAAATAAGAATTCTAGGATGCCATGCTGTTCTTTTCAATAAATAATCTTGATTTTTGGTTGTAAAAAAAAAGATTTATTTATTGATTTGAAAGTCAGAGTTACACACAGAGAGAAGAGGCAGAGAGAGAGGTCTTCCATCTGCTGGTTCACTCCCCAATTGGCCATAATGGCCAGATCTGCACTGATCTGAAGCCAGGAGACAGGAACTTCTTCTGGGTCTCCCATGTGGGTGCAGGGGACCAAGGATTTGGGCCATCTTCTACTGCTTTCCCAGGCCATAGCAGAGAGCTGGATTGGAAGAGGAGCAGCCGGGACTCGAACTGGTGCCCATATGGGATGCCAGCACTGCAGGTGGCAGCTTTACTCACTACGCCACATCACCGTCCCCTAAACATCACTTTCAGTTGATGAGCAAACTAAGGTAATTTAAGGAGAGCCACATTTGGAAGCTTATATTTGACTTATTTTGTATGAACATATCCTTTTTGAAAAAAGATTTATTTATTTTTTAAATATTTATTTATTTGAAAGTCAGAGTTACACAGAGAGAGAAGAAGAGGCAGAGGCAGAGAGAGAGAGAGGTCTTCCATCTGCTGGTTCACTCCCCAACTGGCTGCAGTGGCCAGAGCTGTGCTGATCCGAAGCCAGGAGCTAGGAGCTTCCTCCTGTTCTCCCATGTGGGGTCCAAGGAATTGAGCCATCTTCTACTGCTTTCCCAGGCCATAGCAGAGAGCTGGATAGGAAGTGAAGCAGCCAGGATTCAAACCGCCACCCATATGGGATGCCGGCACTTCAGGCGCTGGTTTCATCTGCTACACCACAGTGCCGGCCCCTAAAAAAGATTTATTTTAAAGATAGAGAGAGGGAGAGAGAGATCTTCCATCCACCGGTTCAAGCCAGGAGCCAAGAGCTTCTTCCAGATCTTTCATGTGGCTGAAGGGACCCAAGCACTTGGGCCATATTCTGCTGCTTTCCCAGACACATTAGCAGGGAGCTGGATGGGAAGTAGAACAGCCTGGACTCAAATTGGCACACATATTGGATACCGGCACAGTGGCCTTACCTGCTACACCACAATGCTGGCCCCAGGTGTATCATACTTTTACTAATAACAATACTTTGTATTTGTTGAAAGGCATATTTTTTCATAGTAACATATTATAAGTCATTTTTTAAAAAAGTATGTAAGTTCTACAAGTTTCATATATTTCATATGTACAGACACAGGAACATAGTGATTCTTCCCACCCTACCTTCCTTCCCACCCACGCTCCAAACCTTCCTCCTCCCTCTCCTCTTCTCACTCTTAATTTTTACAAGCCTCTATTTTCGGTTTACTTAATAATCGTAAAGTTAACCCTACACTAAATAAAGGATTTAACAATTGGTATGAAGAAAACACTGTTTCTCAGCAGAAGAGACAAGGGCTATAAACAATCATTACATCTCAACATGTCTATTTCACAACAATAAATTACATTTTGGGTACTCTAGTAGTTACCTTGGATCCAGAAAAACATATGGCATCTCTGTTTTTGGGATTTGCTTATTTCACTAAGTATAATGGTTTCCAGTTGCATCCATTTTGCTGCAAAAGACAAGATTTCTTTTTTTTATAGTTGAGTAGTACTCCATAGTGCATATATACCATAATTTATTTATCCAGTCATCAGTTGATGAACATCTGGGTTGATTCCGTAGCTTAGCTATTGCGAATTGAGCTGCAATGAACATGGGCTACACTTAATTGTTTCACTTGCTGATTTATTTGGGTTTGGGTAAATTCCCAGGAGTGGAATGGCTGGATCATATGGTAAGTCTGTATTCAGATTTCTGAGGTATCTCCATACTGTCTTCCACAGTGGCTGCACCAGTTTACATTCCCACCAACTGTGAATTAGGGTACCTTTTCCCCCACATCCTCGAAAGCATTTGTTGTTTGTTAATTTCTGTATAAGAGCCATTCTAACTGGAATGAGGTGAAAACTCATTGTGCTTTTGGTTTGCATTTGATTGCTGTGGTGCATTTCCCTGATGGCTAGTGATCCTGAGCATTTTCTCAAGTGTCTGTTGGACATTTGAATTTCCTCTCTTGAAAAAATGCCTGTTGAAGTCTTTTGCCCATTTCTTTTAAAATTTATTTATTTATTTATTTATTTATTTATTTATTTGAAAGGCAGAGAGAGAGGTCTTTCATCCATTGGCCACAACAGCCAGAGCTGCACTGATCCAAAGCCAGGACCCAGGAGCTTCCTCTGGGTCTGAGTTTCTTGAGCTTCTTATAGGTTCTGGATACTAACCCTTTATCAGTTGTGTATTTTGCAAATATTTTCTCCAATTCTGCAACTTGATTCTTCACTTTGTTAAGTGTTTCTTTTGCAGTGCCGAGGCTTCTCAGTTTAATGTAATCCCATTGTTCAATTCTGGCTTTGATTGCCTTTGCTTCTAGGGTATTAATCATTCTTTGTGACACTAAAGATAAGTTTTAATCTTTCATTTTGTGGTTTTGAAAGTGGAAGTGTTATTTTATTGTGGTTTGTCATTGTAGCCTTGATTCTCAACCATATTTTTATTAAAATGAATTGGAATATAAGCATAATTTAAGAAACCCATCTAGAAAACATCTTTGCTAATATTAGCCACATTATTATTTTTTCTGACTCATAATTTGACATCTGTGCTTTTTGAAAAGTGGATAAATGTAGATTTGTATGGCTTTCTTTCCTTCCCCAATTCCACATTGTAAGTTTCAAGGGGAAATTACTGAATAAATGCCCTTTAAACAGCCTTATATTTGTCTTTTGAAACTAGACGCCAGTAACACAGAGGATTGCAAAAATTATCCAGTAAAATCAGTACCAGTTCCTATTTATTAGAGGAATATGAAAAAGATGTCATTTTGAAAAAAAGCAAAGCTGGCAAATTTTCACTTACTTAATTACCTAAATTATTACTCATGGCAGAATGAATAGAATGGCTGCTTCTGGAGATTTCTTCAAATCTTTGTCCTATTTTTTTAGTGTCTCTGCTATCTTAACACTTTACTTATCACTTATTGAATTTGTTTACTGCATTGCACCTGCTCTTCCAGGCTGTTGCATGACCAACATCAGAAAAGCTAGCATTAGAAATGTATTTTAGAGGCTGGCGCCACAGCTCACTAGGCTAATCCTCTGCTTGAGGCACTGGCACTTCGGATTCTGGTCCTGGTCAGAGCACCGATTCTGTCCCAGTTGCTCCTCTTTCAGTCCAGCTCTCTGCTGTGGCCTGGGAGTGCAGTGAAGGATGGCCCAAGTGCTTGGGCCCTGCGCCCACATGGGAGACAAGGAGAAGCATCTGGCTCCTGCCTTTGGATCAGCGCGGTACACCCACACTGGCCACAGCGGCCATTGGAGGGTGAACCAATGGCAAAGGAAGACATTTCTCTCTGTCACTCTCTCTCTCACTGTCCACTCTGCCTGTCAAAAAAAAAAAAAAGACAACTTGAGAACCGGATCATGATAAATAGATTCTATTTTTATTGGTCATGTTTGCAGATGGATTTGTAACTGAAGATGCTGAAACAAAGATTTGGACAGGAGTAGCTTTTGTAATGAGCTCTTGGATTTTACTTACCCAGTCCTCCCTTGTCCCTATGGAGAGCTGAGTGAATATTTGTTATGCAAATGAAGAGTGAGTTGAACTTACTGTGAACTGAAGTTGCCTCAGTGTGCTATGGAACACACTAGAACTTGTGACTCCTGTCTGCCTGTTTTGGGAGGGGTCATCCAAGCTCACTCTTTGTCGCTTCCCCTCACCCTACCCAACCTCTAGTCATCAATTTTAAGTTCAGACATGCTTCTCCACGTAGGAGAGAAAACAGAGAGTATTTGTTCTGTGTCTGCCTTATTTCACCTAATGTAATTATCACCAGTTCCATTCATTTTGCTGCAATGTCAAGATTTCACTCATTTTTATGTTTTTATGGTAGAATAATATTGTACTGTCTACACAATACACGCACCCATCTTCCTTATCTATTCATGGGCATATTGATTCTCCATATTGACTATCATGAGTAGTGTTGCAATGAACAGGGGAGAGCAAATATGTCTTTTGTGTGCCAATTTCATTTCCTTTGAATATATACACAGAAGGGGGCTAGCTGGGTCATGTGGTAAATCCATTTGTACTTTTTTGAGGAGCCTCCACATCATTCTCCATAATGGCTGTACCAACTCGCACGCCCACCAGCGCTGTGTAAGGATTCCCCTTCTCTGCATCCTCACCAGTATTTGTCTTTTTTTTTTTTTTGTAAATTTTTGGATGACAGCCATTCTCACTGGAGAGATGCAGTGGCACATTATGGTTTTGATTTGCATTTCCTTGCTGGATAGTGATATTGAGCATTTGTTCATGCATTTGATGGCCACTTGTATTTCTTCTTCCAAAAAACATCTGTTCAGATCCTTTTCTCATTGCTTACCTGAATTGTTTGTTTTGTTGTTGAATTTTGAGTTCCTTTTATACTGGGGATATTAATCCTTTGTCAGACAAATAATTTGCAAATGTCTTCTCCTATTCTGTGGTCTCTTTACTCTGTTCATCATTTTGCTGTGAGTAAGTTTCTTGGTTGATGTAATCCCATTTGGCTACTTTCGCTTTTGTTGCCTGTACTTTGGGGACCTTATCCAAAGAGATCGCTGTCTATGCCAATGTCTTGTAGTGTTTTTCCTAAGTTCTAAGTTCTCTTCTAGGAGTTTCATAGTATAGGTCTTACATTTGGATCCTTTGTCCATCTTGAATTGATTTTGAATAGGGTGAGAGGGAGGTGGCCTTGCGTAAGTCTTCTATGTTCATACAGCCAATTTTTCCAGAACCATTTATTGAGGACTGTCCTTTCTCTAGTGTATCTTTTTATTTTTTGACAGGCAGAGTGGACAGTGAGAGAGAGAGAGAAAGGTCCTCCTTTGCTGTTGGTTCACCCTCCAATGCCCGCCAAGGCTGGCGTGCTGCGGCCAGCGCACCGTGCTGATCTGAAGGCAGGAGCCAGGTGCTTATCCTGGTATCCCATGGGGTGCAGGGTCCAAGCACTTGGGCCATCCTCCACTGCACTCCCGGGCCAAGGCAGAGAGCTGGCCTGGAAGAGGGGCAACCGGGACAGAATCCAGCACCCCGACCGGGACTAGAACCCAGTGTGCCGGCACCGCTAGGTGGAGGATTAGCCTGTTGAGCCACGGCGCCGGCCACTCTAGTGTATCTTTTTGAAACTTTGTCAAAGATAGTTGACTGTAGATGCATAGGTTAATTTCTAGAATTCCTGTTCTGTTATATCATTCTATATGTATTTTTATGCTAATACCTTGCTATTTTGGTTACAATAGCTCTATAGTGTGGCTGGAAATCTGATAGTGGAGTGCACCCAGTTTTATTTTCATTGTTCAAGTTTGTTTTAGTTATTCAAGGTCTTTTGTGCTGTCAAATGAACTTTCCAATTGTTATTTCTATTTCTGTGAGGAATGTCATTGGTATTTTGATGGGGATATATTGAATCTGTCAGTGGCTTTGGGTAATATAGACATTTTAATAATATTCTTTCAATCTGAACATGGGATAGTACCCACTTCAATTTTTTTTCATGAGTGTCTTGTAATTTTTATTGTATATTTCTTTCACATCTTGGTTAAATTTATTCTGAAGTATTTTAATTTTGTGTGGCTATTGTGCATGGTACTCCTATTATAATTTCTTTCTCAGTGAGTTAATCATTAGTGTATAAAAACGTTACTGACTGTTGTGTGGAGATTTTGTATCCTGAAACTTTACTAAATACATTTCTCAGCTATAATAGTCTCTTGGTCAAGTCTTTAGGTTTCTCCCTGTGCAGAATTATGTCATCCGCAAGTGGGGATATTTTGATTTCATCTGTTCCTCCTGTGTGGCTTGTCTGTCTTGCTGTTGTCTAATGGCTATGGCAAAATTGAGTAAGAGTGGTGAAAGTGGACATTCTTGTCTGGTACCATTCAATATGAAGTTAACCATGAGTTCATCATATGTAACCTTTATCATGTTGAGCTATGTTCCTTTATACCTAATTTGTTTAAGGATTTTTATCATGATGGGATTATTTTGATAATGAGTGTTGTAGATACTGTTTTCATTTTTTTTTTGACAGGCAGAGTGGATAGTGAGAGAGAGAGACAGAGATGAAGGTCTTCCTTTTGCCATTGGTTCACTCTCCAATGGCTGCCACAGCTGGCGCGTTACCGGCGCACCGCACTGATCCGATGGCAGGAGCCAGGTGCTTATCCTGGTATCCCATGGGGTGCAGGGCCCAAGCACTTGGGCCATCCTCTACTGCACTCCTTGGCCACAGCAGAGAGCTGGCCTGGAAGAGGGGCAACCGGGACAGAATCCAGCACCCCGACCGGGACTAGAACCCAGTGTGCCGGCGCCGCAAGGCGGAGGATTAGCCTATTGAGCCGTGGCGCCAGCCAATACTGTTTTCATTTTATTTATATTTAATAGTTTCATTTTGCCAACTCAGATGACAGTGAATTTTGTCTTATCAGTGGGGGGGGGCGTGCATTATAATAAGAATTCTGACAAGTGCTATATCTAAGCATGTATTATGTAAATTCAGTAATTAAATATAAATTAAGGTGTCATTTTCATTATATTCACAGGTGGGAGTTATGAGATGATTTTGCTTTGAAGGTCTTCTGCCTCATTATAACTAACTTATTCTTTTCCATATTATTTTCCTGGGTCTTTTTTTTTTTGTTTTTGTTTTTATAACCACTCATAGTTTTAATCGCTCAATTTTGTGAGGCAGGAAACTTAGCCCTTCCTTATATATAATTATCACATAAATGTTTTTATAATTGCCACAAATGATGTAGCTTGTATGTCCCCAAATTGCTACTTATCAAAGATAAAAAAAAAAATAACAGGGTACTTGTAAAAGTGGAATTTAAAGGTAAGGGGACAAAAAAATCTTCAAATCCTTGCATTATTATTTTATCATGATAAGCATTTTCCACAAATGTTTTAAAGTACCTATATTTTTTTGACAGGCAGAGTTAGACAGTGAGAGGGAGAGACAGAGAGAAAGGTCTTCCTTCCATTGGTTCACCCCCCAAATGTCCACTACGGCTGGCGTGCTGTGCCAATCCGAAGCCAGGAGACCAGGTCCTGGTCTCCCATGTGGGTGCAGAGCCCAAGCACTTGGGCCATCCTCCACTGCCTTCCTGGGCCACAGCAGAGAGCTGGACTGGAAATGGTGCAACTGGGACAGAATCCAGTGCCCTGATTCTAGAACCCAGGGTGCAGGGCTTCGCAGGCAGAGGATAAGCCTATTGAGCCATGGCACCAGCCAGTACTCTTATATTTAAAAAGCTCATCTGTAAATATTGATGGTACATCTAATTCTGAGAAAAATTCTGAGAAAAAAAACTATATAATGAAATAAAATATATATAAATATAAAATATATAAATATATAATAAATATAAAAATAATAAAACCCCATCTTAGTTCAAGGAACCACTGGAATTATTGATCTTTGCCACCAAGTGTGATTGAGCTTTTTCAAGTTCATGGATGAGCTATTGAAAGCAAAAAGCTGTTATATCTGGGCCAGCTGTAGCTTTCGATGCTTAACCACAAAAACACTGAACATGTATTTCTGAGGGCTTGAACAGCTGAGATAATTGGGCAGATGTAGGCAAAGCAGGGACTTGACTTCAGAGCACCCAGAGGCTCAGGGCTTCCAGCTGGGAAGACTCAGTATCACAGCCAGGGCTTCCTCTATCCTTGTCTGTCCCAGCCCCGACACAGACAGACAGACAGACAGACAGACACACACACACACACACAGAGGCAAAGCCCTGGGAGTGGATCCCATGGCTGGCTCAGTGTCCTTGGGCTGTCTTAATGAACTACCAGCAAACTGAGTGGCTTAAAACAACGGAAATTTCTTCCCTCGCAGTTCTTGAGGCTGGAAGTCCAAAGTGGCAGGGTGTCCTGTATGCAAGTTAGTTATGGGCAGCACAGGAGTGCCCAGAAAGCCCTCTTGGCCTCCTGCTGGTGGGCTTGTTAGGCTGCGCCTCATTCTGGTCTGCTTACTGCCTGATTCTCCTGCTTTGTTATCACATAATCTTACCTTCCGCTACGACGTCTGTTCTGCGGCTTCCTAACTCTGCTTAGGTAAAGGAGGTTGTAAGCGGTCTTGCCATGAGGATCTCCAGGAAGGATGCAGTTAAAAAACAAAACAGCCAAATCATCAGCAAGCTGAAGCCAGATCTATGAGTAAGCAGTATGGAACACATTCCAGTGACTGCGAGTGTGGAGGAGGTAGATTCTCCTTGAAAAGAAGCTGAGTGAGACTAGAATGAAGACGAATTCTGTCCAGACCCACACTGAGACACCTCCACTTTTTCCACCATTTGGTCACTGTGCAGTTAACTCTGCCCAGGTAGCTGCCTTCTCATAGGTTCACTCACATCTGTGCACTGTCCTCCCTGTGTGCCTAGTAACCTTGGAGAATCTGTGTAGGATACATTTCTCTAGACTTCTACAGGTGTGTGTCACCATAGGATCTGATGGCATTTAAATTCAAGACAAAATTAGAATAATTAATAGATGAATTAAAAATTAAGTTCTGGAAAAAATTCGTTTTGTGTACTATATATAATAGCAAACTGGATTCATTTTTAAGTGCCAAATTATAGTTTACAGGAAATTTAGAATCATGTAAACGACATAGTCTCCCAAATAAAATAAAGATTTGCAGGAAATTGCCAGGCAAACCACAAATGGGTGTGAAATGTGAACTCCTCTCAATTAGTCTGTGAATTTAGAGATGAAATTTAAAAAGATGTTTAGCTTGGGGGGAAGGGAGAGAATTCTGTATCCAGCCACAGTATCAGTTCTCTTCGAGGATGGAATTCACACATTTCAGAAATGCATGTTCCCCAAGAGTTTACCTAGACCTGCTATTTCCTAGAAAACTGTTCGATAGTGTGCTGCCAAAATAGCATCGTGAACCATGGTGCAGTTAGATGCAGAAAGGAAGGATTTGGGGCACGAGGGACTAAAAGGGTCCCCAGGATCAGCAAATGTGCCCATGGCGGGTGACCATGCACCATGCCCCCAACTGAGGCTGATGCAGCCATTTCTTGAGGGTAGTGAAACCGACGGCCGACCTGCTGCAAGTGAAAGTATCTGGAGTGTGTTTGCATGGCAGGTGGGCAGCTGGGGGTTGAATTAATTCACAGTGGGAACAGAGAGAGCTAAGCAGATAGGCAGAAGAGAAGAGAAAATATTCAATCCAGGCCTCGCAGAAGATGTTAATGCATGCAGGGTTTAGAAACTTCACTGCTCCATAAGGCAAACCTAGCTAAATGTAAATTTAAGAAGTAATTTTGCCCAAAGCTGTATTTTATTCATATTTAGGCAGCTTTGTTTATTTCCAGAGTTCATTAAGTGTTAGATAACAGCATTTTAAGGAAGAAGATAAAGCAATTTCATAGTTTACTCATATGATTAAGCAAATATTGTGTTTCTCTCTTGTGGGATTTTAAGCATGTAAATGTAAAGCCTATTCCACAAATGTAGTGTAAGAACTATTTTATCTTTTTTAAACTTTTTTATTTATTTGTTTGAGAGGTAGACTTACAGAGATGGAGAGACAGAGGGAGGTCTCCCATCTGCTGGTTTACTCCCCAAATGGCCACAAAGGCCAGAGCTGGGCCGATCCGAAGCCAAGGGCTTCTTCCAGGTCTCCCACGTGGGTGCAGAGGCCCAAGCCCTGAGTCATCGGCTGCTGCCTCCCAGGGTGGACACCAGCAGGAAGCTGCATTTAGAACCACTTCTGATCAGGACTTGGCGCTGTGAACACCACGCCCTTTCTCCTTCTTGACGGAAGGAAAAGCTGATACTCTTGTAAGGTCACTCTCTCATCTGTGACAAACCAAACAGAAGCTGCACAGTCTCCAGTTTACTAGAAGGTGGGAGGCAGGAGGCAGACCCCTCAGCCCTTCGAGTCACTCATCATGACATTACAGAGGCTGAACACATGGCCTCAGGTTCTGACCAGGAACCTTCACCTCCAGTTCTCACTGTGGCCCCTCCATCTGCTTTGCCACTGCTGCCTGCCAACCTCCTGTCCATTTCCTTAGTCATCTGCTTCTGTAGCTGCTGGTGGTGTTGGCTTGTACTGTCCGAGTCATCAATCATGAAATGTCATAGCTTCACACTGCCCCCCAGTCCTGTGTGGAATCCCATCAATCCTGAGATGCAGGCTTAGTGGCTCACTAAGCTAACAGAATTATTAGGGGAAAACAATGGGAAGTCAGGTGAGACTGGGCATCTTTGGCAGACTGAGCAAGGTGTAATAAGCATTCCTGGATGAGACAATGAAGCAAAGCTTGAGTAATTGAGGGTTGATTGATAGCAGAAAGACAGCCAGCAGGGCGTCATTCTAAAACATGGTTACACTGGACTTATCCTGGTTTTCTTCCTTGTGTTTGACAATGTCAACTGTCTTAGGCATCCCCCAGAAGATTCTAGAATGAGTGTGGATGTGCCAATAACTATTAAGGAGGAGAGGGGTAAAGCAGGAGGGATCAGGACAGGGAAGAGGGCAGCAATAGGAAGACCAATAAACAGGGGACCTCAGTCAGGGTCCCACAGATGGTGGCTTCCACCTAATGCCACAGGGAGCTTCGGGTTGTAAACCAACCCCTGGATGTGCCAGGACTGAAGCAAGGGACCTGGCCCTCAGTGTCCTTGCACCTGTCCTGTGATGGCCAGTAGCTACCTGATGATATAAATCCCCAGGCTCTTTTGGGTCCCTGCTGTGTTAACAGCTGAAGGCAGTGAGCAGAGGCCAGCCACAGTACAGGGTGTGAGCAATAAAAGCTCACCAAGTTAGAGGAATGCACAGAAACAGGCAAAAACTGGGGAGAGTGGTCTGCGGAGATGTAGGCAGAGCTCCAACAAATACCTTTGGCTAAAATCATTGTCTAAAGTAACCTTGAAACTAGGGAGAAACCTACTGTAAAATTTCTCAAGAATCAACACCTAATAACATGGCTGGCACTTGTGAGTGGCACATTCTTGTGCTTCTCCAGTGTAGACATCTGGATAATAGATGCAGAGAATAATCACTTTACTGAGGCACAGGTGTCAGATTCTTGTCTCTGCCCCAACTGTCCATATCTTGGCATCACTAACCTTGGAGAACACATGGCTTAAGCTTTTGTAGAGATGCCTGAAATGAACTGAACTGAACTGTGTCCCCGCCACCACCAGCAGATTCATACACTAATGCCCTAAACCCCCAATGAGATTATAGTTCAAGCAAGGAGATGTCTAAGGTTACACAAGGTCATTGATGGTAGCCTTGATAGGATCCGCAGGAGCTCAGGTCCTCTGGTCACTTGACACCTTGATCTTGAAGCTACTATCTATCCTCCACAACAGTAAGAGAGACATCTCTCTTGTTTAAGCCCCCCTGTCTTTGGGGTGGTGGGACAAGCATGTGGACAGTGTCATATTCCTGCAGTCATCTGTAAGCATTTTTTTCTTTTCTTCAGGAAAATACAAAGCTCCAAACAAAATCCAAGAAACCATCTTCCAACACCATCTTGTCCCTGGCTAACAAATAGTAATGCAAGTCATCTTGTAGGCACTTTCATTATATTCATTGTGAATCGTGCAAGATTGGAGTGCAATTTTGCCTTAGACCTTTCCTGGTTGAACCTAGTGTTGCCTGTATGTCTCAGTAAAATTGTTCTTTCTATGTCTTCTGGGCATCCTGGAAGAGACTGGTCTCCAAGACACTACAGGAGGAAATGGAAGCTGAAAAGAAAATGTTCCCTGGCAAGAACTGCTGCAGAGGTCCCTGTGAAACTTCTGACATTGTGTGCATCTTTAACATAGAGCCAAAAATAGCTTAAAAGGTCCAGATGCTTCCTAGAACAGGGACCAATGTATCCATATACACAATGAAAACATTCTATTTACAGGCACACTGCAGAAGAGGGAGTTAGCCATGGGGTGGACGTCTCATTCACTCCACAACCCAATGCCCCATCCTTGTGGAGCCCCAAACAGAAAGGAGGCAGATTGCTCTTGGAAGCCAGCCAGCAATGCTCTCTAGGGCAAAGATATGAAAATGGCCCATCACAAAGAACTTGAACTTGTCAGTCAAGCCTAATATTTGGCTCACAGCTGTCTTTCATTGGCTATGTCTTTAAATGGACTCAATGACCATTTCTGCCCTATCTAGAGTGGTGAGAAGTTTCTGGGTTGGAAACACTGCATGTCATTCTGTCTCTTAAAGTGCAGGACAGTGCTCTCCTCCTGATGATGGATGCGGGCTTTGCTGCTTCCTCTGCAGACCCAGTCGTGAGCTGTGCTCCGTGCTCCTCCCCAGCCTTTCTTTCCTCTCTACAGGGACTTCTGTTAACCAGTTTCCCATTGGTGCAGTGAAAGTGGCAGTAGAGGCAAGAGGTGTTAGAGAAATTGGGCATTTTTGTGCTGACCAATAAGTGGAGAGGAAAGGGTACAGGGAGAAAACCAATAGTAATTCCATGGTCAAATGTTTCTCTGCAGAGTGCTTTCACCAGAGAAGGGGCTTAGTCCCTGAGACAGAACAGCTGTCTAGCCAGGCCCTGATCTCCTAATGAACATGTATTGTTAACTGTACTCATGTACGCATAACTTGAAGAGTTGTAAATGGCATTCAATAAATACTTAAATGAATGCAACCATGGTGCATGTTGTTTTTAGAGCATAGTCCATGAAGAACAGAGAGCAAATTGCTTGGAAGAACCTCCAACTAGTGTGGATGACAAATGGATGTCAGAGCCAGTTTGTATCACAGCCGTCTTCAAATGCATCTTCCACAGTCATTCATCATTCATGTCTTCATGGTGCTTTGACAGTGCCAGGCTTGTGTGGTACTGAGGAGGATCGGACCCTTCAGGCAGCCTGGCTCATGTCTTCATCCTCTACTTAAGACCTTGTGATCTCCAAAGGTTACTTTACCTTGTCCTGCCCTGGTTTCCTCTTCTGTAACACAGCAGTGATAGCAAGGATATAATTCCTATGGGCTCATTGTTTAGGCACTGTTCATATCAATAAGACAAAGCCTACAAA
Organism: Lepus europaeus; assembly: GCF_033115175.1. Taxonomy (NCBI): domain Eukaryota; kingdom Metazoa; phylum Chordata; class Mammalia; order Lagomorpha; family Leporidae; genus Lepus; species Lepus europaeus. The sequence goes on from NW_026909031.1 coordinate 304,177, forward strand.
GTTTTTACAGTTTGGTGGGTTTTCATGATAAGAAAAATAATGATTAAAACTCATTGTGAGGGGCTGGTGCTGTGCCATACAAAGTTAGGTCTCCACCTGCAGTGCTGGCATCCCATATGAGCGCCAGTTCAAGTCCCAGCTGTTCCACTTCTGATCCAGCTCCCTGCTAATGCACCTGGGAAAGCAGCAAAGATGGTCCAAGTCCTTGGGCTTCTGTACCCATGTGAGAGACTTGGATGAAACTTCTGGCATTGGTCTGATCAAACTGGCCATTGCAGCCATTTGGGGAGTGAACCAGTGGGTGGAAGACCTCTCTCCCTCCCCCCTTCTCTCTGTATCTCTGCCTTTCAAATAAATAAATCTTTAAAAAAAAAAACCTCAGAGGCCGGTGCCATGACTCAGTTAATCCTGCGCCTGTGGTGCCAGCATCCCATATGGGTGCCACTTCTAGTCCCGGTTGTTCCTCTTCCAGTCCAGCTCTCTGCTATGGCCCAGGAAGGTAGTGGAGGATGGCCCAAGTGCTTGGGCCCCTGCACCCGCATGAGAGACCAGGAGGAAATACCTGGATCCTGCCTTTGGATTGGCGTAGCTCTGGCTGTAGCAGCCATTTGGGGAAGGAAGACCGTTCTCTCTGTCTCTCTCTCTCTCACTGTCTGACTCTATCTGTCAGATAAATTTTAAAAAATAATCTCAGTGTGATAAGTACTATAAAAAGACCTAAATACTCTAGATATATGGCCACAATAGGGGAAGTTTCTCAGTTTGAAGGGATAGAGATGGTTACAAGGTCCAGTGTCAGCCCTGAGACAAAAAGAGAACAAGGAGTCCAGAAATATGCAGGGCATGAGAAAATGGCATGCTGTCCAGGAATGTTAAGTCATTTAGTATATCAGCAGAGACTTTGGGGTTACACCAGAGAATACTGTTGGGGTGATACAAAGGAATGGGGTATGCTACAACAGCTAAATGCTTTGCAGGACATTTGACAATCATATTCCAGGAGGACTGTTGTAGATGTGGTGAGGGAGGTGTGTTCCAGGAGGACTGTTGCAGATGTGGTGAGGGAAGTGTGTTCTAGGGGCACTGTTGTAGTGAGGGAGGTGTGTTCCAGGAGGACTATTGTAGATGTGGTGAGGGAGGTATATTCTGGGAGGACTGTTGTAGATGTGGTGAGGGAGGTGTGTTCTAGGTGCACTGTTGTAGATGTGGTGAGGGAGGTGTGTTCTAGGGGCACTGTTGCAATGAGGGAAGTGTGTTCCAGGAGGACTGTTGTAGATGTGGTGAGGGAGGTGTGTTCTAGGAGCACTGTTGTAGATGTGGTGAGGGAGGTGTGTTCTGGGAGGACTGTTGTAGATGTGGTGAGGGAGGTGTGTTCTGGGAGGACTGTTGTAGATGCGGTGAGGGAGGTGTGTCATGGGAGGACTGTTGTAGATGTGGTGAGGGAGGTGTGTTCTAGGTGCACTGTTGTAGATGTTGTGAGGGAGGTGTGTTCCGGGAGGACTCTTGTAGATGTGGTGAGGGAGGTGTGTCCTGGGAGGACTGTTGTAGATGCGGTGAGGGAGGTGTGTCCTGGGAGGACTGTTGTAGATGTGGTGAGGGAGGTGTGTTCTAGGTGCACTGTTGTAGATGTTGTGAGGGAGGTGTGTTCCGGGAGGACTCTTGTAGATGTGGTGAGGGAGGTGTGTTCTGGGAGGACTGTTGTAGTGAGGGAGGTGTGTTCCAGGAGGACTGTTGTAGATGTGGTGAGGGAGGTGTGTTCCAGGAGGACTGTTGTAGATGTGGTGAGGGATGTGTGTTCTAGGGGCACTGTTGTAGTGAGGGAGGTATGTTCCGGGAGGACTCTTGTAGATGTGGTGAGGGAGGTGTGTTCCACGAGGACTATTGTAGATGTGGTGAGGGAGGTGTGTTCTGGGAGGACTGTTGTAGATGTTGTGAGAGAGGTGTGTTCTAGGTACACTGTTGTAGTTAGGGAGGTTTGTTCCAGGAGGACTGTTGTAGATGTGGTGAGGGAGGTGTGTTCTGGGAGGACTGTTGTAGATGTGGTGAGGGAGGTGTCTTCTAGGGGCACTATTGTAGTGAGGGAGGTGTGTTCCAGGAGGACTGTTGTAGATGTGGTGAGGGAGGTGTCTTCTAGGGGCACTATTGTAGTGAGGGAGGTGTGTTCCAGGAGGACTGTTGTAGATGTTGTGAGGGAGGTGTGTTCCAGGAGGACTGTTGTAGATGTGGTGAGGGAGGTGTGTTCCAGGAGGACTGTTGTAGATGTGGTGTTGGAGGTGTGTTCCAGGAGGACTGTTGTAGATGTGGTGAGGGAGGTGTGTTCTGGGAGGACTGTTGTAGATGTGGTGAGGGAGGTGTCTTCTAGGGGCACTATTGTAGTGAGGGAGGTGTGTTCCAGGAGGACTGTTGTAGATGTTGTGAGGGAGGTGTGTTCCAGGAGCACTGTTGTAGATGTGGTGAGGGAGGTGTGTTCCAGGAGCACTGTTGTAGATGTGGTGAGGGAGGTGTGTTCCAGGAGGACTGTTGTAGATGTGGTGAGGGAGGTGTGTTCCTTGAGGACTGTTGTAGATGTGGTAAGGGAGGTGTGTTCCAGGAGGACTGTTGTAGATGTGGTGAGGGAGGTGTGTTCTGGGAGGACTGTTGTAGATGTGGTGAGGGAGATGTGTTCTAGGTGCACTGTTGTAGTGAGGGATGTGTGTTCCAGTAGCACTGTTGTAGATGTGTGAGGGATGTGTGTTCTGGGAGGACTGTTGTAGATGTGGTAAGGGAGGTGTGTTCCGGGAGGAATGTTTTAGATGTGGTGAGGGAGATGTGTTCTAGGTGCACTGTTGTAGTGAGTGAGGTGTGTTCCAGGAGGACTGTTGTAGATGTGGTGAGGGAGGTGTGTTCCGGGAGGAATGTTGTAGATGTGGTGAGGGAGGTGTGTTCTAGGGGCACTGTTGTAGTGAGGGAGGTGTGTTCCAGGAGCACTGTTGTAGATGTGGTGAGGGAGGTGTGTTCCAGGAGGACTGTTGTAGATGTGGTGAGGGAGGTGTGTTCTAGGTGCACTGTTGCAGTGAGGGATGTGTGTTCTGGGAGGACTGCTGTAGATGTGGTAAGGGAGGTGTGTTCCGGGAGGAATGTTTTAGATGTGGTGAGGGAGATGTGTTCTAGGTGCACTTTTGTAGTGAGGGAGGTGTGTTCCACGAGGACTATTGTAGATGTGGTGATGGAGGTGTGTTCTGGGAGGACTGTTGTAGATGTTGTGAGAGAGGTGTGTTCTAGGTACACTGTTGTAGTTAGGGAGGTTTGTTCCAGGAGGACTGTTGTAGATGTGGTGAGGGAGGTGTGTTCTGGGAGGACTGTTGTAGATGTGGTGAGGGAGGTGTCTTCTAGGGGCACTATTGTAGTGAGGGAGGTGTGTTCCAGGAGGACTGTTGTAGATGTTGTGAGGGAGGTGTGTTCCAGGAGGACTGTTGTAGATGTGGTGAGGGAGGTGTGTTCCAGGAGCACTGTTGTAGATGTGGTGAGGGAGGTGTGTTCCAGGAGGACTGTTGTAGATGTGGTGAGGGAGGTGTGTTCCTTGAGGACTGTTGTAGATGTGGTAAGGGAGGTGTGTTGCAGGAGGACTGTTGTAGATGTGGTGAGGGAGGTGTGTTCTGGGAGGACTGTTGTAGATGTGGTGAGGGAGATGTGTTCTAGGTGCACTGTTGTAGTGAGGGATGTGTGTTCCAGTAGCACTGTTGTAGATGTGTGAGGGATGTGTGTTCTGGGAGGACTGTTGTAGATGTGGTAAGGGAGGTGTGTTCCGGGAGGAATGTTTTAGATGTGGTGAGGGAGATGTGTTCTAGGGGCACTGTTGTAGTGAGGGAGGTGTGTTCCAGGAGGACTGTTGTAGATGTGGTGAGGGAGGTGTGTTCCAGGAGCACTGTTGTAGATGTGGTGAGGGAGGTGTGTTCCAGGAGCACTGTTGTAGGTGTGGTGAGGGAGGTGTGTTCCAGGAGCACTGTTGTAGATGTGGTGAGGGAGGTGTGTTCCAGGAGCACTGTAGTATATGTGGTGAGGGAGGTGTGTTCCAGGAGGACTGTTGTAGATGTGGTAAGGGATGTGTGTTCCAGGAGGACTGTTGTAGATGTGGTGAGGGAGGTGTGTTCCAGGAGGACTGTTGTAGATGTGGTGAGGGAGATGTGTTCTAGGTGCACTGTTTTAGTGAGGGAGGTGTGTTCCAGGAGGACTGTTGTAGATGTGGTGAGGGAGGTGTGTTCTAGGTGCACTCTTGTAGTGAGGGATGTGTGTTCCAGTAGCACTGTTGTAGATGTGTGAGGGATGTGTGTTCTGGGAGGACTGTTGTAGATGTGGTAAGGGAGGTGTGTTCCGGGAGGAATGTTTTAGATGTGGTGAGGGAGATGTGTTCTAGGTGCACTGTTGTAGTGAGGGAGGTGTGTTCTGGGAGGAATGTAGTAGATGTGGTGAGGGAGGTGTGTTCTAGGGGCACTGTTGTAGTGAGGGAGGTGTGTTCCAGGAGTACTGTTGTAGATGTGGTAAGGGAGGTGTGTTCCAGGAGGACTGTTGTAGATGTGGTGAGGGAGGTGTGTTCTGGGAGGACTGTTGTAGATGTGGTGAGGGAGATGTGTTCTAGGTGCACTGTTGTAGTGAGGGATGTGTGTTCCAGTAGCACTGTTGTAGATGTGTGAGGGATGTGTGTTCTGGGAGGACTGTTGTAGATGTGGTAAGGGAGGTGTGTTCCGGGAGGAATGTTTTAGATGTGGTGAGGGAGATGTGTTCTAGGTGCACTGTTGTAGTGAGTGAGGTGTGTTCCAGGAGGACTGTTGTAGATGTGGTGAGGGAGGTGTGTTCCGGGAGGAATGTTGTAGATGTGGTGAGGGAGGTGTGTTCTAGGGGCACTGTTGTAGTGAGGGAGGTGTGTTCCAGGAGCACTGTTGTAGATGTGGTGAGGGAGGTGTGTTCCAGGAGGACTGTTGTAGATGTGGTGAGGGAGGTGTGTTCTAGGTGCACTGTTGCAGTGAGGGATGTGTGTTCTGGGAGGACTGCTGTAGATGTGGTAAGGGAGGTGTGTTCCGGGAGGAATGTTTTAGATGTGGTGAGGGAGATGTGTTCTAGGTGCACTTTTGTAGTGAGGGAGGTGTGTTCCACGAGGACTATTGTAGATGTGGTGATGGAGGTGTGTTCTGGGAGGACTGTTGTAGATGTTGTGAGAGAGGTGTGTTCTAGGTACACTGTTGTAGTTAGGGAGGTTTGTTCCAGGAGGACTGTTGTAGATGTGGTGAGGGAGGTGTGTTCTGGGAGGACTGTTGTAGATGTGGTGAGGGAGGTGTCTTCTAGGGGCACTATTGTAGTGAGGGAGGTGTGTTCCAGGAGGACTGTTGTAGATGTTGTGAGGGAGGTGTGTTCCAGGAGGACTGTTGTAGATGTGGTGAGGGAGGTGTGTTCCAGGAGCACTGTTGTAGATGTGGTGAGGGAGGTGTGTTCCAGGAGGACTGTTGTAGATGTGGTGAGGGAGGTGTGTTCCTTGAGGACTGTTGTAGATGTGGTAAGGGAGGTGTGTTGCAGGAGGACTGTTGTAGATGTGGTGAGGGAGGTGTGTTCTGGGAGGACTGTTGTAGATGTGGTGAGGGAGATGTGTTCTAGGTGCACTGTTGTAGTGAGGGATGTGTGTTCCAGTAGCACTGTTGTAGATGTGTGAGGGATGTGTGTTCTGGGAGGACTGTTGTAGATGTGGTAAGGGAGGTGTGTTCCGGGAGGAATGTTTTAGATGTGGTGAGGGAGATGTGTTCTAGGGGCACTGTTGTAGTGAGGGAGGTGTGTTCCAGGAGGACTGTTGTAGATGTGGTGAGGGAGGTGTGTTCCAGGAGCACTGTTGTAGATGTGGTGAGGGAGGTGTGTTCCAGGAGCACTGTTGTAGGTGTGGTGAGGGAGGTGTGTTCCAGGAGCACTGTTGTAGATGTGGTGAGGGAGGTGTGTTCCAGGAGCACTGTAGTATATGTGGTGAGGGAGGTGTGTTCCAGGAGGACTGTTGTAGATGTGGTAAGGGATGTGTGTTCCAGGAGGACTGTTGTAGATGTGGTGAGGGAGGTGTGTTCCAGGAGGACTGTTGTAGATGTGGTGAGGGAGATGTGTTCTAGGTGCACTGTTTTAGTGAGGGAGGTGTGTTCCAGGAGGACTGTTGTAGATGTGGTGAGGGAGGTGTGTTCTAGGTGCACTCTTGTAGTGAGGGATGTGTGTTCCAGTAGCACTGTTGTAGATGTGTGAGGGATGTGTGTTCTGGGAGGACTGTTGTAGATGTGGTAAGGGAGGTGTGTTCCGGGAGGAATGTTTTAGATGTGGTGAGGGAGATGTGTTCTAGGTGCACTGTTGTAGTGAGGGAGGTGTGTTCTGGGAGGAATGTAGTAGATGTGGTGAGGGAGGTGTGTTCTAGGGGCACTGTTGTAGTGAGGGAGGTGTGTTCCAGGAGTACTGTTGTAGATGTTGTGAGGGAGGTGTGTTCCAGGAGGACTGTTGTAGATGTGGTGAGGGAGGTGTGTTCCGGGAGGACTGTTGTAGATGTTGTGAGGGAGGTGTGTTCTGGGAGGACTGTTGTAGATGTTGTGAGAGATGTGTGTTCTAGGGGCACTGTTGTAGATGTAGTGAGGGAGGTGTGTTCTGGGAGGACTGTTGTAGATGTTGTGAGAGAGGTGTGTTCTAGGGGCACTGTTGTAGTGAGGGAGGTATGTTCCAGGAGGACTGTTGTAGATTTGGTGAGGGAGGTGTGTTCCCGGAGCACTGTTGTAGATGTGGTGTTGGAGGTGTGTTCCAGGAGGACTGTTGTAGATGTGGTGAGGGAGGTGTGTTCTGGGAGGACTGTTGTAGATGTGGTGAGGGAGGTGTGTTCCAGGAGGACTGTTGTAGATGTGGTGAGGGAGGTGTGTTCTAGGTGCACTGTTGTAGATGTGGTGATGGAGGTGTGTTCTGGGAGGACTGTTGTAGATGTGGTGAGGGATGTGTGTTCTAGGGGCACTGTTGTAGTGAGGGAGGTATGTTCCGGGAGGACTCTTGTAGATGTGGTGAGGGAGGTGTGTTCCAGGAGGACTGTTGTAGATGTGGTGAGGGAGGTGTGTTCCAGGAGGACTGTTGTAGATGTGGTGAGGGAGGTGTGTTCTAGGTGCACTGTTGCAGTGAGGGAGGTGTGTTCCAGGAGGGCTGTTGTAGATGTGGTGAGGGAGGTGTGTTCCAGGAGGACTGTTGTAGATGTGGTGAGGGAGGTGTGTTCTGGGAGGACTGTTGTAGATGTGGTGAGGGTGGTGTGTTCCAGGAGGACTGTTGTAGATGTGGTGAGGGAGGTGTGTTCTAGGTGCACTGTTGTAGATGTGGTGATGGAGGTGTGTTCCGGCAGGACTGTTGTAGATGTGGTGTTGGAGGTGTGTTCTAGGGGCACTGTTGTAGTGAGGGAGGTGTGTTCCAGGAGGACTGTTGTAGATGTGGTGAGGGAGGTGTGTTCTAGGAGTGCTGTTGTAGATGTGGTGATGGAGGTGTGTTCTGGGAGGACTGCTATAGATGTGGTGAGGGAGGTGTGTTCTAGGAGCACTGTTGTAGTGAAGGAGGTGTGTTTGAGTTGCTTAGTGTGAGAGTTATGAGAAAGTCACTTTGCAAGGAAGCCGGGAAATGGACCCCTCTGGCAGTGTTGGATGTAGCTGGGAACTGGGAGAAACTAGAAAAGCAGAGAGGGCAGCTCACCTGAGAGGAGCCCAAGGAGCACTCTGAGGTCTGCTCTTATTCCTTTACCCCTGGTTATTAATGAACATGGTGTTGGCTGCTGTGATGTGTTAAGTAACCATTTAATCCTCGTGAAGATCTGATCAGGAGAAGAGCTGTCCTCTCCACTGTGTGGATAAGGAAACCGAGAAAATGCAGATAAGTGATTTGTCTAGGACCACACAGCTTGCAAGAAGGTAGCTGGGCCGCAGGTCTGCCTGAAATTGTGGTCCAATTCCATGCCAGGTTTCCAGTCTGCCAGCTTCCTCCTGTGTCTCTTTCAGCCTTCTCCACCCCCAGGCTCACCTGCTGGCTTTACCATCGCTTCTGCTGTGTTGTGCCTCTTCCTTTCCCACCTGTGCTCCCTGCGTACTCGCTCATCTGCTGTCTTATTTCTGGGCTACTTTGCCCATTTGGCAGAAGCCACATGTCTGGTCCATTCTGTGGCCTGTTCCCTGGGAACACCCTCAGATGGAGCCTGTGGTCTCTCAACCACAGAGCCATCCCCAACTCACAGCTGTTACCCTTGTCCCCTGTCGTTAGGAAAGCTAAAGCCATGTTTCTGTTCCTTATTTAGATTCCCTCTGCTCCCACATCAAACCCTGCCCCTCCACCACACACATCACACACATGCTCTCACATACACTCATACACACACACTCATACACACACAAACCTACACACACAAATACACATGCACACACCCTCACACACATACACAAACACCCTCACACACACACCTACACACACACAGAAACCCTGATGGAACTAAGTCTGGTCACTTGGTTTCTCACTGGAATCCCCAATCATTCCTCTCCCCGGTGGTCTTTCTGGACTATCCCATGTAGACTCATCATGGTGGACCTTGCATCCCTAAAAATGTACTTGCCCCTTCTCTTTGCAGCTTCACTCACTTGGATCCCATTGGTGGTTAAAAGCCAAGGAATTTTATTTTGTGCCACATAAAATTGCATGGGGTATGTGGCCAGCACTTGAAGTTTGACCTCTGAAGGCAGCTTTGTGTCTACATTGATTCTCTTTTCCTTTACCCTCCTTTTCTTTTTTTTTATTAAACTTTTATTTAATGAATATAAATTTCCAAAGTATAGCTTATGGGTTACAATGGCTTCCCCCCTCCCATAACTTCCCTCCCACCCGCAACCCCCCCTTTCCCACTCCCTTTCCCCTTCCATTCATGTAAAGATTCATTTTCAATTCTCTTTATATACAGAAGATCAGTTTAGTATATATTAGGTAAAGATTTCAACATTTTGCCCATATAGCAACATGAAGTGAAAAAACTACCATTGGATTACTAATTGTGCTGTGCATTGCTATTTAATGCTATAATTAGTAACCCTCCTTTTCTTTTTCCTCGCTTCTGTTTATGGTGACTTTGCTGCTGAGTCTTCTGCTGCCCTGCTCCCAAATACCCTCTTCACTGTGCCTGGTAAAGGTAAGACAATCACGGGACAAGGAAAATATTCTGTCTCCTCACAGGTGGGTAGAGCAATGGTGAGGCAGCTGGTGGCTGATGTGCTGCAAATTCTTCACCTTGTGATTTATCTTTTTCTTCATCCCTGACACCAGTTGAAGGGGATGTGGCCGAAGCGTCATTTCCTGCAACATAATTTCAATTAAATTATAAAATGTTCATAGTTTTCCTAAATTTGGGGCAGATATGTCTTTTTGATGTTGTCTGTGATTTTAGTGCAAGCTCTTGTGGTGACTGACAGTACCTCATTGCTCTCTGCCAAGCCAACATGTTGTTTGGACTGGAGAGTGTAAGGGCCATGGAGCAAAGGCGTTCATGCTCTGTCTAGTGCAAGGCAGCTGCAAAAACACACACTTTGCAGCATCAAGGCCATTGCTGAAGTCTTTGCCTGTCATTGACAATGTTCAGTCTAAATGCTTATGCTATTGTAGACCCTGCAGAAATCAGGTCGCCTGCTGTAGGAACACTAGAGATGTGTGAAGTTCCTCTGAGGCAGTCGCAAGGGTGAACTGTATTCCAGGAGAGACAACATTCTATGAAATGGAGGCATCACTCTGAGGGTAATGAATTCCTTAATATAGGCTGTATACCAAGTAGTGTGTGTGTGTGTGTGTATGTGTATTCATATATACATATACATATATACATAATATGCATGCGCTCAAGACTTGTATGTGTGGTGGCTATGACTGAATATCCTTCTTTATATTGTTAAAATGCATTATTTTAGTTTCAGCAAAAGGTGCTGATACAAACTCTCTAGCATCCCTGACTCCTGGGAAGCAGTGACAAGCATAGCTTGGCAGGGGAAGAAGAGAACATGAACTCCCTGCCATGCTTCAACACACGATGTGCCTGCCCTGATGCTGCGTGTTAAGTTATATGTCAGAAATGTCAGAACATTTTGGCTTTAATGGTTATTACCCATGCTTCCTACCTGCTCTAAGCATTTACATAATTTGTAATTTTTAAGAATCTGTATAAAGCCCATTGTTGTGGCATAGCAGGTTAATCTGCCACCTGCAATGCCAGCATCCCATATGGCACTAGTTTTAGTCCCAGATACTCCACTTCCAATCCAACTGCCTGCTGATGTGCTTGGGAAAGCAGGGGAGGATGGCCCAAGTGCTTAGACCCCTGCTTCCCTGTGGGAGATTTGGCAGAAGCTCCTGGCTCTGGGGTTCGGCTCAGCCCAGCTCCTACCATTGTGACCATTTAGGGAGTGAATCAGCAGAAGAAAGGTGTCTCTCTCTCTCTCTCCCCCCTTCCTCCCTTTCTCTCTCTACTCTCCTTTCAATTAAATAAATGAATAAAACCTTTAAAAAGTGAATCTTTACAAGATTGACTTAATTAACCAAATATTTCCCCTCAGTACTGGCAAAACTAAAGGATAGAAGTTCTTTTAGTGTTCAGATTTGCTAGGTGTTATTTACATTCCAAAAGCTTTCAAATTTGCATCATCTTTATTTGTAACAGGATGTTTCCCCTAAATCAGTGTTAATATTTTTTCCAAGTCAAATTAAAAATGTAAAAAAAAAGTAGAAAATATCTACATTTTCTTTTGATCTTTGTCAAACAATGTTTAATATTTAATATTAAACTTCTTTGCCTAGGCAGAGACAAATATTTCATTTCCTTTCCCCTTAAAGGAGAGGAATTATGTAGCCAGATGATTTTGTTTACTAATGTGTCCAGAAACTGAACTGTTGCCTAAAATACTAAAATGCTTACTGAGTTAGTGAGTCAATCTGATAATGAGCAAAAGGTCTTGAATTCATGTTTGGTTTGTGACATCAACTTAACGACGTAGAGTCCCTGACAGTGAGTTGTTTCACACAGACTCAGTATTTAGGGAGAACTACATCAGAGCCAGCTTTTCCTTTGTCTAGAGACATCGCCCATGGCTGACTTGAGCAGCTTCACCTGCAGGCCCCGAGAATAATTATTTCTGAGCTGGCTGCCAGGGTTGACTATACCAATTAGCAGTCATAGCACAGGCAGCCATGAACTTCTGGAAGCATCTTGTGATGTAGGTGGTGCGCAGCAGGAAGGTCTCATCCCTCCACTCCTCAGAGCTGTGCAGGGATGGAGAGGGGTGGAGCATTAAGGAAGGCCATGTCACTTTCTGGCAGTTTTCTTGGTAATCTGTACTAATACTTTTAGGTCATCCATAGTGATAACAACTCTGCTTGACTCTAAGGGTGACGACTTTCCATTGGAATCTAGGACCTTTCTTTTTCTTGTAAGAAAAGTGTTCTCTTGAGCATAGAACACACTACAACAAGTAAAACACCTGCAGGCAGGAGGGGTTCTTGGAGGCCTTGGGCCACAGGGGAGGAGGCACTGGGTGGGGGGTGGGCAAAGAGTGAGGGGAGTCTCTTCACCCTGGCTCTGATCCAGGCTGTGGCTATGTTTTCTTTGATCTCTTCTTCGCGTTGGACAGGACAAAAGCATGTTTCCATTAGTTAATCTGCTCCTGGGATGGGGCTGCTGTGTCCAGAGGGAGAACCACAGGTAGGAAAAGTAGTTTTCCTTAATATTTTTCCTTCCTATAGGAATGCACGCAGCAAGTGGTGTGTGCCTGCAGGTGGGTGAAGGGCAGCACATACGTGACAGGAAACTGCTGTCCAAAATAGGACCAAATTTTTCACTGTTCCTCTTGAGAGCTCTCCTGATTCTTTGAAAACCATCTTGGGAGATGCAGGGGGAAAAGCGGCTCATTTCCACTTCATGCCTCACAGTTTGTACCAGTGGCCACGTAATCTCCATTAACCATGATGTTCCACTGGCCAATAAAATGTATACCTTATGTTGAAAGTCAAGTTTGCCAGGCAGTTTGTTACATGGAGCAACCAATAGAGTTTTTGCTATTTTCCTTCATTTATTAAGAAAAAATTGCAGTGATATCAGAAGCTTGCTGGAGCGATCTTCCTTTTGAACCCTTGGCACACTTATCCTAAACACCTTGGAGAGATTTTGACAGCTTGATCAAAATGATGTGACATTGATTTGAAACACATACAATTGGTGAATGACAGTTGAATGAAATCACTGGTTTTATAAAAGTTGACATTAAAGCCACCCTATAAAATGATTTCTCTTATGTATGAAAATATGTGTGTGTGTGTGTTTTAAGACCCAGCAATGATTTTGACTTTAATGCTAAAAGATAACATAAATATAGTCTGATAGAATTTTTTTTTTGACAGGCAGAGTGGACAGTGAGAGAGAGAGACAGAGAGAAAGGTCTTCCTTTTTTGTTGGTTCACCCCCCAGTGGCCACTGTGGCCGGCACGCTGTGGCTGGCACGCTGTGGCCGGTGCACCATGCTGACCCAAAGCCAGGAGCCAGGTGCCTCTCCTGGTCTCCCATGAGGGTGCAGGGCCCAAGGACTTGGGCCATCCTCCACTGCCTTCCCAGGCCACAGCAGAGAGGCAGAGAGCTGGACAGGAAGAGGAGCGATTGGGACAGAATTCGGCGCCCTGACCAGGTCTAGAACCCAGTGTGCCGGTGCCACAGGTGGAGGATTAGCCTGTTGAGCCACGGTGCCGGCCCTGATACACTTTTAATTTAGAGCTAGGTCACCCTCACATATTCAGAGTGCAATTCACAGTGTATAGTTTTAAAATGTGTTTGTGCAATTAGCATTAGGCAATAATTTTATTCCTTAATTATTTTGTAATATTCTTTTTGTCAGAAAATCTGCCCTTTTTTGCTTCTAACTTCAGTGTTTGTGGCTTCTCTGGGCTTCTTCCCTTGAGAGCCCCGAGCAGACATTTGGCAGTGGTATGGGAAGGGGTAATTATCCTGTCCAGGGAATCTGTCAAGAAGCAGAGCGGTAAGAGATGAAAGTAGACATGGTGGTTGCAAGGGTCACAGCCTTGCGTTTGAGCCAAGCCTTGCTAGCACTGTTTTAATTGAGTCTGAGGACTGGAAAGCTGTGATATGTTAGGCACCTATTACCAGGGAAGACACAGCTAACTAATTGTAAATAGGTGTGCGTGGGGCAGAACTTCAAACACAAGGAGCTGGGCACCCCAACGGCAGTGGCGCTTCGTTAAAACAAGTAGGGACCTCTGTGTTCTAATTGATGGGATGCCCTCCCTTTGATAACTCAGAAGCATGAATTCCTCACCAACCTCATTCAAAGAGCATGGATATCATTAGCTTAGCCTCCATTCTAACTTTCTTCTTCTTTTTTCATTTATTAAACTTTTATTTACTGAATACAAATTTCCAAAGTACAGCTTATGGGTTACAAAGGCTTCCCCCCTCCCATAACTTCCCTCCCACCCGCAACCCTCCCCTTTTCCGCTCCCTCTCCCCTTCCATTCACATCAAGATTCATTTTCAATTCTCTTTATATACAGAAGATCAGTTTAATATATATTAGGTAAAGATTTCAACAGTTTGTCCCCATATAGCAACACAAAGTGAAAAAAATACTGTGGAGTACTAGTTATAGCATTAAATAACAATGTACAGCACATTAAAGACAGAAATCCTACATAATATTTTTTTTAAAAATTAATTAATTTTCTATGCCATTTCCAATTTAACACCAGGTTTTTTTTTTTCATTTCCAATTATCTTTATATACAGAAGATCGATTCAGTATATAATTAGTAAAGATCTCATCAGTTTGTATCCACACAGAAACACAAAGTGTAAAAATACCTTTTCAGTACTAGTTATTGCATCACTGCACATTAGACAACAAATTAAGGACAGATCCCACATGGGATGTAAGTACACAGTGACTTCTGTTGCTGACTTAACAATTTGACACTCCTGTTCATGGCGTCAGTAATCTCCCTAGGCTCTAGTCATGAGTTGCCAGGGCTATGGAAGCCTTTAGAGTTCGCTGACTTTGGTCTTATTCAGATAGGGTCATAGTCAAAGTGGAAGTTCTCTCCTCCCTTCAGAGAAAGGTATCTCCTTCTTTGATGGCCCCGTTCTTTCCACTGGGATCTCACTAACAGAGATCATTCATTTAGGTCTTCTTCTTTTTCCTAACTCCACCATTTGGGGCAAGTCCGATTGATCATGTAAGAACCTGAGAAGTGTACTTTCCATTAGTACTGGAAACCTTTTGAATACAAACTGTTTTGGGTTTTATATATTCAAGTTTTAGGATTATACTGATACTATTAACATGTCATGTTATTTGTATTTGCTAGATCACAGAAAAACTTAAGACAGGTGTAGTATATCATCATATTCAAAGCAAAGAAATATCTATGTTGTGATACTTAGAACATCTGATTTATCTAATCTGGTATAATTATCTTTTTATAAATACAGCTCAGTTCCAACACATTCCCTTGTATATACAAAACTCATATGACAAACTACCAAGTTCAGATGCTACTTTATAAAAGTAAATTTGGAATTGCAAATTAATTTGTAGTTGCAAAGAGATTTGGTGCATATTTTTAGCCTTTCTTCTTAAGCTCAAGCTCCTGTCAAACCCAACTCTAAAATATTACTGTCTAAATTTCATGTTTGTTTCCTCCCTTCAGAAGTTTCAGACTTTCAGAACAAAATGCAATGCCATTTAGAGTGCAGTGAACATCTTTTTGCCTTAACTGGTGTATATTGACAGGATAAAGGGAATGCAACTAATCTGCCCAGGTTTCAGCTCTGTGTAATTTACCAGGGTGTGCATGGCTTCTTTGGCATTGTCAGCAGGAGAGATTGCTAATTGTCCATCCATCGCCAAAGACTCTTCTTTGTCTGGGGGCTGTTTGCCTCCTCCAAGCAGGCGATTTGCAGGGGGCAGCCCAAGGCTGACTTTGAGAAGGTCGAAGGAAGCAGCTCGGTTCAGTTAGCTGTGTCATCAAAAGGACCAGTGTGCTGGTCCTGGGCTTCTGGGTGTGGTCGGCTTTACGGGCCTAACGCAGTTCCTAGCATTCACTTCCGTGAAAATTGTCTTTTCATTTCTTCGACATGAACAAATGTAATTAGCAAATTGTGACTTTTAATCTCTTAGACTGAAAGTTGACTGATATTGTAGGCTCCTCTCTCAGAAAGTGTTTCTCACATGTTGCAAAGGTGGGAATATGCAGTGGTCCCTTAGTTTTTCTAGTGTTGCTATTAGAGACTGACGAGGGTCATTGGCCTTGGCCTGGCCTCAGTGGGTGAATGGAGATCTGACTGGTGCAGACCACCATGGGCTCAGAAGGGTGCACCTGCAGTGGGCAAGGCCTGCACAGGCTCGGACCTGGTTTCTGATCATCTGTTGGTTATGGAACTGAAATCCTTGGGAGTAACCATGAATATTGCTTAATACTGGTTCCAACAGAGCGTATGGCATTAGAATACGTCCCTCCATCCTTCACTAACTGGGTGAGATGCCATAGCCTGAAGTCTTTGAAGCTAGCTTGGTGCCTTATCTCAGGTCTTTACGAAACTTAAAGGCTACAGGAAACACAAATGTTCCCTAAGAAATTCACAAATCAAGAGCTGCTCAAAATGAAATTTGTGGAACTCAACATAACATTGACTTTTTAGTTTATTCCCCTTTTATTAGTCATAATCTAAATGATAAGCCACCATGATTTCAAAACAAACTTTCTTTCACTTGAAATATGTTGCAGATGTTATACAAAATATGTGGTGTCTTAACTATAATTATTTTCTTACACTTTGTACAAAACAGATTCATTGCATGCAGGTTGCCTTAAAGGCCCCTGTCAGTCAGCCATGTCACGGGCTATGCACATCAACATGCAGGAAACACCACTAGTGATTTACAGTTCACAAGGCCAGCATTGCACATGCTGAAGACTTGTTGTGGTTTCAGTAAACAGAATTTCTCTCCCTACTTTTGCCAGATTGGAAACCCTAGCAGTTAATATGAAATAATTCCTTGAAAAATATTTGTGGAGAGGAGAGAGAGATTCTTCTGGTAACTGGAGGGAGCTGTGGCATGTATTCAGGCTCAGTGTTGGAATCACACACACACACACACACACACACTGTGCTAATATCCTTCCAGGGTTATGAAACACTGTATGTTCTGTCTCTTCCTCTGAAGATGACATGTTATAATCAATCAAACATGTAAAACCTCTAGAAATATGAAGATCTTATACTGTTCAACTAAGTTAGAATCTTGTAAAAAGATATGAACCAAAAGAAAATGGTGGATATCTGGTAGAGTTGAATTTTTTATCCTTATACAGATTGAAGAAAATGCTCACATAAGAAATGGCCTGTTAATAATTTCTAATTTCTCAAAAATGAACATTTGTTACTAAGTCCATTCATAATGGAGCACATCGGGCAGGGTGAGCACCCACAGGTTACCCATTCATTTGAACTTTTTTTTTTAAAGATTTATTTATTTATTTGAAAGTCAGAGTTACTCAGAAAAAGAAGGAGATGCAGAGAGAGAGAGAGGTCTTCCAGCTGCTGGTTCACTCCCCAAGTGACCACAATGGCAGTGGCAGAGCCAATCTGAAGCCAGGAGCCAGGAGCTTCTTCTGGGTCTCCCATGCTGGTGCAGGGGCCCAAGGACTTGAGCCATGTTTCACTGCTTTCCGAGGCCACAGCAGAGAGCTGGATAGGAAGTGGAGCAGTAGGGACTAGAACCAGCACCCATATGGGATGCTGGCACTGCAGGGGGTGGCTTTACCTGCTACACCACAGCACTGGCCCCCTCATTTGAACTTTTATTAGGTGTTATCAAGGCTATTCACAATGCAGACATCAGCTCCCAGCAATGTGCTTCTCCATGTTTTTTGCCTGCACCATTAAAACATTGATATAAAATCCAGCAAGACTTTTTTCTCACTTCTTCTGTATCTTGTCTGCATGGTCAACAGAGACCAGTTTTAGTTTCCTGCTCTCACTCGAGTTTAGACATGGACTGGAACATTTTGGAGAGTTGGGTATCTTGGCAGATAACTGTAACTAATCCACGAGCTCATGAGCTCTGTGACTGTGTGAACACAGCACCTGTTCCCATCTGATAGCGGAGCACCTGCAGACTCATTCTGTTGCAAGACTCAGTCTGGGTGTTACATGAGAATTACCTGAGATTTTCAAAATATGCCACACTCTCTCTGCAAGGGACCCAGACACTGGCATTTTAAAGACTATCCAGGGGATTTGAATGTTCAACCAAAGTGTTGAAGCACTGTTCTGGAAGAAATGAAAACAAAATTGGCGTGAAGAAAATCCTACACACTGAACCCTGAATTTACCATTAAAAACCGTGTTTTTCTACCAGGCTGAGGGAGGCAAAGTAAACTTTTACTGATATCACTTAAACTTTTGTGACATCATTCAGGCATCCTTTCCTGTGTCACTGTGTGTGCCCAATGCCTCCAGAAAACTGAGACAGAAATGGAGAGTTTTGTTGGCTCTGGGCTCCCTGTTTTAACCACAGAGCAAGAGTGTGTGTGAGGACCCAGGACCTGAGCCATCGGGGCAGCCTCCTCTGGGTCATCCTCCCTACCCTGTCATGCTCACTTCTAATCTGATATCATCCCCTTGTTTTCCACTTGAAAATCACCCCTGCTCCACGTGTATCTGACGTTATGTTTATGTTCAGCCTCGTTCAAGTGCCGAGACACAGCCAAGTTATTTGTTAATAAAGGTTTAAGGTATAATTCCACACAAGGATTCCAAAATTTTAACAGGGTGTCTTGGAGTCAGAAATGGCAGAGTTGTGAAATTTAGGGGCTGCAGTAACTAAGAGAGGACTGGAGAATTGGACCCTCGGGGTCTAACACATTTCCCTCTTCAGAGTATACCACATAGGCAGGCCTGCTCAGTAGGTTAAGCTTCTGTTCATAGTTAGCTCAGAGAATTCACGTCTTCCAGATCAAGAATATACATTTTTTTTGGTTCCACATATACTGTCATCTCCTTAGGCATGTAAGTAGGGTAGTTGCTTACACTGGAAATTAATTAATTGTTATTTTACCCATGGCAATTTGCCAATAACACATTGAGATTATTAACTAAGGGAATTATACCAATTAGTTGCTATCCTTAAAAATATACTACAGGCTGTTCATTGAGATGAAGCTCCCTGTAAGATGTCATAGATGCTGTGCTGTATCCATGAATAGGAAAGATTCTACAGATTGCAACTGGCTTTAGAGAAGTGATGACTTATCCTAAGAATCTTGCCTTTGCCAAGAACACTAATGTCACCAAGCAATCATTTATTCCATATGCCTCTGTTCTACGATGTTCTCAATTTATCAGTTTTAGCAGTTCAAAAGCACTTACCAAGTCATTTTTTAAATCAGCATACCAAGTAAACTGTTAAATTTACAAAGGCAGGCTAAGACTAGAGAGCTTAAAAAACCTTGATTTCATGTCTTATTTTGTATTATTTTTAGTCATAAGAACTGTAACCAAAATTATCATTTTTTTTTATTTTTGACAGGCAGAGTGGACAGTGAGAGAGAGAGAGAGACAGAGAGAAAGGTCTTCCTTTTGCCATTGGTTCACCCTCCAATGGCCGCCGCGGCCGCCACGCTGCAGCTGGTGCATCACACTGATTCTAAGCAAGGGGCCAGGTGCCTCTCCTGGTCTCCCATGCGGGTGCAGGGCCCAAGGTCTTGGTCCATCCTCCACTGCACTCCCGGGCCATAGCAGAGAGCTGGCCTGGAAGAGGGGCAACCAGGACAGAATCCGGCGCCCCGACCGGGACTAGAACCCGGTGTGCCGGTGCCGCAAGGCAAAGGATTAGCCTATTGAGCTGCGGCTCCGGCCAAAATTATCCTTTTTAATATCATTTACATCAGGTTTAATTATAATCTTTCTTTTTCCCTTTGAAAAATGAAAGAAAATATTGATATGAAAGTTTTCATGCTGCCTGTTTGCACCACACACATGCACGCACATACACACACACACACACACACACTGTTCTAAGGTGATAAATTCTTGTCACCAAGCACCATTGTTGTTGGGAATCCAATCCCCACATTCAAGCTCAGGGTCAGTTGCCAGCTGGGGATGCTGGTACCTTGGCTCCTTTCTATTGGCAGAGGCTGCTGGTAATGGCAGAAAAAGAAAATGGACCCCCTGTTCCCAATTTCACATGGCTCTTTTTTTCCAGAAAGGGTCAGTGATCTTGCCAGAAGGATCCAAGAAGGTTTGAGGTAGAGTTTGACTTGCTGGTGTATGGCCAGCTAGCTGGGTGCCGGCAGCTGTTCTGACACATCATTGCATCACACTCTTGCCAGCTGCCAGCAGTGGGCTTTTCAGAAATGTGTTTGATTCTTCCAGGAGATGACTGGCAGTCTCATCCAATTTAGAATGTCTACTAGCCCATCTTGCCTTTCACGACAGAACTTGCATCTCATTCCTCACACTTACTCTACTAGTAAATTGCTATCTAAAGCTGATTTCAGCCTTTGAAGCTTGCCCAGGGACTTCTACAGTAGACACTTTAATGTCTCCTACTAGAACACCTTCTGTGTTTTCCATGGTTTTCCTTGTCACCCATTCTCTTGTTCTCAGCATACAGAGAGGGGATCACATCTGCCAACTCATTCCCTTAGTAAGTGTGCATTGGCTTAGGTGATTATGATTTCTGAAGTTTTGTCCACACTTTCAGCTCCTCTACATTTAGTGTGACCTAAGTTACATCTTTTCATTTTGTTAGGAAGTATGTGATATGGCATGAAATTGGAATTTATGTAGTTTATTATTTACCCCTTATATTTGGAGCCTAACAAGAGTTACAGGAAAGCAGATCAGCAAGAACAAATTTGCTTCTTTTCTGTACTCATAGCAATACACTTTTTCTGACAGCTTCACAACTCAATAGACACAGAGTCATATCCTTGGCACTAATTCTTATTTTTCTGTATTTATGGAATTCTGTAATTCTTATGGTTTACAAAAATCAACAAATACAAATATTCTAGAGGGCATCCTTGGAACACATCCAGTTGGTTTTCTTCCCAGCTGGAGATGACATAGTCCACAATGTGCTCTAGTTTGTGAAGCCAGAGGGGCATTGCAGGTTAGCCTGGCCTTTGCCTCTCATTCTGCAGGAGAAGTGAATTCCTGGATAAAGCAGGGCCCCTGTAACCACTGTCCAGTGGTAACTCTGGGAACAAAACAGGTGTCTCAACTTAGTTTTTAACTGTTTATGTGTAAGGGCAATTTCTCCTCTTAGGCATTTGAAATCAATGTAGTTTTTTTTTTAATTCATTGTAGTTGTTTCTGACCTCTATGTTGTATGATCCTCTGTGTCCCTTTTTCCTGCTTGTTGTCCTTGGGTTATGCAGCATGAGCTGCCTCGAGAGCCTTCAGGACAAAGCAGGGACACCATGAGAAAAAATGGAGGTGCGTGCCCAAGAAATGCCTGTCTACAGTGGAGTCTCTGACAGTTTATTCAATGAATCTTATTTGAAAAGTCATGTAACCTGGGGAACACCTGTGATATGCTCCCTGGAGATTTACCTTAATGAGCCTTTGACAAATTTTAGTCCATGTAGAAACCATTATGTTATTGATACAAAATCCTCTTTCTAGAAAATATTTACATGAGAGAGAGAAAGAGACAACTGCCACCCACAGGTTCATTCATCAGATGCACACCACGACCACCATCTAGGCTCAAAGCCAGGAGCCTGGAATTCAGTCCAGGTCTTGCCTGTGGGTGACAGGACCCCAGTCACATGTGCCGTCTACATTAGCAGGAAGCTGGAGTCAGAAGCAGAGCCGGGAATGTGGACATCTCCACCATTAGAGCAAATGCCTGCTGCTACGCAAACTCTTCTGTCACTTGTAATAAGCAAAATGATGTTTAGGATCTAGAATTGTTGATATTCAATTGACCCTAGGGAGTTCTTAAATCTCTGCTCCTATTTCTTAACCTGTGAAATGGGAACCATAATGCATCCACTGTTGGAGAGATGTGAGAGAAATTATACTGGATGTTGGCTCCTTGTCACCACACAGAGCCTTTGTGTAAATGTGGATTGTCTCCCTCCATGGTTTCCAGACAGCATGTGGGTGGTCTCCTTAGGGTCCATTTGCCTTGTGACCTGTGATAAACAACAGGGTTTTCTGGGAAGTGAATCAATGCTAATTGAGGATTGCCAGGGAAGGAAAACAGAAGAAGAATTTGTCAGTGGCTTTGTCACTAAGGCAACTTGGTGTGAAAGAAAGTCCTCAAGAATTATACACATGATGCTGGTTTATTTTCCCTCTTCACGTTGCTCTCAGCCACATCTGAGAAGTACCCACCTAACCAGGAGGCCTATTACCTATTAGGAAGCATCCGGTTCTCATAGCAGCACTACAGTAATTGAGGCTAGTAATTGAAGAGCAAATGAATTTTAAGTGGTTGTCTAGCATTTCCAAGCCTATCAGTGGTAAATAACACACAGCTTCATTTCTACATGCAGATAAGTATCAACCCACTGTATTATTTTCCTTTTTTTAACTTTTATTTACTAAATATAAATTTCCAAAGTAAAGTTTACGGATTACAATGGCTTCCACCCCCCCCAACTTACCTCCCACTTGCACCCCTCCCACCTCCCGCTCCCTCTCCCATTCCATTCACATCAAGATTCATTTTCAATTATCTTTATATATGGAAGATCGATTCTGCATATACTTAGTAAAGATTTCATCAGTTTGAACCCACACAGAACATAAAGTGTAAAATACTATTTCAGCACTAGTTGCAGCATTACTTCACATTGGGTAACACATTAAGGACATATTCCACATGAGATGTAAGTACACAGTGACTCCTGTTGTTGACTTAACAATTGACACACTTGTTTATGGTGTCAGTAATCTCCCTAGGCTCTAGTCATGAGTTGCCAGGGCTATGGAAGCCTTTAGAGTTCGCTGACTTTGATCTTATTCCGATAGGGTCATAGTCAAAGTGGAAGTTCTCTCCTCCCTTCAGAGAAAGGTACGTCCTTCTTTGATGGCCCCATTCTTTCCACTGGGATCTCACTCACTGAGATCTTTCATTTAGGACTTCTTTTTTTTTTCCCCAGAGTGTCTTGGCTTTCCATGCCTGCTATACTCTCATGGGCTTTTCAGCCAGATCCGAATGCCTTAAGGGCTGATTCTGAGGCCAGAGTGCTGTTTAGGACATCTGCCATTCCATGAGTCTGCTGTGTATCCCGCTTCCCATGTTGGATCGTTATCTTCCTTTTTGATTCTATAGTTAGTATTAGCAGACACTAGTCTTGTTTATGTAATCCCTTTGACTCTTAGACCTATCATTGTGATCCATTGTGAACTGAAATTGATCACTTGGACTAGTGAGATGGCATTGGTACATGCCACCTTGATGGGATTGTATTGGAATACCCTGGCAGGTTTCTAACTCCACCATTTGGGGCAAGTCCGATTGAGCATGTCCCAAATTGTACATCTCCTCCCTCTCTTGTTCCCACTCTTATATTTAACAGAGATCACTTTTCAGTTAAATCTCAACACCTAAGAATAATTGTGTGTTAATTACACAGCTCAACTAATAGTACTAGAACAAAAAAATACTAAAATGGATAAAGATTTACATTGTACATCAACAGTCAGGACAAGAGCTGATCAAGTCACTGTTTCTCATAGTGTCCATTTCACTTCAACAGGTTTCCTCTTTGGTGTTCAGTTAGTTGTCACCGATCATGGAGAACATATGATAATTGTCCATTTAGGACTGGCTTAATTCACTCAGCATAATATTTTCCAGATTCCTCCATCTTGTTGCAAATGACTGGGTTTCATTGTTCCTTACTGCTGTATAGTATTCTATGGAGTACATGTCCCATAATTTCTTTATCCAGTCTACTGTTGATGGGCATTTGGGTTGGTTCCAGGTCTTAGCTATTGTGAATTGAACTGCAATAAACATTAATGTGCAGACAGCTTTTGTGTTTGCCAATTTAATTTCCTTTGGGTAGATTCCAAGGAGTGGGATGGCTGGGTTGTATGGTAGGGTTATGTTCAGGTTTCTGAGGAATCTCCAGACAGACTCCCATAGTGGCTTAACCAGTTTGCATTCCCACCAACAGTGGGTTAGTGTCCCTTTTTCCCCACATGCTCTCCAGCATCTATTGTTGGTAGATTTCTGAATGTGAGCCATTCTAACCAGGGTGAGGTGAAACCTCATTGTGGTTTTGATTTGCATTTCCCTGATTGCTAGTGATCTTGAACATTTTTTCATGTGTCTGTTGGCCATTTGGATTTCCTCTTTGGAAAAATGTCTATTGAGGTCCTTGGTCCATCTCTTAAGTGGGCTGTTTGTTTTGATGTTGTGGAGTATCTTGATTTCTTTGTAGATTCTGGATATCAACCCTTTATCTGTTGCATAGTTCGCAAATATTTTTCCCATTCTGTTGGTTGCCTCTTCACTTTCCTGATTTTTTTTTTGAAGTACAGAAACTTTTCAATTTGATGCAATCCCAATACTTAATTTTGGCTTTGACTGCCTGTGCTTCCAGGGTCTTTTCCAAGAAGTCTTTGCCTGTGCCTATATCTTGCAGGGTTTCTCCAATGCTCTCTAATAATTTGATGGTGTCGGGTTGTAGATTTAAGTCTTTAATCCATGTTGAATGAATTTTTGTGTAAGCTGAAAGGTAGCAGTCTTGCTTCATGATTCTGCATGTGGAAATCCAATTTTCCCAGCATGATTTATTGAATAGACTGTTCTTACTCCAGTGATTGGTTTTGGATCTTTGATCAAATATAAGTTGGCTGTAGATGTTTGGATTGATTTCTGGTGTTTCTATTCTGTTCCATTGGTCTATCCATCTGTTTCTGTACCAGTACCATGCTGTTTTGATAACAACTGCCCTGTAGTATGTCCTGAAACCTGGTATTGTGATGCCTCCAACTTTGTTTTTGTTGTACAAGATTGCTTTAGCTATTCGAGGTCTCCTGTGTCTCCATATTAATTTCAGCATCATTTTGTCCAGATCTGAGAAGAGTGTCTCCAGTATTTTGATTGGTATTGCATTGAATCTATAAATTGCTTTTGGGAGAATGGACATTTTGATGATATTGATTCTTCCAATCCATGAGCATGGAAAATTGTTCCATTTTTTGGTATCCTCTTCTATTTCTTTCTTTAAGGTTTTGTAGTTTTCATCATAGAGTTCTTTAACGTCCTTGGTTAAGTTTATTCCAAGGTATTTGTTTGTTTTTGTAGCTATTGTGAATGGGATTGATCTTAGAAGTTCTTCCTCAGCTGTGGCATTGCCTGTGTATACAAAGGCTGTTGATTTTTGTCCATTGATTTTATATCCTGCTACTTTGCCAAACTCTTCTATGAGTTCCAATAGTCTCTTAGCAGAGTTCTTTGGGTCCCCTAAATAAAGAATCATATCATCTGCAAAGAGGGATAGTTTGAGTTCTTCCTTCCCAATTTGTATCCCTTTAATTTCTTTTACTTGCCTTAGCTCTGGCTAAGACTTCCAGAACTATATTGAAGAGCAGTGGTGAGAGTGGGCATCCCTGTGTGGTACCAGATCTCAGTGGAAATGCTTCCAACTTTTCCCCATTCAATAGAATGTTGGCCGTGGGTTTTTCATAAATTGCTTTGATTGTATTGAGGAATGTTCCTTCCATATCCAGTTTGCTTAGAGTTTTCATCATGAAAGGGTGTTGTATTTTATCAAATGCTTTCTCTGTGTCTATTGAGATAATCATATGTTTTTTCTTCTGCAGTCTGTTATGTGGTGTATCACACTGATTGTTTTGCAAACGTTGAACCATCCCTGCATACCAGGGATAAATCCCACTTGGTCTGGGTGGATGATCCTTCTGATGTGTTGTTGCATGCAATTGGCCAGTATTGTATTGAGGATTTTTGCATCTATGTTCATCAGGGATATTGGTCTGTAATTCTCTTTCAATGCTGCATCTTTTTCTGGCTTAGGAACTAAGGTGATGCTGGCTTCATAGAAAGAATTTGGGAGGATTCCCTCTTTTTTGATTGTTCTGAATAGTTTGAGAAGAATTGGAGTTAGTTCTTCTCTAAATGTCTGGTAGAACTCAGCAGTGAATCCATCTGGTCCTGGGCTTTTCTTCATTGGGAGGGCCTTTATTACTGTTTCAATTTCTGTCTCAGTTATGGGTCTGTTTAGGTTTTCTATGTCTTCCTGGTCCAATTTAGGTAGGTTGTATGTGTCCAAGAATCTGACCATTTCTGATAGATTTCCCTGTTTGCTGGCATACAAGTCCTTGTAGTAATTTCTGATGATTCTTTTTATTTCTGTGGTGTCTGTTGTTACATTTCCTTTTTCATCCCTGATTTTATTGATTTGGGTCTTTTCTTTTTTTAGTGAGTTGGGCCAATGGGGTGTCCATTTTGTTTATTTTTTCAAAAAACCAGCTCCTTGTTTGGCTGATTTTTTGTAATGTTTTTTTGCATTCAATCCTGTTGATTTCTTCTCTGATTTTAATTATTTCTCTTCTCCTACTAGCTTTGGGTCTAGTTTGCTGCAAATTTTCTAGATCCTTGAGATGATTTGAAAGCTCATCTATTTGGTGCCTTTCCAATTTCTTGATGTAGGCACCTATTGATATAAACTTTCCTCTTAACACTGCTTTTGTTGTATCCCATAGTGTGCTTTTATCCTCATTTACTTCCAGAAAATTTTTGATTTCTCTTTTAATTTCTTCTATGACCCATTGTTCATTCAGGAGCATGTTGTTCAATCTCCATGTGTTTGCACACACTCTTGGGATTCCTGAGTTCCTGATTTCCAACTTCATTCCTTTATGGTCTGAGAAGCTTCATGGTATGATTCTAATTCTTTTGAATTTGCTGAGACTTGCTTTATGGCCTAGTATGTTGTCAATCCTAGAGAAGGTTCCATGTACTGCTGAGAAGAATCTAAATTCGTTATGTGTAGGATGAAAATTTCTGTAGATATCTGATAGAACCATTTGGGCTATAGTGTCATTTAAATCTACTGTCTCCTTGTTGATCTTCTGTCTGGTTGATCTGTCTATTTCTGAGAGTGGAGTATTGAAGTCCCCCAGTACTATTGTATTGGGGTCTAAGTCTCCCTTAAAGTCCCTTAACAAATCTTTTAAATAAACTGGTGCCCTGTAATTATGTGCATATGCATTGATAACATTATATCTTCCTGTTGAATGGATCCCTTAATCATTATATATTGCCCTTCTTTGTCTCTCTTAACAGTTTTTGTGGTAAAGTTTATGTTGTCCGATATTAAGATGGCTACGCCCGCTCTTTTTTTCATTTCTGTTGGCATGGTATAACTTTTTCCAGCCTTTCACTTTCAGTCTGTATGGATCTTTGTTGGAAAGATGGGTTTCTTGTAAGCAGCAAAAGGATGGGTTTTGTTCCTTAACCCAATCAGCCAATCTGTGTCTTTTAACTGGACAGTTCAGGCCTTTAACGTTCAATGTGACTATTGAGAAGGAGTAACTTTGCCCTGTCATTTGCCAAAGATATTTTCTAATATATGCTCTGTACTTCCTGTGACCTTTTGCTATGAGGTTTCCTTCCTTTATCTTCTTTTATATTGATGACTGTGTTTTAAGCATCTTTTGCAGGGCTGGACAAGTCACAACAAATTCTTTCAATTTCTGTTTGCTATGAAAGGTCTTTACTTCACCTTCATTCACAAATGAGAGCTTTGCAGGATATAATATTCTGGGCTGGCAGTTTTTCTCTCTTAGTACCTGGGCTATGTCTCGCCATTTCCTTCTGATGAGAAGTCTGCTGTGAGTTTAATTGGAGATCCTCTGAGAGTAATCTGATGTTTCTCTCGCACATTTTGGAATCTTTTCTTTATGTTACACTGTGGTGAGTTTGATTACAACATGTCATGGTGAGGGTCTCTTTTGGTCATGTTTACTAGAGGTAAACTATGAGCTTCCTGTACTAGGATGTCTCTGTCCTTCCCCAAACCCGGGAATTTCTCTGCAAGTATCTCACTGAAAAGGCTTTCTAATCCTTTCTCTCTCTCCATGCCTTCAGGAACTCCTAGAACCCGAATTTTGGGTATTTTAATAGTATCCTGTAGCTTCCCGATAATATTTTTTAGATTTCTAATTTCCTCTTCTTTTCTTTGGTTTGACTATATACTTTCCTCTGCTCTGTATTCCAAGTCCAATATTCTCTCTTCTGTTTCCCTGACTCTGTTTTTAAGGCTCTCTAATGTGTTTGTCATTTGATCTATTGAGTTCTTCATTTCATTTTGATTTCTCCTCACTATCACACTTTCCTGTTCTACTAGTTTCTGCGTTTCATTATGATTCCTCCTTATGATTTCATTTTCTCGAAGGAGATTTTCTATCCTGTCCAGTAAGGAATTCCATACCTTAAGCATTTGTTTTTGAAAACTTCTAATTGTTCTTATAATTTTTTTAAAATCGGTATCTTGCATTTCTTCCATCTCATCTTTTTCATAATCTTGGCTTGGGGTGTCTTGTTCATTTGGGGTTGTCATAATGCCTTGTTCTTGTTTCCTCGGTTTCTGCATTTGTTGCTTGGCATTGTGGAGATACCTTTGGATTCTTCTTCCCTCACTGCGGTGTTATTTCTTGTTATACTATGACTGTATTAAGTGGACTGTCTGCTTTTGATGGAGTCTTAGAGGCTTGAGATGGGTGTGGCCTGAGAGTTCTGTTTGGTTCCTCAGGGTTAAGGGTGTGCCAAAGGTGACACTCCCAGGTTAGGCGTGGTAAATCTCTCTCTCTCTCTCTTTCTTTCTTTTTTTGATTCAGAAGGGAAGTAATTCCATACAGCTGAGCAGAGTTGGAAGTAGTTAGCAGGCAAATGATATACCCACAGGAACCAGAGATCAGAAGCTCTTTCCCAAGGACCACACAGGGAATCTGTGCTGCCCTCAGTGTGGGCTCAAATTCTCCTGCAGTCTCCCACTGGGCTGCCAAGATTACTGAACTGCACCTTCTCTGGAGAGTACTCATGTGAATTCCGTGAGTTCTCTCCCCCACCGTGTCTTTTTTCACAGTCTCAGTTCATTAGCACCACACATTATCTAGGTATTAATCTCCTGTTATTTCAATTCCCCCAGAGTCAGGTTTTTCTGCTTGGCTGAGGGTGGGTGCAGGCCTGAAGTCACCCCGCTTATGATGTATGTCCAAAATGGTGCCTGCTCTTTGTCTTGCTTGTCTTTGAGAGTTGAGCAGAGAGAGAGAAATTCGTGTCTGTATCAGTCACTTTTTTTTTTCTCCTCTCTCTTCTAGTTAGCCTGGTGAACTTTTCTCCATGGAGTTTCAAGCCTCGTTTCCTCTAGTCTCCTCTTTCCACTTGCCCACCAGTGTCTCGGGCTATTGAGGTTTGGCTCACCTCGCATTCCAGTGCTGGTGTTTGCTTCTGCCACTGGTGTCCGGAACTCTCCATGCAGATCCACTGTGAATCACTAGTTCTGGAAGAGTTTCCTCTGCTGTTTCTTCTCCTACTCTTCCTTGAACCTGCAGCATCTATCAGTTTGCTCCCTTCCTATTCTGCCATCATGCTGCTCCCTCTGAGTAGGAAGAATTTAAGATGAGCAGCTCCCTCTGTCTGAGTCAGCACTGGCCTTTATTCATGCTGTGTTTTTTGCAGATTACCTGAGATTAGGGATTCTTTTGTCCCATCTTCCAGTATGTTTTGTTTCTTTCATCTTGGCCTCCTGAAGCAGTGGGAAGGGATAAAGAAGTTGAGCTTTTGCTTGGTAAATATGCCAAGTTCATAGATCACCAATCCCACTGAAAGCACTGGCCTTAAAACCAACAAGGAAAAGGTCTTAAGAAAAGAGGAAACTGTCTCGCTGGTCTGTATTCTACCTTTAGTACCCCCACCACCACACACACACAATTCAGAGTTTTGGAACTCTGTAGCAAATTAAGGAAAACCATTTTCCTTTTCTCAAAACTAAGATATATAAAACAAATGGCAGGAATTGAAAAGTCAAAGCATAAAAATTCTAAAGTCACTTGAGACAGTTTATAAAATACAAGCTCAAGGTAATTAAAATTAAAATTGATATTAACCAGAATTTTCCTGTTAATGGTTTTGCTAGTCAATTATTTTGAATTATGTCAATCCATATTTATGGATCTTGGACAAATTGTCCCTTCTGCTTTGTTATTTATATTGGGCTCTGCAAAAATGCTTTCAGTTTCTGACAAGCACAGAGCTGGACTGGAGGAGGAGCAACTGGGACTAGTACCTGGTGCGGTGCCCCAACCGGGACTAGAGCCCGGGGTGCTGGCGCTACAGGCCAAGGATTAGCCAAGTGAGCCATGGCGCTGGCCAAAGTTGATTAGATTTGTAAGCTGGGGACCATGCCCTCCATCATGCCCCCTGTGTGATCTCATGTGCCTACCTGCCAATCAGACTATGTAACCATAAAAGGCCTGGAACAAGGTGGGCCTGCTCTCTGTTGCCCCATTCCTTTGGGGCGCTTGGCCTATTGGCCTGCTCTTTGTGGCTGCTCATAACTGTATGCCTATTCCACATGGCTTGGTCCTGGCCTGCTTTCTGCCTGGTATGGACCCGACTTAGTTTCTAGACCTTTCTTTCTCCCCTAAATGAAGTGTTCACTCTCCTGCGCATTTCTATCATTGAATACAATATTTAAAAATTAAAAAAAAAACTAAGCCGGCACCGTGGCTCAGTAGGCGGTGCCGGCACACCGGGTTCTAGTCCCAGTTGGGGCACCGATCCTGTCCCGGTTGCCCCTCTTCCAGGCCAGCTCTTTGCTGTGGCCAGGGAGTGCAGTGGAGGATGGCCCAAGTTCTTGGGCCCTGCACCCCACGGGAGACCAGGATAAGCACCTGGCTCCTGCCATCGGAACAGCGCGGTGCGCCGGCCGCAGCGTGCCTACCGCGGCGGCCATTGGAGGGTGAACCAACGGCAAAAAGGAAGACCTTTCTCTCTGTCTCCCTCTACTGTCCACTCTGCCTGTCAAAAAAAAATAAAAAAATAAAAAATAAAAAAATAAAAATAAAAAAACCTAGACTTCAGACTTTCTTAGTTGCTTCTGTAGGGAGTTTCATATGTAATAGATTATGGAGCTTTTTATCTTGTTTTGCTTTATCTGACAGACAGAAAGGGAGCAATCCCATCTGCTGGCTAACTTATTAATTTATTGTGGCCCCAAGTCATTTAGAATGCCCCCAATGGCTGGGGCTGGGCTGGGAAGAGAAAACCCAATCCAGGTACCTGAGCCGTCACTGCTGCCTGTGAGAATCTGCATTAGCTGGAATGGGGCCTGGCACTCAGGCACTGGGGGCGTGGGCTGTCTTAAACCTTAGGCCAACTGCGCACCCCAGTGGCTGCTATTAGGGACCTCATTTTTGACAAGTCTATTGGTGCTCTTGGGCTATGGGATGGGAACTGGAGATGGCAGAGCACTCTGATGACAGTCGCCCCAATCAACCTCCACATTGAGTAGTGAATCTCTCCTGTCAAAGTCTCTTGTTCACATTTGCACACCTACACTGACCAGAAAATCTTAGCTATGCACTGAGTTTCTAAAAACTTCTCTTTTTTGTGCAAAAAAAAAAAAAAATGGGGATAATAGCATTTTTGAGGAAGTGGCACAATGATTAAATGAGATAGTGGATGTCTAGTCATTAGACAGTCTGGGATCTAGAACAGCTCAGCAAATGATAATTGACAGTTCTTATCAACTTGAGAATCAGGGCTGGGAACAACAGTGTCCAGACAGATGAGGGAATTTTTTGAAGAGAAGGAGCTATGTCCTACACCTTCCTCTTTTGATTATAATTTTGGAGAGATTGTTTATCCTAGTGATTAAGAGTGTCTGAGTTCAGTTCCAACTTCTGACTGTAGCTTCTTGCTCATACAGACCCTAGGAGGCGTGGTGATGTCTCAAGAGATGGAATCCCTGCCACTTGTGTGGGAGACTGGGTTATGTTATCGGTTTTCAGTTTCAACTCAGACTAATCCTGGCTGCTATAGGCATTTGAGGAATACACTAGCAAATGAAATATATTTCTCTCTCCCTCCCTCCCTCCCTTCTTCTCCCCCTCTCCCCCCACCACACATACCTCTACCTCTCTCTCTGCATAGCAACTAATTTATAATGCTACTTAAATTGATTTTTATACTGATTTCTTTGAATATTTAATGATTTGAATCATTTTACATGAATTTTCTTTGAGGATATGGCATTCACAGGATAGAGGTGATAATTTTTTCTTCTTTCTTTGAAATAGTTTTTTCAACATATTAAATGAACAGTTTTTTCCATATGCTGTACATAAGTACTTTTTTCAGGTTTTTCCCTAATAATTGTGCTTCTTTTTAAAACTATAGAATTCTATGATTTATCAAATGTCTCTGTTTTAAAACTATCAGTTTTATGTTTAGGGTGCTTTTTTACAAATAAAACATGCTGCAATTCCTGGAAACCCTCTCGGAGACAGAGCAGATGAACCCCTCCCTGGGTCAGGAACACTGGAGATGGCGGGTTTCTTTTCCACACAGGTACGGATGTTTATTCACCAGTAGAGCAAGTGACCTTGAAGCATGGATCAAGGTCAATTAATGAGAAACCCAACTTGCATTTTG
Organism: Lepus europaeus; assembly: GCF_033115175.1. Lineage (NCBI taxonomy): Eukaryota > Metazoa > Chordata > Mammalia > Lagomorpha > Leporidae > Lepus > Lepus europaeus. The sequence continues at coordinate 335,928 of NW_026909031.1, forward strand.
GGAAATATTCTCCCACATGGACTATTACACTGACTGTAACCAGAACTGAGTCTACAAGAAGCACAGATGGGAACAAGTGTGTTACCATACACTTACTAGTGAATAAAGACAGACTGGAGTTGAGCTTCATGGTGACTGCTCTGACCCATACAGTTATGGGGGCCACAGTGCTTACCACATGGCTTCCATATTTAACCATAGATGGATAACTGGTTACACAGCAGCCAATCGGGAGGAAACCAGCAACCTAGGAGTTGTGAATGTGCCTGAGCTGATTTCATCCCATCCTTTTGGTGTTCAAACTGGGAGGTACAGGACCTGCTGTCTCAAGGTGGCAGGACAAGAGCTGGAAGGTCACAGAGAACAAGGCAACTAGGAGACATGTTTGGCCTGAGCAAGCTGCTCAACAAGCCCTTTGGCATTAGCCTGGTGCAGCAGTGGCATTAAGAGCAACCAGAAACAAGAGGCGAGGCGAGGTAGTATCTCCTAGGACATCAACCCCCTTGGTTTCTATTCGTTTCCCGGAAGTGGGAGGCCTGGCTTTCTGTCCCAGGGTATGCATCACCCTGTTTTAATTCCCACTCATTTTGATCATCAATGTCCTGGCTGACACAACCACTCATGGCCAAACAGTCCCTTCGGGTAGACTGCACTTTCTAAGAGTTCAGTTGGCTTGTGTTGAGAAATGTGATTTTAAACAGATGTACAGAACTTAACCCCTTCCCGCCCAGTGGTGCTGAAGGTCCACCTTGCAGATATTCTGTGCTCCCAGTACCATGGCCTCAGGAAATTCCTTACTCTTTAGTACCAGGCAGGGCACATCAGCCACTGATGTCACTGTTTTGTTCTTTGTGCCATAGTGACCTTTGCTCTGGATTCTAGGCAGCTAAGTTCAATTTGGGAATTCATTTTAATCAGGTATTAGAGGTTGATTCTCAGTTAAAGTTGTTCCAGACTTCTTGTCATGCACTGTTTTTCCATACCCTCACTACTCTAGATAGATATAGATATAGATTAGATATAGATATAGATATTTGTTTATTTGAATATGTTTATGTAACCTCAGATCCTTTTTTTTAAGATTATTTTATTTGAAAGTCAGAGTTACAGAGAGAGAGAAAGATATCAATATTTTTTAAAAATTTTTATTTAATGAATGCATTTTTACATAGATACAACTTTAAGAATATAGTGGTTCTTTCCTCCATACCCCCCCAAGCTCCCATCCCACCTCCCATCTCCTTCTTCATTATGGTTCATTTTTAGTATGATTTTATATACTGAGGACCAACTCTATGCTAATCAGAGACTTCAACAATTTGCACCCACACCCACACACAACATATAGAGTGCAGTCTGGGGAGAGAAATTGCAGTCGATTCTCATACTACAATTCAATAGGGACAGAGGTCCTACATAGGGAGCAAGTGCACAGTGACTACTATTGTTCCTTTAACAATTAACACTCTTTTTATATGACATCAGTGATCATCTGAGGCTCTTGCCATGAGCTGCTAAGGCTATGGAAGCCTTTTGTGACCACAGACTCTGTCAACATTTGGGCATGGCCATAAGCAAAGTGGATGTTCTCTTCTCCCTTCAGAGAAGAGTGTCTCCTTCTTTGATGACCCTTTCTTTCCTATGAGGTCTCACAGAGATCCTCCGTGTGGAAAGAGATCAATCTTCCATCTTCTATTTCAACAGCCATGGCTGGGCCAGGCTGAAGCCAGGAGCCTAGATCTCCATTCAGGTCTCCCTATGGGTGGCAGAGCCCCCAAGTACCTGGGCCATCGTTCGCTACTTTCCCAGGCACAATAGCAGAGAAGTTGGATCAGAAGCACAGCAGCCTGAACTCTAACTGGTGCCCATTTGGGCTGCCAGCCTTGCAGTGGCTTCATCCACTGGACCACACTGCCAGCTCCTTCAGGTCCTTTTTGAGAAGAGGCAATTGAAATAAATAAGAGAAGAACACATTGAAAAAGAAAGTTTTCTCTTAGAGAATGCATCCATGTCCGTTATTCCAGATATATGTCTAAAGCACCAATGTTTACCTGCAAAGAATGCTTTCAACATTTCCTGGTGTGATGTCAAGGATATTAGAGAATTCTAGTCAGTCACCTGGGACAGTTTCAGTCTTAGAGAAAAGAAAAGATAGGGATTAGGATTATGCCTGTGGAAGCAAAGACAGAGAACAGCTGTTGCCATGCTATGTTGAGGTTGGTTCTGTGATTCTTTGACATATCTGCTGCCAAGTTAGAACTCCTTAGGAACTCAGTCATTGGCACAGCTCTGCTGTGTGGCACTGGGCAGAGTGGAGAACAACAAAAGCACTCAATGCAAATAAGAATATTTGTCTTAGATATTGTCGATATCTTAGATAAGTTGAATTGGAGTTTTTATTCATAAATTTAAATTTATTCATACATTTAAAAAGGATTTTAATTTGTGCACATTACAGCTTATTGCCAGTTGTACTGAACACTCAGTCCTCTGAATCTTTGGCCTCTGTAACCAAAGATTCAACCAACAGTGGGTCAAAAAAACTCAAATAAAGTTGTGTCTGTTTCTTTTTTTAATTGTTATTAATCTAAAGAGAACAGAGTTCAGGTATTTTACAGGTACAGTTCTAAGATGGCAGCCCCACTTCCTTCCCCCCCCTCTGCCTCTCTCAATCCCCCTCCTTCCTGCCTTTTTTTATTTTTTAGTTTTTATAAAGACATAATTTCAATCCCCCCCTATAATCACATGCTTAATTCATCACTAACCATAATACTCAACAAGTAAAAAGTAGGAATACCACGGTTCCGAGGGAGTATAAATAAGGGCTAAAAACAACAATCAAATCACAAGATGTCCATTTCATTGCTATACATTTTTTATATTCTATATTAACTCCACATATCAGAGAAACTATTTGATATATATCTTTCTTGGACTGGCTTATTTCACTAAGCATAATGGTTTCCAGTTGCAATCATTTTGTTGCAAAAGACAGAATTTCATTCTTTTTATGGCTGAGTAGTATTCCATTGTGTATATATACCAGATTTTCTTTATCTGGCCATTAATTGATGGACATCTGAGATGATTCCACATCTTAGCTACTATGAATTGAGCTGCAATGAACATGGAAATACAGATAACTTTCATATCTTGATTTCTTTTCATTTGGGTAAATTCCCAGAAGTGGGATGGCTGGATCATATTGTAGATCTATTTTGAGATTTCTGAGGCATCTCCATCCTGTCTTCCATAATGGTTGTACTGGTTTACATTCCCACCAACAGTAGACTTAGAGGTACCTTTCCCTCCCGAACCCGTACAGTACAGTATCACAACTATGTACGTCGCATCTAAATAGTAGGTATTATAGGTAATCTAAGGATGACTTGGAGTACTGGGGGAATGGGCATGGGCTGTGAACAAACACTATGCTATTTTATACCAGGGACTTGAGCACCTGTGAGTTTTGATATCTGGGTAGGGAGGGGCTTCTGGAACCAATTCCCCATGGGTACTGAGGACACCCATCCACCCGTGTTCCTAATATTTCCAAATAATGTATGACAAGGCTTCATAGTTGTTGAGATGGATAACTGCTCAGTTGCAGTAGGGATGCGAAGAAGCCATGAGAATGGTGTAATGGAGGCATCTGCCTTTCCCCTGGGTTTAGTATGCCTACCTCTTTATATTTCATAGCTCGTGGAACTGAACAGAACATCTATATTTCACAGCCCATTTGGATTTCTCCACCTGCAGGCGATGCTGCTGGACGACTATCAGGAGTGACTCTTCATGGGCAGCAGGAACCTCCTGTATTCCCTCAGCTTGGAATGGCTCAGCGATGGCAACAGGGAGGTACAGAACCTTCATGTGTGTTTCAGGAAGGAGAGGAAAGGAGGGAGTTGCAAGGGTGTGGCTTGAGCTTTCTTCCACCTTTAACATTTTCAAGTGATGGCTAAAATAAAATAGTCCTTCAAGAATGGAATCACTTTGAGAGACGTGTATAACTCATTGTGCATGAACTTGATGAGCCTGCCATCATATCTGCCAGAAATTCCTTCCTGCTGCATTTGACAGTCTGCCTGCATGATCATCCTTGTCACCACGCACGCTGTTCCAGGATCTGGGCTTGGCACATGCCGCATAAGCAACAGCTCCCCCAAGCATTGTCACTGCAACATCCGAGCTTGAAGAAATATGGCTCTGTGACATCACACGGTTCTGCTGGTCATATTGTTGATGTGGATGGAAGCCCTTGAACCTGGCTGGTTAATGTGTACTATTGAATGAAGCAAGTACCTGACACCTTTTAGGAAAGGTTAACTGTGATTAGAAGAAGAAATAGTTCTTATAGTCCCTGCTGACACAGACTTGAACTGATCTAAATTGTTTTAGGCTTATATCAATCTTACATGAAACAGGCAGAGATATTTAGACCACGGTATTTCTTGCCATAAATATAAGTATCACGTAATCCCTTTCTTTATAATTTATCTTTATATTTGCCTCAATGAACCTCATCCACATTTTCTAAAGTCCCTTTGTAAAAATGGTGATGATAGGCTGCCTCTCTTTGTCTTGGTAGTTACTGATTTCCAAAGGAAATGACTTTTTAATTAATAATTTATTTTATTTATTTGAAAGGCAGAGACACACACAGAGAGAGAGAGGTCTTTCATCTGCTGATTCACTCCCCAAATGGCCGCAATGACCAAGCACCTGGGCCATCCTCCACTGCTTTCCAGGCACATTAGCAGAGAGCTGGATTAGAGGTGGAGCAGATGGGATTCAAACCGGCACCCATGTGGGATACCGCTGCAGTCAGGGTTCTAACCCTTTGCACCATAGTGCTGGCTCCGAGAAAATGATTTTAAACCTTTGGTTTCTCTTGATTCAGACTTCTGTGTTTTTGAAGAGCAGTCCCATATGATTCTCTCTGGATGTCTGTGGTCTCAGATGGTAGCCATGAAGGTCAGGGAGGATAAAGCTCTACAGCGTCTTCTCTTGCAGCACTATCATTTGCGTGTCTGTGCAGCACACTCTGCATGGCGCTTCAGGCACCTGCCCTCTGAATTCCCAGTGGAGTTAGAATGCAATTTTGGTTAAGTGGCTACTATATCTTTACATCATTCTAGTTAGGAAAGCGGTGCTCAGCCACGGACAACACAGCTTATCAAATCTTCACTTCCCTTTCTTTCTTTCTCTTTTCCCTTCTTTTTGCAATTTTCTTGCTTCTCCTGAAGTTAAAAGTTATCACACATGGCTCCATCCGCTTAGCGTTTGATGTTAATTTCACTAATCTTTCTCGAACTTCTCTACTGGAGTCTTTAGACACCTTTCAATTTGGTAAACATTCAGCTTCTGCCAGTCCACATTGGTTTGCATTGTCAGTTGCAGGTATTGGCAGGGCCTCCTTATACACTGTGTGTAGCTTCACCATCACCCTGAGGCTCCCCCAGTCTCCCACCTGCACAGAATCTCAGGTTCCCAGGGCACCCTTCTTTCTGGCTGATGGCTCACTGAAGAATATCCACTCCAAGTTTCTTGAAGGACCTGAAGTAAAATGTTGTTTCATGTGTTTGAATTTTTTTAAAAAGATGTATTTATTGATTTGAAAGGCACAGAAACAGAGAAGGAGAGAGAGAGAAATTAGAGAATCACACAGAATTAATGGATGGGAGTAAAATTCTGGGTTGAAAGTTACTTGCATCAGACGAAGAATCTTTGCATTGAGGAAGTGGTCCTTAAAGTGTTGACCTCAGAGCAGGATCACATGGCTCCCACGGAGTGGGTCCTGGGAATCCACATCTATACCAAGCTTTCTGGATGAGTCTTCTCTACACAAAACTACCTGAGCTGTCCCCGGGGCAGAGCCATCCCTGGGCAGAGCCATCCCCAAGGCAGACCATGAGACCAAAAGGCAGCAGCTTCCCACACAAATGTGAATCACGTTTCTTCCCATTTACTGTTTGGGCCTGACTGTATCTTTAGGCCTGTAATGCCAGAGAGAGCGGCGTTTGTGGAGGAAGTGGCCTGTGAAAACAGTACAGAGTGGGAGACCTGGAGAAGCCATGCAGTGTATGAGCAGCCTCTTAGTAAAGGAAGTGCAGAGGGTTGGACCACTGAGCTGCACCGCACCATCCAGCGAGGATGCCAAGAAAAGAGCGAGAAGGGCTCTGAAGTGGAATAACTTGCCTGTACTCAAAGGGGAATCTTCGTTTTGTGGGGCCAGAACTTACACATTCAGGGCCTTTCTTCTTTTGTGCCTGCCCTGCCTGTCTCTCCAGAATGATTAGCAACAAACCCTCCACTGCTGCCTGGCCTGACTCCATGACTGGAGTGTGAGAGAGGCCAACTTCTGTGGCATTCAGCTTCAAGGGGTGGCTGAAGGGAAGGTTCTGAGGTTCTCTGTGGAGGAGGTGCACCTGCTCAGGGGCACACTCCCCTCCTGTCCTGTCTGGACTTGGCTCTGCTGATGCATTGTCTACTGTTCCCTTTGTCAATCTCTCTCTCTCATGGATGCCTCTAATCCACATCTGTCCACACTACCACATTGCCTGTCAGGTCATTGCTACTCACTCCTTCACACCTCCTCCTCCATATCACTCAATGCTTTTTTAAGAAGCTCATCTTCCTCCTCTCCTAACCTAGACTTGGAGGAGGTTTTCCAGCCCTTCCTTATCTCTTGGTCTGATTCGGATCCCAAATTGTATTAAAATTAGTTGTCTACTTGTCAGTCTACTTATTATGGCTCCGTAAGGGTGGGTCCTGTGTTATGTTATGTTCCTCTTCGACAATGCAACAATGCAGGCACTCAAAGAATGCGAATGTCTCTGTTGCAAATCCCACCACAGTCTAATCAATCTGCTCTCTGCTTTCCCTGCAGCCCCTTGCAAATCCCATTGTGCTCAGGGTCAGGCTCACCTTCAAAGCAATTGTTCTCCCATTTCTTTTAGGTTAATTTTATTTGCCTTTTACTTAACTCTTCCCCCAATGCCACCTCCCCACTTCTGCCCAGCAGACAGCATAAGGATGCTGTTTTACAGGCAGCATTACTCTAGCTGATGTCACTCACCTGAGGCCCCCCACCTTGGTTCCACCCCTACAATGAAGTGAGGACTAAGGAGTGGTATTTAAAAACTCCTCCTGGGTGGTTACAGTGTGCATCCAGGATTGTGAAGTGGTAGCACATTCTGTATCTCTGCAGGCCCTGGGAAACTGTGGCCCATAGGTGGTGCTGAATTCATAGTTGTTTCCATATATGATAATCAGTATTTGGATAGGCACATGCCTAAGATTGTTTTTTTTTCCCATGCAATTTTGAAACAAATCAGAATCCACCATTTAATAGTCTTACTACATTACATTTGTATTTTTAAGCATTAGATTTGCTTTGTAAGTAAATTTGTTGCATTTCCCAGACCATGTAATTATAATTTATCACAATGAAAATCTGTTCTGGTGTATTGATGACACATAAAATACCCTTAGCCCTCACTACAAAATAGAAAAGCCAATTCTGCTGCTCATTCACACTCTTCACTCTGAAACTTCTGACTTCATAAATTCTGTTTGCTTCATCTAACGTGAGAACCTTGCACGTACCTAAAGCAGGTGATTTTGCATAGTATTCTCTCTCTAAAATCTGTAGCATCTCCCCCCGCCATGCTGCCCAGGAATGTGAGGCTTCCTAGATGAGAACTCTGGTTTCATTGATCACAGTCTGAGAAGTTCTTTTAAAGACAAAATTTTTTTTCCTTTTCTGCATTTCTCTGAAGTCTTTTGGTATAAAAGGAGCACTGGCTGCATTAGAGGAAATGACTGTGGGAGAAACAGTGACAACACTGTGAGACACTTGGATCATGCTGTGACAGTCAGGGGGCATCGGAGGAGTCAGAGTGGGTGGAAACTCAGAAAGGGAGGATGGGATGTCCTGGGCCCTTCTACTTGCTCACCTGTGCATTCTGCACAGCATTCGTACCCAGCTCTAAAAGAACATCTGTTTTTTTTGTTTGTTTGTTTTGTTTTGTTTTAAATATTTATTTATTTCTTCGAAAGACAGAGTTACAGAGAGCCAGAGGCAGAGAGAGAGAGAGAGAGAGAGAGAGGTCTTCTGTCAGCTGGTTCACTCCCCAAAGGGCCACAATGGCTGGAGCTGCACCAATCTGAAGCCAGGAGCCAGGAGCTTCTTCTGGGTCTCCCATGTGGGTGCAGGGACCCAAGGACTTGGGCCATCTTCTACTGCATTCCCAGGCCATAGCACAGAGCTGGGTCAAAAATAGAGCAGCCAGGACTCAAACTGGCACCCATATGGGATGTTGGCACTGCAGGTAGCCGCTTTACCCACTATGCCACAGCACCGGCCTCGAATTTGTTTTTGCTGAAACAACAAAGTCTCAACTGGACTGGGGTTCCAACCACAAGTGTTTAAGACTATTCGGATTTTAATTGCCTTTTGTGTTTTTTCTATTTCCTTTTACTTACTACCCAACCCTAAAGGCTTCCATAGCCTCGGCAACCCATGACTAGAGCCTAGGGAGATTACTGATGCCATAAACAAGAGTGTTAAATTGTTAAATCAACATCAAGAGTTACTGTGTACTTACGTCCCATGTGGGATCTGTCCTTAATGGGTTGTCCAATGTAAAGTAATGATATAGCATAGCTAGTACTGAAACAATATTTTTACACTTTGTGTTTACATGTGGGTGCAAACTGATGAAATCTTTACTTAGTATATACTGAATGGATCTTCTGTATATAAAGATAATTGAAAATGAAAAAAAAAACTTGGTGTTAAATTGGAAATTACATAGAAAATTAATCATTTTTTTAAAAAAATCATGTAGGATCTCTCATTAATGTGCTGTACACTGTTACTTAATGCTATAACTAGTACTCAAACAGTATTTTTCACTTTGTGTTGCTATGTGAGGGCAAACTGTTGAAATCTTTATATATACTAAAATGATTTTCTGTATATAAAGAGAATTGAAGATGAATCTTGATGTGAATGGAAGGGGAGAGGGAGTGGGAAAGGGGAGAGTTGCGAGTGGGAGGGAAGTTATGGGGGGGGTAAGCCATTGTAATCCATAAGCTGTACTTTGGAAATTTATTTTCATTAAATAAAAGATAAAAAAAAAGAAAAAAAGAAAAAAAATTGTGCTTCTCTACGGAAAGATTTCCTGTCTAGATAATCAAAACAGAAAACAGAAATGCATGTGTTTCTTCTCACATTCTCTGCCCTTAGCTAATTTATGCTTTTTGTATTATCAAGTTGCAACCAGAAGAGAGAGGGCTGTTTGTTTAGTTATGATCAGAGTTTCTGGTTCGCAGTGTTGCAGCTTTGTACTCGGCAGAACTATGTTTTTTATAGATTTATTTCTTTATGTATTTATTTGAAAGTAAAAGTTACAAAGAGAGAGATGTAGAGGCAGAGAAAGAGAGAGAGAGAGAGAGAGCGAGGTCTTCCATCCACTGGTTCACTCCCCCACTGGCTCTTAACTGCCAGGGCTGCGCTGATCTGAAGCCAGGAGTGAGGAGCTTCTTCCAGGTCTCCCACACAGTTGCCGGGGCTCAAGGACTTGGGCCATCTTCTACTGCTTTCCCAGGCCATAGCAGAGAGCTAGATCAGAAGTAGAGCAGCCGGGACTCAAACCAGTGCCCATATGGGATGCCTGCACTGCAAGTGGCAGCTTTGCCCACTACACCACAGCGCCTGCCTCAAATTATGTTTTATTTGTACATGAATGTGTAGTCGTTTGAACTTTCATCACTGGTATAATTTGATCTACCTTAAATCTGCCAGGATTTAAATATATATTCCAGTCTTTTAAGAGTTAAACAAGTAATTCACAGCAAACTCTCAGTATATTAGATCTAGCAAAAATATGCTTTCTGGATGGCATTTACCCTAGCAAGTAAGATGCCAGTTGGGACACCTGCATCCCACATTGGAGGGCCTGGGTCCGAGTCACAACCCTATCTCCAGCTTCCTGCTAATGCAGGCTCAGGAGGCAGTGGCCATGGCTCAGGTATCTGCATTTCTGCCATTCAAATGGGTAATCCAGGCCAAGTACCTGGCTCCCAGCTTCAGTCTGCCACAGTGGCAGATGTCAGCATTTGAGGAATGAGCCGGTGGATGGCAGCTTTCTCTCTCTGGTCTGTATTTTTCTATCTCGAAATGAATAAAAATTTTAAATATTCATAAGAAAAACAAAAAAAACTGAAAAAAAATCCTGATATTTTCTTAGAGCCAACCTAGTATTTACACAATTGGTATTTCAAACAATAACTTTTTTAAAAGATAGAGAACAATAATAAACAACTGTAAAACATTTTAATGATGTTATGATAGCATAGTACAAGTGATTATAATAATTCAATTAGCAAGTTAAAATTAGTATTGTTAGTGTCAAAAGGTAAGATCCTCCACATCTCAAGGGGCGGAGCCAAGATGGCGGATAATGAGGACGTGCGCCGTAGTTTGGGAAAATAAAGTTTCATAAAAGTGGAATTACTGTAGCCTCAGGAAAAGATTCAAGAAAAAAACTGCAGAGGAAATGTTTCCGGATCTAGTGGATGTGACACAGAGAACCTACAGGGAGCCCACTGCGTGGAAACCCAACTGCGGGAGACCAGCCGCAGAATCTCGCCAGCGTGGGAATGAACGGAAGGTAAGACAAAGGCGTCAGAAACCCGAGACATTGGGGGGGGGGGGAAGCAGAGGTCTCTCTATTCACTCACTGAGCAAACAAAGAGCAGGCCCCATTTTACATATGTAAAGCGCCCCCAAGGAGTTCACAAACTCAGTAACTTGGAACTTTGGTGAAACTTGAGAACACATTGAGGGCTGCATAACTCTTTGTGTGATCCCAGGGGTAGATCAAACGAATACTCACAGAGGCAAGATTTCAACTACACTCAATTCCACTCACCTGTACCGAATAACTTCCCAACTGAGTCAAAAAAAAAAAAAAGCGCAATCCAGCAAGGAACAAGGGAGAGAACAATCTGGGTGAGTCGCTTTTTCCACAGCCTTAAACCTGAAGAATCAAGCGGAGCTCTCTGGCCACACCCATCACAGCCTCTAAGGATCCATCAAAGCAGACAGCCCACTTAGAGGCATAGTATAATGAGAAAAAAAAACACCACAGCCAAAAAAAAAAACAAAAACCATAAATTATCTCCAACATGCCAAACAACAAACATAGAAACCGAGGTAACAAGAGCAAGGAAGAAACTATGATGCCCCCAAACGAACAAGACACCCCAATCCAAGATTATGAAGATGAAGAGATAGAGGAAATGCAAGAAGCGGATCTCAAAAAATTGATAAGAACATTAAGAAGTTCTCAAAAACAAATTCTTGAACTACAGAAATAATTAAGAGACAAGCTAGAAAATCTCTCCCGTGAAAATGAAATATTAAGGAGGAATCAAAATGAAATGAAACAACTAGTAGAACATGAAACTGTGATAGCGACAAAAAACCACAATGAAATGAAGAACTCAATAGATCAAATGACAAACACATTAGAGAGCCTTAAAAACAGAATGGGTGAAGCAAAAGAGAGAATATCAAAATTAGAAGACAGAGAACAGGAAAGGAAACAGTCAAATCAAAGAAAAGAAGAAACCAGAAATCTAAAAAATACTGTCAGGAATCTACAGGATACTATTTAAAAAAACCCAACATTCGGGTTCTAGGAGTTCCTGAAGGCATGGATGGGAGAAAGGATTAGAAGGACTTTTTAGTGAGATACTAGCAGAAAATTTCCCAGGTCTGGAGAAGGACAGAGACATCCTAGTACAGGAAGCTCATAGAACCCCTAATAAACATGATCAAAAGAGATCCTCACCACGACACGTCGTAATCAAACTCACCACAGTGAAACACAAAGAAAAGATCCTAAAATGTGCAAGAGAGAAACGCCAGATTACTCTCAGAGGATCTCCAATTAGACTCACAGCTGACTTCTCATCAGAAACCCTACAAGCTAGGAGAGAATGGCGAGACATAGCCCAGGTACTAAGAGAGAAAAACTGCCAACCCCGAATATTATATTCCACAAAGCTCTCATTTGTGAATGAAGGTGAAATAAAGACCTTTCACAGCAAACAGAAATTGAAAGAATTTCTTGCCACTCGTCCAGCCCTGCAAAAGATGCTTAAAGATGTGTTACATACAGAAACACAGAAACACGGTCACCAATATGAAAGAAGGTAAAGGAAGGAAACCTCACAGCAAAAGATCACAGGAGTCACAAACCAGATATTAGAAAAAATCTTTGGCAAATGACAGGGCAAATTTACTCCTTCTCAATAGTCACATTGAATGTTAATGGCTTGAACTGTCCAGTTAAAAGACACCGATTGGCTGATTGGGTTAAGGAACAAAACCCATCTTTTTGCTGCTTACAAGAAACTCATCTTTCCAACAATGATCCATACAGACTGAAAGTGAAAGGCTGGAAAAAGATATACCATACAAACAGAAATGAAAAAAGAGTGGGCATAGCCATCTTAATATCGGACAACATAAACTTTACCACAAAAACTGTTAGGAGAGACAAAGAGGGGCACTATTTAATGATTAAGGGATCCATTCAACAGGAAGATATAACGATTATCAATGTATATGCACCTAATTACAGGGCACCAGCTTATTTAAAAGACTTGTTAAGGGACTTAAAGGGAGACTTAGACCCCAATACAATAGTACTGGGGGACTTCAATACTCCACTCTCAGAGATAGACAGATCAACAGGACAGAAGATCAACAAGGAGACAGTAGATTTAAATGACACTATAGCCCAAATGGATCTAACAGATATCTACAGAACATTTCATCCTACATCTAAGGACTTTACATTCTTCTCAGCAGTACATGGAACCCTCTCTAGGATTGACCACATATTAGGCCATAAAGCAAGTCTCAGCAAATTCAAAAGAATTAGAATCATACCATGCAGCTTCTCAGACCACAAAGGAATGAAATTGGAAATTAGCAACTCAGGAATCCCTAGAGCACGTGCAAACACATGGAGATTGAACAACATGCTCCTGAATGAACAATGGGTCATACAAGAAATTAAAAGAGAAATCAAAAATTTTCTGGAAATAAATGAGGATAACAGCACAACAAACCAAAACCTATGGGATACAACAAAAGCAGTGCTAAGAGGAAAGTTTATATCAATAGGTGCGTACATCAAGAAATTGGAAAGGCACCAAATAGATGAGCTTTCAAGTCATCTCAAGGATCTAGAAAATCTGCAGCAAACCAAACCCAAACCCAGTAGGAGAAGAGAAATAATTAAAATCAGAGAAGAAATCAACAGGATTGAATAAAAAAAATTACAAAAAATCAGCCAAACAAGGAGCTGGTTTTTTGAAAAAGTAAACAAAATTGACACCCCATTGGCCCAACTCACTGAAAAAAAGAAAAGACCCAAATCAATAAGATCAGAGATGAAAATGGAAACGTAACAACAGATACCACAGAAATAAAAAGAATCATCAGAAATTACTACAAGGACTTGTATGCCAGCAAACAGGGAAATCTATCAGAAATGGTCAGATTCTTGGACACATACAACCTACTTAAATTGAGCCAGGAAGACATAGAAAACCTAAACAGACCCATAACTGACACAGAAATTGAAACAGTAATAAAGGCCCTCCCAACAAAGAAAAGCCCAGGACCAGATGGATTCACTGCTGAGTTCTACCAGACATTTAGAGAAGAACTAACTCCAATTCTTCTCAAACTATTCAAAACAATCGAAAAAGAGGGAATCCTCCCAAATTCTTTCTATGAAGCCAGCATCACCTTAGTTCCTAAGCCAGAAAAAGATGCAGCATTGAAAGAGAATTACAGACCAATATCCCTGATGAACATAGATGCAAAAATCCTCAATAAAATTCTGGCCAATAGAATGCAACAACACATCAGAAAGATCATCCACCCAGATCAAGTGGGATTTATCCCTGGTATGCAGGGATGGTTCAATGTTCGCAAAACAATCAATGTAATACACTATATTAACAGACTGCAGAAGAAAAACCATATGATTCTCTCAATAGATGCAGAGAAAGCATTTGATAAAATACAACACCCTTTCATGATGAAAACTCTAAGCAAACTGGGTATGGAAGGAACATTCCTCGATACAATCAAAGCAATTTATGAAAAACAAACAGATGGATAGACCAATGGAACAGAATAGAAACACCAGAAATCAATCCAAACATCTACAGCCAACTTATATTTGATCAAAGATCCAAAACCAATCACTGGAGTAAGAACAGTCTATTCAATAAATCATGCTGGGAAAATTGGATTTCCACGTGCTGACGCTTGAAGCAAGACCCATACCTTTCAGCTTATACAAAAATGCACTCAACATGGATTAAAGACTTAAATCTACGACCTGAAACCATCAAATTATTAGAGAGCATTGGAGAAACCCTGCAAGATATAGGTGCAGGCAAAGACTTCTTGGAAAAGACCCCAGGAGCACTGGCAGTCAAAACTTAAATTAACATTTGGGATTGCATCAAATTGAGAAGTTTCTGTACTGCAAAAGAAACAGTCAGGAAAGTGAAGAGGCAACCGACAGAATGGGAAAAAATATTTGCAAACTATACTACAGATAAAGGGTTGATAACCAGAATCTACAAAGAAATCAAGAAAATCCATAACAACAGAACAAACAACCCACTTAAGAGATAGGCCAAGGACCTCAATAGACATTTTCGAAAGAAGAAATACAAATGGCCAACAGACACATGAAAAAAAGGTTCAAGATCACTAGCAATCAGGGAAATGCAAATCAATACCACAATGAGGTTTCACCTCACCCTGGTTAGAATGGCTCACATTCAGAAATCTCCCAACAATAGATGCTGGAGAGGATGTGGGGAAAAAGGGACACTAACCCACTGTTGGTGGGAATGCAACCTGGTAAAGCCATTATGGAAGTCAGTCTGGAGATTCCTCAGAAACCTGAACATAACCCTACCATACAACCCAGCCATCCCACTCCTTGGACTCTACCCAAAGAAATTAATTTGGCTAATAAAAAAGCCATCTGCACATTAATGTTTATTGCAGCTCAATTCACAATAGCTAAGACCTGGAACCAACCCAAATGCCCATCAACAGTAGACTGGATAAAGAAATTATGGGACATGTACTCCATAGAATACTATACAGCAGTAAGGAACAATGAAACCCAGTCATTTGCAACAAGATGGAGGAATCTGGAAAACATCATGCTGAGTGAATTAAGCCAGTCCCAAAGAGACAAATATCATTTGTTTTCCCTGATCGGCGACAACTGAGCACCAAAGGGGAAACCTGTTGAAGTGAAATGGACACTATAAGAAACAATGAACTGATCAGTTCTTTTCCTGACTCTAGATATACAGTGTAATACTTTATCCTTTTTAGTATTTGTTGTTGTTGTTGTTGTTCTAGTACTAGTGGTTGAACTCTGTAATTAACACACAATTATTCTTAGGTGTTTAAATTTTAACTGAAAAGCGATCCCTGTTAAATTTAAGAGTGGAAAAAGAGAGGGAGGAGATGTACAATTTGCGACATGCACAATCAGACTTGCCCCAAATGATGGAGTTAGAAATGTGCCTGGGGATTCCAATACAATCCCATCAAGGTGGCATGTACCAATGCCATCTCACTAGTCCAAGTGATCAATTTCAGTTCACATTCGATGGCTTGGATAGGTCTAAGAAACAAAGGGATCACACAAACAAGACAAGTGTCTGCTAATACTAGCTGATAGAATCAAAAAGGGAGAGAACGATCCAACATGGGAAGTGGGATACACAGCAGACTCATAGAATGGCAGACGTCCTAAACAACACTCTGGCCTCAGAATCAGCCCTTAAGGCATTCGGATCTGGCTGAAGAGCCCATGAGAGTAATGTAGGCATGGAAAGCCAAGATACCATGGAAAAGAAAAAAAGAAGAAGACCTAAATGAAAGATCTCAGTGAGTGAGAACCAGTGGAAAGAATGGGGCCATCAAAGAAGGACGTACCTTTCTCTGAAGGGAGGAGAGAACTTCCACTTTGACTATGACCCTATCTGAATAAGATCAAAGTCAGCGAACTCTAAAGGCTTCCATAGCCCTGGCAACTCATGACTAGAGCCTAGGGAGACTACTAATGCCATGGACAGGAATGTCAAACTGTTAAGTCAGCAACAGAAGTCACTGTGTACTTACATCCCATGTGGGATCTGTCCTTAATGTGTTGTCTAATGTGCAGTGATGCTATAACTAGTACTGAAACAGTATTTTTACACTTTGTGTTTCTGCGTGGGTACAAACTGATGAGATCTTTACTAATTATATACTGAATCGATCTTCTGTATATCAAGATAATTGGAAATGAAAAAAAAAACCTGGTGTCAAATTGGAAATGGCATAGAAAATTAATTAATTTTGTAAAAAAAATTATGTAGGATCTCTGTCTTTAATGTGCTGTACACTCTTATTTAATGCTATAACTAGTACTCCTACAGTATTTTTTTTTCCACTTTGTGTTGCTATATGGGGGCAAACTGTTGAAATCTTTACTTAATATATACTAAACTGATCTTCCGTATGTAAAGAGAATTGAAAATGAATCATGATGTGATTGGAAGGGGAGAGGGAGTGGGAAAGGGGAGGGTTGCGGGTGGGAGGGAAGTTTTGGGAGGGGGAAGCCATTGTAACCCATAAGCTGTATTTTGGAAATTTATATTCATTAAATAAAAGTTTAATTTAAAAAAAAAAGATCCTCCACATCTCACACATGGTAGTTTTCCCACGTAGCACAAAGAGTATGTAAAAAGTTGTTGTGTTATTTTATATATTCCAGAAGGAAATTTTAGGTCCTTATCCATATTTATGTATTTATATTTGCTAGAAGGAAATGTTAGTTTAGTACATATTTTTTTCACCTTTCAAAAGTTGGTTCTTATTCTTTCTGATCCGTATTTCATTGCTAGAATGGGGTGCAGCTGACAGATAGCTGTTTTTTTAAACTTGACCAAATAAGTCAATATGTTCATTTATTTTAAACTTTATTCTAACTTACTCTAGTTTGCCTCTGTTATAAGAGTTTTGCAAAGGAGCAGAGTAGGATGGCAAAGAACACAGATTCTATAAGTAATTGCCTGGAATCCCATCTCAGCTCTACTGCTTAGGACACAAGAGATCTCAGGCAACTGATTCCACAGTTCTGTGTCTCTGCTTCCCTTTCTATAAGTAGTGATAACCCTAGTACCTTTCTCTTAACTTTCCTTTGGAGGATAAATGAGGTATTAAGTGCGTGAATACAGTAAACAGTGTCTAAATATTTACTATCTATATATATATGCATATATATAGATGTATATATATATATATATATATATATATATATATATATATATTAAATGATTCTAATGTGTTGCCATGTCTTTTTTAATTTTTAATCTGAAAGAGTAGAGAGAGCTTCCAACTACTGGTTCACCTCCCAAATGCTTGGGGGAGCCAGGACTGGGCCAGGCCAAAAGCAGTTGGAACAGCCTGGGTCTCCCACGTGGGTGGCAGGGACCCAGGCAGTTGAGACATTCCTGCACGTTAGCAGGAAGCTGGAATGGAGAGTGGAGTCAGGTACTCCCATACAAGATGCAGGCATCCCAAGCAGTGGAATATGTTGTGCCAGATGCCTGCCCCCTCTGTGTCTGCTTCTAAGTGAGGCATAGGAGTACTGCAAGATTTTAGATGCTATTTAACCACATTCTAGAAATATGTGGTGAATGAAATATGCAGACATGAATAGAATAGCCCTTACTCTAGGATATTTATAGTAGAAAATATACATATGCACACATGCCACAATTTTGTAGACTGAAATAAAGGTCCAAATAAAATGCTAAGGATGTATAGAAGGCCAATGTTGTGGCTCACTAGGCTAATCCACCTGCAGCGCCAGCACCCCAGGTTCTAGTCCTGGTTGGGGTGCCATTTCTGTCCTGGTTGTTCCTCTTCCAGTCCAGCTCTCTACTGTGGCCCGGAAAGGCAGTGGAGGATGGCTCAAGTGCTTGGGCCCTGTACCCACATGGGAGGCCAAGAGGAAGCACCTCTGGCTCCTGGCTTTGGATTGGCACAGCATGCCAGCCATAGTGGCCACTTGGGGGGTGAACCAATGGAAAAAGGAAGACCTTTCTCTCTGTCTCTCTCTCATTGTCTAACTCTGCTTGTCCAAAAAGAAAAAAAAAAAGAATATATAGAAAAGCTTTGGTCAAGAGAGTGGTTCCTGGAGCAGATTTTTTTAACCTGATTACCACTTTATTATAAAAGATACACATGAACAGAGTGAGCATGTACATAGTGCAAGGTCTGGATGGATCCCAAGTACAGAAGCTTTGTCCCCAAGGAGTCAGGTTGCACCCTCCTCCTCACACATCAGCTCATTCACTGACCAGGTGCTCTTTGAACCTCCTCACTCAGAATTCTAGTTGAAGTCTCCCTGTATAGGCAGGATTGATTGATGTATAGGCAGGATTGATTGACTCACTGGCCATGTGATTTGGCTCATTCTCTCCCAATCTCAGAAGCTGAGGGGTGGCATTGAAAGTTGCAACCCTCCAGTCTCTGGTGACAAGCCTTTGTTCCAAAGCTGTGTAAGGACTCGGTGGTGAACCACCTCCTTAACATAATGACATGTCTATCAGGGAATTTTGAGTGTTTTTTCAATAATTATCAACCACAATAAAGATAGAATTGTCATGACACCTTGTCCATCAAATGAAATGTCATCACGATATGTAAAGTCAAAACTCTCACAAGTGTGGACAGCATTAAAGAAACATGGATGGATGTTGATGATTTTAACCCCCACATTTGGTGAGCAGATGTTAACACTGGACTTGGTGTGACAGAAGTTTGATTGGCAAGCGGAAGCAGAGTGGGGAGGGGGAGGCAGGATGGAAACTGTAAAGCAGTTGAAGCAAGGACTGATGTCCTTGGTGAAGTAGCCAGGTGGGGGAGGGGACGTGGATGGGACCAGGGTGCATGGTGAGGGATACTGACTGCTGGGCTATGATTGCAGCTTAATGTTCCAGGCAATGCTGGCATGCTGGCCTCATGGGAGGACAGTAGTTCAGTGTGTACTTTGGCCGTGGGATTTTGGATAAACAGAAAGAGGAGAGGAGAGGCCTGGAGTCCATAGGTAGCAACTGGAATTTAGAACCAGGGACTTGTGGCATAGAAACCTAAGCCTTTCTACCTTGTCACACCACTGAGGGGCATCTCCGGCCTTGGGGGGCAGCTCCCTGTCTCTCTAGGATGCCATTGACAGTAAGGACTCCGCCCTTCCCCGTGGTTCTCATGCCCTTGGCGCATCCGTGCTTTACCCTAGCAAAGCTCGAGGCCTGGTGGAGCGGTCACTGCTGGTGGTGGAGGTGGAGACCCAGGGTCCAGTTCTGCAGGGCGCTCGGCCACAGTCCCTCACACACCAGCTTGCCTGTGGTCTAGTTTTGTGGCCTTGCAAGCTATCACATTTAGTGAATAGATAAGAATAAATGAGACTTCCTGATAAACTCCTCAAACTGCCCCCTTGAAGATGCCAATATCATTTTAAGGTATAATTTTTTTCTTTTTTCCATTCCATGAAAACCTAAAAAATTAATGTGTTTATTTTTTAAGCTCTATTTTTTGAGAAGACAGAGAATACTACAAATTTAGTAATGAGTTTTCAATCTGAGCAACTTCAATCCACAGTTTGTCTCTCGGTTTCTAAATTTGAGCATGTTTTGCTGTCATTATTCTCACCACTATAATTTTAAGCTGACAGTCTACTACTTAAGTTGGCTATCTGGTGAAATGGTGGCTCTGTGAGATAATTTTGTTTATTAAAATAGATGTACTTTTCTCATTTATTCAGCTTTTCTGCATCAGAGGTGAAAGGAAGCTTGTATTTTGGGAATTAGTATTTTTGAGTGGGAGAAAGGCATTCAAATAGAACTTGCCTATAAATGTAAGATAGTATTTCACATTAATGATAGCAGTCAAGTGCATTTCATCCCTGAACAAGGGCATGCACCAGGCGCCTAATGTTGATGTCATTATAATATTGTCCTAGATCAAGTGCTTCAGAAAATAAGCCTTTCAAGTGCTAATTTTGTCTATCACCCAAAAGATTATAATTTTGGCACTAAAACTGCTTAAATAGAACCTTTGTAAAGTATAAAGGCAGAAACACTAAAACAGATGATGTGTGTCAGGTTAAACATTATCATTTATAAGGCACTAGGTATGTGCTACAATCAAAATATATTTTATTCAGCCAGTGCCTCGGCTCACTAGGCTAATCCTCCACCTGCAGTGCCGGCACTCCGGGTTCTAGTCCCGGTTGGGGTGCCGGTTCTGTCCCAGTTGCTCCTCTTCCAGTCCAGCTCTCTGCTGTGGCCCGGGAAGGCAGTGGAGGATTGCCCAAGTACTTGGGCCCTGCACCCGCATGGGAGACCAGGAGGAAGAACCTGGCTCCTGGCTTCAGATCAGCATAGCACACCAGCCGTAGTGGCCATTTGGGGGTTGAACCAATGGAAGGAAGACCTTTCTCTCTGTCTCTCTCTCTCTCACTGTCTAACTCTGCCTGTCAAATATATATATATATATATATATATACACACACACACACATATATATACATATATATAATTTATTTTAATGATATGTATAGGGTATATAATTAAAATATACACTGGGGCATCCTAAATGAGTGCCAGTTTGTATCTTGGTTGCTCCACTTCCAATCCAGCTCCCTGTTAATGACCTTGGAAAGTGGCTGAGGATGGCCCAGGTGCTTGGACCCCTGTACCCATGTAGGAGACCCGGGGGAAGCTCTTGGCTTCTGGCTTTGGATTGGCCAAGCTCTGGTCACTGCAGCCATTTGGGGAGTGAACCAACAGATGGAAGATGTCTCTGTCTCTGCCTTGGCCTCTCTATAGCTCTGCCTTATAAATAAATAAATGTTTTTTTTTTAAAAAAAGTAAAAAAATAAAAAAGTACATTGATTCTGTATGCAGATACAAAATGTGGGAAAAAAATCCAAATATAAACAAGCATTTTTCTGAAATCTGATAATACAAAGTCACCTAAATATATTCTATGAAGATAGATTATACTAAGTGCATTATTTTGCTTAATTTTTTAATAAATATTTTTCTCTTTAAAGATTTATTTATTTGGCTAATCCTCCACCTTGTGGCACCGGCAAACCGGGTTCTAATCCCAGGTGGGGCACCGGATTCTGTCCCGGTTGCCCCTCTTCCAGGCCAGCTCTCTGCTGTGGCCAGGGAGTGCAGAGGAGGATGGCCCAAGTACTCGGGCCCTGCACCACATGGGAGACCAGGAGAAGCATCTGGTTCCTGCCATCGGATCAGCGTGGTGCACTGGCTGCAGCGCGCTGGCCGCGGTGGCCATTGGTGGGTGAACCAACGGCAAAGGAAGACCTTTCTCTCTGTCTCTCTCTCTCACTGTCCACTCTGCCTGTCAAAAAAAAAAATTAAAAAAAAAAGATTTATTTGAAAGGCAGAAATACAGAGAAGGAAAGAGAGAGAGAGAAAAGCGGAAGAGAGAGAGAAATCTTCCATCCACCAGTTCACTCCTCAAGTGGGCCAAACTGAAGCCAGGAGCCAGAAGCCTCCTCTGGGTCTCCCATGTGGATGGCAGGGACTCAAGCACTTGACCCATCTTCTGCTGCTTTCCCAGGCACCTTAGCAGGGAGCTGGATAGGAAATTGAGCAGCTGAGACATAAACCAGTGCCCATATGGAATGCTGGCATCGAAAGTGATGGCTTAACTTTCTAGACCACAGCACTGGCCCTGTAAAGAAATTTTCGACAGTTAAATCTTTCCTTTTATGTTAACTTGGTTTTGTTCCCTTCAATTCGTGAGTCATAACTTTTGTAACAAGAAGCTATTAAATCCTTAATCTCGATATAAGTTTGGTCTTAGAAGGAAGTTCAGAAAAAAATTACTTTGTAAATTAATTTATATTTTATTTTTCTGCTTTGAGATATTCAGTATTGAATAGCAAGTGGTCTACTAGCATGCAAGAGAATGATTAAATTACATTGTAGTGCACTGTGGTGGAATGGTGTGTATTTAACCTTTTGCTTTTTGTACCTTTTTTTGGAAATAACATTACACCCTGTAGTTTGCATCTAGGAATGTTCTATGCAGGACAAATAGCTTCATGTTATGTGTTTTGTTGACGCTATTCCCTGGAGCACAACCTTAAGACACCCTGGCTGCCAAAACAATTGAAGAAAATCGCTTCCCTCAGAAGCTTGGCAGGACCTGGGCCCATGATGGCTTTAGAAAGTAGCTTTGCACTTCCGGTAGGGTCTGTCTTGTCATAGTGTGTCACCTGAGTAAGTGCTGGGATGCAGTCCCGAGCCTGTTGGCCCTTGTTAAGTAAGCAAGCAGCACAACTCTGGTGTCCCTGTGGAGGTCCCCTGTGTGGCCATCTTGCCACACTGAATCTTTGTCATTTCTTTTTTTTGCCTCTCTCCCTTTGGTCTGCCCACAGAGATGGGGCCAACGCCCTGTTGTCTGCCCTCAGAATGCTTACCAGTCTTTTGTCTCACAGCATTTCCTTCCTAACTGAGCTCGGATGATTTCTTTAGCTTACTCATGGGACGCTTGTTAGCCCCTTCTCTCTGACACTTGACTGCACACAATGTGGCAAAGGCTGGTGACTGCTACAAGCCTACCCACAGTGCTGACTGAAAAGAGTCTGGGAGGAGGGCATTATTCCAGGTAGGCATCAGTGTGGATACGGAAGTAAGTCACTGTAATTTATGGCCCATAGGCAAGCTACAGTTAAGTGCACAAATCATGAAGTCCTAGAGAGAGAGAATCAGGACACTGAGGGGACTGAAGGAGGGAGGGAGTGATGTGATGTCAGGAGACATCTACTAAAAGTAGAATGAAGTTCTTACCACAATGCCTGGCATGTGGTACGATCAATTCTGCAGCTAATCAAAAGGAGAAGGAACAAAAGGAATTCAACACGAAAATGCTAACACAATATTTTTCATAAAATTATTAAATTTGCTGGTTGGAAATTTGTGAGACCAGTGAACACGTGCTGACTTCCGCCTGCATTCTCAGCCAGGTGCTCTCGGAGATGAAGAATTCCCAATGGCTCTCACTCGCTCGCTCTCTCTCTCTCTCTTTCCCTCTCTCCAAGGAAGAAAGCAACAAACTTGAAATGTAATGAAAACTTCCTGCTATCTAGTTGGAAAAGTTAAACAGTGGCTCAAAAACTAATCCGAGATGTAGTGTAATATTTTGCTGGGTGATACACTGCAGGTCAGTGTTCAAGGAGTCATTCAGACAGCAGGTGTTACCACAAATCCCCACCCAGTTCTGTGCTAAGTGGTGAAAATGCAAAGGAGCTCAATGAGGTGCCTGCACTGGATGGACAGATGGTCAGGTGCATGGACAGACAGGTTCAGGAGAAAGGCCAGCACTTAACCAGGAGGAGTGGTGGTTAAGGGACCAATGGCCTCTCACAGGCAGAGACTTGAAATGAGCCTTCACAAAGGTTTTTTTTTTTTTTTTTTTGGACAGGCAGAGTGGACAGTGAAAGAGAGAGAGAGGAAGGTCTTCCTTTGTCGTTGGTTCACCTCCCAATGGCCGCCTCAGCTGGTGTGCAGCAGCCAGCACACTGCGGCCGACGTGCTGTGGCTGGTGTACCATGCTGATCTGAAGGCAGGAGCCAGGTGCTTATCCTGGTCTCCCATGGGGTGCAGGGACCCAAGCATTTGGGCCATCCTCCACTGCACTCCCGGGCCATGGCAGAGAGCTGGCCTGGAAGAGGGGCAACAGGGACAGAATCCAGCACCCCGACAGGGACTAGAACCTGGTGTGCCGGCGCCGCTAGGTGGAGGATTAGCCTATTGAGCCACGGCGCCAGCCTAGCAAAGGGTTTTAAAAATAAGGTTAGCATGAAGCAAAAACTCAGAGATAAGTTTCCTAATGATGCCAATAATTATGTGAAGGAGATAAAAACCTACTTTTCTCATCTCAGAAAATGGAACAAAACAGAAATGTGTTGAATTATAAAGGAAAATGAAATGGTTTTGCAATAAGGTTTCTTTTTATATGCAGTTGCCTTAATGGTGCATTATCTTTGTTTCAGATACACTGGCCAAGTGCAGCACCAAAAATAGAAGAATGCATAATGAAAGGAAAAGACACAGTAGGTGTTATTCCTTGTAAGTGTGTCTCAGGTCAACCACAAAAGATTGACTCACCAAACTTCTATTTGCTCTTTAAAAGCATATACACAATGTAGTTCGGGAGAAAAACTATGTATACTTATTATAAATAGTTACATAAAAATTAATGTCAATATAGAGTTAAAAGGAGCCAAGGTGCCATCACCTTGGTTTTTGTTTGATTATGTTCTATTTTAATCAACTTGGATTTATACATGTCTCATTCTAATGCTTATTTCCTATGTCTTTGGGAGGAAAAATAATTGCAGGTAATTTTTAATTCCAGGACAAGCTAAGCACATTCTTAATATGATTTCACTCTGTCTTGAATGAGAAACTAATGAGGGGCCAGTGCTGTGGTTCACTTGGTTAATCCTCTGCCTGTGGCTCAGGCATCCCATATGGGTACCGGGTTCTAGTCCCAGTTGCTCCTCTTCCAGTCCGACTCTCTGCTATGGCTGGGAAAGCAGTGGAGGATGGCCCAAGTGCTTGGGCTGCTGCACCCACATGGGAGACTGGAAGGAAGCACCTGGCTCCTGGCTTCAGATCAGAGCAGCTCTGGCCATAGCCGCCATTTGGGGAGTGAACCAACGGAGGGAAGACCTTTCTCTCTGTCTCTCTCTCTCTCTCTGTGTCTATAACTCTACCTGTCAAATAAAAAAAAAGAAATAAAGAAATGAAGCAAATGGAGGGTGAAAGCAAAGTGTGAGCGGACAGAGGCCACACACGTGCTTGACCTCATCTCTCCTGCTTTAAGAAGCAATGTTGTCTTTCTCTATCATTTCCCTGCAGTATGTGAGTGGGAAAGTGCCATACCCAGTAGCTTCCTTGACACAGTCCCTAGCACACCAAACATGAGTGAAAGGACTTTCACATGCTGGGAGTAGCTGGCTGAACTGATGTGATACATCTTGGGGGAAGGCCTACGTACATGCCTTTGAGAATGAACTTGTCCTTTTATTAATAAGAAAAAGCATGTCATGTAAAAAATCAACACACATCCCATCAGCTCTGGGTTTTCTGTAAAAACTGGGTCATAGCCAAGCAAGAAGTCAACACATTCTTACTGCCTTAGCCCACACGCAGACTAATTGAACACACTCCTGGGCCACGTCAATCTTAAGCTCCACTGAGCCAAAATGTGGTCTGATCAGCTCCTGCCAAGATGTGGCAGTGTGCTAGGAGAGGAGACGCAGGCACAGCACCATGAGAACAGAATATTTGCACCATGCTCACATGATCAGATGCTACCAACTGTGTGGGTCACCCAAAGGACACAGTGTTAGCAGAGTGGGAAGTAGAAGAGATAAACATATCTGTGTGCCCCCAGACCACTCAATATTGCCTTCCTCATTCTTGCTAAAGACATGCTGTTGTCCCGACCAATCACAGATGGTGACGTGAGTCTGCTAACCTGTTTATCCCAACATTGTCCTTATAAAGCATTACCTGTACCAATTATTTCATGTACTGATTTCAAGGTGATATTTTGCACTTGAAGCTTCATATTTTTAATCATTTATTAGTATTTCTTTATTAATACATAATAAAGAAATGTATTATTATTTATTTCATTGTTATTATTAATGGAATAGCAACACCTAACTTTCCAAGAGGTGTTTTCTAGAATTAATGTAGCCAAGCTGGTTTTAAAACAGTTTTAAACTATTTTTCATTCAGCATGTTGATAATAAAACTCACCCAATGACTGTTGTATTACAGTGTTGTTACGTGTGTAGCACGTATTGGGCCCTGGGTGATTAGCTGGAGAGTGGAGAGATGTGCTAAATGGAGATTCTGTTCTGAAGAAACTTTCAGTTGAATGCCAGCCTTGGCAAACTGAACCAGATGTGGCCAGTAGCTATTTTTGTAAATAAAGTTTTATTGGAACACAGCCACACACATTCAGTTGGGATTGCCTCTGTCTGTATTCATGCTGTAGTGCAGAGGTGAGCTGTTGTCACAGAGACCACATGGCCCACGAGACAAAATAAATGTACAGTGTGGTCCTTTACAGAAAAAAGTCTGTGCATCCTGGACAATAACTTTACAGGAATCTCACAATGCAGTGTGATTTATATATACATATACATATACGTGTGTGTGTGTGTATGTTTTATTATTTATTTGACAGGTAGAGTTATAGACAGTGAGAGAGAGACAGACAGAGAGAAAGGTCTTCCTTCTGTTGGTTCACTCCCCAAATGGCCGCTATGGCCAGCAATGTGCCGATCCGAAGCCAGGAGCCAGGTTCTTCTTCCTGGTCTCCCATGTGGGTGCAGGGGCCCAGGCACTTGGGCCATCCTCCATTGCCCTCTGGGCCACAGCAGAGAGCTGGACTGGAAGAGGAGCAACCGGGACTAGAACCTGGCACCCGTATGGGATGTGCTGGTGCTGCAGGAGAAGGATTAACCAAGTGAGCCATGGCACCGGCCCCTAGAGTGTGATTTTTGTTACTAGCTTTCCATGTACCTGAAAATTCTCTCTGAACATGCATTTATGAATTTGAGGCTGTAAGAGTAATTTTCCAAAATATCCAAATTCTGTGATGCCTCAAAGTCCATGCATATTTCCTTATAAATAATGAAGCCTTTCTAATAATTGGCCTTGTGACTTTATGCTGATTCATTGTTTATATTGGACTAAAAAAACTAGCATTGGGAATAACTTCATTACTTAGGAGCACATATTGCCATGCAACTCTGCATACTTGAATAGATTTCTCAATCGGGCTTTTTCTATTCCTCAAACATGAGCTAGAACAACTGATAAATGATACACTCCCGATCGCTGCACACTGGAATATGAGTTGAGTACCCCCGCTTCTCTCCTCCGGGGTCCCCCTCCTCTTCCCATCTGTCCTTATCACCTCCTCCACCCAAGAGAGACTTTGTGGTAAAATGGAAGATTTCATAAGAAGCAAACATTTTTCTAAAAAGGACTAAACGTTTGTTATTACGCTAACCAATTTTCTCCTTTCTTTCCTCCTTCAGAGTGAGTGTACAAATTACATTCGAGTTTTGCACCACTATAACAGAACCCACCTTCTGGCCTGCGGGACTGGAGCTTTCGTCTCACTTTGTTCCTTCGTCAGAGTCGGATACCACTCGAAGGTAAGATCATTGTGCTCATTGCAACGACTTGACTTTAGAAGACAGTGATATTTTGTTCCAAGGAAGATAAAGGTGTTTGTGATGCATGAATGATCTCTCTGAGGCTTAAAAATCCTTATCATCCATCAAGTCTGTGCACTGAATAATTCTCTATATATGCCTTCTCTGAACAAGGCCATTGCCTTTATTTACCCACTTAAAGCACGTTTATTAGCATCAAACTGTGTTCTCCATCATGTTCTTAATATTCTTTATTGATTTTACCAGCACATATATAAATTATATAAATAAAGCAATACACACTGTGTTTTACAAAGGCTGTGTAGAGACTTTGCAATTGTGTAATTCCCTTTGCTCAGTCAGGTGAGCTGGGGTGTGCAGAATGGGAAGATTTTCAGACTGAAGATAAGTGGAAGCAGGGGAAGGCTGTACCCCTCTTCCCCTGAGAGCCCACCGCTGGGTGCTAGGCAAATTATACTTAAAAGTACGTCCTGACTGAATTCTGCACACTAACAGTCTTTCCTAGTAAGTGGGCTCAGAGACTAGCCACAGACCCTGCACCCACAAACTGGATGAATTTTGGAGTCTGATTTATCTCACCTGCATGCTGAAACACTTTACCTCAGTTTCCTTTATTTCTTAATGATTTTTAAGTTTATATAAAGAGGACAAATTTCAAGTATTTCATACATACAGATTTAGGAGCACAGTGAGACTTCCCACCTTACCCTCCCTCCTCCTTCCTTATTTTTCTTCAAATTTTTACAATGACATACTTTCAGCTTATTTTATACTCATAAGATTAACTCTCCATTAAGTAAAGAATTCAACAAAAATTAAGAAGGAAAAAAAACACACTTTTCCTCAACAGTAGAGACAAGGGCTATAAATAATAATCAATTTTCAAAATGTGAATTTCACTCACATATATTTTACTCTACTAGTTAACACAGTTCAGGGAAAACAAATAGTATCTGTCTGTTTGGGATTGGCTTATTTCTGTGAGTATCATGGCTTCCAGTTGCATTCATTTTGTTGCAAAATATAGGATTTTATTCTTTTTTACTGCTGAGTAATATTCCATAGTGTGTATATATAATGCATTTTCTTCCTCCAGGAATCAGTTGATGGGTTTCTGGGTTGATTCCATATCTTAGCTATTATGAACTCAGCTGCAATAGACATGGGGGTACAGATAACGCTTTTATATGCTGATTTCATTTCCTTCAGTTAAATTCCTAGGAGTGGGATGAAGCACATGAAACAATACTCTGTCAAGATCTGCTAGCTTTCATTTAGTTCTGAAATCAGAATCCTACATTAAGGTGGGGCACAGATAAAATGAATGTCTAAATATCCTATAATTAAGCATCTAGAATCTTCTTATACCCCACTTGTGAAAGGGTAGCAGTGACTATAATATACTTCTAGCCACCAGATACAAAGATATAATTAATTTCACAACTAAAAATTATTTCTGATATTCAGTCTACTTGGTAACACTCAGGTGCACATGCAATTAGCAAAATTTGAAGTGATTAGTAGCTGTACCAGAAAGTGCCCTTCAGCTATCAACTATCCTTATAGGGAGTTTTCATTAGCATATTTTATTTAGTTTAAAGCAAATCTATTTATTTGAAAGAGTTACAAAGAGAATGAGAGAGAGAGAGAGAGAGAGAGAGAGAGAGAGAGAGAGAGATCTTCTATCCACTGGCTCAGTTCCCAAATGGCCACAACGACCAGGGCTGGGCCAGGCTGAAGCCAGGAGCCTGGAACCCCACATGGCCATCTTCTACTGCTTTCCCAGGTGCATTAGCAGGGCACATTTCCCAGGTACAGGCATCACAGGCTGTGCCACATTGCTGACCCTCCTCAGCATATTTTAAATATTAGCAAGCCTTGCCTAGTTGTAAAGTAACATGCACAGACACTGGTACCTCAGAGCATATTGGTTGAATCATTTTAAAGAAATGGTGCCAATGATATAACTTTAGAGTTCTAGAAGGCAAGTTAGGCCAGTGAAAAGTCAGGCTATACACATGCATCCAGATATATAGTGTGCACATAAGTGTGCTCATGTATATAAAGTCAGAATCTGTGCAAGTGCACCTTGTGGGGCGGATCTGTTAGCAACAAATTTTCTCAGTTTTCATTCATCTGAAAATGCCCTTATTTCCCCTTTGGTTTTGAAAGGTGTCTTTCCTGGATAGAGAATTCTGGTTTGGGGCAGGCATTTAACATTAATGGTTTATTGTTTGTTTGTTTGTTTTTGTTGTTTCCTTTTAATAATTCTCCATTTTCTTCTAACTTCTTTCCAAAATAATGACTTGTCCATATTGACCATATCCTGTTTCTAATTGCTTTATCTTTCAAGGTTTTATTTTTTTAAGATTTATTTATTTATTTGAAAGAGAGGAGAGGAGAGAGAGAGGAGAGAGAGAGAGAGGTCTTCCATCTGATGGTTCACTCCCCAGTTGGCCGCAACAGCTGGAGCTGTGCCAATCTGAAGCCAAGAGCCAGGAGCTTCTTCCAGATTTCCCACATGGGTGCAGGGGCCCAAGGACTTGGGCCATCTTCTAGTGCTTTTCCAGGCCATAGTAGAGAGCTAGATCAGAAGTGGAGCAGCTGGGACTTGAACTGGCGCCCATATGGAATGCTGGCACTGAAGGCTGCGGCTTTACCCACTACGCCACAGCACTGGCCCCTCAAGGTTTTATCTTTATGTTTGCTTGTAAGCCGTGTATCTGTCTCTTGCCTTTGAGTCTGCAGAGCTGGTAGAGATCAGTGTCTCTGTTCTTAGGGTGCTGACATTCTTGGATACTTAAATTTACATTTACATCTAATTGGGCAGAGTTTTGGCCACTGTTCCTTCACATAGCATTTTTGCTTGCTTCCCTCCCTACTTTCTAGGCATTAGAATTTTAGGCATTGTCCCACAGGTCATTAAGATTCCTTTTTAGTCAGTCTTTTGCCTCAACTCCTCATATGAAATAACTACTTTCAGTAATCTTTCTTCCAACATCTCTAATATGCTAATTAACACTCACTCCATTCATGTTCCAGACAGATTTTGGACTTTTTTTATTCTAGAATTTTCCATTTTGATAGATTCCGTTTCTATATTGAGCATTCCGACCATATTTTTCAGTTGTATGACTGTAATTTACTTGAAGCCCTTGACTATGTCTTTCACAGGTTTTTTTTTAAAGATTTATTTATTTATTTGAAAATCAGAGTTACATAGAGGAGAGGCGGGGGTGGGGGGGATCTTCCATCCAATGGTTCACTCCCCAATTGGCTGAAGTGGCTGGAGCTGCACCGATCTGAAGCCAGGAGCTTCTTCTGGGTCTCCCTTGTGGGTGCAGGGACCTAAGGACTTGGGGCATCTTCTACTGCTTTCCCAGGTCATAGCAGAGAGCTGGATGGGAAGTGGAGCAGTGGGGTCTCGAACTGGTGCCCATATTGGATGCCAGTGCTTCAGGCCAGGGTGTTGACCCACTATGCCACAGCATTGGCCCCTTCTACAGCTATTTTAAACTCCGTACTTCCTCCTTTTAACACCTGCTGAATC
This sequence comes from Lepus europaeus, assembly GCF_033115175.1. Taxonomy (NCBI): domain Eukaryota; kingdom Metazoa; phylum Chordata; class Mammalia; order Lagomorpha; family Leporidae; genus Lepus; species Lepus europaeus. The sequence goes on from NW_026909031.1 coordinate 366,906, forward strand.
TCAAGGTCAGTTTGCCTCAACTGTTCTTTCTGTTAATGATGGATCACAATGTTTGTTGCATGTCAGATAATTCTATTGTATACCAGACATTACATATTTTCAAGATTCTGGATTCTATGATCTTTTGAAGAAGGTTTGTTTCTGTTCTGGAAGATGTTTCACTGGGCTGGACTCAAACTCATAACTCCAGCAGCCTCAGCAGTCAGCTTCTTCAGTCTTGCAGTGGCTCTTGTCAGAGTCTTGCACGTGCAGCTCAGGTGTCAGCCAAGGAGAAGGACAAGTGACACACAGATGTCAGTGCCTGCCTCACGTTCGTATATCTGCCCTTGCTTTTCAGCTGATGTGATATTTTACATCTCTGCTGTTTGATTTTCCAAGGTAGATAGCCTTTACCTTTATTTTCCTACTCATTCCTAGCTAGTCTTTGGAGAGGAAATGAATTAGGGAGAGTTCCTCAAGTGAAAAACTCCAATCTTTGTTCTCAGCTGATCTCCAGTGTTCTCAAATAGTGGTTTTTAAGTATGATCAAGTTATCATCATTGTCCATAGTAGAATGGGTCCAATACAAGCTACATTATCATTAGCAGAATGGGGACATCATGTAATTAACTGCATATGCAGAGTATTTTGTGTCACATTAATTATCTAGCTATTAAATATTGAAATATTTGGAATCTTTGAATGCAGATATTTCAATCATAACAATTGAATGTGAATAATATCTCACATAACTGTGTGAATATTAAATATGACATATTTTTAGGAAAATCATTGCATATGTCATAAGAGGAACTTACAGTCCTATGATAAGAGCAGTAAGAGATTTATGTCCAAAACACCATTGGGATGCTTAATGCAATTTTCTATGAGGAAATGAAAAGTTTCCAATCACTACAGAAAGAAAAATGTTTTGATTAAAAAACTCAGGCCAAATTTGGCCTGGATGGTTGGGGGACAGCAGGAGATGGAGATGGGACAAATTGGTGGGGAATTTTAATATTAGACAGTGACATTCTGTATTATTTCTCAAGACAGCATGGATGCCATGAAGGGATTGGAGCTGAGCATTTGATCGATGTGACATTAATAATATTTAGAATTGATTCAAGCAGGGAGAGATGAAAAGGGAGTGTAATTCAAGGAGGCAATGAACAAGCGTCTTCACAGGAGATCGGGGAGGTATTTCACAGCACTGTTGCAATAGCAAAGAAAAGGAAGTGTGGGACTGTGGTGAGGACTGCCCAGCGGGAGCCCTTATAAAACCATGTTGTAGCAGCTGCTGCAGAGGGAAGGGGATCAAAAACAACTCCAGTTGTATTTCTTGTGGACTGTGAGAAATGTGGTCTTCGACAACAAGAGGGAGCTGTGGAGGCACAGTGGGTCTTTCTGAGAGCGTAATGAACACGCAGTATTTCCTGCTTTCCACTTGTTTGTTTCCATTTATAGTCACTGGAAAGATTGAGGCCAGGGCCAGGGGAGATTGTGCTCAAAATAGATTGAAAGATTGAATTATGGGACCCTGAGGGGACGTGGGGGTGGTCTCCTCTGAAGGAGCCCCTCCTCTCTCCCTCCCTCCCTCTCTCTTTCTCTCCCTCCCTCCCTTTCCTCCCTTTCCCTCCCCCCTCCTCTCCCACCCTCTCCCCCTCACACACACACACACACACACAATTTACCAAATAACTTGAAAAGTTCTATTATTTAGAATATAGAGAGATTTGGTATAAAACAAATTAGGTTAGTGCAAGCTCATCTTAAATAGTAGGCAATATCAATAGTGCTACAGAGAAGACAGTTGTGGTCAGCGAAGAGGAAGGAGATTAGGAGGTAACTGAATAGTGACAAAATAAAGTCAATAATGTTGTCTAACCAAAAACAGCATAGTTAAGGAGAAGAAATAGGGGGATATAGAAAGTATATGAGTATTAGGAGAAGACTTTTCTTAGTACAGCAAGCAACAAAAACTTAAATTATTTGTATGATAACAGAAAAGGCTGAATAAGTTGGGCTGGGTGGGGAACAAGTTTGCCAGGGAAGGGAACTTGGGGTATTCAAGGGAGAAATCTGGTTAGCAGTTGGATATAAAGGTGTAAGGAGTAAGACTTGAGCTAAAATGCAGACTTAACAATTAACCATAAACACATAGCAAGGCTGAAATCTTGTATCATATTATTGCCCAGGGGGAGAATTTAAGGAAAAAGAAAACAGAAAAATGTGCTGTCTGGAAACAGCAATCCCTGGGAGGCTGGCAGAGGAAGAAAAACCCGAGTGAGACTGATGAGTGTTAGGAGGGTAAGCAGGAAAACAGGAGTGTGGGGTGGCAAAGTGAGGGAGTGATTTCCAGGGTCCGGGCCTCATGGCCGAAGCAGCCACTGGACCTGAAAAGCCTCCAGGGGTGCTTGTGGAGGGTTCTGCATGTGTGGAAGCAGTGCCCTCCTAGACTACAAGACTGACCACCAGCTTCCTTCATGTACTGCTGCATCACACTCACAAATGCAGCTCCCTTGTGAACCAGCGCCCAGATTAGCTGTTTCATCTATATTTTTTGTCTTTATTTTCCCTTCTTATTTCTCAGAAAATACATGACTTCTTTGTGTGTGTGTTTGTGTGTGTGTGACTGTGTGTGTGTTTGTCTTTCTTTTCAAAAGTCTTTTTCCTCCAATGCCTCTCCTGTGTTGTCATCTTTGAGTTTTGTTAACTTGGGCTGATTTTCTTCTTTTATCATTTTCTTCAGTGATTCTCGGTCCTACTAAAACACGAAGGATGGCTCTAGGCCATTAGCCGCATGTCTTAGGGATGAGCTGTCATTGCTGAAGCAATGTCGATCTGCTCCTTGGTCTTTTATTAATAGAATTTAGTACATTAGACTGAATTAACCTGGGATCTTTCTGTCTTTTTTCTTTAATATAAAATTCACTTTCTTGGACTTTTAGGGGGAAATGTGGACTAGAATATACCCCTAGCTTCAAATTCTAGAACTCACCATTCTCTTTGGTATTTTGAAGGGTCAAAAATGTTGACATAAATATCTGAAATACCAAGAGACTCCTCCTGACCGTGGTTCCTCCATATTACCTTTTTTTTTTTTTTTTGACAGGCAGACTTAGACAGTGAGAGAGAGAGACAGAGAGAAAGGTCTTCCTTCTGTTGGCTCACCCCCAAATGGCCGCCATGGCCAATGCTGTGCCAAACGGAAGCCAGGAGCCAGCTTCCTCCTGGTCTCCCATGCGGTTGCAGGGCCCAAGCACTTGGGTCATCCTCCACTGCCTTCCTGGGCCGCAGCAGAGAGCTGGACTGGAAGAGGGGCAACCGGGACAGAACTGGCATCCCAACTGGGCTAGAACCCGGGGTGCCGCTGCCACAGGTGGAGGATTAGCCTAGTGAGCCATGGCACTGACCCTTCCATATTACTTTTAGGAATATTGAAAGTTAAATGTGAAAGAGTAAATTATGTATATTAAAATAACAGCTATCAATTAAAGACAACATATTAATATTTCTTTTTTAAAAAAAGGCAGAACTTGTGAGAAGGTAAAGAAGCCTACTTCCAACATCACATCACATTAAAGCAAGGTTTGTTCCTTGTACGTTAGCATTAGAAGACTTAGATGGTAACCGGTATTATTGAATAAATGCTACACCTTGTCCCCTGGGCAAGAGGTCATTTTCTACGTGGTTGGTGCTGCTTTCTTTACTTGAAATCAAAAGGTATTTTTCAGTGCCCCTGGTAGAACAGACAATGCTGCTGTGCCCCGAGCCTTGCTTGCAGTCTGTTATTCGTGTGATTTTTTTGTTGTTTTGTTTAACTCCCCAGGTTGCTCAAAAATGTCTCAGACCAGCGGGCTTGTTCCTGCAGACCTTTATCCCCTGTCAGTCTCAGCAGCAGAAGCCGCTGGACGGTTTTCTGGTAGGAAGGCAAACAGAGCGGGGACACTGAAGCTGCTGGGAAGCCAGCCTGTGCACCCCACATCTCCTCGTGTGCCCCTGTCCCCTCTACATGCAAGGCAGCCCCGGAGAGGCAGGGCGAGACCAGGGAACCAGGGACCCCAAGAAGCTTATACTGAGCCAGAGCTGTGACTAATTAAAGAATGAGCAGGTTGAACCCACAGGGAGCTCTCCTAGGAGGACTACTTTTTCCTCCACTTATGAATATTCTGAGTGCATGGAAGAAATCTGTAAAATAAAGGTGGTGTGAGTGCTCCAGTGCCAACCTTGCCCACTTCTTCCATGGCTCTCTCAAGGCTGGTTTTGATGATGTTCATTCCCAATACACAGAGACATTCATTTCTCTGCATCTCCAGGCATTGCTCTGCCTCATTCATTCAGCGGCTTGGTGTCTGGCAGTGAGCCACCAGTGTGATGTGCTCAGGGAAGGGATGAAGTTGCTGGTCCCAGGGCTGCAGCAAACCAGGGGAGCATGAGTGCTGCTCTGAGTGGTTGGGCCCCAGAGGACAGCACCTGGGCCAAGACCGCTTTCCTCTGATCAGTGTCACCCACCAGCAGCCCCGTGCCCAGTTCAGCTCACAGTCGTATTCTGTCCCTTGGGGATGGCTCTTGCTTGTTTGTAGCCTTTTTTTTTTTTACAGGCAGAAAGAGTGAGAGAGAAAGGACTTCCTTTCTGTTGGTTCACCCCCAAATGGTCAGTGCTGCGCTGATCTGAAGCCAGGAGCCATGTGCTTCTCCTGGTCTCCCTTGGGGTTCAGGGCCCAAGAACTTGGGCCATTCTCCACTGCCTTCCCAGGCCACAGCAGAGAGCTGGACAGGAAGAGGAACAACTGGGACAGAATCCAGCGCCCCGACCGGGACTAGAACCCGGCGTGCCAGAGCCTCAGGTGGAGGATTAGTCAAGTGAGCTGCAGCACCTGCCTGTTTGTAGCCTCTTAAACATCATCTGGTTCCCCGTGTAAATTGTGACCCCTATGGCTCCACATGTCAAGATCCCCGATGCTGGGTACTTGTGCACCAGTGCTCACCAGAGCAGGTTCGGGGCAGTGCTCCCCAGCTGCCCATGGCTTGCCCTGGACAGGCTGACTCCCAGCCTCACTCTGACAGGCATCCGGTATTTGTTCCTCGGCACTGGAAGGGTTGTGAACTTTCTCGCAACTCTCTGGTGCTCAGAATCTAGCACTGAGACAGTAATCATGGGATGAACAGGATGAGTTTGTTACATTGGTATAACCAAAACTCTATAAATAGTCTAAAAAGTACAAACTAAAGAACTTAGGTACTTTATGATAAACACAAAAGTTTGGGGGTGGGCATTGTGCCACTGCTTGGGTGGCCCACATCCCATATCTGAGAGCCACTTCAAATCCTACCTACTCCACTTCCTACCTCACTTTCTGCTAATGCACCTGGGATACAGATCAATGGGCCAGGTACTTGGGTTCCTGCTACCCATACAGCAGACCTGGCTGCAGCTCCTGGCTGTAGGCATTTGGAGAGGGAATTCAATCTCAATCTCTCTCTCTCTCTCTCTCTCCCTCCCTCTCTCTTCCTCTCTTCCTCCCTCTCCCTCTCCTCCCTCTCCCTCTCCTCCCTCTCCTCGTGTGTGTGTGTAGTGTGTCATTCTGCCTGCCTTTCAAGGAGATAAAAATGGACATTTTTTTAAAATTTTCAGTTAACAGTTATTTTTTCTTTTCATTAACCCTTATTTGGTTAAATTGATTAAATGTCTTATAAAATAAAGTGTATATGTCTTCCCCCACCTGTTTTAATTATGTACATTCTTCCAACTCTTGAAAATGTTTGTGATAGCTGGCACTATGGCTCACTTGGTTAACCCTCCATCTGCGGCACCAGCATCCCATATGGGTGCTGGTTTCTAGTCCTGGTTGATCTTCTTCCAATCCAGCTCTCTTCTGTGGCCCCGGGAAGGCAGTGAAGAATGGCCCAACTAATTGGGCCCCTGCACCCACGTGGGAGACCAGGAGGAAGCATCTGGCTCCTGGATTCAGATTGGCACAGCGCTGGCAGTGGCGATCATTTGGGGGGTGAACCAATGGAAGGAAGACCTTTCTCTCTGTCTCTCTCTCTCTCTCTCACTGTCTGTAACTCTATCTGTCAAAATTTAAAAAAAAAGAAAAAATGTTTGTGATAGCATGAGAATAGATATTTCTTTTAACTTCTTCAGTCTTTAAAACAAAAGTTTAACTTTTCTAGTTTTCTGAACCTAAGTGTAACAAAGTGCAGAAGCATTCTCTAAGCACACTTTTTGTTAGCTTATAAATGAATAAATTAGAGCATAGAAATTGAAAGTGTACTTGTGATTGGTTTTCAAAATTTGAACACATCTAAGTAGCTAGCTTCCAGACCAAGAGGTAGGTAGACCAGCAGCACCCCAGAATCTCCACTGCCTCCTGTTCCTGCAGTAACCACTCTTCTGATTTCTGTCACCAGAAGTCAGTTCTTCCTTGCTTGAAATTTCATGTAAGTGAAATCATACAACATGCATGCTGTGTGTTTAGCTTCTTGTGTGCCATAATATGTTGAGATCCATGTATCATATATGTAATTGAAGTTCATGTGTTCTCATTGCTAAATCGTACTAAGTATATCAGTCTCAGAGATTTATCATTTATTTATGGTGAAAATATTCAAAATCCTTTCTTCTAGCTTTTTTTATAAAAACTGTACTGTACATTATATAAAATTAATTAGATATACATTTTAATCAAAAATATATATAAATTAAGTACTTAATAAAAATAGTTATTAGTTTTTTCACCTTTGAACTTACAGATATAATTGTGATCTAATTCATTACTAAGGGACATAAATAAAGTGGCAGTGTCCACAATAAGTCAGTTACAGTGAAAACTCAGAGACTGTCTGTACGTGGACTTTTGCACCTCACACCAAAAGCATAGTCTTAGTATAGTTTATCACATCACACATTTCTGAGATTGAGGCAACTAAATGATTCCTTTTCCTCATATGCTGGCTATTGTGTAATGATGAATGCCTTGGGGTAGCTACATTTACCTTGGCAATGACGTCAAACCCATTCCATTTTTAAATATTTTCCAAAAAGTATCTGAAGAATGTAGAAACAACACACTTTAAGATGTGAAAATTCTTCAACTCTAAAGATATACTTGCCATTCATTAAAAGTTAATGACTGTAAGGACAAAACCTACTAGCCTAATGAGACTCCCTTATTTCAAGTGCATTTTCACTAAGAAAATTGGAATACTTTGGATGATCAGGTCAACATGTGGGCTCCTTACCACCAACTTGAATTATATTATTATTGCAGTCGAGTTGAGCTATTTATGAATTCAATTGCACACTGTACTGCTAACTCATGAGCATGATATAGAACAGATGTACAGAGTTAAACTTGGTGGCCTAATTAAAATATTGGCTTAATTAAAATCACATGCTTATTCAAGGCTGGCAAGCTGAGTTTTGTCAGGTTTTTACTTTCCAAGTCAAAATGGAACCATTCTGGACATAAGTGAACTCTAATTTTACTTTTGTTGGGTCAACTTTCAAAATTCTATTGTTAGAGGTATTTTCCTGGAAACTGTTTTGAATGTTGGCAGATGAGATGAAACAGCTGGACAGAGGGAGTGAGTGGAGGGGTTCAGTAGGAAAACAGGATTTCTGATGTGCTGTCTCCTTAGAATCATTTGCTACAATAAAATAAACGACAACAATTGTACAGACCTCAAAAAGTCCATAGAAAATCCATATTATAAACATCTCTGCAGAGATTTCAAAAAATTTTTGCACCCAAATAAACTTATGTTTTAACCTCCATTTTCCACCAACTTTTTGATGCATCCTCAGAGAATGTAGCCTTTTTACTGTCTTGCTGTTGAGAAAAGCACCGTTCCATGGGGGCAGTTACCACATTTACCACTAGGCCTTCTTTTTGTAAAGATTTATTTATTTTACTTGAAAGTCAGAGTTACACAGAGAGAAGAGAGGCAGAGAGAGAGAGAGAGAGAGAGAGAGAGAGAGGTCTTCCATCCATTGGTTCAATCCCCAATTGGCCGCAACAGCTGGAGCTGTGCCGATCCGAAGCCAGGAGCCAGGAGCTTCTTCCAGGTCTACCCACGTGGGTGCAGGGACCCAAGGACTTGGGCCATCTTCTACTGCTTTCCCAGGCCACAGCAGCGAGCTGGATCAGAAGTGGAGCAGCTGGGTCTTGAACTGGTGCCCATGTGGAATGCTAGCACTTCAAGCCAGGGCGTTAACCCACTGCGCCACAGCACCAGTCCACATGGGCCTTCTTTTTTTAAGTTTTAAACTTTTTATTCAGTGAGAGAAATGCATAGGAGAGTGAGGGCCCTGTCTAAAAGAGAGAGGGAAATCTGGATTCAACCTGACCATCAGGAGCCAGCCACATGGAGGAACGTGCAGACCAGAAAGCATGGGGCAGGTGGCCTGAAGGCGCAGGGGCAGCAAGCAGGTCCTAAGCAAAAGGAAAAAGGGTCTTGGCCCACTGTGTCTCAGGCTGTAATCCTCTTCCAAAGGGGAGTGGTTAATTACCCTGATTGCACTGGGCCTTCTTCCTCTGACCTCACTACTGTCTCCTGTGTCCCCTGCACCTGCTGCATCTGCAATGCCCTTGGACAGCATTCAAGCCCCAGTTTGTTCTCTCTCTCTTCCTGAACACCTCTTCTTTTTCCCAACTGGAATTGATAAAGAAACTCCTGTGTACATCTTTCCCCTTTCTCCAGCTGCAACATTCTTTCTTCTTTTTTAAATTTATTTACTTATTTATTTGAAAGAGTTACAGAAAGAGGAGAGACTGAGATCTTCCATCTGCCAGGCCAGGGACTCCATCCAGGTCTCCCACGTGGGCAGCCAGGGCCCAAGTACCCAGGACCATCTTCCTCTGCCTTTCGAGGCACATTAGCAGGGAGCTGGATCAGAAATGGAGCAGCTGGGACTCGAACCAGTGCTCATATGGGATGCCAGTGTCACAGTGGTAGCTTCACCCATTACGCACAACACCAGCCCCCAACCTTCTTTCTTTTTTGACAGGCAGAGTGGACAGTGAGAGAGAGAGACAGAAAGGTCTTCCTTTGCCGTTGGTTCACCCTCCAATGGCTGCTGTGGCCGGCGTGCTGCAGCTGGCGCACCGTGCTGATCCAAAGGCAGGAGCCAGGTGCTTATCCTGGTCTCCCATGGGGTGCAGGGCCCAAGCACTTGGGCTATCCTCCACTGCACTCCCGGGCCATAGTGGAGAGCTAGCCTGGAAGAGGAGCAACCGGGACAGAATCTGGTGCCCCAACCGGGACTAAAACCCGGTGTGCCGGTGCAGAAAGGCAGAGGATTAGCCTGTTGAGCCACGGCGCCGGCTCTCCTTCTTTCTTCTAAGAAGTTTGCTGCTTGGGCTTTATGTGCCCCCAACCATGTTCTCCTATCTGAAATATTTGCAGGTTTGTGGTCTGTACTGATTGGACAATATGTGGATTCAGTTTTATTTCTGGAATGCAATCCTGGCCAACATAACAAGGCGTGGTCCTATCCTAGCTCAATGTCCTCAGAAAAGTTTGCTTTTGCCTTTAATCCCTCATTTTCTCATTTGCAAAATCAAGTAAAAATATATCTTCTAAATCTAAAAGTATATGCAAATGAAATAATATTGTCTCTCATAGTCCTATTATAAGAATCAATTTATTCCAGTACTAAAAGTCTTGGTAAATTTACTTCCACAGTCATGATATCCCATGTGCCAGATGTTTTTGCTCATTTCCACAAAGCTCACATCATCCCTAAGGATGAGTTATTGTTCCTCTTTATTAAATGTGGGTGAGTGGGCAGGAGTTAAGAACCTTCTTCCTGCTACACAGTGAGTAGACCAACTTGGGCTTCATGGTCCAAGGCCAAGTCCTTTCCATTATATAGTGCTGCTTTCCCAGATGACACCATCTGAAGACATTCTGCAAAACTGAAAAGCCATATAAAGAATCTCATGATGGTGATAATAATTATGTCTTCTGTGTGGCTCCAAACATTCCACTGTTCTGCAACTCTTTTTTTTATGGGGCTGGCACTGCGGTGTAAGGGTAAAGCCAACACCTACAGTGCTGGCATCCCGTATGGGTGCCAGTTCATTTCCCGGCTGCTCTGCTTCTGATCTAGCTCTCTGTTATGGCCTGGGAAAACAGTAGAAGGTGGCCCATGGGGTTGTGGCATAGTGGGTAAAGCTACTGCCTGAAGAGCCAGCATCCCATATGAGAACCGGTTCTAGTCCCAACTGTTGCTCTTCCAATCCAGCTTCTACTGTGGCCTGGGAAAGCAGTGGAAGATGGCTCAAGTGCTTGCACCCCTGCATGCATGTGAGAGACCCAGAAGAAGTTCCTGGCTCCTGGCTTCAGATTGGCGCAGCTCTGGCTGTTGCGGCCATCTGGGGAGTGAACCAGCGGATGGAAGACCTTTCTCTCTCTCTCTCTCTCTCTGTCTCTCTCTCTCTCTCTCTCTCTCTCTCTGTCTCTCTCTGCCTCTGCTTCTCTGTAACTCTGTCTTTAAAATAAGTAAATAAATCTTTTTAAAAAAATGGAGCTGCATGGTAAGTGGGGCAGCTGGCATCACAGGTGGTGGCTTAACCCCCTGCCACAATGCCAACCGGTTTTCACCTCTTCAGTTCAATGTGACCTCCATGTAGTCAGTAGACAACTTCCTGTTCTCTCAGTTCTCGATCTTTGCTTATTTTACTCCCTTATTGACACAGTGGAGACCTCACTGTAATGATACACACACGACACCAGCACAGGCTACTGTGTTGTGTCTGTTCCCACCTTTATCACTTCCTAAACTTGGTTTAGTGGAGCCCAAGCTGCTGAGTATCATCTGAGGCAGCGGTAGGCTGTGTCTGTATCAGATGGGGCCGTACACAGGGGTTCAACCCTTTTAGTCCTTAATGAGTTCTCTAGGCATTGTCCAAGGCACTATTCTGCAGATTGTATGGATTAAGTAAACAGACTTTGGGACTACACAGATGGAATTTCAAATCTAGACTCTGCCACCTACTATCTGGGTGACCTTGTGTCAGGACTCAAGCTCTCGAACTTCCATTTCCTCATCTGTAAACTGGAGTCCCTGTATTTGAATGCCTAGCTTTCCAGAACTGCATGGATTTGCTGAGATCATAGATGGGAGAGCAGCTTCCTTGGAGACTGGAACATAGCAAGTGCACATGAGCTGTTCACTTTTTGTTTCCATGTTAAGTCTCCAAGTCTGCCTTCATTCTTGATAGAAATATTGTCCTGCTTAGAAAAGCAGAGATGGATGTTTGCCTGAGGTTTCATACCTCACTCCAGCTCTTGACCCCAGCTTCCTGCTTATTCAGACCCTGATAGGCAGCAGTGAGCCCAGGCCCAGCCACCATGGTGGGCATTTGGGGAGTGACCAATGGGTAAGCATGATCTCTCTCTCTCCTTTCCCTTTCCCTCTCTCCTCCCCCCTTTACAACATCCCCACGCCTCTCAAGTTAGTAAAATAGAGACCCTAAAGTAAAAGTTGATGACCCCCTCCCTCTTTTCCACTTAGGAATATAACCACCCAATGCTCCCTCTCCCCCATGCTCAGGGGTGCCTTGGCTCTGACCTGGAGACTGTTTACACCCTCTGTGCCCTGGATCACATCTCTTCACTAAACCAGCAACCTACCAGCCAGCCTGTGCTTGGCTTTCCACTCTCTTTCCTTCCACCATGCAGAGCTCCTCATTCTAAAATAAAAATTATAAAACTGAAAATGTTGCCTTGACTCTGCTGGGCCTACACAGGGACCCTCTGACCCCAGGGACTACAGCCTTCCCTGCAGTGTAGAGACTTGACTGTGAGCATCCCCTGATGACCCAGCCTCCATTTCTGTCACTTGCTGAAAAGGATTCAGGTTTTGTCACCCACAACTTCAGTTTCCAGATGAGTCTTTCTCTCATCCCCCTGTGCTCCCTACTACACTCGACGGTACTTTTCTCTGTGACATAGAAGCTTTTCTCTTTCCATTTTTAGGGCTAGTTCCCCCCATAGTTTAAAAATTCTGAGGAAGGAAGCTTCCTAGACTCTTTTTTTTTAAGTATTTATATTTTATTTATCTGACAGGCAGAGTGATAGAGATCTTCCATCCACTGGTTCACTCCCCTCCAAATGCCCATGATGGCCAGGTTGGGCCAAGCCAAAACCAGGAGCCCAGAACTCCATCGGGTCTCCCACGTGGCTGACAGGGGCCCTAGTACTTAAGCCATCTTCCACTGCTTTCCCAAGCACATTAGCAGGGAGCTGGATCAGAAGTGGAGCAGCTGGGGCTCACACTGGGGCTCTTATGGGATGCCAGCATCACAGACAGCAGCTTAACCCACTGCATGACAACACCACCCCCTAGACTTCTCAAATATTGATGATTACAGGGATTCTGTCATTGGCCTTTGTCTTCCTGCTTTGTCCCCATGGCTTTGCCCACTATCTATTTGCTGTCAAATCTTAACCTGTTCTTGATCTCCATCCAGAATGCAGCCTCCACCTTTCCTTTGCCTCCTGGACACTTAACACAGAGACGCTGTCAGATAATGTTTCCAATAATAATAAAACCCTGCAGGTTTGGGCTGATAAGGCTGGACAATCTATATGGCCAGGAGAGGAGAGAGATCCTACACCACCTTCTTGACCCCCCTTTTCCTGATACCAATGAGACAGTCACAGGGTTTTGTGCTGTGTCATGCACACACCGTGTTCTCCCATCTCCCTGTGTCATTGCTGTCTCCCTTACCCTGGGAAACTCTTATTCTCATTCTCCGAGTGGAATCACCTAACTCATCTTTCAGGATTCTGGTCACACCCAAGTGCCTCTACGATGCCTGCTCAGCCTCCATCAGGTGAAGTTCATTACCTCTCCTCTGGATTTTAATTGTACTGGAGACAAGCCTAAATTACTAGTTACTATTTCCTTGTGAATTCAAGAGCATCTCTAGGGAAGGAACTGCAAATTCTGTCTTTGTATCTCTCTGGCCCAATGCAATCCTAGCATATTCTTTGACTAACTCATTCTTTGACTAACCTGCTTATTCATAACCTATTATTTCCCAGGCCTTCAACTCATTGAATTGATATGCATCTATATATACAAGATGAATGCAAATAGAATTGTGTGTTGGGTTGACTTTTTAAATTTGTTAGGTCTGATCAAACAAAACATTCTTTCCATGTTTGTTGAATTTTTTTTTTCTTTTTGACAGGCAGAGTGGATAGTGAGAGAGAGAGACAGAGAGAAAGGTCTTCCTTTTTGTTGTATGTTGAATTTTTAAATCAATATGTATTGAAAGCTTAGATTATTAATAGTTAAGAATATGTAAAAGTACATACTTACATAAATGCACATGTATTTATGATGATGTTTCAGTTTTACTAATTGTTCCTTGACTGTACTGCTCCGTTACAAATTGTCCTTTATATTTCTACCTCTTACGTCACCTCTTTAGTGAGCTACTTCAGTGTCAGTGCCAGTAGGCTTCACAGGACCCTCAGTTGGAGCCTTCTGGAGGCTGTGTACCAGGCTGGGCAAGGGCTCATTCACTCGTCCCCAGTTCACAAAGCTGTGCTTGGGGGCGGCAGCATCTGGTGTGTCTCCTACAGCCTGTGGCCATTGTACAACTGTGTTTGTGAGGACATTTTCTCTTTGCACATTTTTCTGTCACAAGTAGGTCCCCAGTGGACTCTTCAGTGATGTGAGGGTTTGGATTTTTGCCATGAAATGTAGTTCATCCCTTGGGATCCTGCTTCTCGTTTTGTCTCCTTCCTTAGTCCAACACCTGCTCCACATCAGCAAGTGTTCTGCTCAGAGGGACAGCCCTACCCTGTCTCTCCCCGAATTTAGCGTTACCATGGATGCTAACTAGAGGTAACCTTGCTGTGTCAGTCTTACTCTGTTGGCTGCTTCTTGTCCCACTTTTTCTGATTTTACCATGTTCTCTTCTGGTTTCCTCCATGTGTCTCATCTATACCCTTATCACAACTTCAGGCAGCTGATTTCTGTCCTATGCTGTTTGTCATCTCCATCCTAATCTTCAAAGTAGGCAACCAATAAAATCAAAATGGTGTCAAAAAGATATGTCACCAAGCTTTACAAGACTTCTAAGAATATATTTGTGGTCACCTTATCCTCAACAAGAAAGGGAAAAAACTAGAACAAAACCACAAAAGGATATACTTGAATTAATTCATGTAATTAAAAAATAACAAGCTGCTGTATTTGAAAATGCATTGTAAATATACTTAAAGAGAGACTGAGGGGGCTGGCACCGTGGCTCACTTGGTTAATCCTCCACCTGCAGTGCCAGCATCCCATATTGGTGGCGGTTTCTAGTTCCGGTTGCTCCTCTTCCAGTCCAGCTCTCTGCTGTGGCCTGGGAAAGCAGTGGAGGATGGCCCAGGTGCTTGGGCCCTGCACCCGCATGGGAGAGCAGGAGGAAGCACCTGGCTCCTGGCTTCAGATCAGTGCAGTGCGCCTGCCATAGCAGCCATTTCGGGGGTGAACCAACAGAATGAAGACCTTTTTCTCTGTCTCTCTCACTGTCTAACTATCTGTCAAATAAAAATTTTTTTAAAAAAAAGAGAGACTGAGGGGCCACTTGTAATATAAGGGTTAATATCCTAAATTCTTAATTATTTAAAATCCTAAATTATTTAAAAATATAGTAAAAACTTAAATAATTGGATATTGAATATATGTCTTGCCAAATGCATACACCATGGCAGTTCATTATAATAAATACAAAATAGAGTCATTTTCATATATTAAGGAAATACTGTCAATATTTTCAGCCAACGATGGGTGTCTGGAGTCACGATCTCTTCACACTTCTTTCTGGTGGGAACATAAAGATACACAAATGTATGGTTCCTCTGACTCTACCTCCAGTATCATTAACTCCTTTTTGGGACATTACGTATTCTACACTTGGCCTCTGGATGTGCCCATGGTGGACTGCGGTGGGCAGCTGGGGTCTCTGTGAGTCCTGCTACAAACCTTCCTGCAGGCCAGTATGGATGCCGCCTGCCCCTGAGTGCCGAGCTTCCGAGGCAGCCAGCCTGTTCCACAGCTCCCTCACCCACTCCCCTACTGCGGGACATCCGCATCACTTCTAATTTGTGGTGACTGGCCAAAAAGAAGCAGCTTCCGGTGGGACAAATTCTAAGATAGCCGCGAGCAACCAGACCCTGTCCTTGAGAAGGCGGGGCCTGAGGATGGGTTGCAGGGCATGGTCGGTGACGTCAGCCGAGGCAGCAGGCTCTGCAGTCGCCGTCAGACCCGGGGCAGCCCCTGGATAACGTCGCCAGTTCCGGGAGGAGGAGGCACAAGCCTTCCAGGGCGGCCTCCTCACCAGGCCTCGGGAGCCTGGGCCTGCGCACCGGCCCTGTCCTGGGAGCAGTGTGAGGCCGCCAATGTCAGCTGTTGCAGAGGCGGCAGGATGTGCTTTCCCGGGAACCCTGAGGCAGCCCTGAAAGCCTCGGGCATCACCACGCCACACGCCTGGTCTGTGCCCGTCCGTCCTCCCTCAGGTCTCTGTATTGCCTTGTGTTCATGCTGATAGGATGGCCCACACCCATACCTCTTTTTTTCCCAAGATTTCATTTATTTATTTATTTATTTGTGAGGCAGAGTTAGATAGAGGTCTTCCGTCCACTGGTTCACTCCCCAGTTGGCTGCAATGGCCAGAGCTGTGCACATCCGAAGCCAAGAGCCAGGAGCTTCTTCCAGGTCTCCCACCCAGATGCAGGGGCCCAAGCACTTGGGCCATCTTCTGCTATCCCAGGCAACAGCAGAGAGCTGGATCGGAAGTGGAGCAGCTGGGACTTGAACCAGCGCCCATATGGGATGCCGGCACTGCAGATGCAAGCCTCAGCCACTACGCCACAGCACTGGCTCCCTTCCCCTACCTCTTAAGAGCCACTCCCAGCTGATCATAGGTTGAAACAACTGAAGTATTTGGCCAAATGGGAACACCAGCGCTGGCAGAGTGAGCTGCAAGGCAGGCTGTACAGTGCTCTATCAGTGGCGTCGCAGCCCGGCTGGAGGAAATCCTGGCACCTACAGAGCAGTGACTCCAAGTTTCTGGCAAACTCCCAGCACCCTGCCGGGAAAGCAGGAAGGGAACAAGGTGAAAACCTGTCACTGAACAGTGCACACAGACTGGCCTCATCAGAAAATCTATGCAGAAAGACTGTAAAGCCAAACAAGGCACAGCACCAGCTCCTGCAGAAAAAACTAGGCCCTCGCTCTAGCAGCCTCAGCAAACACAGGAAGGAACGAGGGAGAAACAGCAAGGCCTTGGGCCCTGCCCCTGCTGGTTTTCTTTGGAGACTTTCCATGGGGCTCCCTCACTTGCCCTTGGGTGGCTGAATCACTCCTGATGGGTAAATCGCGCTGGGGAAACAAAAGTGAACGACCTGAGCACGCAGTGAGAAAGCGAAGTGGAAAACTGCTCTCCTCGTTTCCAGACAAACCTGGGCCTGGTAGATGCCTCTTCATTCCAGAGATGTCGAAAAATAAATCAGCACAGCCCAGGCCTACAGAAAGCTTCTGCACCTAAAATGGAACTGCATTAGGGATTGAAAAAGGATCAGAAAGTATTCATCAAAGAAATGGAAATACCACATAATATCATTTGTTTGGCTTCCACACAGGCTCCATGTATGAGTTGTGCTTCCCTAACCAAGTCCAGAAAGTGCTGTTTTCTGTGCTGAGATGTTCTTTGGAGGTTCACAGTGCACTTAAGTACAGGAAGGATTCAGGTTAAACAGTAGAAGAGAATTCTTAGGAAAAGGCGCTTTATGTTTCCTGCAGTGCTCTGTAGACAGCAGCATGGCACAGTGCACAAAGTGGTGAAGTAAGCATTGAGTTGAGCAGGTAGTGAGCTAAGCCTCCACCTGGGGTGGTGGCATCCCACACGGGCCATGGTTCCAGTCCCGGCTGCTCCACTTGCCATCCAGCTCTCTGCTTATGGCCTGGGAAAGCAGTGGAAGACCACCCAAGTGCTTGGGTGTTGCACCCATGTGGGAGACCTAGAAGAAGCCCCCTGGCTCCTGCCTTTGGATTGGCCCAGCTTGGGCCATTGTGACCATTTGGGGAGTGAACCAACATGGGCCCCCAGAATAATCAAAGTACAAAGAAATAAAATGTGTGAAGGGTTTATCTTCTCTCACAGGGAGTCCATGTTTTATGTTTGTGGTTTGACGAAATGATTTGGAAGTAAGAAATAAGGTGGGAAGTTCACCCTTAGACTCAAGATCAGATCTTGGAATAGGGTTTCCCATTTCAAGTCTATAATCTTGATGGTGACCTGGAAATCATAAAATCAGAAAGAGTCGTTTAATTGTTGTCAGCTCTGAAAATAATATTTAAATACCATTCTTCTCTAATGATGTAACAATAAGATACAGCAATATAAACACATCCTCATATGCCTAGTTCTTGTTTCATTGAGAAAAAGCCAGGAAGCTCTTAGACTCCTCTGATGATCGTGAAAGATTTGCCCATTAACCCTATCTTCCAAAATGGCCTTTGTTGACACTTGGAACGCCAAGAGCTGTATGGCCACAGTCAGGGCTGTATGACACATTGGCTATTATAGCAGGTGTGGGTCCCCACACAGCTGTCTGGCTCTCCCTGTGCAGATGGTGGGTCCTTTGTGAGCACCTGTAACTCAGTCAGCTAGGGGAGCACTCAGTGGACGGAGGGGTTTTCAGCTGTGTCCAAGGTTCCGAGAACAAGGGATGTAGGGTGGCAGGACTGTTCCAAAGACATCTGCCTACTAAAAAGGGACTGACTTCCTTCACATGAGAAGTAGACATTCATGGGTTCTGAAAAGCATTTTTGTCCTCAGAAAAAAATTTTAATTCTTGCTGTGTTCTGTGTGGTCAAAGTAACAGTAGAGCAGTCAAACCCAGAGAAGGTGGTGAGGAAAAAGAGCAGAAACAAAAATTTGGGTCCCGAATGCTAACTGGGAGGCAGGCATGACTGTCTAAGCCGTTACATCCTTTGCTCGGTGCAGTTTTTCAGAGTACAAGTGTTTATTCATCTTTTCTCTGGCATTGTCCTGTAAGATGTAAACATGTATTTTTTATTTTATACAGATAGAGTCATGTTACAGCATATTTTAATCTAAGAGAAGAGAGTTTAATTCAGTTACCTATTTTCAATTACTATATCATGCAATGCATCTGTAAAGAATATCAGAATTTAAACACCTGTTTACCCTGAACAGATAGCTACTACTACTGTTGTTGTTTTTTTCCTACAAAAATTTGCTCCAACATATGGTGATAGTATATTTATAACTGTTCAAAAAGTAGCCTATGATAATCATATTCCTTACAGTTTTAGGCATTTTTATTAAGTAGCTGAAAATATGAAATCTAGACCATGATGCCAGTAACTCCAAGACTTTATTTTCTTGTACCTTTTAATATACAGAACTGCTTTGAATATTGTGTAATTTAGTTATGTAAGAGATTCCAGGGATGCTACTTAAGTAGCTTCCTATGGAATGCTGTTTTTGTTTTTTGTTTTTGTTTTTTAATTATAAACTTAAAGTCAGATTAGGTGAGTAGCCCAGCAGGGAGTGACCAGCCATATGTGATGGATTTTGTATCACATTAAATTTGACTGTCTCCAAAATCAAGCACAGATGATCACAGGGTGAATGAAACAGTTGAAACTGATGTAGAACTGCCCAGGCTGGTCTTCCAGCCCACTAAAGCACTTCGTTGCTTGCGCTAACCTCAGAACAGACATTTGATTACAACATGACACCCTCTAATGTAGCCTCCTGGGTTAGTGTCTGCTCATATTGCCAGGGTTCAAGTGTCTGCCATCCTGGGCTTGTTTGACAGACTTCAGTCCTTTGCCACTGCGCTCCTCACTGATGAAGCTTGGTAAACAGCTGGCCCGTCTTGTCCAGCAGGTGCCTCTTCAAGGCAACATCTAAGTGTTTGTTGATGTGTTCCTTGCCTTCTAGAGTGAAAAGATATTCTGAGCTCATCTTATACTTGATGGCTCCACATCTGAGGTCAGCCATGTTTCCAAAGAACACTGATCTGTTTGAACAGGAAATGTTAGTTGTTTATAATCAGGCAAGTATAGGTGCCACAGCTTGGCAGTTTAGTTTTAATCTGCAGATCTCATTGAGACTGAGTGGTCTCATCACACGTGAGACTCCTTGGAGTATACTTCTCTCTGTGCTGTTCTTTTCCTTTGTTCATTTAAAACATTTGGACTTTTATTGACTTGTAGGAGTTGATTATAAAACAAGGAAAAAAGAAAGCCTTTGCTTTTTATTTCAATGGGAATATGTTTATGGATTTCCTTTCATTTAGAATGTTTTCCTTAGATTTTTAATCATAGAATTTATCAATTTTTCTTTTGTCTTCTGAACTTTGTGTCTTATTTTTAAAGGCATTTCCCACACCCACTGTTACATACAAATTTTGTGTGTATTTTGGTATTACTTTTAAAATTCCATTTCTTTTGTTTAAATTGTTGATCAATCTGGAATTTAGCTACAGGGCTGGAGGACATATGGGAATAACCAAACTTCATTTCTCCCCAGATAGCAAGCCAGTTGTCCAAACACCATTTATGGAATAATCCATCGTTTATCCATAGTGCTTTGAAATACTACCATATTAATGTGAATTCTTACACGATATTTGTTTCTTATAAAATAACAATTCAAAATTAATTGTATAAAAATAAAATAATGATGAGTGAAATCAGCATTATGCACCACTGAATTTGATTTTTGAAAAAAATCTGGTTGCAGAATGGATTTCTGAGAAATCTATTTAATTTGCATATCTGATCATATCACACCTTCACATTTTTGAGTTTTTGAAATTTCTCAGAGGCATTTTACATGCATCCCTCCCACTGGTTCTCACAACAGTCATAGGAGATAACACAATAGAAATACATTTTCTCTCTTCCCTGTTTTCAAATGATGAAATTAAGGTTGAAAGAGATTCTGAAACTTGAGCAAACCAGAGCCTTTCTTATCTCTGCTTTGAGTAAACTCTGCAAAAACACCTTGATTTTTATTCTAATTCTTGTTCCTCTTTCTATTCTTATTCTCCTTCTTCATCATCCTCTTTCTCTTCTCATCAGTTTATGAAAAGATAGCAGAAAATGAAATTTTATTTATTTATTTTTGACTGGCAGAGTGGACAGTGAGAGAGAGAGACAGAGAGAAAGTTCTTCCTTTCCATTGGTTCACCCTCCAATGGCCACTGCACAACGCTGATCCAAAGGCAGGAACCAGATGCTTCTCCTGGTCTCCCATGGGGTGCTGGGCCCAAGCACTTGGGCCATCCTCCACTGCACTCCCAGGCCACAGCATAGAGCTGGCCTGGAAGAGGGGCAACGGGGACAGAATCTGGTGCCCCGACTGGGACTAGAACCCGGTGTGCCAGTGACACAGGCGGAAGATTAACCTATTGAGCTGTGGCACCAGCCGATTTTTATTTTCTTAACATGGCCAACCTTCTTAATTAATTTGTACTGTGTGTAAGTTTATATATATATGTATATATATATATATCACATCTGTATTATATATGCGTGTACACACACACATTAGAGAATTACCTTAAAATATAATGCTTACCTTTTGAGTAATATGCATCATATGGAAATTAAATATCATACCTTAAAGTTTCAGATTATTAACTATATCACAGATATTTTTATCCATGCATATAATATTAAATCATATTGTAAGTGGAAAATTTGACAATATCGTAATATATACAAAGAAAGTCTACAACGTGAACTTGACTACCTTAAAGTTGAGCACTTACTTTTTAACACACAGGAAACATATACATTTGTAGAAGATGAAGTATTTTTGCTTAATAATTTTAATTTTCTCTCTAACCAATTATAAATGTAGATATTACATTCATTTAGAGTTATCTGATACTTTTGTTGGAATGCTCAAGAGACTGTTAGTGTGTAAATATTGAAGAATAAATAAAACGTCGGTAGTCTGTGCTAAGTAGGGCATAGACTATGGTCAGTGAGCTAAATCTCTTGTATCATATGTACTCATGGATAATTTGAGATAGTACTATGCAAAATCATTACCTGTATCGACTAAGGTGACAAAAGGTGGCATCCACAACTCTCAGCCCTGAAGTCTAAATATTTGCTCACAATTTTTTCTCTTTTTTTGCATTTTTTTCCTGCTTATTGATTCATTTTTGGGAAAGGTTTCAAATAGTCTTTGGAAATATTTTTATTACGTAGCAAAAGAAAGGAAAAAGCCAAGAGGCAGAGGGGTTCATACTGAGAAATTATTTGTGTTACACATTATTAAATAGCTATTATATAAAGAATTAAGATGCAGATTGTTATTTATTCTAAGACATGTATGTGTAAAAACATATTTTCTTGTTTTCCATTGTTGACAGATAGCTTTGATGGACCTTGTATAGATTTTCTCCAATCACTAGAAATAGCTTTAAAAAAATAAGCATTATCTTTCCTATACTATTAGTGATATTCTAGTTTCTTCTGGCATCTTTCAGGATATCCCTGTGGCACCAAAGGCAAGCACAGGAGTGTCAGTTCATGAAGCTGATTTATCCATGGGAAGCATTTCACTGGCCTGGCATCACATTTAGCACCTGATATGCAATGACTCACATCCATCAAAAGTAGCTCCTCCCATGAATGCTGGGTTCCAAGGGCCCTCCAGGCCTGGTGAGGAGACCTGCCCTGGTGGATCTGCCATGTGTGGGTTAGAGCAATTTTCTGATGCACACGTGGAGCTGCCTGCATTTAGTAAAGTGGACAGCTCACCTATTTTCAAGCACAAAACCAAGGCCCCACTGAACATTTCTCCACATCACACTAGAACAGGAAGTGCAGCCTACATGTTAATGCTAGTGCTGCCTTGTAAATGTAAACCACACCACTCAGGCAGCAATCCCAGCTGTTAAAACATAGGTCACAGGAATCCAGTGTAAGTAGTGACCAGCGTGCTTGTCAGGGTTCACCACCAGCACTGCATTTTGATTGAACCATAAAGCCGATTGCTTTGGGGTCATTGACAATGTCATCAGGCCTTCAGTTCTCTGGTTGATTTGTCTGCTGAATTCCACTGCATGGAAGAAAATTATATGACTCGCCTTTTAGCATCTGATTGGATTGTGCATTAACCACCACTTGTAAGGCCACAGTGACCTCCCAAAATAGTGTGAAGACACTTCATTCTCAGACCTGTAGTCAATTCTAAGGTGACTGTGCTGCAAGCAAGGAAAGCAGTGATGGTTTGGAAATTGCCTCCTTTCTGCCATCACGTTCATTAGCACCGTCCGGACCATGGCAAATGTTGTACTTTTTAAAAAGTACATTTCAGTTTTATAAAGTTGCCAAGATATTATGTGGAGTCTTGAGCAATCAGGACAAATAGAATCAACGTATATTTCTGTCATGTGCAGGTTCTCGAGGTTAAAAAAGAAAAACAGCCCCTACTGTAAAATCATGGAACAAAAAACCAGTCAAATTACTGACATCTACTGTCAGAGTGGCTTTTAAATAAAAACTAGAACTTGTTTTTCACTCCTGATTCGGTATTGAAGTTTCATAACCAAGTATCCCAGTTCCAAGACTGATAAAACAAAAATTTAAAGTTTCTGTAAAGTCATTCAAATTTAAAAAATAAGAGAGTCATAAAACACAAAAAAACAGCTGTGGGGGGAGGGAAGGAAACTTTCAGTAACAATCCCTGCCCCTCTGTGTGAGGCCTCCACTTTACCTTCAGATAACATGCTGTCATTAATAGGGGCTTTGCTGATGAAATAAATCATCTCTATAATTCCTGTCATGAGTTGTTAGCATTATATTCATCTGAAATTTTGTTAAAAATGGCAATAGTCCATCATAAATTGTAAAAGTATTTGCAACACAAAAATATATCATCTTCATTGAATTACTGGGGAAATTAAGAATATATCTGTTTTTCCTCTGTTTGTTTTAGTAACCTAATAGAACCACAATGTTGCTATACAGACAGTCCCAAGAACACATACACAACATGGCCTGGTCATTTGTGCAGGTGCTTTACTGTCCAAGCAATGCATTGTGACTGGTGTTGGACCTGTAATAGACAAAGGTTACCCAAAAAGGAAAGGAAATGTTTGCTTCTACAGAGGTAGTGTGTATCCTACAGCATAAACAGGTAGTGAGCACTTACTCTGTTTCATGTATTTTATTTGATGCATGGAATTCTCCAAAGGACTCTTAGAAGTAAGCTAGGAAGAGATAAATAGACAATTATAGCTTAGGTTGGTCAGGGGTATAATGGAAGAAGGGGGTGGAATTTGACATTACATGGGCACTCTTTTTTTTTTTTTTAAAGAATTATTTATTTGAGAGGCAGTTACAGACAGAGGAAGAGATGAGAGAAAGAGAGAGAGAGAGAGAGAGAGAGAGAGAGAGAGAGAGAGATCATCCATCAAGTAGTTCACTCACCAAGAACTGGGCTGATCCAAAGCCAGGAGCCAGGAGCTTCTTCTGAGTCTCCCATGTAGGTGTGCTTGGGCCATTCTCCACTTTTTCACAGGCCATTAGCAGGGAGCTGGATAAGAAGAGGAGCAGCCAGGACACAAACCAGTGCCTATATTGGATGCCGACACTGTAGACAGCTTAACCCTCCGTGCCACAGCACCAACCCTTACATGGGCACTCTTACCCTAAATATGTGGATGAGCCCATGTAAGAGACAGACACCAGCAAGCAGTTCAGCCCACTGGCTGCATGGACTGCAAGGGCAGGAAGTGAGAAAGAAGACGTAGCTAAGTATAAAGTCCCTCACGTAAAATCCTGAGAACTTTGGGCTTGATTCTGAGACAGTGGGAAGCCAGCAGAAGCCTCCAAGCAGGGTAATGCTAAAAGGAAATCCATGTTTTAGGAGGATTCCTTCTGGGCAGCTAGAGATGTGAAGGCTGGGACCAGGGGGCATGTTCAGGGGCTGGTGTTCAGTAAGGTGATAAAGTGATGGCTATTGAAGGAGCCAAGTCATTCGGAGCCAGGGAGCAGGCAGCAGTGTCACATGTCACAGGAGGGAGCCATGAAAATGGGGGAAAATGTGTGTGGTGGGTAATTTTGTGAGAGCTAGAGGGTGAAGGGGTGGGGGGCTGTGGATTGTTTATTACTACCTCTACAGTTCCAGGTTCAGGTCCTGGCATGCAGAAAATACTGAGGTTTTTTTTAATAGTGACATAAATGATATAAATGTATTTTCTCCATTAAGCATGCGGTGGGGCTGTGGGCTTAGTGTGATCAGAGGAGCTTGAATAAATAGGCACTTGGAGTAACTGTGAAAGCAACAAGAGTGACACTTTGGCCATTCCAAGGGCCAAAGGACTTTCAGAAGTCAGCTGCTTGTCCATGACCCTCCCTTTTTGTCTTTTTAATTGGCACATAATAGCTGACTGGTGGATGCATTGTGTCATGTTCAAACCAGGGTGAGTGCCTCTTTCTCCTCAAAGAGTTACTTTTTTTTTTAAGATGCATTGATTTGAAACACACAGAGAGAGATCTTCCATCCACTAGTCCCCTCCCCAACTGGCTACAATGTCCAGGCCTGGGCCAGGCAGAAGCCAGGAGCCAGGAACACCATCTGGGCTTCACACATGTGGGTGGCAAGAGTCCAAGACCTGTGGGCCATCTTCTGCTGCATTCCTGCTTGCATTCACAGAGAGCTGGATAGGAAGCGGAGCAGCTGGGACTTGAACCAGTGCTCCAACATGGCCTGCCAGTGTCACAGAGTCACAGTGCCAACCCCCAGGCAAGTTGCCATATTTTTGTGATGTGGACATTCAGATACTCTTCTAACTTTTTTGCAATATACAATCTGGCATTATTATCTTCTCATATACTCACCCTTCTGTGACACACACACACACAAACACACACACAAACTAGAACTTATGTCTCTTATCTAAGCATAACTGAACACCTGTTGACCAAATCTTCCCCTCCATCCCTGCTCCTTCACATTCCCTAGCCTCTGACAACCTTAGTGCTGGGCTTTTTTGCTAGAACTGACCAGTGGTATGGGTTTAAGAAGAGGGAAGGCAGGTGCATGGCTGAGGGAATGGCAGACACAGGGGGTGAGGGCTGAAAAGCAAGGGGACTGTTACATCCTGATAAAACATGAAAGGGCCCTGAGCTGGAGGTCTGTATGAGGTCAGAGAATTTGCATGTGCCCTGAATAATCGCACAGAGGAGGTGGAAGGCTGAGAGACTGCCACGGTCCACAGCACATCTGGGCAGTCCCAGTGGCTGACTAGTCCCTGGTGTCATGTTGGTGTTGGGGCTGAAGGGGCATAGCCACATGGAAATAGGAACCATGGAGTTAGACGGTGGAGGAGAGCACAGGTGCATGGCATTTAGGAGGTGAGTGTGGACTGAGGATTTGGAAGAGCCCTGAGAAGCAGCAGCTGTGAGGAGAGGACAGGTGCCCATCTGCTGTGAGAGCCACAGAGATGTGTGAAGGGTCGTGCAGGTGGCCGGCGTGAGACTTGATGGGAGCGGACGGTAGAGGTAGAGTTTGGTAACCAACAGTGCCTCCTGGATTACAGAGCATGGATGGGGGGTGGGGTGTGTAGAGAAGAGCTGCCATTAGAAAGGATGAAAGACCTTGGGCAGGAAGTGATGTCCTTGTGGCTGCTGTAACTTTGTGACTTGAAGCAACAGAAACCATCTGACCACATAACCTGTGTGGTGAGAACTCTGAGATGAACCCCTGGGCTGCAGGCAGGGTTTCCACAGGGGCCACGCTCCTCCAGGGAGGGACTCCACCTTGCTGGTGCCGCCCACAGTCCATGCTCACCATCTCCTGGCCACCTGCATAGCAAGCAGGTGGCCATGTTCTCCTCCCACTGCATCTCCCCGGCTGGGTCTCTCTCTCATCCTCATCTTCATGTCTTCTCTCTCTTTCTGGGACACCTGTGGTTGAATGATTCCCACCTGGATGAATCAGGGTAGACTGCCCAGCCCCAGCCCTTAACTTAACCCCATCTGCTCAAGTGCCTTGAGCTGTGTGCAGAGACTTGGAGTCTATTTCAGCACTGCTCTGCCTCTTACAGGAGCTGCGACCCAATTAAGGCAGAAGGTTTAGAAGTATGTTGTAAGCTGACTGTGGTCTTTGAAGTTTATTTACCCTGGAAGACAGATTTCGGAAGCCACGGTGGAAAGATTGTAGAGGAGCAATAAAATGGGGCCAGAAATGTGGTTTTAGTGTTCATAGTGTCTCCAATAGAAATGATCTTTCTGAATTTGTTCCTGTCACAATTCTCTCATTGGAAATGTAATTCTTTCTTTAAAAAAAATTATTTATTTATTTGAAAGGCAGAGTTACAGAAAGAAGCAGAGAGAGAGAGAGAGGTATTCCACCCACTGGTTCACCCCTTAAATGGCCATAACAGAGAGCTGCGCCACTCTGAAGCTAGGAGCCAGGAGCTTCTTCCAGGTCTCCCATGCAGATACAGGGGCCTAAGGGCTCAGGCCATCTTCCACTGCTTTCCCAGGCCATAGTGGAGAGCTGGATCAAAAGTGGGGCAGCCAGGACTCAAAGTAACACCCATATGGGATGCCAGCACTGCAGGCGGCGGCTTTACCCACTACGTCACAGCGCTGGACCCGGGAATGTAATTCTTGTTATTAGCAAAGATCTGTGGGTTAAAAATGGGATTCTTTGTTTTAATGTGTTCATAATAAAGATAAATTCTCTTAGGTTTGATTGGCCTTAACCATGGACAGATTTTTTTTAAAGAATGTCCTTAAGCATTAACCTAATGAGTGAAAGATAATTTTACTTTCCTTTCCCAGTATTTTGTTTGAACTTGTCTAGACTGTCTACCAAGTGCACTTTAAGGTTATGACTGCACATACTGTGTCTAGATCAAGTTGAGGACACTCACACAATTGTCACAGGCAGGCACTAGAGTCATTGTGATGCAGCTGGGAGTTATATCCACAATGAGGCTGGGTCCGAGATAATAACCTGAGGTGAAGAAGCCAGTGCTGCTGTCTTACCTGTGCGCTCAGATCACTCGTAGGAAAGCTGTCAGCCTCGATTAGCGCTCACTGTCAAGTCACTTTAGTAAAAGTATGATAATGGCCTTGTAAAAACTGGTCAGCCTATTCTCACAACTTCATTTAAGTTAAAAACTCAAAGTGTAAAAAGTGAAGATACACAATTACTGTTTCTAAAGGCGTACACCATGATTCCAATAAAGAATACAGACAGATCCATGTTACACTCCTGCCGAGAGACAAGCTATGTTGACTCATAAAAGAAAAGTGGAGCTTCATGTACTGTGTGATATAACAACATCACAATGCAGTCATTCCAATGCTTACCTGCTTTATAGCTGTCATCTCTGTTCCCACTGGACTAGGGTCTTTTTGCTTTTTACTTGTTAAACTTCTCATTTGGAGAAGTAAGCCTTTTTGCTGTCATGTAAATTTAAAACATGTTCCTGGGCTCTTCAGAGGTTGGGAGCTTGCTTCTCTCTGCACATGAAGAAGGTGGCACTTACCTAAAGCGGGGATGCCCCTGAATCAGTGGTGGGCTGGGAAGTCAGATGCTGCAGAGCACACACATGCTTAATACGGCAAGGAAAGGCACATTTGTCCATTAAAGTATTCAAAATAGACTTTTAGTTGGGAGGCAAAAAGACCAAAAAAAGTTTCACTTGCTTGTTATTTTTATTTATTTATTTATTTATTTTTATTAAACTTTTATTTAATGAATATAAATTTCCAAAGCACAGCTTATGGGTTACAATGGCTTCCCCCTCCCAAAACTTCCCTCCCACCCACAACCCTCCCCCCCCGCTCCCTCTCCCCTTCCAATCACATCATGATTCATTTTCAATTCTCTTTATATACAGAAGATCAGTTTAGTATATATTAGGTAACGATTTCAACAGTTTGTGCCCATATAGCAACACTTGCTTGTTATTTTTAAGTGATTGCTTGTTGACCTGGTTTTAACATTAATCAAATAGATGTGAGGTCAGTGTTTGAGGGCTTCTGGGGAATGATGAGATGAGTTCAGCCAGGGTAGTGTGTGGTTTGACCTGTGGTGTAGACATCTGGCAACACGGCGAGCACTCAGGGTTCCCGTGTTCCCGGTTTCAAATCTGAGGGTTCCAGAATGATGATTTCCTTTCACAGACTCAAACAGGTGTATGTGTTGCACAGAGTCGTCCCTCCAACACAACTCAAAACTCTTGGGTGATGTCGGGTTCCACTCAACTGTTTTCACAAGGTTGAGGTTACAGGATTCTTGGTAACTGTAGTCTCTTCTGAAATCTATCAATTCCTCGTGAAGGTTGAACACACTGAGATGCCAGACTCCCTGCACAAGACATATACTGAAATTCACAAATCAACAGCAGCCTTGGGAACCGAGATGGTGATTGACGGTTGTGGAAACACACTTGACTGAGCCATTGTCACTTTCTGTCTTTCCTCTAACTCTGGAATTCTCTTGATCCTAGAATTCCTTTTATTTTCATCTTTAATCTGTTTTACTCCCTGGATGGTTTAAATTTGAATGAATGTATTAGCCTTGCTGGAGTGAATAATTAGTGTGCTTTCTGCTCTTGTGCACTCAGTTTTAGTGTTTAAGGTGTCTAGTTGCATGTTAGGGAAACAGCCTCAGCAGTCCTTAGAAATCCAAGGTTGTGTTGAGAATTTTTAACTTGTCGAACATCCTGATGGAAGGAAGTAGCTCCATCTGTGTCTCCACCAGCTCTCCATGACCCTGATACTTGGCTGTGCTCACACAGCTATGAGGCGTGCACCCTGTCTACTGCCTTCTCAAGTACCTTACAAAACACCACACATGCACTTCTGCACTCTCTCCTCTGCAGGATGCTCCTGGCTGGTTTTGCAAATTTAGGTGGAATTCCTTCAGTGCTAAGCATTAGCTGGGTGGACTGTAACTCTTTCTCATTCAGACGTACTTTCTCTTTCATGTCACTGCAAATTGTCACCTGTGGGAGTGAGCACCAACATCTCCCAAGTGATTTACTGCCCCTCCTGCAGCACCCTAGTTTGCATGTAGTTCTGAACAGGTACAACTCTTTTTTTTTTTTTTTTTGGCTCACAAAAGAAGCCAGCTGGATGAGGAGGCCATGTTTGCTCTGCAGGCTGCTCCAGAGAGAGAAGGGCCAGGAAATCAGCCTTTACTGGAAAGGTTCTGACATGGCAGGATTGGGATGATGATTTTAGGGTGTCACAGAGAGAAGGGGGAAGCATGTTGTTTAAGAATAACCAAACAGGGACCGGCACTGTAGTGCAGCAGGTTAAGCTTCCATCTGCAGTGCCAAAATCCCACATGTGTGTCTGTTCGAGTCCCAGCTACTCCACTTCCCATCCAACTCCCTGCTATTGCACCTGGGAAAGCAGTGGAGGATGGCCCAGGTCCTTGGGCCCCTGCACCCATGTGGGGGACCTAAAAGAATCTCCTGGCTCCTGGCTTCAGCCTGGCCCAGCCCTGGCCATTGCAGCCATTTAGGGGAGTGAACCAATAGATGGAGGATCTCTCTGTGTCTCTCCCTCTCTTTCAAATCAAATAAACAAATATTAAAAAAAAGAATAACCAAAGAACACACAGCATGAACTGAGGTGACGTCAGAGTCACCCCCATGCCCTCGCCCTGCGGAGCACCACTCAGATGTGCAGCATTGTCCATGGCTCACAGGCACTCCTGCGTGCCTCAGCGGTAGCAGCAATGTCCCACTGCAGATTACTGCTTTTCTACAAAATCGTCAGTACTGATTGTTGTTGTTACTTCTCTAAATGGATCTTTTGTTTCCTTAAATCACTTATAGCACATTTAATGGAGATGAGTGATAAAAAAGAAATCCATTTATGAACATTTTGATATATGTAAACATTCAGGAAAACTTCTATACTTATGTGCTTGAAATAGCCCATAAAGTAATGATCTTTTATGGAAATATTTATTTTTAAGATCTTATTTTTATGAAGCCAGATACTAAAATTAAAATGGCATACATATGGCATTTTTTGATAAACAGCACAGTAGTTATGCATTAATATTTCTCTAAATGATTAAATATTTGGATGTTTATAAAAAGAATCTGTAATAAAGAGTACAAACTATTTAAAATAAATATTTCATAGTATTGATAGCGAATTTTATCATTATTCTTTTTCAGGTTAGTGAAAAGAAACCCATAATGGAATTTCTAAAAGCAAGCCCCAGTTCCATTGTTATCATTTGATCTCATTTTTAGGAACCTTTTTCCAACAAGTTTCAGTTCCTCTGGAATATCTAACTGACACATCTCAGAACAGCCAACGCTGCCTGATCAAGTGATAAAACTGTTCATTTCTGGCATGTCACCACCTGCTCACTTTCTAAGAGGGGCGAGGGTCCTCGCAGGTCTGCAGAACCCACACAAGTCAGCGCATCCCTAAATGATGAGCTGCTGTGGGTAGGGTCCTGTTGGGAACCCGTGTTTCCTCAGTAACCATGGTGCAGTGTGCTGTGTCTGGACAGTGGAGTTCTGATTGCGGTGAGCGCATCTCCAACGGATTTTCTTGTTTTCTTTCAAGGACCCTTGGTTTCACCTGGAATCGCACTGGTCTGAGCAAGGAAGGGGCAGGTGCCCCTTTGACCCTGGCTCCTCCTTCACCTCTACCCTAATTGTTAATTGTCTTGGCCACCAACATTGGGGTGATCTGAATGATGTTGCAACTTCTTTTACTTATAGTCTTCAGGCATTTCCACACATCCTGTGCCTTGTCAGACCTGTTCTATTGCCTGATGGTGGGAGCAATGCCACTAAGTTTTCAAGCCATACTGTGTTGGTATCTGGAGCAATTTGATTCTAAGATAAGTAAAGATGCTATGAAATACATGCACATCATCCTGGGAAAACAAATTGTCCCTTGGTACCTGGGGTAAGACATTGTGTTCAGTGCCATTCAGTGCAGTTCTGAATTCTACATGAAAACCTACATGGAAGAGTTAACCCATCTAACACAATTACCCCTTTAGGTTTCACTGATTCCTAGGGGGTGTTTAATGTTGTTTCCTTTGGGTACCTTCCCATGTTACTAGTAGAATTCAGCAAAAAGCCATCCCTGGGGAGAACTGGAAAGCTATCTATCTAAATTCTTCTTCATCTAAAATGTGCACCATGGATGGACCAGTTCAAACTGGTCGCTAAATAAACAAATTGGGATGGCAGGGTCTAATCTAGATTACAGTTTGATTCCATTTCATTGGCTGAGGTGCTGAGAACCTCACTGAAGATGCAGCAAGCTGCTTCTCCATCTCTTTTTTTTCATGGCTCCCTTACCAAAGCATTCACTGCCACACCACTGTGGCAAAGCACTCACTGCCACACCACGGTGGCAGTCAGTCCAGGCAGGCACATGAGGGGCTAGGTGTGTGGCTAAACAGCGTGGGAATTCAATTGCAGTGGGAATGCTCCTGCTGCCCAGATGTCCAGAAGTTCAGTGCCAGAGTGGTAGCATCTGGGTGTGGTTCTGTTATTACGTACACGATGTGTGGAGTTACTCATAGTGCATCCTCCTTGCAGAAGTGTAAAGTCAGACAAAGAGTCTTCATGGTTTAAATAAACTGTAAAATATTAAAGCTCCCTACAGATCTACCATAAATGTTCTCCTTAGTTTGGAGCCGAAAAAGCCACTTCTGTGTATTCTGAGACTCCATGCCTACTGTGGATACTGAAGATGGTGGATTCCATGGGCCTTGCCTCCCTGCTCCCAATCTCAGCACCCAGGCCTCCAAAAGTAAATTTTCCAGAAAATATATTTGTATAAAAGCAAAAAAAAAAAAAACCCTCTATTAGTGTGAAAAGTTTGACTTCTTCATAATTTGAAAGAGCTATAAAATGAGAATTCCACATAGTAATTAAGTTCTTCAGTGGCTTGAGTATACAGGGCACAATGTTTTTAAATAATATATAAAGAAAAATGTTATTTTAAAATAGCTTGGTTTCCTTTACCAACCCATTTGTTTGTGTGCATGCATAGGAGAGGGTGGTGTATGTATAAACAGAATAGAAAGAGGGGGACACTTCAAATAAAGCAATTGAATTCTCACATCAGTTTAGACTTAGTAGGAATCAAAACCTTAGGAATGATGCTTTGGGTCAATGCCACATCTGTAAATGCTGGGAATTCCAAAGAAATTGACAGGCTATCAGTCACAATACAGATGTCTGACAGACTTTAGCTATCTTTTTCTAAAATCTTCAGCAATATGTGCAACCTCACTTTTCTTTTACTATCCTGTAAATACTGACTCAGAGGACTGCTTAGGAGGCACCCAAACCACAAAGACTAGAATTAAAAGTGGTTTTCATTAGAATAATATGAAAGGCGTTGAAAGTTGAAACTTGCCCAGTGCACCCTGTTTCTGTGTGGCACCCAAGAAGTTAGAAAGCTGATCCTTTGCAAAGTTTCATTGAAATGGTTAAAAATCCTTTCCTCAGCCATGCTGCCACTCATCTCTGGATCTCCCTGGAGCTTGTTTGTCCAGGGAGCCAGGAATTTCAAACTGAAACTTTTAGCAGAGGAATCTAACTGGAGGGACATTTCCAGCTGAGCCTCGTTGACCTTCCAAATTGAAATACACGGCAGTGAGACTGGAAGGGGCTGCCATCTGGGCATCTGGTGCACTGACTCCAAAGAAAAGCCGAGTCAAAGGAGCCCTCCAAGCTAAACACCAAAGTTGAAGAATAATCCCCCCCCAAAGGGAAGAAATCAAAATATAATCCTTCATGCGCATCTGCTCACTTTCAATCCAGAGTACCTGGGCGAGATCATTTACTCATGGCAGAAGAGTGTCAGCCACTGGGGTGGAAACCTGAGAAACTACGATCCTGCATGGGTAAGAAGTGCTTTAGGGGAAGAGAAGTCAAAATAATTCACCACTGCAGAAGCAGCAGGAATGTGGGCTGGGCACACAGAGCTACCTGCCTTGAAGCTTGGTGAGCTCCTGGTGGCTCCCCCTGGCTGGGGACAGATGGATGAGCATGGTGCATTGTGACCATGTGTGTCCTCTGCTGGTGGCTAGCACAGGACTCCATAGAGAAGAGGTCTCTATGCAACACTGCCCTTGTTTATTTCTGTGTCTGTTATGTATCACATGGTGTTTATTGTGTGTTCACATGAAGACAAATTTATTGATAAAACAGGTTGATAACGATACTCACAAAACTGCAGGGCCTCAAAGGAAAAGAAAAATATGCTTGCAAATCACAGATTTTTCCTACATACATGATTTCTTAAGATGCAATTTTAATTTAACTTAGATCCAGTTGACTTCAGATTGCATGAATTATAAGGTTACTGGAAACAATAAATGTTAAGGATTGCTTAAAAAGTGGGAAACAAGTTAATAAGCACATTTGTATTAAATTTATAATCTAATTTAAAAATAAAGTGTTAATAATAATAATAATAATAGTGATTCTATGAGGAAAGGGATTTGAGCAGTAAACCAGTCTCTTATAGAGCTTTGTTCTACATGGTCAGGAATCAATCTGAATGAAATCATACATTAATGAGGCTTGCTCTTCAAATTCCATTTTGTGGTAACATAATTTTTTTAAAGATTTATTTACTTGAAAGTCAGAGTTACACAGAGAGAGAAAAAGGTCTTCCATCCACTTGTTCACCCCTCAATTGGCCGCAATGGCCAGAGTTGTGCAGACCTGAAGCCAGGAGCCAGGAGCTTCATTCAGGTCTCCCTCATGGATACAGGGTCCCAAGGACTTGGGCCATCTTCTACTGCTTTCCCAGGCCATAGCCTAGAGCTGGATGGAAAGTGGAGCAGCCAGGACTCAAACCAGCACCCATATGGGATACTGGCACTGCAGACAGTGGCTTTACCTGCTCTGGCACAGTGCCGTACCCTGTAGTAACATAATTTACCTTGATGGCATAGAAGCTCATGTGCTAGGTGAAATAGATTCTCCATTTTAGCCAGTTTTTCCAGTGTGACTGCCAACACAGTATTTAAAACTACTTGGAGTTATCTGAAGGCTACAAGGCATTAGAAGCTCGTTTTAAAGACAGCTGATTGAAACAATGACTGCTTCAGCAAAATGAATTGCTACAGTACTTCCTTATCCCTTTCAAATCACCCAGGATACAGAGTGTCTTGCCACTAGCTTATGTCATTGGGTGACTGGCCACATCAAAATCTAGGAAATAGTTTCTTTATGTCCTATGTCACTTAGGCCAGGCAAGAAATACTTTAGTTGAGTCTTTGCATCAGTTATGTTGACATAATATTACAATAATCTCCTTAAGTTGATAATACCTTCAGAAACTTTAGGCTCCCTTATACTTTCTCACTCAATCTGTAGCTTTTTAAAAATTTTTTTACATTTCATTTCAACCAGAAATTGAATTACCAGTGTCAGGTGTAATTTAGTCCTTTGGTGCCTAAACTGTAAGGTATGCTAGATGCATGATGCTAGGGTTTGGGGGAAAACTGTCCTGATTTGTCATGTGACTTTGACACTTTGCTTTAAAAATGTTAACTTTGTTGGGGTTTTAGGGATACTTTTCAAGTTAAAGGCTAAATTTGACTTCAACACAGAACTACAAATAAAATATTTTTGTCACTGACATTTTTTCTGTACTTTTTTGGGTCTGTTACTTTTTTAAGAAAATAAAACTATGAAGTTTATAGCCATGGAGGTTTTCTTTCTGAACTTTTTCTTTTCCACAGTAGACCTTTGCAAATATATATCTAATAGTAAATTCCCTGAAATGAAGGTCAATGTTGATTGAATAAAAGGGGGAATTGGAATATAAATATGGAAAATTTAAGTGATTATTTTAAGTTCTTAACATTAAAATTCTTTTAGTAAATAATTTTCTAATTAGCTACAGGTGTATTCAGGGAGAGTTACAAATAAATATACCTGGTACAAAATAGAATTCCATACATATTAGGAAAATAAATAAAAGGTGGTAAAGTATATGTCATTATAGTGATAGCGTCCATGGTGGAACGAGGGACTGTGCTGGCTTGTTCTGTGAATTCACCCCAACTGCATAGAAACTTAGGCTTTGAGCCACTCCTGTACCATGTTTCCTGCCCATAAAGGAAATCTGTAATTTCTTATTCAAGTCCATTGTCCACTCCCTGTTGGTGGAATTCCCCTTATACACATGCTTAGAACTCCTGGCCATGACTGCTGGTCTCTGAGGAGCTATTTGAATCCTTGGCACAGGGTTTCCTCAAAATGAAAAGGGAAAAGGAAAAAACAACATAAGGGAGCAACTGCCCTACTCTTCACTTCCCCAGTGCTGTTTCTCCCTGGAGAATCTGCATTGACCACTAGAGTGTCACTATCACTGGCTTCCCACCACAAAAGTCAGGAGTGCAGCCATGGATGCCAGCAAATGCAAATAAACAGCTTCAAAGCCCCTTGGCTCAGGAACCTCCTTTGCTATATTGATAGCTAACACTAGCCATCCACCAGGACAAACAAACCAGGGAGAAGTCCACCCAATGAGTCCCCTGCAAAGTCACACACTGCTCCGGTTTCTCTCAGCAGCTAAGCAGATGTGAGTGTGAACCGGGCTGTGGATGGTGAATATGAGTGTGAACTGGGCTGTGGATGGTGAACATGAGTGTGAACTGGGCTGTGGATGGTGCATGAGTGTGAACAAATGTGAGTGTGAACTGGGCTGTGGATGGTGAATGTGAGCATGAACTGAGCCGTGGATGGTGAACATGAGTGTGAACTGGGCTGTGGATGGTAAACATGAGGGTGAACATGAGGGTGAACTGGTCTGTGGATGGTGAACATTGAGTGTGAATGGGGCTGTGGATGGTGAAAGTGAGTGTGAACTAATATGTTAACTGAGCTGTGGATGGTGAACATGAGTGTGAACTGAGCTGTGGATAAGCTGGTAACTTTTCAAGGAATGCACAGGGGGTGAAGGAACAAATGTACCTTTAATATACTGAATTAACAAGAGAATTCTTCCTTTCCTGCTTTCATTGAAATAAGTCCTAATAAACACATTATTCATCCATAAAACACTTTTTTTTTTGACAGGCAGAGTGGATAGTGAGAGAGAGAGACAGAGAGAAAGGTCTTCCTTTGCCGTTGGTTCACTCTCCAATGGCTGCTGCGGCCAGCACATCGCGCTGATCCTAAGCCAGGAGCCAGGTGCTTCTCCTGGTCTCCCATGCAGGTGCAGGGCCCAAGCACTTGGGCCATCCTCCACTGCCTTCCTGGG
This sequence comes from Lepus europaeus, assembly GCF_033115175.1. Taxonomy (NCBI): domain Eukaryota; kingdom Metazoa; phylum Chordata; class Mammalia; order Lagomorpha; family Leporidae; genus Lepus; species Lepus europaeus. The sequence goes on from NW_026909031.1 coordinate 403,207, forward strand.
CCATAGCAGAGAGCTGGCCTGGAAGAGGGGCAACCGGGATAGAATCCAGCGCCCCAACCGGGACTAGATCCTGGTGTGCCGGCGCCGCAAGGCGGAGGATTAGCCTGTTAAGCCACGGCGCTGGCCCATAAAACACTTTTATTCAGAGGAGAACCACCTGAAGGCCTGGCTTGACACTGAGTTGAATAATACATCATGTTTCTTTTACCTTGTTAGTGAATAATTTTTCTAGGGAAAAATATCATTTTTACTCTCCTTTTATGCTATACATTTCTGAGATGTTTAAAAAAGAGAAAATCATAAAACTCTCCTTGAGTAATCATTGAGCTATGTGGGTGTTTTATTGTTGTTAAAGCAGTGATTAAACAGCCTACTATCTAATATCAATTCAACATTTAAATATTTAGAGAGCATAGATCTATCCATGGATATGCAATGATCATCAAATTTCCAGAGTCAATAACTAAATCTGAATTATTACTGTCACACCAATAAATTGAATCCCCAGGGCCAATACATCTTCGCCATCTCTCTCAGGGCACATGACACTACCACATACCTGGGTACAGTAAGGGCCAAGTACTTGAGTGGAGCAGCACCAGATGTGATCCACCCAGGCATCTCTCCCAGCACCTTGCCCCCATGTTTTTTTTTTTTTTTTCTGACTGGCAGAGTTAGACAGTGTGAGAGACAGAGACAGAGAGAAAGGTCTTCCTTCCATTGGTTCACCACCCAAAAGGCTGCTACAGCCAGCACACTGCACCAATCCAAAGCCAGGAGCCAGATGCTTCCTCCTGGTCTCCCATGCGGTTGCAGGTCCCAAGCACTTGGGCCATCCTCCACTGCCTTCCTGGGCTACTGCAGAGAGCTGGACTGGAAGAGGAGCAACCAGTACAGAACCGGCGTCCCAACTGGGACTAGAACCCAGAGTACCGGCACTGCAGGCAGAGGAGCCCCATGGTTTTTAAAGAGCTTCTCTAAAGGCTTGCTGGATAAATGGAGCTCCAGTGGTCACATGTATCAGTCACACATCAATGCCTTCTTAAGCCGATTAGTTTATATACTGCTCAAGTGAAACTTAACCCTCAAAACATTTGCTTCTGATGGTGTTCTGGTTATCTTGCCTACTCAATCAAGATGCTCTGTAAAACTGGTTAAGTATAGCAAAACAAGACAATCAAAGGCAAGTGCATATTTAGAGAGAAAAAAAAAAAAGAATTGCTCACTACATTACAACATAACCTTGACAAGTGTAGAGACTTCTGCTGACTTCTTCACTGCTGCACCTCCAGCCTCTGAAAGCACCCAGCATACAGTAGGGCCTAAATAAATACCTGGTGAAGAAGCAAACTGCTGATTAAGCATGTTTCTCTCTCTCTCTCTCTCTCTCTCTCTCTCTCTCTCTCTCTCTCTCCATCTTAGGACATAAAACACAATCCATCCATGGAGTGCAGGAGCTCCAACACAGCTTCATGCTTAAGTCTGACTCTGACAAAGGCTCTAGGATTTGGGATTAGCAACTGTTAAATAGGAGTAAATTTACACCCCGGACACTAACTGGCTAATCAAGCCTGGGCCTGGGACACATCAAGAATAGGTAAGCAAGAACTTCAAATCCTTGTCTCCGTGCACACAGGCTGTGTCAGTGCCAGCAGCAACAGGTCAGCACTCCTGGCAAATCCATCAAAATTAAATCTTAAACTTTTGGAAAAAAAAAACTAATATGTTTATTATGCTCCTTCAAGCTTAGAGGCTTAACTATCTTGGGGGGGGGGCTGTAATTACAATCAATTACTTATGACTTGGAGGCACTTATAAAGGCATGTGCCCTTTTAAGAAACATTTAAAGAACCAAGCATCAGCCTGTAAAGCTGATCCTGGGGCAGCAACAAATCACAGGCTTGGGGTCAAACTCTGACAACTCTCTCTCTCCCTCTCTCTCTTTCTCTCTTGAAAGAGAAAGAACTGCCATCACCTGTCCTTGATTTCCTGACTCTGCCTGAACAGAGTAGCCACCTCTGAAACCCGTTACTGCTCAGTGTGGCCAGGCAGTCATGGGAGCCAATGGTCATCCCAAGGCAGAGGTGGGAGAAAAAACAGGAAGGAAATGAAACAGGAGGAGAGGTCTGTAGCTCGTGAGGGTGACATCAATAATTTCCTCAAGTATCACTGAGTTTCATGGCATGTGACTGACAGCCTTTGTGGACAAACTACAGGCTAACTGTACTCAAGTAGCTTCTTTGGCTCTAAAGCCTGTAATGTAAGGGTCTGAATATGATTCGTTCTTGGGGAGAAAAAAAAAGTCAGGGGTTAGGTGCACTGATACCTGCTGGGAACCTGTTCTGGGCAAAGGCGTCCCACTAAGCTTCAGGAACACAAACATGTAGACACCTGAAGTGCTTCTAATTGCATAAAGTGTTTCCACACATGCCATTTCACTTGACCCTCACCAACTCCAAGGGGTGGGTGGCACCGCGCTGCTCAACAGGTAAAGACAATCTTAGAAAATGTGTCTTCTGATTCGTTAAGTAAATCCTCCTGACATTCACAGTGCAGAATCTTAGTTGTGGCTCAGTGAGAAATCTCTGAAGACACACCAGCCTCAGCAGGTTTAACCCTGTGAGTAGGACAGAGGAGCCCCAGCACAAGGGCACAAGCACACTTCCTCCATCAGGAGAGCAAGTCCTGCCTCGTTAACAACAGTGTCAGTACCATCAGTGTGCCTCTGTAACACCCCCATGTTGGAAGGACAGAGGTGGCAGTTGCCTGTGATGGCACACTCTGTAGGCTAAAAACAAAATCAAAAATCTTGGTCGCAAAATTTTACTGGTGAATTCACCCTTTGGGAAGAGCTTAGGTGACACCCTAGGGAAAGTACTAAGTTATAGGGAGCTAACTGTCCCCTCTATACCCATTCTGATACCAACAAACACACCCTCCAGGTTTTTTTTTTTCCCAAAAACACAGAGAAAAGGTAACCTGTTGCTTTAATACATAAGCCCATCTCCCAAAACACCTGTTCTCCCAGTTTCTTTATCTTTCGACCTCCACCCTGACAAGCTGATGGAAAGGTATAATGGAGTCCTATCTTTACAGCCATTTACTACCCTATTTATGTATTTATGATTCTCTGCTGCCTTCCAGCCTGAATCTTCACTGTCTTGGGAACAAAACACTACACCAATCACCCAGCCTATGGTAAGAAGAGGCAAGTCAGAACCTCCCAGAGAGACTGCAGCCACCCGGTCTCCCTGAGCCTGTCCAGGGTTTGGTATTTCAGGTCATTCTTGAGTCACTCCATTTTGTTGACTAATTGACTTCTCATGAAAATATTTAGCCATGCTTATATACATCACTGCACCTGCAGCGCACACAATAGGCACCTAAGTGTTGAGCACAGTGCCTCGGGGAAGGAAAGGAAAGGAGGTTCCAAGACCTTCCCCCAACACGTGAAGAGTCCAGAAGAGTAAAAACCACAACCCGCTCTGCCTCCATGCATTCCTTGTGACCTGAAGCCATGCAGCTCCTCTGAAAAGGATGACACAAACATGCACACAGTCAACTGCGCAAGGGGTGATTCCAGGATCACCAAGAAAACACCATTCTCCTAAGTCACACACACACACACACACAATTTCATTTAATATCTTTAATACCCATCACCGCACAGCAGAGACTTCAGGGACTGACTGCTGTCCCCCACTCCCGCCTGTCACCCAGGAAAAGCAAGGACAAAGAGCACTGAGAATCGAAAGCCACTTTGGACACCCAGCCCTTGGTAGCGGTGGTCCAGGGGCTATGCCAGCCCAGAGAGAAGTGGCACGGACAAGAAGGTTGACAGATGCTGTCTGCAACTGGGCGACTCCCCGGATCATCAGTAAGCCATGCTCACTGTGCAACTTCAATGCAGAGAAACTGGGTGTGATTAGCACACATATTCTTATCCGTTTCTGCATTTTTAAAGACCTCATTTGTGCAAGGCTCCACCCTATAAGTTTTCTCCTCCTCATTTATCACATGGACAACCTTCTCCCTCTCCTTTCCAGTAGCTCGAGAAAAAAAAAAAAAAATCCCCCGAAGGCCGGGAAACACGGGGGCTGGCGCGAGGATCTCAGGTCGGTTGGTTCTGCCCCCCCGAGGCCTCCCCCAAAAGGCCCTCGGGGTGGTCGAGGAGAAAGCACTGGCTGCACGGTGCTGGTGAAGCCCGCACCTCCCGGGGCCCCCGATGGCGCGGACCCCCAGGCTCACCTGACCACCTCGGGGTGCTCCAAGGTCTCCACGTGCCTCAGCACCGCCACCTCGCGTTGGTAGAGAGCGGCATGCCTTCCTCGCCAGTCTGCACCTGCATGTGCTTCAGCGCCACGAACCGGCTTCCATTCTTGAGGTAGGGGGCCTTGAACACCTTCCAGTAGGCGCCCTCCCCAATCTCCGCCATGTACTTGTACTGCTGGCCGGTGCGGCTCAGGCCGTCCTTCTCCATGCCGCCTGCACACCACAGCTCCACGGAGCTCGGTCCTGCTCTCCTCGGCCCCGCCGGCTCTGGCGCGGGCTGGCACAACCCTGGTGCCGCCGAGACGAAACTCCGAAAGCCGAGCCTCCGAGGAGCGAGCCGAGCCCTCCTCTTCCCTTCCCGAAGCGAGGTCCTCCGCACCGACACCGAGGCGATCACATAGTCTCCACCCGAGGGCGTCTCGGTCCGCGGTCTTTGCGACTGCAAGGGGGGACAGGAGGACAAGGAGAGAAGACAAGTCAGACCGCCTGGAGCCTTCCCAGGGGTTCCTGCAGCCTCCCCTCCTCCACAGCGCCCCCACGCGCGCCCGGCCCTCTCCCGCGCCGCTCAAGCCTGCCAGCTCCTCCCAAGCAAAGTGAGGTCACTTTCTCTCCCCGCAGGGCTGCAGCCCACTGCGCGCGGCGAGGCTGCAGGGCCCCTCGGGGTGAGCGCGCCGCGCGGGACGCAGGGCAACGGGAGGGGGCGTGCCGAGCGGCCCGGAGTGCCGGGAGCGCGGGGGAGAGGAGGCGCCGGGCGCGTCAATGTCCCGGCTCCGCGCTGATACCTCGCGCGCCGCGCCGCGCCGCCCGGGGGCCTGGACGCGGGTGGAGGCTCCCGCACCCCGGAGCCCGAGGCCGGGCAGTGTGCGAGAAGGGGTGGTCACGCATCTGCTCGGAAATTGCTTCCTTTCTTTCTCTACTTTTTTTCTAAGCGGGAGACCTTTAAAGACGCGGCGCACACGTACATGGTCTAGCCGGGGGCCCGAGGCGTCTCGGCCGGGAACGCAATCCTGCCTCTGATTCCGAGGGACCTCCCTGGTGGAAACCCCGGAAGAACCAGCCACCTGGTCGGGGCGGGCTGGGCTGCTCTGGGGTGGGCGAGCCGGAGGCCCTGGAAGGGGCAGCCCCACGTAGGACGCCGAGGGTGGGGGCGAGGGGCGTCCGCCTCCGGGACTCAGCGTGGGGAGGAAGACACCAGGACCGCCGACTCGCCCCGAAGTTTCCAATCCAGGTCAGCCTGAGCCGAATGCAACCTCCCCAGAGGAGGGTGGGGGCGGGGGCGCCGACGCTGTGCCTCCCCGGGCGAGGGGGAAGGGGCTGCGCCCCCCGGAGCCTGCCCTCGCCAACCTTTCCCCAACCCGCGAGACCGTCCGCTGCGCCGGCGGCCGACTGGCCGCTCCGTGGCCCCCCGGCTCCCGGGAGCCCGGGTCCCGCGTGCAGCCGGAGGCCAGAGCCCTCCGCACAACAAAGCCCCGGAGGGGCGCCCTCATTTTCCCGTCTCCTCTCTGCCGCGCTCCGCCGCCGCGGCCTCAGCTGGGCCTTCGCCGCGCCGGCCGCGCGTCCGCACTCCCCGGGACACCTCGGCATTACCTGCCCCGCAGCCGCGGGCCCGCTCGCCTCCGGCCGGGATCAAAGGGGCAGTGGCAAAGCGGCGCGACCTCCCGGCCCGGCGTGCGGACCTCAGCGCGAGGAAGCGTCGCACACGCACTCCTTCCACGACTCTCCCAGCCAGCCGAGGAAAGCGGCCCCAGAGCCCGCCCAGGGGTCTGAGCCAGGTCGAGGTCCGCACAGGTAGCGGGGGAGCCGCGGGCGGCCGCCGGACCCGCCCCTCCCGCGACCCTCCCCCGCCGCCGGAGTCCGGCCCCGGCTCGGCCGCGAAGGAAGCCTCGGGGACGTCCCGCCGCTCCCGCGTGTGCGCACACGCACAGGCGCCCACGTGCACCCGGGCGGCCGCGCCGCGGGGCCCACGCGTTGCAACGCCGAGGTCTGCGCTCCCGAGAGGGCAGACCTGCAAAGCGAGGCGTCCCCGCGGGGCTGCCAGCCGGAAGCCTGCGTGAACGTGTGTTTCACGGTGGGCAACGCTGGCGCTCACGGCCGCACCTCGGCGAGCTGGAGCCGCAGCTCTGGTTCGGGGGTGGGGGGCGGCGCGCGGAAACACTGTCTCCAGCGTGGAGTCCCCTGAGGCGCTGCACGTTACCCTTGAAGTGCGGATTCCGCGAATGTCCGAGGAGCGGTCAAGTTCCGTTTGGAGGAACGGGTGTCCGCGCGCACGGACCGGTGGGCGCTGCCACGGGACCTCCCGTTGGCGGCGGTCTCCCCTCGGCCGGCTGTCGCCTCCTCGCCAGCCCGGGAAGGGCGCCGCTGCCTCCCCGGAACTGGCCCCCGTGACCGACCCCGTCTCAGTTCGTAAGGGGTTCACAGACACCGCTGAGGACACACAGCACCCCCACCAGCACCCTACACCCACGCCCACCTCCGCGCCGGCCTCGGACCCCGGCGAGCCCTCAGAGCTCCCCCGGGACCCCCCACCCGGCAGCCCACCCACCCGAGCGCCCGGCCCCTCACCCGAGGTGTCACCGCGACCTCCGCACGGGTCCGCGGCCGCGCGGAGCAGGTAACCGGACTCTGGGGAAGGAGGTGGCAGCGCTCGGCTGCTGCCAGGGGGTGGGCACAGCGGCGGAGGGCGGAGGGTCTGCGGCGGGCGGCGCCGGGCCGCTCGCTGGGGGCGGACGGGGCCGCGGGGCTCCGGCGGGGCTGGGGGCCCGAGCCGGGGCAGCGGCGGCGGGGCCGGCGGCGGGGGGCGAGGACCCGCGAGGCCGACTCTGCCCGAGCCCCGCCGTGCGTTGGGGCCGGGGGAATCGCGGCGCGGCGGCGAGCAGGTGGCAAATTAAAGCCAGGCGGAGGGAGGGCAGGCGGCCGAGCCCCGGCGGCGCTCGGAGTGGGGGGCGAGCCGGGCGGCGGCGGTCCTTGGGGGTGGGGGGCGGCGAAATGGAGATTTCCGGCTCTAGCGGAGGCTGGGGTGGGGGATCCTGAGCTAGCGGGGCGAGAGGGCGAGAGTGGGCTGTGTCGTCGGGAGCCGCCTGGAGCTGGGCTTTTGACGGGGTGAGGCGGGGGCAGCGGCGGTCAGGGACGTGGACGGATGGGAAAAACACAAAACGGCCCGGCCCCGATTCCAGGGCCGACGGGGGTGGTAGATACCCACACTTGCCAAGAAACAGAAAAAAAATCAAACCAAAAAATAATAATAACTCTTCTCTCTTAAAAGAGAGAGAGAGAGAGAGAGAGAGAGAGAGAGAGAGAGAGAGAGAGAGAGAAAGTTTGGCAGGATGCCTCGCAGAAAAAAAAATACTGATCTTTCCAAGCACTTTTCACTTTGAGCATGAGCTACACTTGTCTTGTTTTCCTTAGTTTCCTTTCGGCCTCACAAAGCCCTGTCTTTTCCTTTTGGACGGAGGATAGGGCTTGGAGATGGTCAGGCATCTTTGTGGTCAGTGATCCACTTTGAGGGACTGAGGGATTCATGGTTAGCCAGGGCTTGGGAGCCTCCAAAGGACCCACAAGGGGTGCAGATAACAGAACTGCAAAATAATAGGCACACAAAGGGGAGTGCTTAGCCTAAACGCATTATTGGAATCCTGAAATTTGAAACCTTGTGAGAAGGTATACTTTACCTTCTGAGAAAACCTGAACGTGATTATTTCAGGTGAAAATGAGATTTTGGTGGGGGGAGGAAGAAAAGATCTTCAAGATTTTCTACAGTGGAGGAAAAGATAACTTAAAATAACTGTCTTTTTTTGGAAAGAGTTCAGTGGTGTTCAAAATCTGTATCTGTAGAAGACTTGAAACCCTTTTAGATTTTCTAAGAAGCAAGTGTAGAATTCTAGCACACTCTCTATTGCCTGTGGTGTATTGTAAGAGCTAATTATCAGAGGTGAATTGTTTCTCTTTCTCCAGTTTCCATTGTTGTTTTATTGCAGAATTGTAACATGTGTCGTATCCAAAGTATTATTGACAAACTTTTTCCAGCCAGTAGCAGGATGTTCAGAATTTTTTTCTGTCACTGTAGTAGAAAGCAGTATATGTAAAACATTTATGTAGCAATAAATGTGCTACATAAAATGAATAATAAATGAACTAAAATGTTTATATTTATGTACTAACAGTGATTTTAATATGAAACTTTCATTAAAGTTTGAAGAAAAAGGGCAGCGTTGCCAACGTAAGGAAATGGAAGTGTTAAACTTGCATGAAAGTGCTGCTCCTCCTGATGAAAGTGATGGTTGTGGATTGAATCAGCAGAGAAAGAGTGGGGACCTTGATAACCAGCAATCTGCCACTAAGAAGAATGAAGAATATTATTCGTAAGTCTATAGCAATATTTAACATTAGGTGATGTGATTTTTATTGTGCTATAAAGCCACTTCTAATTGGGTTATTATCTATGATTAACATATTTTTACTAAGGATTTTATTCCATGCTTTGGAATTAGAAATATATCAAGAGACAAATAATATTTGCAAACCATACTGCTAAGTATTTGTTTAAAAGTTAATGGTTGGCAAATGTGACGGAAAAGTTATTATCTACTGTTGGTAAATACAATTATAAGACTCTGAAGGGTAACTTAAGAGCACATGTCAAAATTTGAAATAAACCATTCTTTGCCCTTTTAGCAACTTCACTCTGGGATTAGACCTGACAAGATAGCATAGTATGGTCTATTGTACACTACTACACCCATAAGTTAATGACATTTATGATGTATTGTCATCATCTATTATGTAAGATGTAATAGGACAATTAGTATTAAGGATGTAAAACACATATGATAAAGATATTTACACAAATATGTTGCAGGGCCAGTGACATGCACTCTTCCTATATGAGAGTGTGTGGTCTGAGTCCATACTTCTCTGCTTCCTATCTACCTTCCTTTATTTTTTTTTATTTTTATTTTTATTTATTTTTTTTGACAGGCAGAGTAGACAGTGAGAGAGAGAGAGACAGAGGGAAAGGTCTTCCTTTGCCATTGGTTCACCCTCCAATGGCCGCTCCGGCCGGCACACCATGCTGATCCGAAGGCAGGAGCCAGGTGCTTCTCCTGGTCTCCCATGCGGGTGCAGGGCCCCAGCACTTGGGCCATCCTCCACTGCACTCCCGGGCCATAGCAGAGAGCTGGCCTGGAAGAGGGACAACCAGGACAGAATCCGGTGCCCCAACTGGGACTAGAACCCAGTGTGCCGGCACCGCAGATGGAGGATTAGCCCATTGAGCCGTGGCGCCAGCCCCTATCTACCTTCCTAAGAGTGTATCTCATGGGAGGCAGTAGATGGTGGCTCCAGTACTTGGGTGTCCACACCCACGTGAGAGACTTGGGTGGAAATTCAGACCCTTGGGGATCCTTGCCCAGTCCTGGCTGTCCTGGGTATTTGTGAATGAAACAGCAGATGGAAAATCTTTCTTAATATGTTAGTCTATCTAGATCTGCTTCTCTGCCTTCCAAATAAAATGAAAATAGGTTAATAAAACATGTTGCCTATGTACATATGAATATGACATTTACAATAACATTGTTTATCAAAAATTTAGAATCAGTCTAAATACCAATCAAAATAGAAATAAATTGTCATACCAATAAAAGAACGTAGTATGCAACCATTTTTAAAAATGAGGTTTTATCTATAGTACACTGCTTTTTCACAACTAGAGCATATTTAATATGACTAGTTTGATGATGCATCTTAAGCACATTTTATTAAAATACCATATCTGCTGAGTTGCAAAAGGGGAGTCCATGGGACACTTGTACTTCTTATAACCAATACCTATTTTATTTTTGAGTTTAGATCCCAATTTGAGCCTAAATATTAAAATATAGAATCTATAAAATAATTTGAGCATTATTGAGTATTTGCATATTGTGGTCCATATTCCTTATAAGCATTTCAGTTTGTTAGGTAAACCTTTTCAAATGCATCAAATGATGTTTGATCTGCTAAAGCAGGAGTTGAAAACTTTCTGTAAAGAACCAGATAATGAATATTTTAGGCTTTTTGGATCAGAAGGTCTCTATAGTTGTGGTGCGAAATCCTCCATAGACTATAAGGTAATTTGTGTGGCTTCATATCAATAAAACTTTATGAACAGTACTAGGAAAGATTCAGCTGGATTTATTCTTGGGCACGGTTTTACTGAACCTATGCCAAAACATTGGTACTGCTAATGCAATAAATCTTCCTTTAGAAGAAGGACTACAGGCTAAAGAATGTTTCAGAATGTATCATACTGTATTTTTCAGGAGTGACATCAAATAAAGCTTACAAAAACTCTAGTTGTGGAGCTGGTGCAGTGGCATACAAGATTAAACTTCCACCTGCAGTGTTGTCATCCCGTATGGGTGCCAGTTCACATCCTGGCTGCTCTTCTGATCCTGCTCTGTACTAACTTGCCTGGTAAAGCAGCCAAAGATGGCCCAGATGTGTGGGACCCTGCACCCACATGGGAGACATGGAAGAATCTCCTGCCTCCTGGCTTTTAAGCAACCCAAAAATCGCCCTTGAAAATTTTAGATTTTCAATATTATCAGCAGAATAATAATATTCAGTTATATAATACCTAATGAGGAACTTTTCAAGGAATTCACTTCCTTAAGTTTATGAATTATTTACTGATTTGATCAGAACATTTTTAGTTCCAACAACTTTAGAGAATCACAAATACTCCCTAAAATTATTATGCGAGGATTGAAAAATTCAGTTAAACATGGAGAAAAATGGATCTTCAATGATCATGGCCTTAGCAATGATCTCCTTGGGAGAACTGTCTCTATTCACTGACTCAAATTGACTTTCTCTTCACTCTTGGACTCACTCCAGTTGTTTACATTCCCACAACCCCTCCAAAACAGGTTTTCTCTGGATTGCCACTGATTTTTAATCAGTGTTGTAGTACTTTCCAAGGCCTCCTTTTCTTTTCATTAAATACTCCTTCCCCTCTTTCCCCTTCCCCCCTTCCTTCCATCTTTCCCTCCCTCCCTCCTTCCTTCCTTCTGTCTGTCCTTCCTTCTTTCCTTTCTTCTCTCTCTCTCTCTCTTTCGTTCTCTCTCTCTCTCTCTCTCTCTCTTTCTAGTTAGAGCGACAGAGAAAGAGATACAGAGAGATCTTGCATCCACTGGTTTGCTCCCCAAATGGCAGCAATGGCTGGACCTGGGCCAGCCTGAAGCCAGGCATTTGTTTCAGGTCTCTCATATGGTTGCATGAGCCCAAAAACTTGGACAGTCCTCCACTGATTTCCCAGGCACCTTAGCAGGGAGCTGAATTGGAAGCAGAGAAATCAGGACTCGAACTGGCCCATATGGGATGGTGGCACTTCATATGGTGACTTAACCCTCTGTGGCAAAGTGCTGTCACAGGCTCTCATTTTAATTAACCATTCAAAATATTTGATCCTTTTAGGGTAAAACATCTTTAAAAAATTCTTTTCAAATAATACATTTTGTCAATATAGCTTGAAACAATAGGAAAATAACAATTACTTATGGTGTTATATTTGTGGACAGACTATTTTAGGACAAGTTAAACATATTTGGGCATTAAGTCTCAGCTTAGATTTTGTAATATTTTATTATGTCTGTAGAACACTTTTCCTTCAAGATCATTTCTTGACTTGGCTTTCAGGGTATAATTCTCAACCAGTCTCTTTCTGTTTCTTTTCTACTCCACCCTGTGTTGTTTCCCTTCTCTCATCTTCTACTTTTAAAACATGGATATTTCCCAAGGCTGTCTTTGATCTTTTCTCTCATGGTTTCACTATCTTGTATATGCAAATGAATTCTGAATTTTTAACTGCAACTTAGATCTCTCTCTTTAATTCCATATTTTAGATAATAACCTGCCTACTCAACACTTCTCTTTGGGCATTTATTCAGTATTTAAAGTTTAGGTGGCCTAGTGCTGTGCTAATGATGTTCTTGTTCATACCAGCCCCTCATATAGTTTTTCCTACTTCAGTGAATGGCAACTCTTTCATCTGTTCTACCAACAGCCTTGGAGCATTCTTATACCTCAGCCTTTATGTGACAGCACATGTTGTCAAGTATACCTTCACAATATGTCCAGAAGCTAGATACATCATATCCAAGTCAGTATCAGCTGCTGTCTATATTAGTTTGTAGATTCCTCAGTGATTTTCTTGTTTATTTTTTCATAAATCCTCTTTTCATTAAATCTTAACACAGGGGACCTCTTAAAGGTCATTTTTTTCTACTTAAAACCTGGTGATTTCATTTGACTTCACATACTAAACTTCTTTCTAATGCCTACAAGGCAATACATGTTGTGACCTCACTCCTCCTTATCGCTGTGATTTCAGGTTGTGATTTTCTATCTCCTTCATTCTACTTATGCTACAGAAATTTTCACTACTCCTTAAACATACCTGGGCTCCTTCTGTGTTTGAAGATTCTTCCTTAGATGTCCACCTGGCTGATTCCTTTCCTTCCTTCAATTTTTTTCTTCCTAAGCAAGATCTTTGGCCTTCTAATATGTCCACACCTCCCTTAAACATGGAAAACATCGTTTCTCTGCTTTTGTTCTCTTCCTCTAACATACTGTATTTTGTTTTTACATAGCTTGTTCATTGCTAATGTTTTTGCTTTACTCTTTTATGTTGGATTTTGTCTTTTCACTGCCACATCTTTTGTACATAGAAGAGGCCCTAACATGCATGCAATGAGCAGCTACTCAATAATTTTTTATTAATTGAGTGAATGCAGCTTATCCTTGGAGTTTTTTTAGACATTAGAATAATACTCACTTAAAAATTGATTTTATCTGGGTTCATTCTATTTATTTTAGTTGGCAATTATATACATTTGTAATCTTTCAACTCTAGTAGTCTACATTTATGCGTGTATGTATATATGTTTTATTATATATACATATATGTTTTATTATACTTTACATAATAAAATATAATATAATGTCCTGGAAATCAACAGATGATGGCTCCAGTACTTGGGTCCATGCACCTACGCAGGAAACAATGATTGATTTCCAGACTCCTGACTTCACCCTGGCCCAGAGGATAAGAGATCCCTCTCCCTTCCTCTGCTCCTTCCTCCCTCCCTCCTCCTCCTCCATCGGCCTCTCTGCCTGTCAAAGTAAATTCAAAAATTAAATTTTAAATTTTCATCTAAGGTTGGCATTATTATATTTAACAATGAAGCCAAAAATATAGCACAATTATAACTGCTACTTCCAAACCTGAATATTATGCTTACAGACTGTGGACCTCTATATTTTAGTGTAGCATTCAAAATTAGTGCAGGCCTCATCTCTCAATGATAGATTTAGGTATTTTATATTTTTCTTGCAAATTCCAAAGAAATATATCAAATATCATATGCCTACTCTTTGCAAATTCTGTAAATAAAATGGTTTTCATCCACATTTTTCCCTCATGAGTTCTTTTTCCTTTTTTTTTTACCTCCTTTGTAAAGCTTTCCTGTGCTCAGATATCAGTTTCCAATATCAACACTTTTTTATTTAAGAGTCTGAAACAGGGGCTGGCACTCTGGTGTAGCTGCTGAAGCCATTGCCTGAGGTGCCGGCATCATATATGGGTGCTGATTTGAATCTCGGCTGCTCCACTTCTGATCCAGCTCTCTGCTATGGCATGGGAAGGCAGAAGATGGCCCAAATCCTTGGGTCCCTGCACTTGTGTGAGAGACCTGGAATCATCTTCTGGCTCCTGGGTTCAGATCAGCCTAGCTCTCACCATTGCAGCCATTTGGGGAATGAATCAGTGGATGGAAGACTGCTCTCTCTCTCTGCCTCTCTGTAACTCTGCCTTTCAAATAATAAATAAATAAATCTTTTAAAAAAGAATCTGAAGCAGCCAGAGATAACTCCCCTCTTCTAGTACACCCCATAAATTCCCTCAATGGCCAGAACTGAGCCAGGCTTTAGCCCATAGTCAGCAACCCAAACCATGTCTTGCATACAAGTGGCAGGGATTAAACTACTTGGACCAATCTTCTGGTGTTTCCCAGTATATTATGAAGCTGGAATTGATAGTGAATCCAGGATTCAAATCCAAGCACTTTGATATGGGACAAGAATGTCTTACCCTATATGTTTATATATACATATATACACACACACACTCATATATATATATATATGCATATATATACACACATACATATATATGTACATATATAGATATTTATTATTAAAGGGCAGAGTTACAGAGTGACAGAGACAGGGAGACAGAGAGAGGTCTTCCATCTGCTGGTTCACTCCTCAAATGGCCACAATGGCTAGAGCTGCACTGTTTTGAAACCAGGAGCCAGGAACTTCTTTTGGGTTTCCAAGTAGGTACACAGGCACAAAGACTTGGGCCATCTTCCACTTCCTTCTCAGAGCACAGCAGAGAGCTGGATCAGAAGTGGAGCAGCAGGGACTCAAATTGGCACCCATATGGGATGCCAACACTGCAGGCAGTGCTGTTCCCACTATGCCACAGTGCCGGCACCCTGCTTATCAACGAATAGGTGAAACACCCCCCCCAATCAACCCTTCCATATTACCTTATATCATAATTGTGTTTTTACCTGTTTTCCAAAGAAGATATAACAAGGTGTGTTCAGTAAGTGTATAAAATGCATGTTACAAAAATTATTCAGCCTGGATTTCAAAGTTTTTGTATCAAAACTACTTTTCACCCAATTTTCATGTATGTTTTTAAATTTCCTGTACACCTTTCTGTACATGTGGTTATCACTTCCTCTCTTGTTTTGAATTAGTAAATGAATTAAGTTGGGGAAGAATAAGAATTTTGTCAAAATTGTGCTTCTTTAATCTTTCCCAGTAGAATAAAAAACATTGTCATGTTAATGATCTTTTTTAAATAGCTGCCCTGCCTTGCATATAAAGGAAATAAAAAATGAAAATGAAAAAGTGACTCCCATGGAGTATGGGATTAAACCAGTGATAGAGAATGGCTTTTCACTCACTAGAAGTCTACTGCAAGTGATTTATGACAACAATTTGAGTGATCTCGATCGTCTTAAAAAGTAAAATCTATGAATTCTTTAGTTTCCAGTGAAGCAATGTTAATGGTGACTAATTTTACTGAAAATAGGAAAGAATAGTGTAGTCTACAAGCCAAACAAGAGAATACTCAACTATATCAATACTGCAGTAAGGTTAAGATACTTGACAAAAAAAAATGTGGCAGTCAAGGGGATTTTCTTTTATTTTAACATAGAAGCTTTTAGTCCATCTATACTACTAGAAGTGATCTAGCAGAGCGCATAGTGAATTTAATTTTATGCACATATCTAGGTATAAGAATGCTTGGTGCTTTAAATTATCTTTAGATAATTCATGTATATTTTATGGTAAAAGATGGTTCATTCAGAATTGGCTCAGAAATGGAACATCTATTTTTTAAGACTTTAACTTTTTTCATTTTGAATTATTTAAGGAATACAAACATCATGCATCATGTATACAAATTTAGGAACGTAGTTATTCTTCCTACCTTACATTCCACCCATAATCCCACCATTTTTCCTCCTTTCTCTCCTCTTTTTATTCTTATTTTTAACAAATTTCTATTTTCAGTTAACTTTATACACACAAGATTAACCATACACTAAGTGAAGAGTTCAACAAATAGTATGAACAAACAAACAAAAAAACCCAAAAACACTGCTCCTCAATACTCAAGAAGACAAGAACTGTTCAAAATCATCACATCTCAACATGTCAATTTCATCCCAATAGATTATCTTTTACATACTCTATTAGTTATGACAGATCAGAAAGAACACAGGTATTTGTCTTTTTTGGGACAGGCTTTTTACTCTTAAGTAATCATTTCTAGTTACATCCATTTTATGACAAAAGAAATTATTTCATTTTTACCACCATATATTATTCCATAGTGTATATATACCATAATTTCTTAACCCAGTCTTCAGTTGATGGACATCTTGGTTCATTTCATATGAGCTATAATAAACATGGTGTACAGGTTATTCTTTCATTTGCCAATTTCTTTACATTTGGGTAAATTCCCAGGAGTGGGATGGCTGGATCATATGGTAGGTCTATATTGAGATTTCTGAAGTATCTCCATGCTATCTTCTACAGCAGGTGCACCAGTTTACATTCCCACCAACAGTGGATTAGGGTACCTTTACCCCCACATGCTTGGGAGCATTTATTATTATTTTTATTTATTTATTTATTGTTGTTGATTTCTGTATGAGAGCCATTCTAACTGGAGTGAGTTGAAACTCATTGTGGTTTCGATTTGCATTTCACTGATTTTTTAAAACTTTTTTAACCCAATAAATTGTAGCCAAGAATGCCTGACTCTACTGGGTCAGTACTGTCCTTCATACTAGTTTTTATTCCTTCATACTATTTGTTGAACTCTTTAACTAGTATAAGGTTAATCTTGTGTGTTTAAGTTAACTGAAAATAGATATTTGTGAAAAATAAGAATGGAAAGAGGATGGGGAAGAGGAAGACAAGTGGGAGTATGGGCAGGATGGAGGGTAGGTAGAATCACTATGTTCCTAAATATGTATATATGGAATCCATGAAATTTATGTTCCTTAAATAAATCAAAATGAAGAATGTTAAGCATTTTTTCAAGTGCCTGTTGCCCATTTGAATTCCCACTCTTGAAAAATGCCTGTGAAAGTCCTTTGCCCATTTCTTAGCTGGATTGTTTGTTGTGTTGTGATTGAGTTTCTTGAGCTCTTTATAAACTGTGGATATTAATCTTTTATCAGTTGCATAGTTTGCAAATATTTCTCTCATTCTCTTGGAGCTTCTTGACTTTGCTGAGTGTTACTTTTTAAGTACAGAAGCTTCCCTGTTTGATGCAATCCCAGTTGTCAATTTTGGCTTTGATTGCCTGTGCTTTTCTGGGGTCTTTTCTAAGAAATCTTTGTCTATGCCAATATACAATGGGGTTTCCTCAATGTTATTTATTAATTTGATGGTATTGAGACACAGATTTAGCTTCTGATCCATTTTGTGTGGAATTTTGTGTAAAGTGTACAGTAGGGGTCTTATTTCATATTTCTGCATGAGGAGATCCAGTTTCCCCAACACCATTTGTTGAAGAGACTGTCCTTTCTCCAGGGATTGATTTTATCTTCTTTGGCAAAAGTAAGTTCATTGTAGATGCATGGATTGATTTCTGGAGTTTATATTCTATGCCATTGGTCTATACATCTGTTTTTGTGCCAGCACCAATGTGTTTATATTATATATGCCCTATAGTATATCTTGAGGTCTTGTATTGTGATGCCTCCAGCTTTTTTTATTGTTTAACATTGCTTTAGCTATTCAGGGTCTCTAGTGTTTCCTTATGTATTTTAGCATCATTCTTTCTAAATTTGAGAAAAATCTGATGGGTATTTTGATTAGGAATGAATTGAATCTGTAAATTGCTTTTGGTAGTACAGACATTTTCATGATTTTGATTCTTCCAAACCATGAACATCGAAGATTTTTCTATTTTTTATGTCTTCTTCTATTTCACTTTTTAATGTTTTGTAATTTTCATCATAGAAATCTTTGACATCCTTGGTTAAATTTATTTGAAGGTATGAATTTTTGTAGCTGTTATGGCATTGTCTATGTATAGATCAGCTATTGATTTGATTTTTGTGTGTTAATTTGATATTCTTCCACTTTACCAAACTCTTTTATGAGTTTTGGTAGTCTCTTAGTGGAGTCTTTTGCATCCCCTATATATGAAATCATGTCATCTGCAAATTGGAATAGTTTGACTTCTTCCTTCCCAATTTGTATCCCTTTGGTTTTATTTTCTTGCTTCATGGCTCTGGCTAAAACTTCCATGATTATATGGAATAACAGTGGTGAGAGTTGGGCATTCCTGTCTGGTTCCAGATCTTAGGGGGAATGCCTCCAGTTTCTACTCATTCAATAAGGTGCTCACTGTGGGTTTGTCATAGTTTGTCTTGATTGTGTTGATGAGTGTTGCTTCTATACTCAATTTGCTTAAGATTTTCATCATGAAAGGATGCTATATTTTATTGTATGCTTTTTCTAAATCTGTTGAGATAATAATATGTTTTTCTTCAATTTGGTAATGTGATGTATCACATTGATTGGTTTGTATACCAGGGATAAATCCTACTTGGTCTGGGTGAATGATCTTTCTCATGTGTTGTTGGACTCAATGAGCTGGCATTTTGTGGAGGATTTTTCATCTTTGACCATCTGAGATATTCTGGGATTTTACAGGGTAGAAACTTCCTACTCTTAGGAAGTGTAAAATTCACAAGAATTGCAAATAATGTACAAGTTCTTAAGTGTGAATGCTTGTAATAATTAAATACATCTTCTTCAGATTGTAATCTTAGTTACATAGAAGCACACCATATAGAAGTTTCATGATTTGTTTTGAACATTGTATTTTGAGTTTATGTTTTGTTGTATTATAAGTCGTGCTGCAACAAACATCTTCTATATAAACATTTCTTTATATGTCAAGTGCTTTACTTTGAATAAATACTTCAATATGGAATTTTATGGCTAAATTTGAGGAAAACTTTTTAAATGCTTGGTTAATATTTCTAAATTTTTGTCAAGAAAGTACATAAGCTTATACTTCCATCAACAGATATATAGTTGACAGTTTTTTTAACCTTTGAAGATTTTGAAATTTACTTATTTTAACATGCATGGGGTGACAGAAAACTGGAAAGTAATCACTGATTAGTTTCTTGAACATTTATCTTTTTTACATGCAAAAATTCATTTCATGTTCTATGTTGAAAGCACTTAGCACTCTTGCTTAATTAACAATGTCATTTTTTGAAATTGTTTATGAAATGTTTATTAATCATTAAGTTGAAAATACTACCAAAAATATCAATTATATGAAGTGACACATATACTCTTTACCCTTGCATGATATTAATCAGTAGCTGTGTGTATCATGTAAAAGACGTGTATAAATTATAGACTGTATTACACTCTAAGTAATTTTTAAGGATACCTGTAATATTTGATAAAGTTGAAACTGTAGTTCTAATAACTATATAAAGGTCTTTATAAACAATAACTCATTAAGGGCCAGAACTGTTGCATAGTAAGTTAAGCCTCTGCCTGTAGCACCAGCATTCTATATGGGTACTGGTCCAAGTCTTGGGTGCTCCACTTCTGATCTAGCTGCCTGCTTAAGGCCTAAGAAAGCATTAGAAGGTGCCAAGTGCTTGGGGCTCTGCACCCCACATTGGAGATAAGGAAGAAGTTCCTGGCTTCTCACTTCATATCCTCTGAGTTCCTGCTGTTGTGGCCATTTGGAAAGTAAATCAGCAGATGAAAGACCTCTCTGTGAGTCTCTTCTCTCTATATATAACTTTGCCTCTCAAATAAATACATAAATCTTTTTTAAAAAACTCATTAAAGATTGGATAATTCTAAATTATCTTTCCTAATGGAGATGTAATTATGAATGGATGAGAAAGAGGTAATTTTCAACTCATAACTCTACTGGATAATTTCAAAATTCCTTTCTTGATAACACTTATCAGTTGCAAGTAACAGAATCTTATCAATTATCAGAATGTAATTTCTGATAACAAAGATTTATTTATTTGAAAGAGTGAGAGAGAAAGAGAGAGCTAGAGAGAGAGAGAGAGAGCTGCTGGTTCACTGTGGGTGGCCTCAATGGCCAGGATTGAGCCAGGCTGAAGCCAGGAGCTAGGAGCTTCTTCTAGGTCTCCCAGGTAGGTGGCAGCAGAGATTGAAGTACTTGAGTCACCTTGTGCTGCTTTCCCAGGCCATTAGCAAGGAGCTAGATAGAAGTACACCTGCTGGGAGAGGAACCTGTGGCCACATGGGGTGTTAGTATCACAGGCAGTAGCTTGACACACTACACAATACCAATCTCAAGTATGTGCTATTTTTTTTTGTTTTGTTTTAAGAATGTGCGTTCACAGCTAACTTTCCTTTTTTTTAATTAAACTTTTATTTAATGAATATAAATTTCCAAAGTACAGCTTATGGATTACAATGGCTTCCCCCCTCCCATAACTTCCCTCCCACCCACAACCCTCCCAATTCCCACTCCCTCTCCCCTTCCATTCACATCAAGATTCATTTTCAATTCTCTTTATATACAGAAGATCAGTTTAGTATATATTAAGTAAAGATTTCGACAGTTTGCCCCCATATAGCAACACAAAGTGAAAAAATACTGTTGGAATACTAGTTATAGCATTAGAAAACAGTGTAGAGCACATTTAAGACAGAGATCATACATGATATTTTTTAAAAATTAATTTTCTATGCAATTTCCAATTTAACACCAGGTTTTTTTATTTCCAATTATCTTTATATACAGAAGATCGATTCTGTATATAATTAAAAGATTTCATCAGTTTGCACCCACACAGAAACACAAAGTGTAAAAATACTGTTTCAGTACTAGCTATAGCATCACTTCACATTAGACAACACATTAAGGACAGATCCCACGTGAGATGTAAGTACACAATGACTCCTGTTGCTGACTTAACAATCTGACACTCTTGTTTATGGCGTCAGTAATCTCCCTAGGCTCTAGTCATGAGTTGCCAAGGCTATGGAAGCCTTTAGAGTTCGCCGATGTTGATCTTATTCTGACAGGGTCATAGTCAAAGTGGAAGTTCTCTCCTCCCTTTGGAGAAAGGTACCTCCATCTTTGATGGCCCCGTTCTTTCCACTGGGATCTCACTCGCAGAGATCTTTCAAATAGGTCTTCTTCTTCTTTTTTTTTTCCATGGTGTCTTGGCTTTCCATGCCTACAATACTCTCATGCGCTCTTCAGCCAGATCCGAATGCCTTAAGGGCTGATTCTGAGGCCAGAGTGTTGTTTAGGACATCTGCCATTCTATGAGTCTGCTGTGTATCCCACTTCCCATGTTGGATCATTCTCTCCCTTTTTGATTCTATCAGTTAGTATTAGCAGACACTAGTCTTGTTTGTGTGATCCCTTTGACTCTTAGACCTATCAGAGTGATCAATTGTAAACTGAAGATGAACACTTGGACTAGTGAGATGGCATTGGTACATGCCACCTTGATGGGATTGTATTGGAATCCCCTGGCACATTTCTAACTCCACCATTTGCGGCCAGTCCGATTGAGCATGTCCCAAATTGTACATCTCCTCCCTCTCTTATTCCCACTCTTATATTTAACAGGGATCACTTTTCAGTTAAAATTTAAACACCTAAGAATAATTGTGTGTTAATTACAGAGTTCAAAAACTAGTACTAGAACAACAACAAATACTAAAAACGATAAAGTATTACATTGTATATCAAGAGTCAGGACAAGAGCTGATCAGGTCATTGTTTCTTATAGTGTCCATTTCACTTCAACAGGTTTCCCCTTTGGTGCTCAGTTGTCACAGATCAGAGAAAACAAATTGGGACTGACTTAATTCACTCAGCATGATGTTTTCCAGATTCCTCCATCTTGTTGCAAATGACCGGGTTTCATTGTTTCTTACTGCTGTATAGTATTCTATGGAGCACATGTCCCATAATTTCTTTATCCAGTCTACTGCTGATGGGCATTTGGGTTGGTTCCAGGTCTTAGCTATTGTGAATTGAGCTACAATAAACATTAATGTGCAGATGGCTTTTTTATTAGCCAAATTAATTTCCTTTGGGTAAATTCCAAGGAGTGGGATGGCTGGGTTGTATGGTAGGGTTATGTTCAGGTTTCTGAGGAATCTCCAGACTGACTTCCATAGTGGCTTAACCAGTTTGCATTCCCACCAACAGTGGGTTAGTGTCCCTTTTTCCCCACATCCTCTCCAGCATCTATTGTTGGGAGATTTCTGAATGTGAGACATTCTAACTGTGGTGAGGTGAAACCTCATTGTGGTTTTGATTTGCATTTCTCTGATTGCTAGTGATCTTGAACATTTTTTCATGTGTCTGTTGGCCATTTGGATTTCCTCTTTTGAAAAATGTCTCTTGAGGTCCTTGGCCCATCTCTTAAGTGGGTTGTTTGTTTTGTTGTTGTGGAGTTTCTTGATTTCTTGGTAGATTCTGGTTATCAACCCTTTATCTGTAGTATAGTTTGCAAATATTTTTTCCCATTCTGTCGGTTGCCTCTTCACTTTCCTGACTGTTTCTTTTGAAGTACAGAAACTTCTCAATTTGATGCAATCCCAAATGTTAATTTTGGTTTTGACTGCCTGTGCTTCTGGGGTCTTTTCCAAGAAGTCTTTGCCTGTACCTATGTCTTGCAGGGTTTCTCCAATGCTCTCTAATAATTTGGTGGTTTCGGGTCATAGATTTACGTCTTTAATCCATGTTGAGTGAATTTTTGTGTAAGGTGAAAGGTAGGGGTCTTGCTTCAAGCTTCTGCACGTGGAAATCCAATTTTCCCAGCACCATTCATTGAATAGACTATAG
This sequence comes from Lepus europaeus, assembly GCF_033115175.1. NCBI lineage: Eukaryota > Metazoa > Chordata > Mammalia > Lagomorpha > Leporidae > Lepus > Lepus europaeus. Next base: position 425,948 of record NW_026909031.1, read on the forward strand.
GGATTAGTTTTGGATCTTTGATCAAATATAAGTTGGCTGTAGATGTTTGGATTGATTTCTGGTGTTTCTATTCTGTTCCATTGGTCTATCCATCTGTTTCTGTACCAGTACCATGTCACAGCTAACTTTCAACTCTGTCCTTTGAAGAAGAGATTTAAATGAAATGTTATAAGAAGATATTTGAAAACATAAATTTTATTAGAGTGTATAAGCTCCATGGTAGTATAAGATTATACAATGAATCTTTTAATTTTTAATGAAATGAATTTTGAAACAAGCATGTTTTTACTTAAAACAAGAAAAAGAGACCAATACTGATATATTGTGTAAAAAAACTAGGGAACAGTTAAGAAGAAAGGAAAAGCAATATCATAAAGAAGTAGAAGTGAAACAACTTGAAGTGACACATAGAACACTAGAAATGGATGCGAGGACTTCAGAAAACAATTTGACCCAGGTAAGTTAATCTTTGATAAAATTTTTATGTTTCTGACTTGAATCACTGTTACATATAATGTTCTCCTCATTCTAGATGCATACATAAATATGTATATATATATATATATATATATATATATACACACACACAGATACCTAAACAGGTGTGAATGCACACACACACACAGAGATGTGTAATCTTTATTTTAAGGAATGCAAAAATTTTTCTGAAGATGAATTATGACATATATTGCTGGAGTTATTGCTTGTGAGTCTTGATACATGATGGTGCTTAGTACATATTTTCTAAATAAAGCATTGCATATTGAGTTGCATTTAATAACTCACATGAAGATTGATTTAGACATTTTATGTTAAAATTCAGGCTAAATAGCTGTGAATTGTAATAAAGTTAGGTAAATTATAAAGAAATTTATTTTAAAACATTATCTGATTTTATTTAAGGATTTTTAAAATTATTTGGTGAATTTAGCTTTAACTTATACAATAAATTTAAGTAGTTCATGTGAGATACGTGTCTTGATTCTTTAATAGTTTGCTTTCTTTGAACAGATTTTGTTAATAGGCATGTTTGGAGGCTTTCCTATTGTAGAATCTATTAGAAAATGTATTTAAGTAATTCTAATGAAGTTTTGAGATGTTAAATTAATGTAACAGTTTTTCCTGTGGCATTAACTGATATTTAAATGTTGTGAAAGAAATTTGCCTACAATTCAGCAATAAGATGAATGTCAACACAGTTGAAAATCACAGTGGCAATCTCTAGCAGTGTTTAGAATTGGAATTTGCCTCTGACATTCGTCATAGATTATCATTTTTGATGTGAAACTGACTCAAGTGTAACATTGCTGTTTTACAACCAGACACTTCCAGTTGGTTTGGTGAGTTTTGAGAATCTAAATACTAAATTTTATTTTTAGAAAGATTAGTGCTCTGTCTTTAAGTGCTAATGCTATTAGAATGAAATTTTCCAAAGCATATCACCTAAAGGAGAATAAAACCTAGAGATGCATGGTAGATTATGTTTGCTTTGATGATGGTGGGTTTTTTGCATACATTTTCTGTGGTAAATTGCTGAGACGTAATCAAGTCCTACTGCCTATCCTTCGTTTCTTCTGCCTATTTGAAGGTAAATTGATAATGTTACATGTAAAATAATAATGAACTGAAGAATGTTTTACCGATATTAAAAACTGGTATTTTCAACAAAATATACAAAAAAGAAAAATTTTAAAAAGTCATAATGGGAGAATTTTTAGATAAGTCAGATAGATAAACATAATTTCCAGGGTTAGAGTAATGGTTTGCAATACTGGCTAAGCAGCATGCGAGGTTGGTGCATTGAAATGGAGGATAGAAATATGGCTGTGATCGGTTTATGAAGTGGATTTGAAACATGGTTGATTCCAAGATGGCTGATTAGGGAATGGCATACTGTGCTAGGCTAGGAATAAATAGTAAAAATTGGAAGAAGTACACTCTCAGGAGAATTGAAGAGAAAACCACACTAGAAATACTTCCAGAGGAAGAACAATGTCATGGACCTGTATGGGGGGTGCAGATGTGCAGCAAAAATGAACACAACATATGACTGTTGCAGTTGAGAGCCAGAGCAGGTGGCAGCTTAGAGACAGAGCTGAGACCAGATTGCAGCAAACGCTGGTGAGAGAGAGAGAGAGAGAGAGAGAGAGAGAGAGAGAGAACGAGCATGGCATGAGTCTGGACTAGATCCCTGGGGGCTAGTGGTTGATAGCATTTGCCTGCAGATCCAGTGTAAGTAGAGAGGCCATGTTTATCTTACCCCAACTTCCCCACGACAATGCCTGCTGTCTGGTTGAGAAAGGGCAGTTGCCATTTTGGGTTTTGGCAGGAGGCCCAGGTACTCACAGCAACTGGCTGAGACAGGACATCATCAACCCAGCAGTACTGGCAGCAGTGGGGGGGAGAGAGCAACATTTGCCATTGACTTTTAAGTATGCATGTGATCCAGGGATTCTAGCAGAGAGAAAGTCCACAGATCCACTGACTTTGAGCCTGGCTGGTAGGTGACCACGCAGCTGTGTACGAATGTAATGTACTCCCAGGATCAAGGAATTATCTCAATAGATACAGAGAAAGCATTTGATAAAATACAACATCTTTTCATGATGAAAACCGTAAGCAAATTGGGTATAGAAAAACTTTTCCTCAAGACAGTCAAGGTAATTTATGACAGACCCACAGCCAACATCTTATTGAATTGAGCAAAGTTGGAAGCATTGGCACTAAGATCTGGAACCAGACAAGGATGACCACTCTCACCATTGCTATTCAATATAGTCCTGGAAGTTTTAGGCAGAGCCATTAGGCAAGAAAAAGGGATACAGATAGGGAAGAAGGAAATCAAACGATCCGTATTTGCAGATAACATGATTCTAATATAAAGGGGATCCAAAAAACTCCATTGAGAGACTATTGGCACTCATAAAATAGTTTGGTACGTGGCAGGATATAATTTCAACACAGACAAATTGATAGCCTTTGCATACAGAGACAATGTCATGGCTGAGAAAGAACTTTTAAGATCAGTCGTGTTCACAGTAGCTCCAAAAATAATTCAATTCTTTGGAATAAATTTTATCATAGATGTCAAAGATCTCTACAATGAAAATTACAAAACACTAAGGAAATAAATAGAAGACATTTAAACATGTGAAAATCTTCAATATTCATGTATTGGAAGAATCAACATCATCAAAATGTCCATAATACCAAAAGAAATTTACAGACTCAATGTGACCCAATCAAAATACCCATGACATTATTTTCAGATCTAGAAAACAATGATTGTAAAATTCATATGGAGACACAAGAGACTCCTAAATAGCTACAGAAATCTTATAAACAAAAAGTGAGAGGCATCACAGTACTTTATTTCAAGACATACTATAGTGCAGTTATAATGAAATAGCATGGTACTGACACAGAGCAGACTTATAAACCAATGGAACAGAATAAAAACTCCAGAAACCAATCCATGCATTACGCCAATTTACCTTTGACAAAGGAGCCAGAATCAATCCCTGGAACAAGAACACTTTCTTCAACAAATGGGGCTAGGGAAACTGGATCTCCAGAAGTATGAAACTAGACCCATACCTTACACCTTAAGCAAAACTCCATTGAGAATGCACCAAAAACCTAAATCTATGACCCAATATCATCAAATTAATAGAGAACACTGGTAAATTCTGCAAGACATTGGCATAGGCAAAGACTCTTGCAAAAGACCCCAAGAAGCACAATCAAAGCCAAAATTGACAAACAGGATTATATCAAGCTGAGAAGCTTCTGCACTGCAGAGGAAACACTCAGCGAAGTGAAGAGGCTACAGGCAGAATGGGAGAAAATATTCATAACCTGCAACTGTTAAAGAGTTAACATCCAGATTCTGTAAAGAGCTCGAGAAATTCAACAACAACAAAACAATCTAGTTACAAAATTGGCAAAGGACTTGATCAGGTGTTTTTTAAGAGAGGAAATTCAAATGGCCAACAGACATTGAGAAATGCTGAGGACCACTTGCCATCAGGGAAATGCAAATCAGAGTCACAGTGTTTTACTTCATTCCAGTTAGAATTGCTCTTATGTAGAAATTAAGAATAATGACAAGTGATAGTAAGGGTGTGGCGATTAAGGTATTCTGGTCCACAGATGGTAGGAATGTAAACTGGTGCACCCACTATGGAAGACATTACAGAGATACCTCAAAAATCTGAATATGGACCTACCATAGGATCTAGCCATCCCACTCCTGGGAATTTACACATACCAAAAGAAATCAGTGCTTGAAAGAGTTATCTGCATCTCCATATTCATTGAAACACAGCTTACAATAGATAAGATATGGAATGAATACAGATTCCCATTAACTGTTGACTGGATAAAGAAATTATGTTATATGTACACGATGGAGTACTACTCAGCTGCAAAATGAAATCCTCTCTATTGCAGCCAGATTATCACCACTGGAAACCATTATACTTAGTGAAATAAGCAAGTCCCAAAAAGACAGATTATCATAAAATTTCCCAGATCTGAGATAACTAATAGAGTATCTGAAATGTAATGTATTGGGTTAAGGTAGACATTTTGAGAACTGATGACTGTTTATAGCCCTTATCTCTTCCATTGAAGAACAATGTGGTTTTCTTTTTCTCTTCATACTATTTGGACTCTTTTACTCAGTATAGGATTAACTATATGACCATTGAGCAAACTGAAAATAGATCATTGTAAAAATTAAGAGTGGGAATGCGAGAGGGAGGAGGAGGAGGGGTTGAAGTGTGGCAGGAGGGAAGGTTGGGGGGGGCGGGATGTCATTACTTATCAGTAGTCACCTTGAATATAAACGGCCTCTCCAGTTAAAAGATACTGACTGGCTTAATGGATTAAAAAGCAATACCCATCTTTTTGCTGCCTACAAGATACGCATCTCACCAACAAAGATACATGCAGACTGAAAGTGAAAGGGTGGAGAAAGATGTTCCATGATAATGGAAAGCAAAATAGGATGGGTGTTGCCATCCTAATATCAGAAAAAATAGACTTTAAGATGAATACTATTATACAATATGAAGAAGGCACTATATGGTGATTAAGGAATCAAATCAACAGGAAGATATGACTAAAATAAATGCATATGCATCCAGTTTTGGGGTGCTGGCTATTTAAAAAAATGTTAATGTATCTAAAGGGAGACATAGACTCCAATACCACAGCAACAGGAGACACCAACACCTCACATTCACCAGTAGACAGATGGACTAGACAGAAAGTGAACAAAAAACAACAAAGCTAATTGATACTGTGGACCAAATGGACCTAATTGATATCTATAGAACTTTTCACCCCATAGTTTGAGAATACACAATCTTCTCATCAGTCCATGGAATTTTCTCTAGGATACACCAGATGCTAGGCCATAAAGCAAGTCTCAGCAAATTAAAAAAAAATTGAAATCATGCCATGCATCTTTTCTGATCACTATGGGATGAAGCTGGAAATGAATAGCTCAAGAATCTCTAGATCATATGCAAACACATGGACTAAACAACATGTTCCTGAATGAACAATGGGTCGTAGAAGAAATAAAATAAATAAATAAATAAATCTTAAAAAATAAAACTCCAGGATGAGAGTGAAAAACATATGCTAGACGAGGGAGATGTCATTAACATCTCATATTAGTGTATTTGGCATAATTATACCCAGCTACCCCTATTTTTATATTGAAATGCCTTCTTTCCCCCCACCCCTCCTATACTCTAGTAATCACAATTCTGTGATTTACTGATCATATTGAACAATATTGAAGGTTTTCTTCTTTTGTTTTAGCTCCCACATGTAGGGTGCAACATGTTGTAATTTTTCTGTGTCTGGTTTTTTACTTAATCTGATATCCTACAGTTCCTTCCATTGTGCTGCAAATGACAGTATATCATTCATATTTAATAACAGCATATCTCATTGTGTTTATATACTGTATTTTATTGATCCATTCATATTATAAACAGCTTGGTTGACTATCTACCTTGACTATTGAGAACAGTGATTTAATAACAATGGAGAAAGTATCTCTTTGGTACAATGGTTTTATGTCTTTTGGGTATGTAGCCAGCAGTGGGATTGCTAGATATTGTGGAAATTCTATTTCTAGTTTCTCACCAACAGTGTATAAGAATTCACTTTTGTCCACACCCTTGTCAGCGTTCATTACTCTCCATCTTTTTGATAGCAGCCATTCTGACAGGGCTCACTGTGGCTTTGATTTGCATTTCCCTGATAGCTAGCAACATTAATCACTTTTCATGTATTTGTTGTCCATCTGCATTGCTACTTTGTAGAACTGTATTTAGCTTATTAGTTTATTGATTGACTTTGTTTTTTAGTATTTTCCCCTTAATTCCTGGTATATTCTGGGTAGTAATAATTTTTGAATAAATAATTGGCAAATATTTTCTATTCTGTTGGTTTTCTCTATTGATCATTTTTCTTGCTGTGAAGAAGCTGCATAATTTATTATAATCTCCCTTTGTCTAATTTCCTTTTGCCTAAGCATTTGGAATCTCAACCTACACAAATGTCACATTTTATACCCACAATAAAGTCAACAAGAATATTCAAACCTAAGTAATATGAATATTTTGAGATTAGCCATCAATTAAGTAGGATGTTTTAACATTACATTCCAGATTTCCCAGATGAATGACAGTATAAATGCTACACTTCCTACACCTTTTCTCAGTAGTTTTTAATATATGTTGGTTGGTATAACTGATTTAAACCTGAAAGTATCTCACCCTCAGTTTATTATTTTTATGATCTCTAAATTCTTTAATAAACACTTCATGATTTGGGACAAATAGTGTGAATATTACCAAAACTATATTTAATTTTCTTATTGAGATTTACTTTATTTGCTTTGGACCTTTTACAAATGATATGCGTAAGTTTTCATCACAAGCATCAATAACTATCATTTGGGTATGGCGTTGTAAATTACAAAAGTAATTGTAGCTGCCTATTATCTATTAATTTTGCATTGGATCTCCATTTTCAGGCTCATGAGAGCCTGCAGGAATTGTGAATAGCAGAGAATGCAGCTGTGGCTTCAGTAGGGGAGAGAGATGTAGGAACTGAGGTCAGGAAAGAAGGTGCAGGCCAGCTTTGCTACAGCCTTGAAAGTCATTGAGAGGGAAATATATTGGAAGTACTTGAGAAACCAATAAATGTGGGAACTCTGATACTAATTTGCTCCTCTATTATAAGAGGGAAATTACTCAGCATTGTAGAATTTATATGAGTTCCAGTCACATACTTAATGTTTTTTTAAGATGTGTGTACTTATTTGAAAGTCAGAGCTACACAGAGAGAGAAGCACAGGCAGAGAGAGAGAGATAGAAGTCTTCCATCTGCTGGTTCACTCCCCAAAGGGCTGCAATGGCCAGAACTATGCCAATTGAAAGCCAGGAACCAGGAGTTTTTCTGGGTCTCCCACATGGGTGCAGGGGCCCAAGGACTTGGGCCAACTTCACTGCTTTCCCAGGGCACAGCAGAGCTGGACTGGAAGTGGAGCAGCCAGAACCTGAACTGGTGCCCATATTGGATGCCAGCACTGCAGGTGGTGGCTTTACCGTCTATGCCACAGAGCAGGCCTCGAAATGTTTTTGATACTTGACTGGGTTATTATATGTTGCATCTTCATGAAAGGAGACATGGATAGTGGGCTGAATCTGGTAAGAAGCATAATACTGATTAGGAAAAAAGAGAGCACCCTCAGTGTTGAATTCAGTAATAAACAGGCCTGTGCATGCATGAGGAAAGATGGAGAGTGATGATGTGGTGACATTTTTCAAAGCACAGATGTTCCTTGGCATTTGGCAGAATTGTGTCCTGATAAATGCATTGTTAAGGTGAAAATATGGTTAAGACAAAAATACTGTTATATACCCAACCTACCCACTGTCCTAGCTTAGCACAGTACCCTACAGTGTTGGTCATTTTCCCTTGTGATTATGTGGTTGAGGGGGAGCATCACAAATCTGGGACCATTTGTATATAACTTAGAATTTATATTGGTAAAATGACTTAATGAAGTGACTTAGGAAATAGTAACAGAAATATCTTACCAGGGAATAGTAATCTGATACATTAGCTGGCTGAGATGCAAAAAAATAAAAAAACAAAATCTACAAAAAACAAAGAAACAGGGCCTGCATTGTGGCATAGTGGGTTAAGCTGCCATGTACACTGCTGGTATCCCACATGGAAGGACTCTGATTTGAGCTCCAGCTACTCCACTTCTGATCCAGCCCCCTGCTTATGTAACTGGGAAAGTAGCAGAGGTTGGCCCAATTGCTTGGGACCCTGTACCCACATAGGAGACCCAGAAGAAACTCCTGGCTTCAGCCTAGCCCAGCCCTGGCCTTTGCAGTTATTTGGGGAGTGTATCAGGAGATAGAAGACCTGTCTGTCTCTGTAAGTCTTTTAAATAAGTCTTTTATAGTCTGTAAGTCTTTTAAACAAAATAAATGTTAAAATTTTGTATCCTAGGTTTCACCGGATGATGGAAGAAGTTGTTGTATGAACTCAAAAATGGAAATCCAGAAATTGAAGAAGGAATTAAGTGACCTGAGGAGACAAGTATGTTGAAATTTATTGTGTCAGTAGCCCTTCTTAGGCTTCATCCAAGATGGTGGAATAGGGAGGAAGCACACTGATAGTCTGGGAAAAGATAGTTTAATAAAAGTGGAGATACTGTAGTTTCAGGGAAGAGTTAGGGAAAAAACTGCAGAGGAAACTCTTCTGGAACTAGTGGGACATGGTGGACCTATGTGGAGGGCATGGGCACCCACGGCTCAGGACCCCAGCCACAGAGTCTAGGCAACAGTGCTGGAAAGGGAGGTGAAGCAAAACCTCAGTAGCCAGAGACACTGGTGGGAAAGCAGCAGGAAGAGCCTAGAGGGAACGAGGCTTGAAGCCCCATGGGGGAAAGTTCACCAGGCTAACTAGAAGAGAGAAAAAAAAAATAAAAGGGACTGGTATGGACACAATTATTTCTCTCCACTCACCTTACAAAGGTGGGCAAGTCAAATAGCAGGCGCCATTTTGGATATACGTAAAAGCTGCGCCACCTCAGGGCTTCGCCTGCCCTCAGTCAAGCAAAAAACCTGACACTGGTGGGGAGAAATAACAGGAAGTTAAGAGCTAGTGAATGTGTGGAGCTTATGAACTGGCACTGTAAAAAAAAAAAAAAAAACTGAGGGTGTGTGAGAAAACAGATTGCCTGAGATGTGAGTATTCAGTGGGAGATGCCACAAACTCGGTAACCTTGGCAACCCGGTGGGAGATTGCAGGGGAATCTGAGCTTACACTGAGGACTGCACAGATCCTTTGTGTGGTCCTTGGGACAGAGCAGATGAATATTATACCCACAGGGGCTAGTGCTCACTGATTGCCTTCAATAATAGCTCAGCTGTGCGTAATTACTTAGCTTCTGAATAAAAGAGAGAGAGAGAGAGAGAGAGAGAGAGAGAGAGAGAGAGAGAGAGAGAGAAGATTTACCACGCCAAACCTGGGTGTGTCACCTTTGGCAAACCGTTAACCCTTAACAACTGAACAGAGATCTCTGGCCACACCCATCACAAGCCTCTAAAGATCCACCAAAAAGCAGACAGTCCACTTAATCTAGAGTCATAGTATAATGAGAAAAGCCACCACAGGGATGGAGGAGGAAGCAGGAGATGGGATGGTTGCAGGTGGAAGGGTGATTATGGGGGGAAAAAGCCACTATAATCCATAATGTCTTTTACACAGCCATAAATGTTGAATAGTCATACATGTATGATTCTGAAATTTCAACTATAATCCTAACTCTTCAGTGAGTCCTTGAGGATGAGTTATTTTGATACTATAAATTTTATTCCTAATCAAGAATGGATACGAAATTATAGTGGGAGCTTTATGTTCACCATGGAATATGCTTCCTCTGGATTTTTAAAAAGAAATAGCTGTGAGAGAAAAAATTAAAATGACTACTATGTGGCTGGCGCAGTGGCTCAATAGGCTAATCCTCTGGATGCGGCACCAACACACCAGATTCCAGTCCCGGTCGAGGCGCCGGATTCTGTCCCGGTTGTCCCTCTTCCAGGCCAGCTCTCTGCTGTGGCCTGGGAGTGCAGTGGAGGATGGCCCAAGTGCTTGTGCCCTGCACCCGCTAGGGAGACCAGAAAAATCACTTGGCTCCTGCCTTCAGATCAGCGTGGTGCACCGGCCTCAGCGACAGTCTGCGATGGCCATTGGAGAGTGAACCAATGGTAAACAAAGACCTTTCTCTCTGTCTCTCTCTCTCACTGCCCACTTTGCCTGTCAAAAAAAAAATAAAATAAAAAATTAAAAAAATTTAAAAATGACTACTATGACATGGCTTTGCAGAGTGACATAGTGCTACTATGACTGCATGTTTACAAACAAGCTTTTCCTCTACCGTGATCATCAACCTTTGCACAGGCTTACTTTATTCAATTCATATCAGTGTGCAATGGCTATTAAACTTGTTCATAATTCTTGAGGTATTTTCTGTAAATTCCTGTAGAAATGACTTAGGGATATGGCATAGAATTATTAGTCACTTTCAAGGGTACCCTCTCTGTCAAAAGTATAATAATCGATGGCATTTGACCAACTCAATAGCAACTAATTTTCCAGAAGGTTCTCATCTCACGAATGGAGGTTCTCATCTACCAGAGAGTACTTGGGTTGATATATTTTATGGGCACAATTTGGAAGTGAAGAATTTGGATTGGGAAATAGAGATATCTGACTCAGGCCTCCAAATAATATAGTTAGGTTTATGTCTGAAAAGAACCTCAACAGACTGCTAAAGTTGTATCTGTGGCAGAGGGGATTCCAACGAAAATGGAAGTGACCCAGAATTTGATGCCTTAGAAAAGTCTTGCATTAGAAAAGAATTTCAACATGAAGCATGCTGGTCAACATCCTAACATATCTAGTATCAATATTAGAAAACAACACTAGGATCAAAGACACACCCTTTAGAATCATTAGCAAATGTACTAGACTAGTTGTCTGCAAAGGCAATCCCCATCAGGTAATGGTTTATGTGGGTATAGTTGAAGATTTAACCTATGAGGAATGAAAGAGAAGTAAGAAATGACCTGAGCGATGCAGTGAGGGCTAGGAGTATAGATTAAGCAGCTTCAGGTGAAGCATTGAGACTTAAGAAACTTTTGAGACAGACTTAGAAATGGAATACAAAGAGTGGTTGAGTAGCATCCAGCAGTCACTGCATTTAGAAGTGAAGTGGGCTTATAGGAGCCAAGAGAAAGGTCTAATCACTAATTACTATTGCTGCTGTGGATGGAAGCAGTGGAAGAACTAAACAAAGCATCCTGGATATGTCTCAAAAATATTGCACTGAATTGTACCTTTGGAAAACATATTTAGGGCCAGGGAGTTGCACAGTCATCTATGTGACCCCACAATTATCTGTGTATCAGGCCATGCATTCATATAGGACAGTACAGAAAAAAACACACAAGACTCAAACATGGTAAATGTTTGTATTTTATAGAAAAGGTAAACTTTGTTTAAAGTTAAGCCATTAATGTCAAAGGAAAGAAATGAGACTTCTAAACACGGTTAAGAAATGATATTGTTTATCTCATCCTGAAATCAGGTGAAGACGAAATATGTAATAAGAATCAAATGTGAATTTTTCCAAAAATCCCATTAGTAGCATATGATTTAATTAAACCTGGAATATCTTGAATAGTCAAGTTTTTGGACAAAAGTTTCTAGGGAATCTAGAATGTAAAATACAACCAGTCTTTCAAAAATAGCTGTTTATGGGCCAGATACCTGGCACAGTAATTAATCCTCTGCCTGAGGCACTGGCATCCCATATGGGTGCCGGTTTTAGTCCTATCATTCAATTTTTCTACCTCTTCAATTAGAAATGTGATCCAAACATTTCATCACAAATGGATGCTTTTTAAAGAAATCCAGTTTAAGTGCTTTTTTGTGAAGTATGTAAACCTGTAATAATAAAAAAAGATTACTTTTTAAATTTTTTGCAGTTTCTTCCATAAAAAAGAAAATTGCCATTTACTAAAAATGCATTGCCATGCTAATGCTTATAAAATATTTCTATAGCTGAGAAATGGCTCATCAGTTTTGTGACTTAAATCAAGCTTTTGTTTCCATTTTTGAAATGAAATTCTAGTATTTCTATCTTGTTATTGCTTGAATGGTTGATAATGTATATGGCAATGAATCATATCTTGAAATAACAATTACCACCAAACTAAATTGACGGTTTTCCTCCACCAAGTATCCTGTACAAAGCTTCACAGTCAGTCCCATCTCCAATGAAATTAATTATTTTCATGTTGTTAGGCTTGATTCCAATGAAAAAGATGGCTTTACATTATACAGTTCTCCTATTAAAGGGGCATGCTCTTGGTCCTCGTTCTCTTACACCCTTGCTAATGATTTAAAGGCAAGCAGCACATCATTTTTTAGAAACAAAATGTATTTAACAAATGTAAATTTTGAAACTACAACTTTTGGATTGTAGCAGTTTTCCCCCCCAAAGCCACCCTCCCACCCGCAAACCATCCCATCTCCTACTCCCTCTCCCATCCCATTCTTCATTAAGATTCATTTTTAATTATCTATATACAGAAGATCAACTTAGTATAAGTAAAGATTTCAACAGATTCACCCACACAGATGCACAAAGTATAAAGAACTGTTTGAAGAATATTTTTACCATTAATTCTCATAGTACAACACATTAAAGACAGGGATGCTGCATAAGTAAGTGCACAGTGACGCCTGTGTATCAAGAGTATATCAGGAGATAGAAGACCTCTCTGTCTCTCTGAATCTTTTACATAAGTCTTCTAAAGTTTGTAAGTCTTTTAAATAAAAAAAAGTGTTAAAAAAATTGTATCCTAGGTTTCACCGCATAATGTAGGATGTTGTTGCATGAACTCAAAAATTGAAATCCAGCATTTGAAGAAGGAATTAAGTGACCTCAGGAGACAAGTATGTTGAAATTTAATGGGTCAATAGAAATACTAAAGTTGATTATATATTGTAAGTTTTTGGATACAGTTTCACAAAACATAACATTTTATGTGTTCATTTTAATTAATTTAGTACAATTAAATTTTAATGATGCATTTAAACTCTCACTTTGCTTTTTCCCTTAAAGTTGAATTTAAAAATATTATTTGCCCTTAAGAACTTGAAAATTGTGCACTATTCCTCTTGAGCTGGCATATTTTATTTCCTTTGAAACAGTATTTATAGTGATACTTCTTACTGTCATGGTGAAGAAAACCAGGTTTAATAAGAGTCTCGAGAGTGTTTAATGAAATGCTGCTGGGACTTTTCATTTCTTATTTTCACTCTTGGGAATGGATACAGAGCTTATGTGTATTTATTTCATAGATTTAACAACTTGTACAGAAAGGCCATTATACTCTGCTCCAAAATATCTTCAGCTACTATAAGACCTATCTCAAATATAGACACTTGCTTCATTTTCCTTTAACTTCTTCCTATAACAAAAGGATAAAGCTATTCGAATCAAATGTGGTGTACACTCATGAGAATTAAAATTATCTGGATGCTGACACTGGACTTTAGTGCATCAATGTATCGAGATAGAAAGGGGCCTACTAACATTCAAGTCTAATGTATACGCTGAAAAAAATGCCGGGCCAGCATTATGATGCAACAGGTTAAGCCATGGCTAGTCACTCCAGCATCCCATGTTGGAGTGCCCATTTGCTCGGCTTCCTTCTAATCTACCTAGGAAGGCAGCAGATGATGGCTCCAGTGCTACCCATTTGGGAGACCTGGATGGAGTTTGTGACTCCTGGGTTCAATCTGGTCCAGCCCTGCCCGTCGCAACCACATTGGGAGTGAACGAGCAGATGGAAGATCTGTTTTCCCTTTCGCTTTTTTGCTCTGCATTTTAGGTGCATTTAGTTTATTTATTTATTTATTTATTTATTTATTTTGTACAGGCAGAGTGGAAAGTGAGAGAGACAGAGAGAAAGGTCTTCCTTTTTGCAGTTGTTTCACCCTCCAATGGTCGCCGTGACCAGCGTGCTGGGACCAGCGCACCGCGCTTATCGGATGGCAGGAGCAGGTGCTTCTCCTGGTCTCCCATGGGGTGCAGGGCCCACGCACTTGGGCCATTCTCTACTGCACTCCCTGGTCACAGCAGAGAGCTTGCCTGGAAGAGGGACAACCGGGACAGAATCGGTGCCCCGAACGGGAGTAGAACCCCGTGTGCCTGCGCCGCAAGCTGTAGGATTATCCTATTGAGCCACGGTGCCGGCCAGGTGCATTTATTTTAAAAACACATTGGTTTAAAAATTTTTACACCAAAATAACTTATCTCTGAAACTCATTTTCCCCTACAGTTATTATAGCACCCTCAAATATTTCACATACATTACCTTTCACATATTTAAACTAATAAAATTCAATGTCCGATACTGTATTCCCAGCATTGTATGACCATTACCACTGTAAACTTAGGCATATTTTTCACCATCAAAATAAGCCTTGTATAAGTTATCAATAACCACTTTGGTGCCTCTGTCCTCTAGTCCTAGGCATTCACTTTCTTCAGGTCTCTACAGATTTACCTGTTCTTGATAGTTTTTATAGATTGGGTGCTACAGAATATTTTTCTTTGTAACTGGCTTCTAGCATGTAGCATAATAATTTCACAGTTGATTCATGTTGTGGCATGTAGCAGAACTTCTTTCTATTTATTGTCAAATAATTTTTATTTTTTTAATTTATTTGAGAGGTAGAGTTACAGACAGTGAGAAGGAGAGACAAAGATCTTCCTTCTGTTGCTTCACTCCCCGTATTACATTCAACAGGAATGTATACATGAACAGAAGGAGGTGAATTGAAACATGTGATGTTTTTCAAAGTAAGATTACATCCTAATAAACTCATTGTTAAATTGAAAATATCCTCAGTGAAAAATGCACTTAATACACCTAGTCTTGCCAACATCCTCGCTTGTGATTAGTTGACTGGGAGCTGTTTAACTGTTGCTGTTCAGTGTCATGGGAGAGCAGTGTCTGCATACCCCCAACTTGGGAAATGCTCCAAATTCAGAGTGTGTGTCCTAGAGAATGTGTATCACTTGTGCACATCATAAACATGAAAAATCAGAAGTCAGACTATCACAAGTCTGTTATAGGCTGAGTGCACCTTGGAATTAAATGTTCCAACTATGATTTAACAATAAAATTATAAAGTAGTGACAAAAATATCTTATTAGGTAGAGGTGAAACATTTTCAGTAGCAACTGGCTGACACCCTTCAAAGGTAATCAATATCAGAGATATTACTGGAGCTCATAGTTCATTATTACCCTCTGTAAAAAGATGACACAAAGGATGTAAAGAACAAATGAAGTAAAATCAAAGACAAGTCCATAAGATATTCAACATGTGGAAGAGAAATTCTGGAGCTGGATAAAGAATGTAACTTTTTATATATGAATTTCAGTAAATACAGCTTTTTAAAATTTTCTGTATAATTGCAGTACACTTTTGTCATTACAGTGAATTTATTTCTTAAATCTCTGACATTCACTTGGCCCTTCTTGTAATTTCACTCTTTTTAAAATAATGCCCTTAGGAAAATTGAGGATTACATAGCATTTCTCATGGAAGTTGAGAGACATGTTGTTGTGTTAACAATATTGTAATATTATATTCCTATGGCTATGTGGAAACAAAACCTATTAAATCACAGAATAAAATGTAATGAAATGCTCCAAAAATGTTCTATTTTTTGAATGTATACCTAGCCTGTATATCTTTATTTCATATATTTCAGAATAAATTCTATAGAACAAATTCTATAGAAACTCCACTACACTCTTAGACAAAATTCATATGTTTTGATTACTTTACAATCTATTGGAAAAATTAGTCATACATGTTAGGCTATTCATATATTCGTATATAGATGTAAATACATCTGAACTAGAGAATTGTCTAGATCTTGCCACTAAACTTTTTAAAATCAATGTGTTGAGATACAAGGGAGCTTCCTAAATGTACGCTATGAAACATATGCATTGGTTTAAAAAAGTTGCATGAAAATGAACTTATCTGTTAAGTCCATTATTTCCACAAACCTTTTAATGTAACCTCATATATTTCAAATAAGTTCATGCATTTAATTTAATAAAATTCACTGACCCTTAGGATATTTCCCAGAATTACATGACCATCACAACTATTAACTTTAGCACATGCTTAGCAACCTAGAAAGAAACCTTATACCAGTTACTCATCGCCAATCAACTCCTCTATCTTCCCTAGTCCTGGGCAATCAAATTTTTCTCAGGTCTCCAAGGAGACATTTCATATAAATAGGGTCCTACAGCGTGCGGTTCTTGATGACTGGCTTCTTGTATTTAGGTATTTTCTGGGTTCACCATGTTGTAGCTTGTGTTAATACTTTTTTATTATCAAATATTCTTGTATTATATAATGTAATACTATTCTGTTGTATAAATTACCCAGTTCATCAGTGGATTAACATTTAGGTGGTTTCTACTTTTTGACTACTGTTAGTGCTGCTTTGAGCATTCATTTGCGAGTAATTTTGTGAGAATTAGTGTTTTCCTCCTTCCCATTGGATTCTATCCATCTCTGGCTTAACTGTACCTGTTTCCCATCTCTCCACTTTTCTTTGCGCTGTCCACTCTTTCTTTTAGTTCCTGTTCATTTAACCTTGTTTATGCAGATCGAGGCCCAAATTTCCATTTTTTCAATAAGCTTTTCATTCTGTGACATTTTTAACTCTTACAGGCATAACTGTTTTCAGTACTTGTCAGCTACTTTGTGCATAGCAGTGTGACCCTTAGTTTTACATAGCATTTTGTTTTTTCATAGGAGATAATCTTCTCTAAATAGAAATGTAACTCAGAGGAAAATATCTGATATGCATGTCACTTTTCCTTGTATATATTGAAGATAGTTTAGAAGACATTAAAATAGGGCTGGCGCTGTGGATCAACAGGCTAATCTTCCGCCTTGCAGCACCGGCACACCGGGTTCTAGTCCCGGCCTGGGCACCAGATTCTGTCCTGGTTGCCCCTCTTCCAGGCCAGCTCTCTACTATGGCCAGGAAGTGCAGTGGAGGATGGCCCAAGTGCTTGGGCCCTGCACCCTATGGGAGACCAGAAGCACCTGGCTCCTGCCTTCAGATCAGCGTGGTGCACTGGCCACAGGGCACCGGCCACGTGGCCATTGGAGGGTGAACCAACGGCAAAAAGGAAGACCTTTCTCTCTGTCTCTCTCTCTCACTGTCCACTCTGCCTGTCAAAAATTAAAAAATAAAAAATAAAAAAGAAGACATTAAAATAAATACTTTATGCTGTATTAAAATGTATTTGTGAGACTTTGAGATATATTTTTCCTATAAGTATTATAAAATGCAATGTAGCCAGCGCCGCGGCTCAATAGGCTAATCCTCCACCTTGCGGCGCCGGCACACAGGGTTCTAGTCCCGGTCAGGGCACCGATCCTGTCCCGGTTGCCCCTCTTCCAGGCCAGTTCTCTGCTGTGGCCAGGGAGTGCAGTGGAGGATGGCCCAAGTGCTTGGGCCCTGCACGCCATGGGAGACCAGGAGAAGCACCTGGCTCCTGTCTTTGGATCAGCGCGGTTCGCCGGCCACAGCGCGCCTACCGCGGCGGCCATTGGAGGGTGAACCAATGGCAAAAGGAAGACCTTTCTCTCTGTCTCTCTCTCTCTCACTATCCACTCTGCCTGTCAAAAAAAATATTAAAAAAAAAAATGTATGTGTCTTTGGGAGACCAGGATAAGCACCTGGCTCCTGCCATCCGATCAGCGCGGTGCGCTGGTCGCAGCACGCCGGTCACGGCGACCATTGGAGGGTGAACCAACGGCAAAAAGGAAGACCTTTCTCTCTGTCTCTCTCTCTACTGTCCACTCTGCCTGTCAAAAATAAAAAATAAAAGTAAAAAAAATGCAATGTATAGTCATTACTGTATTCATAGTACATGTTGTATTTCTCTTTATCCATTGATAGTTATTCTAGTTATATCTATCCTTTTGGGTAGTCCAAAAATATGTTATCTGAAAACTGGTGTGTGGCTATCTTTTGGTGTCTTTGCTTATATTGTTAACGTCTTTTACACTGCCATGAAAGTTGAGTAATGATAAATCTATGATTCTGAATTCCAACTGTAATCATAACTCTTCAGTGAGTCCTTGATAATGAGTTATTTTGATACTATAAATTTAATTCCTCATCAAGCATGGATACTAAATTATTGTGGAAGCTTTATTTTCACCATGAAATATACATCCTCTAAATTTTTAAAAGCAAATGGTTGTAAGAGAAAAAATAAAAATGACTACTATGACATGGCTTTGCAGAGTGACATAGTGCTACTATGACTGCATGTTTACAAACAAGCTTTTCCTCTACCGTGATCATCAACCTTTGCACAGGCTTACTTTATTCAATTCATATCAGTGTGCAATGGCTATTAAACTTGTTCATAATTCTTGAGGTATTTTCTGTAAATTCCTGTAGAAATGACTTAGGGATATGGCATAGAATTATTAGTCACTTTCAAGGGTACCCTCTCTGTCAAAAGTATAATAATCGATGGCATTTGACCAACTCAATAGCAACTAATTTTCCAGAAGGTTCTCATCTCACGAATGGAGGTTCTCATCTACCAGAGAGTACTTGGGTTGATATATTTTATGGGCACAATTTGGAAGTGAAGAATTTGGATTGGGAAATAGAGATATCTGACTCAGGCCTCCAAATAATATAGTTAGGTTTATGTCTGAAAAGAACCTCAACAGACTGCTAAAGTTGTATCTGTGGCAGAGGGGATTCCAACGAAAATGGAAGTGACCCAGAATTTGATGCCTTAGAAAAGTCTTGCATTAGAAAAGAATTTCAACATGAAGCATGCTGGTCAACATCCTAACATATCCAGTATCAATATTGGAAAACAACACTAGGATCAAAGGCACACCCTTTAGAATCATTAGCAAATGTACTAGACTAGTTGTCTGCAAAGGCAATCCCCATCAGGTAATGGTTTATGTGGGTATAGTTGAAGATTTAACCTATGAGGAATGAAAGAGAAGTAAGAAATGACCTGAGCGATGCAGTGAGGGCTAGGAGTATAGATTAAGCAGCTTCAGGTGAAGCATTGAGACTTAAGAAACTTTTGAGACAGACTTAGAAATGGAATACAAAGAGTGGTTGAGTAGCATCCAGCAGTCACTGCATTTAGAAGTGAAGTGGGCTTATAGGAGCCAAGAGAAAGGTCTAATCACTAATTACTATTGCTGCTGTGGATGGAAGCAGTGGAAGAACTAAACAAAGCATCCTGGATATGTCTCAAAAATATTGCACTGAATTGTACCTTTGGAAAACATATTTAGGGCCAGGGAGTTGCACAGTCATCTATGTGACCCCACAATTATCTGTGTATCAGGCCATGCATTCATATAGGACAGTACAGAAAAAAACACACAAGACTCAAACATGGTAAATGTTTGTATTTTATAGAAAAGGTAAACTTTGTTTAAAGTTAAGCCATTAATGTCAAAGGAAAGAAATGAGACTTCTAAACACGGTTAAGAAATGATATTGTTTATCTCATCCTGAAATCAGGTGAAGACGAAATATGTAATAAGAATCAAATGTGAATTTTTCCAAAAATCCCATTAGTAGCATATGATTTAATTAAACCTGGAATATCTTGAATAGTCAAGTTTTTGGACAAAAGTTTCTAGGGAATCTAGAATGTAAAATACAACCAGTCTTTCAAAAATAGCTGTTTATGGGCCAGATACCTGGCACAGTAATTAATCCTCTGCCTGAGGCACTGGCATCCCATATGGGTGCCGGTTTTAGTCCTGGCTGCCCCTTTTTCATCTAGCTTTTTTTTTTTTTTACAGACTCATGCTTTTAACCCACTCTATTACCATACACTTAATTCTCCACTAACCATAATATTCAACAAGTAAAAAAAAGGGGGGGGGGGCTTATTTCATCGAGAATAATTGTTTCTAGTTGCATCCATTTTGTGGCAAAATGCAGAATTTCATTCTGTTTATGGCTGAGTGGTATTACATAGTGTGATATGCCACATGTTTTTTTTTTCTGTTGCTTTTAATGCATGGTATAAATTATTTCTTCTGTGAGAGTTCTTAAAAGCTTTTGAGTATCCTACGAAGTTCATTGGGGTTCATGACATTACCCTAGCTATGTTCACAAATATTATGTTGCTAAATATTTATATGAATGCTCTAGAGAAGGGGGAGAGAGAAGGAGACAGAGAAAGAAAGAAAGAGAGAGAGAGAGAGAGAGAAAGAAAGAAAGAAAGAAAGAAAGAAAGAAAGAAAGAAAGAAAGAAAGAAAGAGAAGCAAGCTCCCATTCATCGATTCAGTTCTCAAATACCACAGCCACCAGATCTGACCAGGTCCGGGTTGAAGTCAAAGCTTGAGGGCTAGGAACCCCAGCCAGATGTCTTTTTGACTGTCTGGAACCCAATTATTTGAGCCAGCACCACTGTGTTCCAGGATAGAACATCCCTTGCATATTCTGTAACTTTTAAGGTCCTTAAGATGATGTTGAGGCACCACCTTAAGATTTTATGAGGCCTTGACAATATGTGATGGTCTCAGTCTTTGTGTCATCTTTATACCACATTTGCCTGGTAGCACTCTGCATTTTATTTTTTCCCAGAAACCACTCATGTAGAATTACACAGAGATTTGATATGTGGGGATGTCATAATTCAGATAGATACTTGAGCCCTGTAAGTTGTAGTTCCTTTATATTTGTTAGTCGTCTTTTAGCTTTGCCTCTCAAATCAATTTTACTGTCAGCTGTTGTGTAAAAGAGGCCCCTTCCTTCTAGGCTTTGGAATCATTTTCTCTTTGAAGTCTTCCCTGTAAATGTCTTCAAGGGCCCTCAGGCTTCCACTCACAGTCTCTTCGGAGTCCTTTTGGTTTCCATCCTTACTCCTCCCTAGGTCCTTTAGGCTGCAACCACCCTCTAGTCTGAAGGCATCTGACATGTTTAAGTCTTTGTTCCATTTTTTTATTTTCAAAATAGCAACCCCTGCCTTTAGCATTGGTGTTTGTGCCACTTTTCTAGAAGTGTCTAGCAACCTACCTGAGAATCTCTTTGGGAAAGCTGTTTGACCTAGAGGTTGAGATGCTCACATCTCATATAGCAGAATCTTAGTTGGACTTCTGGCTTTGGCATCAGAGGCCAACATCCTGCCACTACAGGCCCTGGGAGGCACAGAATATGGTTTCAAGGTACAGCTCCATGCCACCTACGTGAGACAACTGTAATGAGTTCTGAGTTCCACTCTCCAGGCCTGGCATTGGGAGATTTGGCTAGTGGATATAGAAGCTACCTTCTACCACATACTTTCTGTCCCTCTGCCATGAAAAGATCACTTATGGGGCTGGTACTGTGGCACAGTGGGTTAAAGCCCAAAACTGCAGCACCAGCATTCTATATGGGTGCTGGTTTGAGTCCCGGCTACTCTGCTTCCAACCCAGCTCTCTGTTAATGCTCCTTGGGAAACAGCAGAAGACAGTCCAAGTCCGTGGGTCCTGCATCCATGTGGGAAACCTAGAAGGAGCTCTGGCTCCTGGCTTCAGATTGACTTAGCTCTGGCTGTTGCAGCCATTTGGGGAGTGAACTAGTGGATGGAAGACCTCTCTCTCTATGTCTCTATCTCTGTGTGTAACTCTGTCTTCCAAATACATAAAATTAAAAAAAAATGATTTACTCTCTCAATATATTCTTTTTTCAGAATCTACAATTTAAGCAAGGCATAAACATCACTCAGCTGGGGATGATTTGAAGCTGGGGCTGCAATCATCCAAAACTTGTTGTCCACCTAATTGCATTGAACCGGGCTTTTGGCTGAGCATTTAACTGAGTTTAACTTTGGAAGTCTATGTGATGATTTGCCTTGTTGCTTGGGGTCCTTTATAAATTTTACCAGAAAAATAAACATGGAAGCTGAATCACATTTTCTGACCTAGCAAAACTCACTCAGCATCAGTGCTGTAGTCTAAGTACTAGCAACCAATTATTATGGTCTGCTCATATTCAGGAGAGGGAACTTCATGGAAGAAATGCCAAAGTATTAGACATGCTACTATAAATCTGAAACATTACTCACTTGGTAAAAGTAATTTGATAATGGCTTTATCTAAAAGAAATTCATTATTCCCAACTCAGTAGCATTGAAGTCCTATTGAGTTTTTGTTGTTGCTGCTCTGTATGTTCTATTTTGTAAAAAGCCTCTAAAGATGATAAAACAGTATTAGTAAGTCATTTTCATTCCCAAAACTATACACACCATGCTACTAGTGTTTTATGCTATGAGATGTAATTGTCTCAATCTCAAGGAAAAAGTGCAATTTAGAAGATGTACAGTGTTCAATTTTAAGTTGTTAATTTGATTCTAATTGTCTTGTATAATGATATTACATTAGTAGCAACACACAGCTGATTCAGTTTTAGTTATAATTGTTTACTTCAGGGGATATGGAAGTTAAATATCTTAATCTTCTTTTTAATATCTTTAAAATATTCCCTGTGTCACTTAGTCAAAATTGGAGGAAATAAATATACAGATAGAAATGATTTGAAAAATGTATATTTTAAATTTCCTTTAGTTGCAGACATTGGAACACACCAGAAAGCATGCTGCTCAGGAAGAATGGGATAGAGAACTGGAGGAACCCAGCCAACTCCACGTGCAAGTGGGAGAAACCTTAACTTGCAACCTGAATAAGTAAGTCCCAGAATCACAGAAAATAACTGATGTTCATTAACTTGACTCCTAGGCGTACTTTTTAGTGAGACAGTTTCCTGAAATTAGTATGAAGTGAAACCTAGCTAGACAAAATAATTCTGCAAATTAAGGAATAATTTTGAAAAATAAATGCTCTTATTTTTTAGCACAGAAAAATGTATGTAAAAGTTAGGTGCATGTGTTTGGGGGAACATGACAACTTAAACCCACAGGGCTGCCTACTGCTACTACTCCCACTACCGCTACTGCTGCTGCTAGTGGTGCTTCTGTAAGTCTTGACACAACCTGGCACTTGTTCAGTTATCTTCCCTTGACTGTGATCATTGGTAATACCTTAGGAGGGTGTCTTGAAACCAACTCTTCTTTGAGTTTTCCTCCTCTACTTGAGAAAGAAAGATGAACGTGGAAAAGAGGGGAAGTATAACTCACAGGCTGGTTAGCATTCTACCTCGGGCATTCTGGGGGACTATGTCTGTAGAAGACAGGAAGGGCAAGGCCCACCCCCTCTGATGCCTTCCAAACAGTGTTAGGAATGGACTGTCTCTGGAGTGGCTTTAGTTCCTTTGGTAACCAACAACTCTGTCATTCGCTCTTAGAATTTGGTGCTCTGAAATGTCTCAACGTGGGAAAAGCTTATTTTCCCCTCTAGGAAGTTGGTTAAATGTGTGAAAGGCACAGGGTTATTGATAGCAAGTGCTTGAAAATGCCTTTGGGAGATGGTATTTTAAATCTAAACTGGTTTACTCAACAGAAATATGTCCCTTCTTTTGCAATGAAAACGGATGCAACTGGAAAACATTAAGCTTAGTGAAATAAGCCAGTCCCAAAAAGACAAATAGCCTGCTTACCTCAATGTGGTAATTTATATACAATTCCAAAAAAAAAAAAAATAAGCAATGGGAAGAAGTGAACATCTTGTCATTCAGTTGTTTTTAATTCTTTATCTTCCTATGGAACTGTGGTCTCTCTACTTTTTACTTGTTAAATATTATGGTTGCTGGTGAATTAAGCCTGTTATTCTAGAGTGGGTTAAATTATGTTTTTGTGGGGGACAGCACTGTGGTGCAGCAGCTTTAACCCAGGCCTGCAGGGCTGGCATCCTATATGGGTGCCAATTTGAGTCCCAGCTGCTCCACTTCCAATTCAGCTCCCTGCTATTGCTCCTGGGAAAGCAGCAGAGGAAGGCCCAAGTCCTTGAGCACCTACACCCACATGGGAGACATGGAGGAAGCTTCTGGCTCCTGGCTTTGGATTGGTCCAGCTCTCTCCATTGGGGTTATTTGGGTAATGAACCAGCGGATGGAAGACCTCCCTCTCTCTGTGTCTCTACCACTCTCTCTAACTCTTTGAAGTCAATAAAATGAATCTTTTGAAAAACTAAAATTTTGTTTTTGCTAAAAGTGTAAAAAAGTAATGAAGAGAGGAGATGGTTTTTGGGAGAGCAGGAAGGAGTGAAATACATTTATCTCCTTAGAATTTTACTTATGAAATACATGACATCTGTTCTCTTTACATTAATAAAAAAGTATAAAATATTGTTATAAAATTATAAAATGTTTATATAATTATAAAATTATGAAATATTCAGCATGCACAATATGATGCTTTCACATATTTGTATATAGTTAAATGGTCATTATAATCAAGAAAATCATCCTGTATCTTAGCTAACACAGCTACCATTTAAATATGAGTATATCAAGTGGCAACAAGAAACTTTAAGTAGAACCTCCCAGAAAGGAGCATTACCTGATTAGCTCTATATCATTCATAACCATTTCTCTCCTTCTGCCTTTGTATGAACCAGTTGTTTACAACCCACTAGAAATATGTTTTGTTAATTTTGAGCAATTTGAAAACATCGGTTGCATACAGTAGGTATGCCCTGACACATTTTTAGTGTTAAAATACTTTTATTTAATGGGACAGTCCATTTATGCTTACAGCCTTTTTAAAGATAAACCATTAGTAAGTGCACAAAATGACGTACTAAGCATTTGTCTTGCAATTTTCACAGGGCGCATGAGAAATCAACGGTGGTCAGAACTGAATTTCTTGAGGAGACACAGAGGAATGAATCTTTACCCAGCACTAGTACTATGAGGCCTGCTCTACCGTCATCCAGTGTCGGGAATGTTCATGGTGGATTAATGTGCGAAGGAAACTTTGTCCCACAAAGAAACTTGAGAATACCTACCTCACAGCTACAGCTTTCACGTAATCGCACACTGGACTCCTCATGCATGGTTAGATATGTTGTCTTTTTTCCTTTGGGTTTCAGATTGATGATATAATCATTTTTGATTTGGTGAAATACTGATTGTGACTGAGTGATAAATGCTAATTTTCACAATTGTCTTCATCAGATAGAAAGGAAATAAGTGTATGACTTTTTTACTTCAAAGAATAAATGGAACCAAATGAGCACATTTTAAATTTCCTAAAAGCTGCATTTATGTTAGCTTTTAGAAATTGAATATCTTTCCTTGTAACTAAAGGTGTAGTTTGGAATACGCTGGCTTATTTTCCAACTGAATTTGCACTGACTGTGGTTCAAGGCATTTGTTAATGTTTTGTTGCAACATCGAATTTTTCTACCTCTTTAAATTAGCCAATGTCATCCAAACATTTCATCACAAATGAATGCTTTTTAAAGAAATCCAGTATAAGTGCTTTTTTGTGAAGTATGTAAACCTGTAATAATAAAAAAGATTAACTTTTAAGTTTTTTGCATTTTCTTCCATAAACAAGAAAATCCCCATTTACTAATAATGCATTGCCATGCTAATGCTTGTAAAGTATCTCTATAGCTGGGAAATGTCTCATCAGTTTTTATTTCTTAAGTGAAGGTTTTATTTCCGTTTTTGAAATGAAATTCTAGTATTTCTATCTTGCCATTTCTTGAATGGCTGATAATGTATATGGCAATGAATCATGTCTTGATATAACAATTACCACCAAACTGAATTGACTATTTTCTTCCCAACAAGAATCTTCTACAAAGCTTCACAGTCCCATCTCCAATGAAATTAATTGGTGCTTATCCTGGTCTCCCATGGGGTGCAGGGCCCAAGCACTTGAGCCATCCTCCACTGCACTCCCTGGCCACAGCAGAGAGCTGGCCTGGAAGAGGGGCATCTGGGACAGGACCGGTGCCCCAACCGGGACTAGAACCCGGTGTGCTGGCGCCGCAAGGTGGAGGATTAGCCTAGTGAGCCGTGGTGCCGACCAGCACATCATTTTTTTAGAAAACTTTTACGTAACAAATATAAATTTCAAAACTACAGCTTTTGGATTATAGCAGTTTTCCCCCCATAACCACCCTCCCACCCGCAAACCATCCCATCTCCTATTCTACCCCTCTCCCATCCCATTCTTCATTAAGATTCATTTTTATTTATCTTTATATACAGAAGATCAACTTAGTATATACTAAGTAAAGATTTCAACATTCACCCACACAGATGCACAAAGTATAAAGAACTGTTTGAAGAATATTTTTACCATTAATTCTCATAGTACAACACATTAAGGACAGATCCTACAAGGGGAATAAGTGTACAGTGACTCCTGTTTTTGATTTAACAATTGACACTCTTATTTATGACATCAGTGATCACCTGAGGCTCTCATCATGAGCTGCCAAGGCTATGGAAGCCTCTTGAGTCCACAAACTCTGACATTATTTAGACAAGGCCATAATCAAAGTGGAAGTTCTCCCCTCCTATCAGAGAAAGGTACCTCCTTCTTTAATGATCCCTTCTTTCCACCGAGGTCTCACTCACAGAGATCTTTCATTTAGGTCATTTTTTGCCACAGTGTCTTGGCTTTCCATGTCTAAGAAACTGTGATGGGTTTTTAAGCCAGATCCAAATACCTTAAGGGCTGATTCTGAGGCCAGAGTGCCAGCAGCACATCATTTCATGATTCAAAATCACTAGTAGTAATTCAATTGCTGGAAGACTAGAAACTAGAATAATTTGAAGATTTGTTGATAACAGTGTGTTTGTTGATAATGGTTCTTGGCTGCATCTTTCATATGGCAGAGACTGAATAGCCTCTCTGAAAAACCCAGGTTGTCATGATGACTTGAGCCTCCTGTAAACATAGGGCCTGGCTTCCAAGAACAATTGAGATAGAGAGCCTTTTATCCTCATGTTGAAGTCATGTAGCATCACCTTTACCATATTCCATTCATTTTCACTTAGTTACTACTATTGGCCTATATTCTACCTTGTTTAGGGGATAAATATTAAAGAACTATTGAGTATGTTTTAAAACCAGCGGAAATTGCCCTCAGACCTATTTTTTTTTAACTGCTCCTCCCACTTAAAAAGAAATGACCATGGTTTGCAACTGGCAAGTTGCTCAGCCTGCTTCTTCCCTTTAAAACTTCCAAGGGGTCAGCACTGAGGCTCAATAGGCTAATCCTCCACCTTGCGGTGCCAGCACACTGGGTTCTAGTCCCAGACAGGGCACTTTATTCTGTCCCGGTTGTCCCTCTTCCAGGCCAGCTCTCTGCTATGGCCCAGGAGTGCAGTGGAGGATGGCCCAAGTGCTTGGGCCCTGCACCCCATGGGAGACCAGGAGAAGCACCTGGCTCCTGCCTTCGGATCAGCGTGGTGTGCCAGCCGTGGTGGCCATTGGAGGGTGAACCAGTGGTAAAGCAAGACCTTTCTCTCTGTCTCTCTCTCTCACTGTCCACTCTGCCTGTCAAAAAAAAAAAAAAAAAAAGAGAGAAAACAAACTTCCAAGGTTAGAGGAGTCCTTTAATTCTTACCTCTCTCTATTTTATTGCAAACTAGTAACTACCGAATTTTCTAATACAGCCCTCTGGAAAAATGGAGCCTCCTGTGATTTTATTGAAGTTCATCTTATTAGACAATAAATATTCAGAAATACTGCCTTTTGAAAATTTGATCTTAACTGAGAGAAAGAAGAAGTTAGGGGAGAGAGAGTGTGTGAGTGAGAGCAAGATAAAGAGCACACAAAGCATTCCCATTCACTGGTTTACTCCTAAAATAACCAGATCTTATGTGAGACCAAAGCTGAGAGCTGGGAACTCAAGCTAGGAGTCCCACATGATTTATAGGAACTCAATTACTTGAGCCATCCTGCTTCCTTCCAGTGCCTACATTGGCAGAATGGTAGACTCAGGAGCAATAGGCAAGTGAAAAACAAAAGCACTCTGATGCCCACTCCCACAAATCTTTTTGACATAAACTCTTCACCTTGGGCTTCCAGAGGATCCAGAATAGGACAGTATCATGAATGTTCTTTAATTCCTAAGACCCATACGGTGATTTGAGGCAGCACCTAAAGTTGTTCTGAAGTTTTATTGTCCATTGTACAGTCATCATCTTTGCTTTATCTCTGGATCCTGTTTGCCTAGCAGCACTCTGGATTTGATTTTATTCCAGAAACCACCTTTTATTTTACTTTTTTTTTTTTTTACAATTGCATGGTGATTTGTTATGTGGAGATGCTGTAATTCACATATATGGATTTAGATACTTGAACCCAATAAGTCACAACTCCTTTAAATTTGGTAGTCTTCCTTTAGTTTCTCTCTCACATCAGTTTTACTTTCAGCTTCCTGAAGAATGGGACCCTTGTCTTCCAGGTCTTGGTATCCTTTTTTGACAATTCCTTCAAAACCTCAAGTTTCCACACAGTCTCTTTGATGTCCTTTTGGTTTTCATTCTTCCTCTTTTGTAGGCCCTTTGAGCTTCCACCTCCCTCTGGTCTGAAGACATTTAACCTATTTTAGTCTTTGTTTCAATTTCCTAAAGTTACAACTCCCTGTATCTAGTGTCACCATCTAGTGTATCTGGGGCACCACCTTCTGTTGCCCTCTCAGGCACATTTGTAGGGAGCTGAACCAGAAGCAGAACACCAAGGAGTTGAACCAGTGCTCCAATATGGAATTCCAGCATCACAGCCAGCAGCTCAATATACTGTACACAATGCCAGCTTTGTTTGGTGTTGATAGTTGCTTTTTTTGGACCTTACCTGGGATGTCAGTTGGAATATCAATATGTTGTTCCACTTTCTCGTCTTTGGGTTGCTAATTTCTAAGTCCGAGTTTGCTTGAGAAATTCAGGTGGAAGCAGCATTGCATTTTACAGCCTAGCAAAAGTCACTCAGCATGTGTGCCCTATTCTGTTCACTAGATACACATTGCTTTGTCCAGCTCACATTCAGGAGAGAAAATTTCATGGAAAAATTGTCAAAGGGTTTGTAGACATGCTCTAAATGTACTACTTTTAAGTATCAGTTAATGGTTTTATTTGAGGGAAATGACTCCTTCTCCATTCAGCACCAGGGAAACTCCATCAAGATTTTCTCTTGCTGTTGTTTAATATGTGCCCTTATTTTGTGGAAAACATCAAATAATGACAAGTCAGTTTCATTGACTGAAACATTTTCATTCACAAAAGTACGCAGATCACATCATACACTTTTATCCTCTGAATTGTGATTTCTCATTAACCTCAAGGGGAAAATTGTAATTTAGGAATTATAGTATAGTTTGAGTTGCTTTAATTGCTATTCACTTTTAATCAATGCTTATATTCTTTGATAACTAATCTACATGAGTAGTAATGTAATAATGGTATTATTTTCATTATAATTCAAATTTCAGTCAATGTGTATTGAAGATAAATATTTTAAACTTTGGCTTGTTTCTTACTTTAAAATTTCGCTCAGAATCACTGATTCAAAACTAAAAGAAATAAAAACATTAATATATATTTTAGTGATTTTTTAAATTGCCTTTTTATTTTGCTTTAGAAAAAAGCATCATGTCAAAAAAGTTCAGAGTATCTAATGGAGAGCGATGACATTTCAAAAAGTATACAAAAAGAACACAGAATCCATGCTGGGATATCTAAACTCTCCAAAATGAAAGCTCCTCAGGAATATAAGCAACTCCTTCTAGAGGGATTTGAAGCGTTGATAAGCAAACAAGATGAGGTCATTCAGGTTGCAGAAGCTTTTTCAAAGCAAGTGAATGAGTAAGTCAAAACATAGAATTGCAGACAATAGCTTACATTTGCTAATTTGCCACTAAAGCATAATTCTTAGTGAAACAGATTCCTGAGATTAGTAAGGATATAATCTACCTAGACAAAGTGATTTTGGAAAATAATGTTAGTAAATGAAATTACCAGTAAATTTTTAGTGGAGAACAATTTATGTAAATGTTAACAACTCTGTTAACTTAAGTTCAAGATTACAACTTAAGTGTCTAGCATCTCTTCCTCCCCCTCCTCCACCTGTTGGTACAATATGGCACTTGTCTAGTTACCTTTCCTTGATTGTGATCATTGGTATTACCACTAAAGGATGCCTCGAGAAAGATTAAGAAAGAGAGGAAGGAAAGTATAGTGTCTGGAAGAAAGAAAGAGCAAGTGCCACCTTTGACGTCTTCCTAGCTGCTTTAGTTGTTGCTGAATACTTACTTGGCTATCTCATTCCCCACAGTCATTGTTGTTCTGAATTATCTCTCAATGCCAAAAATCAAGCATTTGCTTAATTTCTCCCAAAAAGTGGGTAAAAGAAGCAGGGCTGTTGAAAGTAAGCACCTGAAAATGTCTTTGCTGGTATTCTAAATCTCTTAGTTTTCAATACAATGATTTCTATCCTTTTTAAAAAGTTACTGTTTTATATATTTAAGTGGCAAAACATGACATTTTGAAATATTTATATATTAGAAAATGTTTACTAGCATCGAAGAAATCAACATCCATTATATCAAAATTGTTATTTAAATAAAATATTTCTAATGGCATGTGCAAGGATTTTGAGAATAGAGCCTTTTGCGAGGAAGCAGATGTCACCGGATCAGTGATACAGCATTGACAGGCATCCTTCTCCCTTGTACTGGGTTTGAGTCATGTTGTGAAATTTTTAACTTTAAAAATTAAAAGAACTTAATTATACAAAAACTTTGTTCTGACACATTTTCAGTATTAAAACACTGTTTATTTGGCATGCCCATTGACTCTTACTTTTAAAAAATGAAATTCATGTAAGAATTATTAAGGGGAAAATGAAATACTAAACATTGGTCCTTTCAATCTTCACAGAGCTAAGGAAGTGTTAGCAGAGGTCAGAACTAAAAATTTTCTCCTGGAGAAACAACAGACTGGAACATTAACCAAGTCTGTTACTACGCAAACTTCGGTAGCGTCACATAGCGTTGGAAGTTGTGCTAATAGTTTCTGGCTCAGCAGAGATCTTACTCCACAACAAAACTTGGAGACTCCTACTTCAGCAACTCAGGCTTCACATCACAACACGGCAGAGTCTTTGGACACGGTTAGATATATTGCCTCTTTCCCCTTGGGTTTCAGGTTGTTCATATTATTCTTATTTTTAATTTGTTGAAGTACTTAGTTTGATTGACATATGTATGCTAGTAATGGTTGTAATTATCCTCATTAATGTAGACATGAAATGCATGTTGCAGCTATTTTTTAAATATATATTTATTTATTTGAGAAGCAGAGTTACAGACAGAGGGAGAGACAGAGAGATCTTCCATTTGCGATTCACTCCCCAGATGGGTGCAAAAGCTGGAGCCTAGCCAATCTGAAGTCAGAAACCAGTGGCTTTCTCCAGGTCTCTCATGTAGGTGCAGGGGTCCAAGCACCTTGACCATCTTCCACTGCTTTCCCAGGCAATAACAGTGAGCTGGCTCAGAAGAGGGGCAATGGGGACAAGAACCAGCACCTGTATGGGATTCCAACACTGCAGGCAGAGGCTTAGTCCACTATGCCACAGTGCCATCCTCAATATTTTGCAACTATTTGATAAACTTAACAAATACAACCAAACTGACATATTTACAAATATTTCAAAACTGCTTTAAGTTAGGTTTTGATAATTGAATATTTTTACCTAGTAACTAAAGATATACTTTGAGATCTGCTAACATAGTTTTAACTTGATTTTCATTTGTGGTCCAAGACACTTTTAAGTTTTGTGCACCATCACATTTTACACTTCTAATCATAGTGAATGATTAGCAAACATTTCATCACAGATGGGTGTTCATTATTTAAAGAGTCCAGGGGTGAGTGTTGTGGTGCAGTGACTTGGGTCATCCTGGAGATGTCCTTGGCCCATATCTGAGTACTACTTTGTGTCTGGATCCTCCACTTCCAATCTAGCTTCCTGCCAATGCATCCTGGGAAGTAGCAGATGATGGTTCAGGTGCTTGGGCCCCTGTCACCCATGAAAGAGGTTCAAATGAGTTTTCAGCTTCCTGGATTCAGCCTAATCCAGCCTTAGCTATTTTGGGCATATGGAGAGTAAGCTGTCAGATGAAGCATCTCTCTTTGTCTCACTGTCACTCTGCCTTTCAAGTAGCTGAAAAGAAATGAACATTAAAAAAGTAATCCAAGGCAGATGCTTTTGATCATTTTCTTCCATAAGAACACATCCTGAATTACTGCCTTACTTATAGCAAGTTTAGTTCAACTTTTATAAAATGAATCTGTTGCCTGGTAATTGTACAATAGATTTTAAGCAGTTAAATCAAATATATAATTGCATTATTTAAAAGGAAGTTCACTTATGCCTATCTTATCCATCACTTGAATTGTTGATCATTATGATGGCAATGATATCAGATCTTTAAATTGCAACTACATCAACAGAATCCATTATGTTTTTCTATCCAGGATCCTATATAAAGCCACATATTGTCATTCTCCATTGGAGATGTAACACAGACCTTCCAATCCAACCATGTGGTGACAATGATCACAGTCCATTTCTGGCAACTTAAATTGGATCTGATTGTGGAACATTGTACCAATTTTAAAGTTGTTAAAACCCTGTTGACCCCATTTAACACATTTACCGAATGTTGACATTTTTATGATTGGGGGGACATTACAAATAATAAAACAATTATATTGAAAGAAAATAAATAACTACAAATAGCAGCTAGACTTTATTTGTGTCTTCTTAAAATATTTCCATCAATACACATGATTTATACTTGGAATCCTATTTAAGATATCTTTATTTCAGAGAAAAATTGCAAAAGCCCATTTTGAATGATGGCTCAGCCTGGTTTACTTTTAATGTTTATTTATTTGAAAGCCAATTAGAAGGAGATAGACAGTAAGAATGGGGAGGAAGAGAGAAAGAGAAAGCGAGATCTTGCCACCATTGGTTTACTCCCCAAGTGGCTGTAATAGCCAGGTCTGGGCCAATCTGAAGCCAGAAGCCATCCTTATCTCCCATATAGGAGGTAGTTGTCTGGACCAACTTCATTGTCTTTACCAGATGTATTAGTGGGACATTGGGTCAGAATCAGAGCAGCCAAGACTCAAACTGGGTCTAATACTGGATGCCAGCATTGCCAACTGCACCTTAATACATTGTACCATTACTCTGGCCCCTCAACTTTGTTTTCTAAGTTGACTTGATGATAAATCATAGTCTAGCATATTCAAATTTTCTTAGCATTGCAGCAAAAATCTTAAATGGAGACACATATAATGACTTTTTTGTTCATAAATTATAAGATCACAGCTGTTTTTTTCACCATTTTGTGAGCTTAGTTTCATTCTGTTCTGAAAAACAAAAGGAAAGAATCTGGGTGTAAGTGCTTCAGAGTCATAAAAATGGGCTACAGAATATGAAATAAAAATGAATGCTAAATACTTCTGTACAGTGTTAATCATGATGCAAATATGAAACATTGGTAGTAATTATGACCAGAAAATTAAGGTGATATATGATTTTACAATAGATGATGAAAGAATACATACATATGTGAGAATAATGGAAGATTTTTTTTCAGGAAATATATCCCCACTTTTTTTTAAATAAAACCAGTGCTTATTTTTTAATATTTCTAGAAAATTTTAAGTAGTTTATTTTAAGCTTATAGTAGGTCCACAATATACTTGGTTTCTTAATGAGGCAATAATTTGCAAAATCATACTAGACTTAGGTAAAAATCACTATTCTATCACAATACACCACTGCAAAATGCCTTGGAAGAGTTTCTATGCATTTTTCCATTGTTCACAAAATCCTTATTTGCAAAAACACATGTTTTCTACCGTTGTGGCAGATTGAGTTATTTCTACTTGGAAAAATCTAATAATATTATGAGAGGTGATAACATACTATCTAAATGATAGAAAAGAGTAGGGTTATGAATGGGACATCTATACAACCAAATTAACAGATTTTAGCTTTGATTCCAGAAAGCAACACATTAAGAAAATAACTGAATTATTTTACCCATCTCTTTTATTTTTAAGAGTTGAGTATTTTGTATTATTCATAGGATCTATCAGCATATTCTAATTTTAAGAAAAATCATAAGTTAATGCTTTTGCCTATGATTTCACTATGACTGTTGTTAAAGCAAGGGTTCTCCATATTCCTGACATTGAGCATTTTTTGAATCTCTCGCCATTATATGAAGTTTAACCTTGCCACTTAACACAATTACAGTGATAATAAATTGCTACATGTATGTTTTTTGCTAAATTTTCATTCCAAACTGGAATTCTAATTTAATCCTAGCATGTTTTGGCCTGTGTATGAGTGATTCTATAATTTTATTTTTTGTTATACAAATACATTATTATAAAATAACAGAATGAAAATTAGTCTGAAAATTATCCACTGATTGGATATTTTGCATATAGAAATCTTTGTTGACCCTTGAAATATAAAATATTGAGACCAGTTTTTATAGGGTAAAACTTATCTGCTTGTCAAGAAACTGTTTCCAAATTCTTTTCTCTGCAACAAAATACATGTATTTAATACTTGTAAAACTGTAAAAATATTTGCAAAATTATAAAAAATAATGTAATTTATAAACTGGCAAGTATAATATCCTCTGTATGTTAAAATATTTATAATTCTATCTTGAACTACAACAGTTTAAATGGGCAAACTAACTTGATTTTGTTTAAATTCAGTGCATATTTCCTACTTCTTAAAATATTTATGTGATGGACAGAATTACAGAGAGAAGAGAGGTAGAGATACAAATCAATCTTCCATCCACTGGTTCACTCTTTGAATGACCACAATGGCTGGGGTTTGGCCAAGCTGAGGCCAGGAGCCAGGAGCTTCTTCCATGTTCCCGACATGGGTGACAGCTTACAAACACTTGGACCATCTTCCACTGCTTTCCCAAGCACATTATCAGGGAAATAGACTGCATGGAAGCAGAGCAGTCAGGATTTGAACTCACACACATATGGGATGCCAGAGCTGCAGGCAGCAGCTTAACTTGCTGTGCCACAGTGCCAGTCCCACATACTGATTTATAAAAGATTTGAGTTCTCCCTCAAATACAGCAGGATGCCAAAACTATAATTTAAACATACCAATAATCACTGAAAAACTATAGAGAGGTGTGCATATGTGCAGTGTTCATAGCTATGAAATTAATCTCTAAAAGTCAATGCTGCATTATTTTCTGAGCAGCAATCTCAAGTATAATTTAGCCATAGCCTGTCAGTACATCATTACTGAGTGAGTACATTTGTTTCTGTATTTGATGTGCTTTGTTACTGCTATGGAGTTCACTTTCTGAAATATCCCTCCAACTCTTCTGCATCTTTAAGCTGTTATTTAAAAAGAATTTTCAGAAAGACTGCAAACTCAAGGGAGAAAAACGCATTGCCATTTTGGTTTCTTATTGATCTTTTCAGTAATTTTTCTTGTTGGAATTGTTGACTTTTAGGTAGCAAGTGGCACTCCCTTTCCCTTTCTGAGTTCATTGGAATTGCAGCAGCCTGCACATAAATTGGTCATCTGACACTGGACTCAGGTGACTCAAGCAGCATTTTAAGCTCTGCACCAAATACCTGCCATGAAAGTGTCTTTTAAAAGGTCATCTAATATTTGTAAGTTTTCACTTGTGGGTATGAGCTGAACCACAGCAACCTCCTACCAGTAAGGATGAAAACAGTATTCAACACTCAAGACCCTTTGACTAATTGCTCTTTGAAGGGAAGATCCCTCCCTATGCTCTGGATATTTGGTTTTACACTATGAGATTGTATATCTTACCTGGTTCTCAAAGGCAGTTAGCCTCAGCTGTCATATCTGGTGTCAAGCAGTAAAGAATGAAAGAAAGCCTGGAGGAGAATTTTTGTAAAGGGAAGCCACTTCTACAAGTACCCATTACTTTAACATTCAGCTAGCCATCCACCCATCCATCCATCTATATATGTGAATGATAGAGCAACAGGGAGAGCAAGAAATCTTCCATCCAGTGGTTCACTCCCTGAATGTTGGCAACTACCAGGACTGGACCAGGCTGAATCAAGAGCCTGGAACTCCATCTGGGTCTCTAACAAGTGTAGCATAAACCCAGGCATCATTGCCATAATCTGCTGCCATGCAGGCACACCAGTAAGAAGCTGGAATTGAATAATGGATGAAATCTGATCCCTAGATACTCTGATGTCATCCTGTCACACCACAATGCCCATCATCCATGTATTCATTTTTCCCCCAATCCTGGGGTTTATTGATTGCATTAAAATTTCTAAAAATTTTAAGTATTTTTTGATATTAACTTTTAATTAGTTTTTAAAAGACTCATTTTACTTTGTACATGTAATCCTGAGGACCTAATAACTTTCCCCTCCACCTTTACAATCTCCCCATCTCTCCCTCCCAAACTTTTTCCTCCCCCCCTTTTTTTTAGTTTTTGAGATAACGTTTCAAATTTACATTACAGTACGAAGGCTTAACACTTCCCAGAATAAGAAGTTTAAAAAGTAAAAGACCCTAGTTTAGAGGGAAAAATAGACAATGGGTATAAAAATAATATACAATAAATTTTGAAGTAGTCACAGATCATTGAAACTAGAGTAATATAACACATTTAACCACTGGTTTCACAAAGATATATAACAAAATTTACAAAACAGTATTTTCAATAATGCTAACACAGAGACATTTCTTTTTTCTTCTATTTTATTTTTAATTTCATCCCCTACAAATAAAGGAGAGCATGCAGTATTTGTTTTTCTAGGTCTGGTTTATTTCAGTCATCATGATGTCCTCCAGTGGCATCCATTTTGCTTCAGATGGTAGAATTTCCTT
Source organism: Lepus europaeus (assembly GCF_033115175.1). Lineage (NCBI taxonomy): Eukaryota > Metazoa > Chordata > Mammalia > Lagomorpha > Leporidae > Lepus > Lepus europaeus. Next base: position 462,985 of record NW_026909031.1, read on the forward strand.
CTCTTCTTTATACCTGAATAATATTCCATTGTGTATATCTACCACATTTTCTTTATCCATTTTTCTGATGGTGGACACCTTCAATGATTCCCAATGTTGGCTCTTATGAAGAGCTCCTATGAACATATGTATGAAGGCATCTCTTAATAGTATTCAAGTCTTTGAGATATACCCAATGTGGGATTGTTGGATCATATGGCAAATCTAGTTCTAGTTTGTTTTTTGCTTTCAGATATCTCCACACTATTTTCCACAGTGGCTTCAGTAATTTATATTTCCACCAATAGTGTATAAGTGTTCCCCTTTCTCTACATCCTCACCAGCACTTGTTGCTCTCTGTTTTGGATTTTAGCCATTCTGACAGGGGTGAGGTGATATCTCATTGTGGTTTTGATTTGCATTTCCCTGATGGCTTGGGATGCTGAGCCTGTTTTCATATATTTGTTGGCCATTTGTATTTCTTCTTTTGAGAACTATTAAAGTCCTTTGCCCATTTCTCAATTGGATTATTTATTGTTGAGATTTTAAAGTTACTGATATATCTGGAATTAATATCCTTTGTCAGAAAAGTGATTTGCAAATATTTCCCCATTGTTTTGGATGTCTCTTCACTCTATTGATTATTTTCTTTGCTGTGCAAAAGCTGTTGAGTCTGACAGAGTCCCATTTATTTAGTTCTGCTTTTGTTGGCTGTGCTTGGGGATCTTATCCAATAAGCCATCCCCTACAGCAATGTCTTGGAGTGATTTTGCTATGTGTTCTTCCAGCAACTTCATAGTCTCAGGTCTAAAATTTAAGTCTTTTCTCCATCTTGAGTTTATTTTTGAATATGGTGATAGGTATGGATCTAATTTCATTCTTCTACACATATCAATCCAGTTTTGCCTGCACCATTTGTTCAAGAGACTATCCTTACTTCCACTGTTTGGTCTGAGCACTTTAGTCAAAAATCAGTTGGCTTATATGTATGCGGATTAATTTCTGGGCTCTGTTCAGTTCCATCATTCTATGCATTGGGTTTTTTTTTAACTTTTATTTAATGAATATAGATTTCCAAAGTACAGCTATGGATTACAATGGCTCCCCCCCCCCCATAATTTCCCTCCCACCCACAACCCTCCCCTTCCCCACTTTCTCTCCCCTTCCATTCACATCAAGATTCATTTTCAATTATCTTTATATACAGAAGATCAATTTAGTATAAATTAAGTAAAGATTTCATCAGTCTGCACCCACACAGAAACACAAAGTGTAAAGTACTGTTTGAGTACTAGTTATAGCATTAAATCACAATGTACAGCACATTAAGGACAGAGATCCTACATGAGGAGTAAGTGCACAGTGACTCCTGTTGTTTGACTTAACAAATTGACACTCTTGTTTATGGCATCAGTAATCACCCTAGGCTCTTGTCATAAGTTGCCAAGCTATGGAAGCCTTTTGAGTTCACTGACTCTGATCATATTTAGACAAGGTCATAGTCAAAGTGGAAGTTCTCTCCTCCCTTCAGAGAAAGGTACCTCCATCTTTGATGATCTGTTCTTTACACTGGGATCTCACTCACAGAGATGTATTGGTTTTTATGCCAGTACTATGCTGCTTTGATCATTATAGCTTTGTAGTATGCTTTGAAGTCAGGTAGATGCCTCCAGCTTGACTTTTCTCATTCAGGATTGCTTTGGATATTCTGGATCTTTTGTGATTCCATACAAATTTTAGGATTGCTTTTACTAGTTTTGTAAAGAATGTCATTGGTAGTTTGATAGGGATTGCATTGAATCTGTAGATTGCTTATATAGAATAGACATTTTAATGATTTTGAATCTTTCAATCCCTGAGAAAGTGGTATCTTTCCATTTTTTTTTTGGAGTCCTTAATGACCTCTTCTTCAATGTTTGATACTTTTCATTGCATAAACCTTTCACTTCTTTGGTTCAATTTATTCCTAAACAGTTGATTTTTTGGTGCCTATTGTGAATGAAATTTCTTTTTTCTTTTTTGACAGTGAATGAAATTTCTTTCTTGATTTCTTTTTCTGTGAGTTCATCATTAACCTAGAAAAAGCACTTGATTTTGTATATTTATTTTGTAACTTGCAACTTTACTGAATTGGTTTATCAATTCTAACAGCTTTTTGGTGGAGTGTTTAGGTTTGTCCACATAAATCATGTCATCTAAAAACACATATGATCTTGCTGAAATTGGTTTACAAAAATGTCCTCTATAAAGTTACAGTTTCTTTAACATGAAAGTAAGGAACTTTTCAAGAAGGACGTCTCATTTTATCTATGTAAAACGTATACTATTAAATATTTTTGAGTGTAATATAAGATAATATCATCTATTATACATAGGAAATATATATATAGGAGAACTATTGAGGAAAATAATATTACATTGGTAGTTCCTTCATTCAAATTATGTAAGAATGTGACTTATACTTTATGTAATTTTTATTTATGATAACATAAGATTCTACCAGTAACTGTTCTTTCCAACATATTGTAGTGAGTTATTTTCCCCCCATATTCTACTTGGTGATGCTGTTGACTCATTGTTCAATTTCTAAAGTTTGCCCTTCAGGATCTTGACACCTCAACTTTATGGGAAAGATGTTTTCAGAACATTGAAAAATATAGGAGTCAACAAAATTTGCCTTCATGCCAGAATGAAGGTATTTCTATTACTTTATCATTTATCATGATCTCCATGAACTATTCATTATGTCATGTGTAGGAGTATTTAAAGCCTGTTGAGATATTTTATTAGATAATAAATTTTATATAAAATATTTAAGTAAGAATATTCTAGAGACAGCTGCAATATATTTTGAAATATTTCTTCACATTTCATAATTAAGTGGATAATTAAAATTAATAACTTCTTAGAACTGTATTTGTGAACTGTATGAAATGTGTTTATATTAAATAATTTTTAAAAAATAAGATCAAACTTAAAAAACAAATGTTTCAAAATTTGACTACATTTTTACAACATTTATTTTAAAGGCAGAGATAGAGAGAAGGAGGGAGAGACAGAGAGGTTCATTTGCTTCTTCACTCCCCAAATGGACACAATGGACAAGGCTGGGCCTGGCCAAAGCCAGAGCCTGGAACTCCACCCAGGTCTCCTACATGGGTGTCAGGGGCCCAAACACTCAGGCTGTCTTTCGCTGCTTTCCCAGGTGCATTATCAGAGAGCTGCAATGAGAGTGGAGCAGTCGATGCCTTAATACAGGATGCTAGCATCAGAGAAGCTGCTTACCTTGCTGGTCTACAATGCATGCCCCATTGCTAACTTCCTAAAAGAAATGAAAATTAAAGTGTTATACATTGGTTTCCTTATTTCTCATTCTAGAAAGTCATGCATCTAACAATTGAATTTGAAAAGTAGAATTTTCTGAATACTCATGTCCATATGAATACAGTACTGTTGTGTTATAATATACACAGGATAGTTTTATTATCTAATATTTTCCCAGTAGAATTTTTACATGACATTATGACAATACCACTTTCTTTACTTATTTGCTTAATATTCCATGATGAAAATACCATGGAATACTTTAAAATGAGTTTTTCTAGAAGTGGGTAATGGAAAATTCAGTTAATGGAAACACATGAAAGTGAAAAAAATCATCTTTTATAAAGTACAGAGTTGTTCTAGTAAGTACAGTCATTCACTTATTGTAAAATCTGACTTGACTTGTTTTAACCTTTGTACTAATTAAATGCCACCTTTCTAAAATAATATGTATGAAACAGATTAATGCTAAATGTACTTTTTAATCATATTTTCCTATTGGGTTAACATAAAATCACTAGGAATTTTGTTTAATATATGTGACTGTTTTTCTATTTAAGCCAGCTTCAAGTGTGGTCTAGTCTTTAAAAGAATTAAGGACCATATTTTTAACTGATACTTTATTCCCATGATAATGTAACTAGTTTAACTTAAATATTATACATAAAATTTGCCTTGTTTCAGATGTGGAAAGCACAACACAATTTAATTAGCAAACGAGATGGAGGTATGTTGTCAAATTTTGTGAATGCATTGATTTATGACATAAACTGTAAGTAGCAAGCAGCATCCCTTTTTATTTTTGTTTCACTACTTCACATAAAGCTAATGAACTATGTGAACATATCAACATTATAATGAGGAATATATTTATCATATAGTCTTCATATCCCATAGCTTAAAAAATATCTCAAAAAGGTTTATGGGCCTCTCTTTTTCTGACTCTACACTTCGTACGCTTATGCTGTCTCTGTGATACTGTCAGCCTACATACGAAAGCTGTTTTCAGAAGACAGTGGCATCATCAGCTTCTTAAGTGCATTGTGGTGACATAAGGGCCGTCTCAAGTCCTTGTCATAGCCACTCAAGCAATGACAGTTCATAAGCAGCTGCTTGACAGTAGACTTAACATCTGGGCTCATTGACTTTTACCCTCAAGTAAGTTTCCAAAATCCTTAGCAAGGAACCAAAGCACTAATCCATTTGTCAAGACTAACCAGCCTACTTATGATACCACAAGTTCTCTTCCTGAGCTCTCTCTCTTTGCATTCAGTCTGCTTTCCATCTATCAGGTATATTTTTTCCTTGTACTGTCAACTTCCATGCCACTGCCACTAAAAAAACCTACAGTAATGACATAAAATTAGAAACAATTTCTCTTCTCTGTGTGTTATGATAGTACCCTACTTTATTCCTATCCCCATAGGGAAGTTGCCTCATCTATATTTTTTAAAGATGTATTTATTTATTTAAAAGTTACAGTTCCACACAGAGATAAAGAGAAGTAGAGAGAGAGAGAGAGAGAGAGAGAGAGAGGGAGGGAGGGATCTTCCACCACTGGTTCCCTCCCCAATTGGCCATAATGGCTGGAGCCAGGAGCTTCCTCTGGGTCTTCCCATGCAGGTGTGGGGGCCCAAGGACTTGGGTCATCTTCTACTGCTTTCCCAGCCATAGTAGAGAGCTGGATCAGAAGTGGAGCAGCTGGGACTTGAACTGGTGCCCATATGGGATGTGGTGGCTTTACCCTCTCTGCCGTAGTGCTGGCCCCTTCATCTATATTTTTAGACATAGCATATGGTTATTTAGAGATGTACAGTATTATCTTCATCTTTAATCACATTGTTAAGCTGAGGAAAGAATGAAAAAGAAGAAAAATACAGGATCTGATATTTAGCTCACAGTAATAATTCCATTGTGTAAATATAGACAAATTATGTCTAATAGTAATTTTGTACTTTAGTAATATACAAATTTTTCTTGAAATTATCAACTTGTACTGATTTAAGCAGTCAATTATGATATCTTTGATATTAAAAAAATGGAATTCTTTTTTTTTTTCCAGCTACTGAGAAACTTAAAAAGTGACCTAGGAACCAACGAGTCCAGTTTAAGTCAACATGTATTTTTAAAAGTGTCAAAAGAATACGTACACATTTTAAAGAAAAAATATGCTCTGTATTACAATTACTGACCACTGCTTATGTAACACAGTTACCATTTACTTATGCTCTATATTATAAAATTTTACTGACCACTGCTTATGTAACACGCCTGTTATTTCTTTTTAAATATATTATGTGGGAAAATCTTCATTTATTGAAAACATTTAGTGTTATGTACCTACAATTGAAATTTTGTATTTCCAATTTATATTTTTTGAAAGACAGAGATAGTGGTAAGGGTGGGAGCAAGAAAAAGGGGAAGGGGAAAAGAGGGGGAAAATGGAGAGATCCCCCTTCCAATAGTACAGTACCCATATATCTACAGTGAAATATATGTGGGCTGTGCTGAAGCCAGGATCCAGGAATTCAATTCAGGTATCCTACTTATGTGGCAAGGATCCAATTACTTGTTCTGTCACTCACCACTTCCCAGAGTACACATTATTGGAAGCTGGAATCAGGATGGGAGCCTGGTCCTGCTAGGGATTCCACCAGGGATTCAGGATATTTCAAACGGCATCTTAACTTCTGTTCCCAATGGCAGGCCAGTTGCAGCACATGAAACTGTTGGGATGTATAACTAACTTAGCACAGATTTTGCAAATGAAAACCAGTATGATTAACTTTTACAAACTGAATTGTCCAAATGGTGGCCATTATACAGCACCCAGAAAACCAAGTTGAATGGAACACTTTAGTGGGATTAATTAAGGGCTTCTTTGTATTTGCCAATTTTTGCTACTACATACAAACCTAATGATTTGGATGGACATCATTTTGGTATACTGATACTCTGGCCAGTGTCAATACCATTGCTTGGATGCAATATAATTTTATAGTGCTACCAAAATTATGTAATTTTAACTTTAGGCATTGATTCATACAACTTCTTCATGGAGAAATTATGTTTACCTATGGCTTTCCATGTTTCCTTTTTAATTTTTATTACCTTTTAGGAAACAATGCTAAAATTAAAAAAAAATTAAGTTTTAGTACAAATAATTTGCCCTCTTAAAGAAAGTGGGAGTCATCTGCTGACGTTATGCCATCACCTCTGACTACTTTGGAATATATTTCCTATAAGTAAGGACATACTAAATACATTAAAACACTCAGAATCACAAAGTTAACACTATTCTGTGTATCTGCATATTCTTTTCAAGTTTTGTTACATGTCTTGTGATGTCCTTGATAATAAGAGAGTCCCATTCAGATCCATGAATTTCTTTTAGTTATTGCCTTTCTTATATTTCTTCAATCTGGAGGAGTTCCTTCCTTTTCTTTGACATTAATGACTATGGATCTTTTGAAGACTAAATTCCAATCATGCAGAATGTCCTTGATTGGATATTTTCTGATATTTCAGTATAATTAGGTTAGGATTATACAGTTTTTGTTAAGGGCATAACAGAAGGGATTCTGTGATCATTTCATACTGTCATGTAATCTACACTCTTGATTTCTCCCATTACTAGTGATGTTGCTGATGCTGTCTGTTGCATTTCTCCTCTGCAGTGTTTCTTTTTTACATTTCACTTAGTTTTAATCAGGTTTCGTCATTTGAGACTAAATATCTGTTCTTTCTCAATTTTTTCATGATTCAATTTTTATGTGTTTTTTTAGAAAACATATTTAATAAATACAAATTTTGAAAGTACAACTTTTGGATTATAGCTGTTTTCCCCCACATAACCACCCTTCCATTCAAAAATCATCCACCTCCTATTCCCTTTCCCATCTCATTCTTCATTAAGATTATTTTTAATTATCTTTATATACAGAAGATCAACTTAGTATATACTAAGCAAAGATTTCAACAATTTGTACCCACACAGACACACAAAGTATAAAGTACTCTTTGAAGAATATTTTTACCATTAATTCTCATAGTACAACACATTAAACACAGAGATCCTACATGGGGAGTGAGTGCACAGGGACTCTTGTTTTTGATTTAACAATTGATACTCTTACATTTATGACATCAGTAATAACCTGAGGCTCTTGTCATGAGCTGCCAAGGCTATGGAAGACTCTTGAGTTCACAAACCCCGACCTTATTTAGACAAGACCATAATCAAAGTGGAAATTCTCCCTTCCATTCAGAGAAAGGTACCTCCTCCTTTGATGGCCCATTTTTTCCGCTGGGATCTCACAGTGATCTTTCATTTAGGTCATTTTTTGCCACAATGTCTTGGCTTTCCATGAGAAACTATCATGAGCTTTTTAGCCAGATCTGAATGCCTTAAGGGCTGATTCTGAGGCCAGAGTGCTGTTTAGGGCATTTGCCATTCTGAGTCTGCTGTGTATACTGTATACTGCTTCCCATGTTGAGTCGTTCTCTCCTTTTTAATTCTATCAAGTATTATTAGCAGACACTGGTCTTATTTATGTGATCCCTTTGACACTTAATACTATCTTTATGATCAATTATGAACTTAAACTGATCACTTTAGCTAGTAAGATGGCATTGGTACCTGCCAACTTAATGGGATTTGGAGTCCATAGGACATTTTTAGCTTTACCTTTAGGGGTAAGTCCAAGTGAGCCTCTGCTGAAGTGTACATCTCTTCCCTCTTTTATTGCCACTCTTATGTTTAACAGGGATAAATTTTCAGTTGGATTCTAACTGCTAAGAATAATTGCGTGTTAAATAAAGAGATTGACCAATGGTATTAAGTAGAAAAAGAAAATACTAAAAAGAATAAAATAGTAAGTTTTTCCTTGACAGTAAGGACAAGGGCTGATCAAATCACTGTTCCTCATAGTGTCAGTTTCACTTCCACCATTTTCGATGTAGGTGCTTGCTTAGTTGTCACAGATTGGGGAGAACATATGATATTTGTCCCTTTGGGACTGGATTAATTCAGCATGATGTTTTCCAGATTCCTCCATTTTGTTGTAAATGACTGGATTTCATTGCTTTTATCGATGAGTAGTATTCTACAGAGTACATATCAAATGATTTCTTTATCCAGTCTACTGTTGATGGGCATTTGGGTTGGTTCCAGGTCTTAGCTATTGTGAATTGAGCTGCAATAAACACTGAGGTGCAGACAACTCTTTTATTTGCCAATTTAATTTCCTTTGGGTAAATTCCAAGGAGTGGGATGGCTGGGTTGTATGGTAGGGTTATATTCAGGTTTCTGAGGGATCTCCAGACTGGCTTCCATAGTGGCTTTACCAGTTTGCATTCCCACCAACAGTGGGTTAGTGTCCCTTTTTCCCCAAATCCTCACCGGCATCTGTTGTTGGTAGATTTCTGTACATAAGCCATTCTAACTGGGGTGAGGTGAAACCTCATTGTGGTTTTGATTTGCATTTCCCTTATAGCTAGTGATCCTGATCATTTTTTCATGTGTCTGTTGGCTGTTTGGATTTCCTCTTTTGAAAAATGTCTATTGAGGTCCTTGGCCCATCTCTTGAATGGATTGATTGTTTTGTTGTTGTGGCATTTGTTGATCTCTTTGTAGATTCTGGTTATTAATCCTTTATCAATTGCATAATTTGCAATTATTTTCTCCCATTCTGTTGATTGCCTGTTCACTTTAATGACCTTTTCTTTTGCAGTACAGAAACTTCTCAATTTGATGTAATCCCATTTGTTAATTTTGGCTTTGTCTACCTGTGCCTCTGGGGTCTTTTCCAAGAAGTCTTTGCCTGTGCCTATATCTTGCAGAGTTTCTCTGATGTTCTCTAATAATTTGATGGTTTCAGGTTGTGGTTTTGATCTTTAATCCATGTTAAGTGGATTTTTGTGTAAGGTGTCAGGTAGGGGTTTTGCCTCATACTTCTGCATGTGGAAATCCAGTTTTCCCAGCACCATTTGTTGGAGATTGTCCTTGCTCCAGGAATTGGTTTTAGCTGCTTGATCAAATATAAGTTGGCTATAGATGTTTGGATTGATGTCTAGTATTTTTACTCTGTTCCATTACTCTTGCCATCTGTTTCTGTATCAGTACCATGGTGTTTTGATAACAACTGCCTTGTAGTCTGTAGTATGTCTTGAAATCTGGTATTGTGATGCCTCTGGCTCTGTTTTTGTTGTACAAGATTTTCTGGCTATTTGAGGTCTCCTGTGCCTCCATGTGAATTTCAGCATCATTTTATCCAGATCTGAGAAGAATGTCTTTGGTATTTTGATTGGTATTGCATTGAATCTATAAATTGCTTTTGGAAGAATGGACATTTTGATGATATTGATTCTTCCAATCCATGAGCATAGAAGATTTTCCCACTTTTTGGTATCCTCTTCTCTTTCTTTAAAGTTTTGTAATTCTCATCATAGATGTCTTTGATATCCTTAGCTAAGTTTATTCCAAGGCATTTGCGTTTTTATTGTTGCTATTTTGAATGAGATAGATAGAAGTTCTTTCTCAGCCATGGCATTGTCTGTTTATAGAAAAGATGTTGATTTTTGTGCATTGATTTTATATCCTGCTACTTTGCCAAACTTTTCGATGAGTTCCAGTAGTCTCTTAGTAGAGTTCTTTGGATCCCCTAAATAAAGGATCATATTGTCTGCAAAGAGGGATAATTTTAATTCTTCCTTCCCAATATGTATCCCTTTAATTTCTTTTTCTTGCCTAATGGCTCTGGCTAAAACTTCCAGTACTATATTGAATAGCAATGGTGAGAGTGGGCATCCCTGTCTGGTAACAGATCTCAGTGGAAATGCTTCAAACTTTTCCCCATATGATATCAGCCTTGGATTTTTCATAAATTACCTTGATTGTGTTGCGGAATGTTCCTTTTATACCCAATTTGTTTAGAGTTTTCATCATGAAAGGGTGTTGTATTTTATCAAATGCTTTCTCTGCATCTATTGAGATAATCATATGGTTTTTCTTCTGCAGTTTGTTAATGTGGTGTATCACCTTGATTGATTTGTGAACAATGAACCATCCCTGCATACCAGGGATAAATCCCACTTGGTCTGGGTGGATGATCTTTCTGATATGTTGTTGCATTCTATTAGCCAGAAATTTATTGAGTATTTTTGCATCTATGTTCATCAGGGAAATTGGTCTGTAATTCTCTTGGCTACATCTTTTTCAGGTTCAGGAATTAAGGTGATGCTGGTGCCATAGAAAGAATGTGGGAGCATTCCCTCTCTTTCAATTGTTTTAAATAGTTTGAGGAGAATTGGAGTTAGTTCTTCTTTAAATGTCTGGTAGAATTCAGCAGTGAATTTGTCTGGTCCTTGGCATTTTTTGGAGGGAGGGCCTTTATTAATGCTTCAATTTCTGACTTGCTTATGAGTCTGTTTAGGTTTTCTTTGTCTTCATAGTTCAATTTAGGTAGGTTGTATGTGTCCAGCAATCTATCCATTTCTGCTAGATTCCCCTGCTTGTTGGCATTCAACTCTTTGTAGTAATTTCTAATGACTCCTTATTTCTGTGGTGTCTGCTATTACATTCCCTTTTTCATCTCTGATTTTATTGATGTTGTTCTTGTTTTTAGTTAGTTGGGCCAATGGGGTGTCAATTTGGTTTATTTTTTCAAAAAAAAGCAGCTCTTCATTTTGCTGATCTTTTGTAATTTTTTTTAATTCAATTCTCTTGATTTCCTCTCTAATTTTAATTATTTCTCTTCTACTAGTTTTGGGTCTGGTTTGCTGCAGTTTTTCTAGATCTAGCTCATTTATTTGGTGCTTTTCCAATTTCTTGATGTAGGCACCTATTGACATAAACTTTCCTCTTAACTCTGCTTTTGCTGTATCCCATAAATTTTGATATGTTGTTTTGTTATCATTTACTTCCAGAAAGTTTTTGATTTCTCTTTTGATTTCTGTACGACCCACTGTTCATTTTGGAGCATGTTGTTCAGTCTCCATGTATTTGCATATGCTCTAGAGATTCCTGAGTTGCTGATTTCTAGCTTCATTCCATTGTGGTCTGAGAGACACATGGTATGATTTTGATTCTTTTGAATTTGCTAAGCCTTGCTTTATGGCCTAGTATGTAGTCAGTCCTAGAGTAGGTTTGATGTACTGCTGAGAAGAATTTATATTCTTTAAGTGCAGGATGAAAAGTTTTATAGATATCTGTTAGATCCATTTGGTCTATATGTCAATTAAATCTACAGTTTCTTTGTTGATTTTCTGTCTGGTTGATCTGTCCTTTGCTGAAAGTGAAGTATTGAATTCTCCCACTACTACTGTATTGGAGTCTTCGTCCCCTTTCAGTCTCTTAACATATCTTTTAAATATCCCGGTGCCCTGTAACTATGTGCATAAATGTTTATAATAGTTACATCTTCCTGTTGGATTGATCCCTTAATCATTATATAGTGCCCCTTTTTGTTTTAACAGTTTTGTTGTTAAAGTCTATTTTGTCTGATATTAGGATGGCTATGCCAGCTCATTTTTCATTTTGGTTTGCATGGAATATCTTTTGCCAACCTTTCATTTTCAGTCTGTATGCACCTTTGTTGGAAAGATGTGTTTCTTGTAAGCTGCAAGTAGATGGGTTTTGTTCCTTAATCCATTCAGCCAGTCTGCAAATTTTAACTGGAGAGTTGAGGTTATTTACATTCATTATGACTATTGGTAAGTAGGGACTTGCCCTGTCATTTTTCCAAAGATATTTCTAATATATATTTGAACTTCCTGTGATCTTTTACTGAGAGAGAGAGAGAGACAGAGAGAACAGTCTTCCTTCCATTGGTTCACCCCCAAAATGGCCACTATGGCCAGCATATTGCGCTGATTTGAAGTCAGGAGCCAGGTGCTTCCTCCTGTTCTCCTATGTGGTTGCAGGGCCTAAGCACTTGGGCCATCCTCCACTGCCCTCCCGGGCCACAGCAGAGAGCTGGACTGGAAAAGGAGCATTCAGGACAGAACCAGCACCCCAACCAGGACCAGAACCCGGAGTGCTGGTGCCGCAGATGGAGGATTAGCCTAGTGAGCCACGATGCTGGCCAAGTGTCATGTTCTTTTGGGAGTATCATATTGTCTTCCTTATTCTTGTTTCTTGGATTGTTCCAATTGTGGTTTGGCATTTGTGGAGATACTCATGATTTCTTCTCCCCCCCCCCACTTCAGTGCCTTTTATTGTTTTACAATGACTTTGTAGATAATTGGACTGTCTGAATCTCTAGAGACTTGTGGTGGGTGTGGCCAGAGATCTCTGTTCAGTTTTTCAAGATTAAGGGCATGCCTAAGGTGACACTCCCAGGTTTGGCATGGTAAATCTCTCCTCCTTTTTATTTTTTAATCAAATGGGAAGCAATTCTGCTCAGCTGAGCTCTTCTCCTCGATGGCAATCAGTGCCTGAGTGCTAGCACGATTTGGCATAATATTCGTCTGCTCTGTTCCAAGGACCACACAAATGATCTGTGCAGTCCTCAGTATAAGTTCATATTCCCCTGCAATGTCTCCCCCGGGTAACCAGGGCTGTCTGAGCTTGTGGCAACTCCCAATGAGACTCAAAGTCTCAGCCACACCTTGAGTTCTCCCACACACCCTCAGGGTTTTTTTCCACAATCCCAGTTCAGAAGCATCACACAGTCACAAGTTCCTAGCCGCCTGTTATTTCTCCCTACCAGAGTCTGGAGTCTCCACTCAGCTGATTGCTGGTTGCGGCCCAGAGCTGGCACAGCTGTTACATATGTCCAAAATAGCACTTACTCTGTTGGCTCCTATGTCTTTGTAAGGTGATTCAAGAGAAACGTGTCTGTACTGTCCCTTTTATTTTTTATCTCCTCTAGTTAGGCTAGTGTACTTTCCCACACAGGGCTTCAAGCCTCATTCCCTCTAGTCCCTTCCTGCTGCTTTTTGGCCAGTGTCTCAGGCTACTGCAGTCTCATCTCACCTCACTTTCCAGTGCTAGTGCCTCGGCTCTCAGCTATTTGAATTCCAAGCTGTGGGTGCCCAAGCCCTCCATGTAGGTCCACTGTGTCCCTCTAATTACAGAAGAGTTTCCTCTGCCATTTTTTCCCTAACTCTTGCCTTAGACTACACTATCACCAATTTTATTAAACTATCTTCATCTGGGCTAGATCAGTAAGCTCCCTCCCTATTCCAAAATCTTGGAACCGACTGACAAGCTTCCTTAATGCATGTGGTCTCAGCACAGCATTTTAAGAGCTCTCAAATTTTCAACATATTTTTTTACTTCTATCAGTATAAATCCATGGGTTTTTTTCCCCAAGGGTTCTATATATTGACAGTTTGTTTCCTACCAGTTCCTGGAGGTATTTTATTTTATTTTATTTTTCTGCTCCTACTCCTAGAATAATAATGAGAAAAAGTGAATATTATAGGTATTAATGTATCATTGAAATTTCAAAGGGAAATAGTATATAGATGTTGTATTTGGGATTTTTGCTTTGTTTGATTTTTGTAGATCGTCTTTATTAGTGAATTAGTGTTCTATTGCTGTATAATATCATCACAAAGTTACTTTCTCAAAGTCACATGCAATTGTAATCTCATATTTTGTCTGAGTCCATTCCTAGAGGCTAGTCCCAGTTCTTGACCTTGAGGACTACCTCAAATCACTTTGTTCATTCAGGAAAGACAGTTTGTCACCTATGATTTTTAAATCAGGATAATCCAGTATAACCTACTTTTGTACTATTTTTAATTAATCATTTTGGAATTGTAAAACATCTGCAAAACTCTTCACAATTCCCATACTGTAATCATCAGAGGGAATCACAGATCATGCTCACACTCAGCAGAAGCTTACACAACTTGAGAATACTAAGAGACGGAAACCACTGTCGCCATACTCTCGAGTGTCCACCTCAGCTACATGGAGGAAGTTCCTTGATCACAGCAGTTTTTTAAATTCTTATCACAAGTGAAGGTTAAATTTTATAAGATGTTTATTTTGCATAAATGTAGATTTGTTTGAAAATAGAATTAGAGTTAAGCGAGGATGGCTAAGAAATGCATCTTTGATCATCTTCACAGAGTTTTAAAGATTTGTTATCCGAACTTCTGTTAATGGTGGCTGGAATCTCAAGAGTCTCAGGACTGAAATGTCTGAGGCTCTGAACACCTCTTTGCTTTACCCACAGCAGATTGGGAAAAAGAACGGTCTGTTTCTTTCACTCTGACACCAGTCAGCTTTCTGTGCTTTCTCAGTGATCAGTGGATTGTTAAAACTCATCCAGCTATCTAGACTTCCTACAGTTTGAACTGAAGTGTGTTTATGTATGATACTAAAGGAAACACACAAGCCTGAAAATACCCTGTCTGGAAATAATGAGACCTTGAAGAAACATTAATTAACTTCCTATTTTAATCTGTGGCATCTATGTAGCTTCTAAGTTCTTTTAAAGAAGATTTATTTATTTATTATCTATTTAGAAGATCCATAGCTCCTTGAAGTTCTTTCCCAACAAAGCTTAAATCTGTCAAGTCTGATTTGTAATCAATTACAAATGCGACATGGACAGAAGATACATAAGGAATTTAAAAATCAATATTTGTATATCCTTAGTGTTTCAGCACATCTTCTCATAGCTTAATTCTTTTATTACAACTGAAACTGAGACCCTAAATAATGTATTGAATTTTATATACCGTCAGACCCCTGTCTCTAGCCTTCCTTCCTTACATTAACTCACTGAATTGAGGGACTTTTATAGCCAGCCCTGGAAGGTTATAATCAGATAGCACCTTAATGACTGGAATAGACTCAAGGAGTTTCATTTAGGGGAATTTTAGGCCCAGAGCAAAAAGCATTGAAGACCACTGGCCATCCAAACCCTGGTCTGAAGAGTTTGGCATTACTGACTAGTGAGGAACTTCAGCATGATCTGAGCCTGTAACTAGATGAGATAACCACTGTGACTCCGGCCAGCCCCTTATTGCCCAGCTGAAGAACAACATACGGCTGTCCCTATTCTACTCTCCTAATATTCTGACTCCCACCTTCTTACAGCATCCTTTTTTTTTTTTTTTTGACTGTTTTTTATTTTAGTGATTAATTTGTGAAAATGATTAACTTGGAAAGAAAAAAACATGGATAGAGTCAGGGCCTAAGGAAGTTACCCAGTACATGTTTAAAAAGAGGGGATGTAAAAAAGCTCCGCTGTGACAGGAAAACCAAAAGAGCACCCAGTTGGTCCCACTGTTCGATTCAAGCCCCTGAGGAAGCAGTGCTGCTGAGGTTGCCTTTGCTTGAACTCTGCCTCAAGTTAGCACAATCACAGCCTGGTCACTGGTCTCCTTTTTGTTTTGAATGTAGCAGGATTGACTACTTTCTCCATCTACCTCTCAAGTGACCAAAACTAACTTTGACATTTGAGACAGCTTAAGCTTTCTCTTACTTTTCTGTCTTTAAAAACAGATATATGTATCCTCTGGGTCCTGAGAAGTAGCAGCTACATAAAAAATTTTGTTTTCTCAATTTTTCCTTTCTTGGAATATGGCCTCAAAATCCTTTCCTTTCTCAGTACATGATCTCATTACTGTTATCAGTATTCCACTTGCAAAAGGCTTCCAACATGAAGAGCCTCAAGATACTTATGTTGAATTTCTGAGATTTTCTTCTTTTTAATCATTGAACAGTAATCATTCAACACAAGTGAAACCTAAAACTGCTCTTTAATTTTAGGGTAATCCATTCATTTAATACTTTTACTTGAGTACTTTAAATTGTTACAATCAACAGCCCTACCCCCATTTTTGTCTTCTAATTAGAAATGGCCTCAGTCCTGCACCAAGCATCAGCTGTACCACAGTTCTTTTAATCTGTTTTCCTTTCATTGTTTTGACCATCTTCTAGAATGTAGTTTAATTGCGGACTCTATTCCTTGGCTTTAAGGTCAGTTTCTGCATGCTCTTTTCCTCTCCAGTTCTGACTCTAGTATGACTGGACAGCAAATTTTTATCTTAAAATCCTAGATGACAGGATAACTTGATTCTATACTAGTGGTTTTACCCCTTAGTACCTGGCCAAGAAAACCATTTGTGTTTCACTCAGGTAATTTCTTGTGTTCTTTGCTTTCTTTGTTGAATTCTCATTGTTTGCAAAGAGCAAAGATTGCTTTGGGTGTTTACTCATTTTCCAATATTTGGTGATCACTATAAGTATGACTACATCAGGTCTGTAACTGATTAAATCATTCTAAGTGGGTGGATATTATTTCACAATGAAAAGTGTCCTTATTTTGAACAGTTACTTTGAGGGACTCCTTCCCATCACTGGCCCAGAGATTGAATAGGGACAATTTCATAAACCTGTCAGATAAGTTCTGAGACATTGTATCAATAATTCTGATTCTTGTCTAAAACTCTAAGCAATGTTCTTAAATACAGATTTCTGGCTGCTTTAAAATCAACGGAATAGGTAAGAATGTCCAAAACTTGGGGGGAAAATCCCAGAACACCTAGAAAGTGTCTAATGTGCCGGCGCCGTGGCTCAACAGGCTAATCCTCCACCTTGCGGCGCCGGCACACCGGGTTCTAGTCCTGGTTGGGGCACCGATCCTATCCCGGTTGCCCCTCTTCCAGGCCAGCTCTCTGCTGTGGCCAGGGAGTGCAGTGGAGGATGGCCCAAGTGTTTGGGCCCTGCACCCCATGGGAGACCAGGATAAGCACTTGGCTCCTGCCATCGGAACAGCGCGGTGCGCCGGCCGCAGTGCGCTACCGCGGCGGCCATTAGAGGGTGAACCAACGGCAAAGGAAGACCTTTCTCCCTGTCTCTCTCTCTCACTGTCCACTCTGCCTGTCAAAAAAAAAAGTGTCTAATGTAAAACAGGACAAAAATTAATCAGACTAAATGAATTAATGACATCTGGGGATTTCCATCTTTCATTCAAAGTGTTGTTGGTTCTAATATTTCAATGTTTCACCTTCTAGGTTCAGGAAAACTGTTCCTGTGATTTCAGTGGTTTACTGTATTTTGGTAAAGTGTTGTTCTGTAACCATAGAAGAAGTGTTTACTTTCCACTCCCTCCACTTAATTGCTCTAACATTCAAAAATTTTTATAAATATGGTATATGTGGGGGGGGGGCAATGTGATTGTCTTCATGAATTCATCAGAATCTGTTCTCATAAGAAACTATATTTGGAAACATTTGCATATCTAAATCTCATCCATAAAATGCCTGGCTTGTAGGGTTTTCAGTCTTGCAGTGAGTAAATGGACTTCTCATATTTTAGCAGATCCAAAAATTCCAAAACACTAGACACTGTAGCTTTAAAAAAAATCTAGCTTTGTCATAGATCTGCCTTTTAATTTGGAGAATTTTCCAAGTGTGAGATTATATGGCAAAGGAAATTTAGTTACTGTATTTAAAGCAAATAGCCAATCAACAAACTATAACATACCTGCTTTTAGTCTGTAACTCTGTTCATTGTTTTTAGACTGCTAACTTTGAGAGTTTTCTGGGTCTGAGACTAACATGGATACTCAACCTTTCATGCTGTACTTACATGAACTGTCAGTTATCATGTCTACTATTTGATTGTATCCCTATTCATTATTTTTAAGATGTCAACCTGATTTATCTTGTGCTTGGTGTTTCCCTATTTGAGTTGTGTGCCTACTGCCTGTAAGAAGTCTACAGAAGTACAATTCTCAGCAGGATAATGCCTGGCACTTTGAGATGATGATTGGAACCTACAGAATAAACAAAACTAAGTTTAACAATGGACTCCAGGTAAATTTAGTTTGAGAGCCACTTGTTTAACCTCTCTGTTGCTCAAATTGGGACAAAATTGTTCTTTGAAAATGCCTCCTTGTCATGACTTCCCTTCCAACATGGCACCAGATCAATACTGGGTCAAATCTAACTGGGCAATGAGGGATAAGTAAAATTTAGCTGCAGGATGGCTGATCAGCATTGTGCCTCCCAAAAGATCATGATCACAAAGAGGAAATAAATATCAAGATGGAATCACAGGTTTTAATCCTAAACAAAATTAGGTTAAAACCAAGAGGCTTTAAAGGGAGGGTCATTATGTGTGGTTGCCTGGTAGTAACTGTCACAAAAGACTCTGATAGACCTATACCCATTAAAGAGTACCCCAATTTCAAAAGAGAGATGCTAACTAGAAGTGATAGCTGCCATCCTCTCATGTAGTGTTAGATTCTATATGCAGCACCTACAGCACACACAGGGAGGTGTTGAGAAAGGGCTTTGACCTCTTTGTACATGAGAAGCAAGGATTAGGACTGGAAGGAATGACTCAAAATTTGGGGAAAATAAAATGACCAATGGTATACATTTCAAAAATGTGGACATTCCACCAAAGACTGGCTGCGGTGTCTGAGAATAACAGCCACTTGTGAAGTACTGCAGGAGACAGAGAGCTCACTTTTGGTCATCTCACCACAGTGCATACAGCTTACTATGTGCTGCCGCTTCTGTAACAACAAGGATCTTACTGCTTACTTCAGGCCCTATGGTAAAGACCAACCTGTACTATTTGATAACTGAAATGTTCCTGTAAAACTGAATCATATTTTAATCCATCCACCTTGCCCTCAGACTCCCCTGAGGAAACCATGTGACTGATTATAGGTCATGTAACAGATACGTCTTATTAGGCTGGATCTGACCGATATCCCCTTACAGGTTACAGATTGGGAACTCTTCATGTATCAAAACAGCTTCACAGGACAGGAAAATCAAAGGTTGGATATGAAGTAGTAACTCTACCAGAAACTTCAGAATCAATAGCACTGCCACAAGGTATCTTAGCCCAGAAAGCTGAGCTCAAAGCACTCTCCCATCCCTTGCAGCTTAGAGGAAGCACAAGAATAAATATCCACAGCATTGAAAGGGGAATATTGATGGCCTTGGCTGCTCCTGGGTTAGCGATGATGTACTTGGGCCTCCTTTTTATTCAAAGAAAATAGAAAAACATACAGAAGTCTGCCAGTTTCCCAAACTTGCCTCACAGTTACGTCTTCTACTGGTAGGATCTTATTATCTCTGTCTCACAGTTAGGAATTGGGACTAAATTTGGCACATTGAAGCCTTGGCCAATTATATTCAAAGTGTCATAAATGATAGAACCAGAGGACTGTGCTTAATAAATAACAGAAGTTTCCTACTGAGGCAAGTAGTTCTCTAAAGCTACAGTTGCCTAGGGGGAAAAATGCCTCCCCTGAAACAGAATACTGTGTAGACATCTTTGATAATTCCGCAACTATCTCCTTAGCTCACCAAGATAAACACACTCAGGTTGGTTATATGTTTTAATCTATGGCTCTCCTCCTGCTATGGGACTGAACAATTCTGGTGGAAAAATAATAATCTTTCTGGTTTTCATTACAGGGAGAGGAATGCTAGTGTGGCATCATTGTGGAATGAGGAGGCACCTGCAAGATAAAGCTGTGCAAAGATAAATTGGGCCAGAATCCATCATGGTTCACTTCACATGCAGCTGTCCATATTCTTTGATCCTCTATTCCTGATTCCTCCTTCCTTGTAGCCTCCTTTAAAATCCCCAAATCATCCTCTTTCAAGCAGAGTGGCAAATCCTGGGACAGAAGTATGCTACCCCCTCATCTTCAATAGATTAAATTGTCTCTTTCTTTTATGCTTAAACTTGTGCTTTTTATTTTCAATCAGCATTGGGAACAAGGAATGAGATTTTAGTAACAACCACTTTGAGAATGTGGAAAGAACTTGAATTTTGTAAGAAATAACCCAAGCTGGGATGTGGAGGTGTCCACAACTATGGTTGTAAAGGCAGTGGTCCTAACAGTGCTGTGTTGCCTGGTACGCTGCCTGAACCCAGATAACATGCAGGCTATGCCTGCAAGGTGTTGGCTCTTTAGGAAACATAGAGACATAATGAGATTCTTGGGTGATAGAAAACCACTACAGACTCAGTTGGCTGGGGAAGTGATGGCAGAATGAGAACAGAACAAACATGGGTGTTTTTATTTATTTATTTTTTTAAAGATTTATTTTATTTGAAAGGCTGAGTTACAGAGGGAGAGGGATAGATGCAGATAGGGAGGTCTTCTATCCACTGGTTCAATCCCCAAGTGAATCCAATGTCTACAGCTGGACAAGGACAAACCAAGGATCCAGGAGCTTCTTCTGGATATCCCCCATGGGCAGAAGTACCCAATAACTTGGGCCATCTTTTGAGCTTTTCCCAGGCATGGTAGCAGGGAGCAGGATTGAAAGTGGTACAGCTGCTACTTGAACTGGTGCCCATATGGGATTCTGGTCTTGTAGGCAGCAGCCTAACCCATTATGCCAGAATGTCAGCCCCCAAACTTGGGGAAAAATACCCAGGGTCACCTAGCCATCAGGGAAATGCAAATAAAAACCACAAGGAAGTTTTACTTCAAGCTAGTTAGAGTGGCTATAACTCAAAATTTTTTTAAAAATGCAGCAAAGATGGGAGAAAAAACATACATTAATAAACTGTTGTTGGCAATGTAAATAGGTATAACTATTATCAAAGAGTGTACAGACAATCCTCAGAAATCTGGAAATAGATAAACCAATGAACAAGCCATCCTACTCCTGGGAATTTACTCAAAAGGAATGAAATCAGCCAATGAAAGGGGTGTGATGTCCCCAGGTTTATAGAAGCTAAATTATCAATGGCTAAGATATGGAATCAATGCAGATGTCCATCAACCAATAACTGGATGAATAAAATGTGGTATATATACATTACAGAATAATACTCAGCCATAAAAAAGACTGAAATCCTATCTTTTGCAACACAATGAAAATTTGGGAAGTAATCAATGGTGAGAGCATAAAGAAAAAGATCTTTTAGAATGTGGTAACATGTTTGTAACTAGACTGAGGGGAAAGAGGTATTGAAGAAAGGTATGAAAAAGATAGTCATATGGGATGTAACACACGTGGAAAACTATAGAGACTAGGAGAAAATAGTCCAAGACTTAAGAGAAAAAAAAACTCAGCTCAGAATACTGTACCCTGCAAAGCTCTCATTTTGAATGCAGGTGAAATAAACACCTTCCATAACAGAGATTGAAAGAATTTGTCACTACTCATTTTACAAAAGATGCCTACAAAAGCCTTGCAAAAGATGCTTATGGATGTGTTACACATAAGAACAAAGAAAGATAGTCATCATTATGCAAGAATGTGAAGGAAGAAAATCTGCCAGTAAAAACAAAGGAAATTCAATGTAAACAATAGGAATATTTATGGAAAAATAGTAGGGAAAAGTCATTATTTATCAATAGTAAACATGAACTTAAATGGTGCTAACTCTCCAGTTAAGATACACATTGGCTGAATAGTACCCATCTGTTTGCTGCCTAAAGGAAACATCTCACCAACAAAGATACACACAGACAAAAAGTAAAAGGAAGAAAAGTATATCCCATGCTAACAAGGCAAAAAAGCACAGGGGTAGCCATCCTAATACTGGAAAAATAGACTTTAACACAAAAACTATTCAAAGTGAGAAAGAAAGGCACTATATAATTCAATTCAACATGAAGATATGACTATAATAAACATATGTACCCAAGTACAGGGTGTATCAGCTATTTAAAGTAAATATGAATGAATATTAATAAACAGAGACATAGACTTGAATACAGTACTAATGTATGATTTCAATACCTGTCTATAATCAATGCACAGATCAACTAGACAAAATCAACAAAACCAACAGTGCTAATTGACACTATGTTCCACTTGGACCTAACTGATATCTACAGAACTGTTCAATCCACAGTTGCACAATACACATTCTTCCCATCAGTGTATGGCACTTCCTCTAAAATATATTTGCATGTTTGGTTATAAAGCAAGTCTCAGCAAATTTAAAAAAAATTAAAATCATACCATGCATCTTCTCTAATCACAATGGACTGCAGTTGGTTGTAGCAGGGGGCAATCTTTCCTGCTGAGCACCCTGCAGAGATGGATAAACCATCTGTGTCTGTGTGTGCAGCACCTCAGGAAGCTTTGTGCAGATTTCAGAAAGGAGAAGCAGTAGTTACCATTGCTGAGGGACTTCGAGGTGGTGGGACTCATTGCTCCCTGTCACTCATGGTAGTCCCATGAGGAGTCTTTTGTGAAACAACTGGAAGTACACAGAACATTCAAGAGTGCTTCCAGGAGGCAGTGGGCACAGGAAGAAGGAGCACTAAGGATCCTGAGCCCAGATAAGGGTGCATTGACAACAGGACCTCAACTGACCTATATATTCAAGCATTGATGTCCCAGTTTTCCAACTCTCATAAACACTATGCAGAGGAATTATGTCTCTCCCTCCTTTCCTTTCTGTGCATCACCCAGTATTTAAGTATTGCACTTAAAACTTTATGTATGTATGTATGTATTTGAAGAGCAGACTTACAGAGAATGAGAGAGAGACCAAGAGAAAGAGAGAGGGGGAATTAGAGGGAGAAGAGAGAGAGATCTTCCATTTTCTGGTTCACTCCTTAAATGGCCTCAATGACCCAAGATGAACTGATCTGAAGCCAGGAGCCAGGAGCTTCTTCCTGGTCTCCCACATGGATACAGGGGCCCAAGAGTTTGGGCCATCTTTGGCTGCTTTCCCAGGTGCATTAGCAGGGAGCTGGATCAGAAGTGGGGCAGCTGGAAATCAAATTGGCATCCATATGGGATGCCGGCACTGCAGGCAGTGGTTTTACCTGCTAAGCCACAGTACCAACCCCCTAGTATTTGCCTTCCTAATAAGAAGCAACAAATGGATTGGGACAGAGTATGGAGGGAGCTAACTGCTCTAGCCTAAGGAGAAGATAGTTTAAAAAATGTGGAGATAGTGTAGTCTCAGGGAAGAGTTAGGGGGGAAAATGGCAGAGGAAACTCTAAGACAATTAGAGGGACATGGTAGACATATCTGGAGGGTGTGGTCACCCATGACTCAGCACTCCAACAGCCGAGAGCCTACGCACCAGCGCTGGGAAGTGAGGTGAGACAGGACCGCAGTAACCTTGGCCACTGTTGAAAAAGCAGCAAGGAGAGCTTAAAGGGAATGAGGCTTGAAGCCCCATGGGGGAAAGTATACCAGCCAAACTAGATGAGAGAAAAATAAATAAATAAATAACAGTATGGACACAGTTCTCTCTCTCCAATCACCTTACAAAAGCATACAAACCAATAGAGCGGGTGCCATTTTGGAAATACATACCAGCTGCACCAGCTAGTGCCTCTCCCAGCAATCAGCCAAGTGGAGACTCCTGACTCGGGGTGGGGGATAAATAACAGGCAGTTAGGAGCCTGTGACTGTGTGAAACTTCTGAACTGGGACTGTGGAAACAAAACAGGGTGTGTGGGAGGACTCACAGTGTGGGTGGTACTTTGAGCAGTCTCAGTGGGAGATGCCACAAGCTCGGGTGGTCCTGGCTACCTGGTGGGACACAGTGCTGGGGAATCGGAACTTATGCTGAGAACTGCACAGATGCTTTGTGTGGTCCTTGGGACAGAGCAGACAAATATTATATCGACTAGGGCTAGTGCTCAGGCACTGGTCTCCATCAAGAAGAGCTCAGCTGAGCAGAATATACATCTCTTCTGATTCAAAAAAGAGAAAAGATTTACAACAGCAAACCTGGGTGTGTCACCTTAGGCATGCCCTTAACCCTGGAGAACTGAACAGAGCTCTCTAGCCACACCCTTTACAAGCCTCTAGAGATTCACTGAATGCAGACAGTCCACTTATCTCCAGAGTCATAGTACAATAATAAAAGCCACCACAGCAGATAAAACAAAAGAAGAAACCAACGAATATTTCCACAAATTCCAAACAACAAATGCAACAATCTAAGAAACAAGAATAAGAAAGACAGCAATACGTTCCCAAAAGGACACAACACTTCAATCCTAGATTATGAAGACAATGAGACAGAAGAAATGCAACAAATGCAACTCAAAAATTGATCATAAGATTACATAAAAGTAATTAAAATCAAACGTACAAACTACTGAAATCCATACAGGACGTGGAAGAAAATCTCTCTCATGAAACGGAAATCTTAAGGCAGAAAAAAATAAAATGAAGAATTCAATAGAACATGAAATTGAGATATTGAAGAGAAATCAAAATGAAATAAAAAATTCAATAGAACAAATAAAAATGCAGTTGAGAGCCTTAAAAACAAAATCAGTGAGGCAGAAGAGAGAATATCAGACTTAGAAGACAGAACACAGCAAACTATACAGTCAGACCAAAGACAAAAAGAGGAAGTTAGAAATCTAAAAACATATTGTTGGGAATCTACAGGATACTATTAAAAAAAAAAAACCAACATTCAGGTTCTAGGAGATCCTGAAGGCATGGTGAGAGAAAAGAATTAGAAGACCTTTTTAGTGAGCTACTAGCAGAAAACTTCCCTGGTTTGGAGAAAGATAGAGACCTCAGGAAAGGAAGCACACAGAACTCCCAATAGACTTGACCAGAGAAGATCCTCACCATGACACATTGCAATGAAACTCACCACAGTAAAACATAAAGAGAAGATTCTGAAATGTGCAAGAGAGAAACACCAGATTACTTTCAGAGGATCTCCAATTAGATTCACAGCAGCCTTCTCATCAGAAACCCTGCAGGCTAAGAGAGAATGGTGTGATATAGCCCAAGTACTAAGAGAAAAAAACTGCCATCCAAGAATATTGTATCTTGCAAAGCTCTCACTTGTGTAGTTTTAGCTTTTACATTTTGGTCTGTAATCTACTTCAAATAAGTTATAACAAATAAATTATTAAATTATAATGTGCAGTTTAGAACACTGTTTCCTTCAAATTTTATTTTTATTTATTTTTAAGACAGGATAGAAGCAAGTGAGGTAGAGAAATGTTCCACCAGATACCTACAACATATTTGATTTGGGCCAGGTTGAAACCAAGGGCCTAGAACTCCATCCAGGTATGCCGAAATAGTGGCAGGGACTCAAGTACTTGAGCAGGGAAATAAAATTGGGTAAAAACCAAGGAAATACACAGTGTCAGTTTTAGTTGATAATATTTACATTTGCTTCATTGAGCATGGCAAACATACTGCCCTAATTTCAGATGCTAATATTAGAGAAAACTGTAGGAGGATATGAGAACTTTGTACCATATTTGTGATCTTTATATGAACCTAGTCTAAAATGAAAACCTTATTTAAAGGAAGAAATCTAAGGACTATAATTTTCTTAAACATGTAAAAATTTCTTATGTGTAAGTCATTAGACACACAATATATGAAAGTATTTTCCTTAAAAAACTTATAATTCCTTAAATACATTGACTCATAGTTTTTAAATGATAGAATAACATTTTAATGTGGTTTAAAATATTTTGTTCATTTTATCTCTCTTTAATTTGTGTTTCTGCTCTTTGAAGATTGGGGACAACCTCATATCCCAAGCACACATTTCTAAAATTAAAATCCAATAGCTCAGATAAATTTAGATTCATAATCAATGCATGTACTCTATCTTTCCCATATGATTTTATATGACCTATCTGTAAAGTAAGCAATTAAAGAGATTCTAGTTCTTTGTGTTAAGTCTTCTGTTAATTGGGAGCATGGTCTTGGTGGTTTCAGGTTTTTGTCACTATTCCCAATTATCTAAACAAAGATAATAGAATTGAAAATTAAATATGATTATCATTGTAATAAATTTAAGAAGATATTTGGTGAGGAACATTCAAGTAATAAACACACAGGCAGTATCAATGTTAAGAATACTTCTTTTTAAACAATTAGTTGAGTGCAGGAGCTAGGAAAATGGATAATGCACCAATAACAATGATAATAATGTTTTCTCTTTGGAAAACAAAAGTCATGCAGTAACATCAAAAATTTAGTTTTCTGAGTATCTCAACATCTGGATTTGAATTTTAATTACAAATAAAGGCAAGACTACAAATGAATACAGACTTATTCCACATATCAGATTTGGTGCTGAAAATAAAAATAAATGATTTGTAATAACTGCTCAGAATAAATTACTCCAAATCTTTATTTTAAATCCTCCTTGAAACTATAAAATGAGATATCCTCTTCTATGAAACAAAAAAGTAATACTATCAATACCTTTAGGAATATGTATATTTTTCTTGTTATATTTAGACATTGTTTTTATCTCCTTAACTTTATAAGACTAATAGGTTTCATTTACGGATTCTTTCTGAGGCAAATCTCATATGAGATTAAGCCAATGTTGCAAATTTAAAACTAGAATTGAACAGTAGACAGACAAAATATTTGAATTTATATGGCTAATTCCTTATATTTTTTTGAGAGGTAGAGTTACAGACAGTGAAAAGTAGAGTCAGAAAGGTCTTCCATCCACTGGTTCACTCCCCAATTGGCCACAATGGCCGGAGTTGTGCTGATTCAAAGTCAGGAGCCAGGAGCTTCTTCCAGGTCTCCCACTCAGGTACAGTGGCCCAAGGACTTAGGCCATCTTCTACTGCTTTCCCAGGCCATAGCAGAGAGCTGGATCAGAAAAGGAGCAGCCAGGACTAGAACCAGTGCTGATATGAGATGCTGGCACTACAGGTGGAGGATTAACCCACTGTGTCACAGTAGCAGCTCCTAATTCATTATATTTTAAAAAGTTTTAATTATTTGACAGGCAGAGTGACAAAATGACAATAAGAAAGAGATCTTCTCACTGTTGGTTCATTCCCCATATTGCCACAACCATTGGGGCTGGGTTAGGCTGAAGCCAGGAGTCAGGAACTCTACTCAGGTTTCCCACATGGGTGACAAGAA
Organism: Lepus europaeus; assembly: GCF_033115175.1. NCBI lineage: Eukaryota > Metazoa > Chordata > Mammalia > Lagomorpha > Leporidae > Lepus > Lepus europaeus. The sequence continues at coordinate 490,103 of NW_026909031.1, forward strand.
CTTAAGCACTTGATCCAACAATCCCTGCCTCTCAGCTGAATTAGCAGGGAGTTAGGAAGCAGCATAGCCAGGTCGATCTGTCCATGCTACATGGGACATGGGAGTACCATGCAGCAGCTTAATCCACTATGACACATCACCTGCCCCTAATTCATGATATTTTGACAAACTGTATCTGCCTGCATGAATGCAGCTCTGTTTCCTAAAATAGTACTATATCATCTTCAAGTGAAATTAAAATATCCTATGAATATATGTGTATGCTATGCTATGGTTATCCAAATGTGGACCACAGATCAGCATACCAATATCACAGTGATGTTACTATAAATCCAAACTCTTGATCTCTACATGGGCTGCAGGTCCAGGCACATTAAAGTTGGAGAAGCACAGTCATGTATAGCTACTGTAATTTAGAATAATACTTTTACTTGGATGTGTGATATAAATTTCAAGCTTGAGTTTATTTTTGAATTGTTACTATTGCTATTATTCCTTTGTTTCATGGCTCTATGGTGCTTCAGGAATATTTCTCCACAATTGTTCTCTGATTTGCCCCTGTTATGTCATGGCCCCAAAAAGCCTGTTTCTGAGAAAAGCTGAAAGATAGAGAATTAAATGATTACTATCCATGTTATTTAAATAAACAGTAAATTATTTGTTTTTTTAAATTGTTTTACAAAAATCCTTTATCCTACTATTCCTGCAAAATTCCAAAACAATGATTTTGAAGGTAAATAAATTTTATTCTACCGTATAGAGAATTTGAAACATGGAAAATGTTCTTGAAAGTTTACAAAATCTGAAATATAAAGCAAAAGAATTTGTGAATTAATATTGAGCTCCAATACAAAGAGGCTGCACATACAGTTAGTTGTGTTCTTTAAAAACCCTTATTAAGATTTTAAATTGCTATGAAGGGCAACTTATCATAGGAAGATGAAACTATGATCCATTTACCAAGTGCGACTGTGACAACAAAGATTAATTTAATCTGGGTTTTTACACATGAGTATTCAAATGGAATCTGAAGCAAGAGAAGTAGTTGATTTTGTCCATTTTTTTATGGAGATACTTTTCACTTTCTTCATTTCAGCAGTCACAATGAGCTTGTGGATTCAATGGTTATATCAATAACTTCAAATATGGGTCATGATTTAAAGTTATTCTAAAAGGTTTTAGGTTCTTTAGACATATGCTGGAATGACACACAATCATGGAAGCAGAGGGTATGACATTTATCAGGGAAAATAAATGTTAGCTCAGCAGAAATGGACGTTTCTAGCTATTGTGTGAATGTCAAGCACAGTTTCAAATCACTTTCCCATGTTGGTCCTTGTATCTTGGTCTTGGGCCTCAGCCCAGTATCAAATCAGTGGCTCACCTTTTATTCCCAAAATTAATATTCATGTCAGTCAGTAGCATGGTGGTGAAATTCATAGCAAGCTAGATGTTTCCAGAGCTGCAATAAAGTAGCAGGCATTCTGGAAATGAGGTTAGAGCTGGGAAGATGCACGGTGCTGTGTAAGTGTCAGCCCATTCCATTAACGTCAGGATCCCTGAGTACCATGACAGGTGGGCTCTTGCAGATCTCATCAGTTACACTAATCTCAGCTTTGAGCCTATTATCAAGATTATGCCCCATGGTTGATATTTAATTGGTGACACATCCATAGATACTCTAGGTAACAAAATGCCCTACCCCTGTCCATCAGTGGTAGTTCTTTTATTTATTCTTTTTTGTCACATATCTATAACCTATCAGAATGGTAAGTAAAACCCTTAATCTTCAATCTCTGTCCAATACAGAAGTGAAAATTCCTCATGCTGTCTTATATTCATTAGTTCTTCAGTAGCAATAAGTATTCATTTTGGTTGTTCTGCCCATCATAGTTCCTTCCTTTCTCAATTGAAGTCTATGGAAACAAATTATACACTTTTGTGTATAATTTATCACTATGTTTGTATATTTATCACTATGATTATTATTGGGAATTTATCTTTGCAAAAACACACAGTGAGCTCTAAGATTGTTTTATCCTCAATAGTTCCAGCAACTGAAATGCCATAGCGTTATTGGCCAGTGCCATGAATTAAGCAATTGTATCTTTTTTTTTTTACCTTTTAAAGATTTATTTATATTTTTTGAAAGGCAGAGTTACAGAGAGGCAGAGAGGAGAGATTGGGGGGAGAGAAAAAGGTCAGTCTTCCATTCACTGGTTCATTCCCCAAATGGCTGCAATGGCCAGAGCTGGGCCAATTCGAAGCCAGGACCCAGGAGCTTCTTCCAGGTCATATATGCCAGTGTGGGGGCCCAAGGACTTGGACCATCTTCTCCTGCTTTCCCAGGCCATAGCAGAGAGCTGGACTGGAAGTGTAGTAGCTGGGACTTGAACCAGTGCCCATATGGGATGCAGGGACTGCAGGCAGTGCCTTTACCTGTTAAGGCACAGCACCTGCAGCAACTTTTCCTGCTATGCCACAGCATCTGTCCCCAAGCAATTATGTCATATATTATTATTATATATACATTAATAGTGACTCTTCAACTAAACTGTGAACTTAAAGTTAATGATTCTATGTCAGAAGCTCAGGATAAATATTGGGGGTTCTTTCAAAATTTATGGTAAAACATTTTATTCACAAAAGACCAAATAAATGCAAATAAGTACTTATACAGGGACAAAAACCAGTGTAACTATTTACTGCTGGATCAAAGTTAGAGCCCCAATTCATGTGCAAACATACTTTATTTCTTACATACACTTTCTTCTGTCAATAGCAACAAACAAATTAATTAAAGAATAACTCAATAATTTTTCACTTAACTCTAAGCTAGCTTTAGATAATTGACAAAGTCCAAATTTAATCTCAATAATTGAAAGTTCAGACTCCATGCCAGGCTATTCTTTTTTTTTTTTTAATTTCTCTCCCTAGCCTCTGCCTATTCCAGGAAGAACTAATACATGTAACAGTATGAGAGGATTTCTTTATTCAGATGTCCAAACAATATATGCTAATATACTTTGAAAGTAGGATTTGCTGAAAATCACCTCTTCACCAACATATATGGGGTGCGATGGAAAGAATAATACTTTTTCCTGAATATATTATGTTTTCAAAAACACTATTTAGGTAATGCACGCGTATATCTATCAGGAAGATCATGCTGTTAACCAATGGGCAGACTCCATAAGCAAAATGTCAAAAGGGGTCTTAATTGAAATGAAAATTTAATTTTGTTTTAAAAATATTGTTTATCAGGGCTGACACTGTGGCACAGCACGTTAACACCCTGGCCTGAAGTGCCAGCATCCTATATGGGCTCCAGTTTGAGACCCAGCTACTCCACTTCTTATCTAGCTCTCTGCTATGGCCTGGAAAAGCAGTAGATGATGGCCCAAGTCTTTGAGCCCCTACACACATGTGGGAGACCTGGAAGAAGCTCCTGGCTCCTGGCTTCAAATTGGCACAGCTCTGACCATTGCAGCCAACTGGGGAGTGAATCAACGGATGGAAGACCTTTCTCTCTCTCTCTCTGCCTCTTCTCTCTGTGTAACTCTGTAGAATGTAACATATATAAGTTATATGTTAAACATACCTACATAAAAACATAAATTGGTTGCTGTTTTGCTTTTTTACCTCCTTTTTTGGATAATAATTACCTATGCAAATAATGGAAAAAACAGCTGTACAATTGTAGAATTTTTTGAGAGAATGAGATGTCTATATATTAACGACAATTTTTTAAAATAAAAGTTCCTAAAAGAGAAAAAAAAAAGAAATTGCAAAGCGGTGTTTTGTTATTTATTTATTTATATAAGGGGGACAATTTCATGTTAACAATGATCAGCATGTTTGGTTAACAGCAGTTTACAGCACCCAGCAGGCGCTCAAGGTCAGCACCCACATCGTCATGAGCTTCCCATGTTGCCCACGAGCTGGGCCCCGGGCCTCCAGCCCAGGAGGGGAAGGCTCAGAGGGGACTCAGTAGTCAAGAGCAGGCAGTTTTCAAAGGCATGCAAGAAAAGCCAAACTCTTCAGCACCCCCAGGCCTAAGCACCAACATCCTCCAGGGGGGCACTCTCTCCTGCCCTGCCCCACCACATGCTCTCACTCCCTGGAGCGAGCTCCCATCACAGTTGATCTCCGTGAAGGAACTATGAGCGTGCATACCTGCCCCAGGACTACTGACTGCGATTTCTCAATGGGTGAATTATATAGTATAGGAATTATATCTCAACATCAAGAAGAAAGTAATTTAGGAAGGAAATTGATGAGCCTTGATTATGGTTTAGGTGCGAAATAATACTAAAAGGGAAAAACAAGTTTTGTTGTGTTATGTTTTGTTTTGTATTTGATTACTCAGTGGGGCAGATGGGAGTGACATGAAACAGAAAATATACAAACCTTATATAAGGAGATGACATATAAGGAGATGAGAAGCTTAGAACAAATTTGATCCGCTGGAGATGAATCCATATCACTGAAGCTCAAGAGCAATCCCTAGGCTGGAGAAGATACACTTGGAGCCAGAACCATTACAATGGGTCATTGAAATCATTGAAGTGGGCAAGAAAGGACCAGGCAGGAGTCTGAGGGCTTCTGGTGTGTAGTCTTGCATGGGGAGTGGAATCACCTAAAGGGAGACAATTTCTTGAGACAGCACATATAAAAAAGCAAACTCATGTGTAACATGTGTCAACTAAAGCAAGACTTCCAGGTGGTGGAGTTTCATTAATGTGTTTAGAAAACCCAAGAATCAGGAGGGAAATGGAGACCTTATAGAGAGAGCAATACATTCTCTTTCTTCAAGTGATGTCCATTTTTCCTAATTGTGTTATTTTAGAATACTAAGTTTAGACAAGTAAAACCAAAATAATTTCAAAATATCATATATAAAAGAGATCCTTGGTCAAAATTGTCACTAAGTGCTAGCAAATTTCATTTGTCACACTGCTGCTATAAGCTTTTCAAATGAAAGATAGTATCTTAAGTATCTTAAGATAGTATCTTAAGGAGTCTATAAAGTTAATATTATTTTAAATCGGTGATTTCCTATCAAGTTAATTTTCAGAAGGAGGTCAGTTTTTGTAAAATATTCTATTACTGGATATTTGAAAAAGTTTATATTACTAGTTAGTGTTCAGAGTAACTTCATTAATATTTATAACACGCTGCTTAGAATGTGCTTTTTCAAGAAAACTCACTGGATCTACTTGCCTTGGAAGTTACCTGTTTTTCAAAAGTAGTATACCAAGAGAAAAAGGTACCCTAATACACTGTTTGTGGAATGTAAACTAGTACAATCACTATTGAAGACAGTATAGTGGTTCCTTAGCATTTTAAAATTGGTTTACCATATAAGCTAGCCATCCCACTCCTGGGAATTTACCCAAAGGAAATGAAATCGGCAAATGAAAAAGTTATCTAAATTATCTATACCCCCATATGTATAGCAGCTCAATTCACAATAGCTAAGATATGGAATCAGCCCAGTTGTCCATCAACTGATGACTAGATAAAGAAAATGTGTGTGTTTGTATATGTATAAATGAGGCACATATATAAATGTGGCATATATATAACTACTACTCAGGCATAAAAATGAATGAAACCGACTATTGCAGCAAAAAGGCACAATTATACACAGTTATGCTTAGTGAAATAATGCAATCCAAAAATGACCAATATATGTATTTTCTCTGACTTGTGTTTACTAATATATACAGCCCAAAAATATAATGTACCTGATTGAAATTGACATCTTGAGGTTTGATTATTGTTTATAGCCTTTTTCTATACTCTTAGGAACAGTGGTCTTTAATTCTTTAGTGCAGGATTAGCTTGTGGCTATAAAGTACATTGAAAGTATGTCATTGCAAAAATCAAAAGAAAACAAGAAAGGAAGGAGAAGGGATGTGAAGGTAAGAATGACCATGGGAAGTATCATTATGTACTTAAAAGTGTATATATGAAGTACAAGAAATATCCTCTTATATAAAGAAATGAATTTATTTTAAAAATAATCAAACACTTACTAAAACTTTTCCAAAGTATTTACTTGTCTTTGCTTCTAATCTCAGCCAATATTTAATTATTCAGGAGATGAGTATTTGTATGAACTTGAGTTCTGTATTGCTTTCTTCATGTCCATTGATGATCTTATTGTGTTTCAGTCCTTCTTCCATTAGAAAGGTCATGAAAGCGAAATTGTGGTAAGCTGAAACAATTAGTTGAAAGCTGGCTTTACTCTGAGTGTGCAGTTCCCTGCCCATGGATATGTGCTAGTTCTTGCAGGGAAAGTTCTTTTTTTTTTTCCTTTCTCTCCGTGTCCATGGGTTTTTATCTTTTTAAATAACCACTCCCTAAATGACCACAACTCCACCCGGGCTGCGGGTCCATTGCACTCCCGGCTCCATCTGGCTGGCGCACGCTGCTCTGGAAGCTCCTGGAAGGCCACGGACGGAGCTGGTGGCCAGCGAATTCCCAAAAAGCACCTGCCAGAGTCCAGGGATACAGCTGGTGCCTAATAAGCATTTGGAGCGCTTCCCACCCCCGCAGGGAGCCCCGAGCGCGCGCGGGCGCTGCAGGGCGCGCACCGTCTCCCCGCCCCGCGCCCCCTCCCCCAGACCCCTCTTGGCGGCTCCGTCCTGCCCGGCAGAGACAGGAGTGCCAGGCCCAGCACAGGTACCAGCAGCAGCGGCGGCGGGGCGCGAGGATGAGGAACGCCAACGCCATGCAGAGCACCACGCCCGGCGCGAGCGCGAAGCCGGCAGCCGAGAGGAGGCACGGGCAGAGGGCTCCGGACTGGACCCCGCCGCCGCCTCCTCCGAGAAGTCCTCCAAGGCCAAGGGCAGCGGGCCAAGCAGCCAGGGCGCCGAGCGCCCCAAGCGCCCCGGGGTCCCTGCGACCCCCAAGTTCATGTCGGCGGCGGCCTCCCGCCCAGACACCCACGGGCGGGGACACGCGCACGCCCGCCCTCCTCAGCTCCAAGTTCCTCAAATCGCCCGAGACGGGGCGAGAGCCGGAGCGCAGCCACTCCCCGCCCAAGGCCTTCCACGCCGGCAAGCTCTTCCCCTTTAGGTCGCCCGGGCAGACGCCGGGGCCAACGGGGCTGGAGGACAGCAGGCCCGGTCGGAGGGGACCCCAGGCGGCGGCGGTGGCGGTGGCTGCGGCCGGGCGCAGAGGACTGGGCAGGCGGAGGAGGCCTCGGCGGAGGAGCTGGAAGTCCCGAGGTCCCAGGACGAAGGCTCAGGTCAGAAGCTTTAACTCGGGGGCGGGGACGCCGGGCTGGCTTTGGGAGGGTGGGGTGGGGGCTGGGCCGGTGGCCGTGCCCCAGGAAAGAGGCTGAAAGGGACAGAGGCGGCAGGTCTCTGGCACCGGTTGGGGAAGTGGGTCCGTGGTGCGTGCGTGGAGTCCCGGTGGAAAAAAACTGCTCTGCCTCTCTCTCTCTTCTCTGTCTCTCTGTGTCTCTCTGTCTCTCTCTCTGTCTCTATCTCTGTGTCTGTCTCTCTCTGTGTGCCTGTCTCTGTCTCTCTGTGTGTCTGTCTCTCTCTCTCTCTCTCTCTCTCTGTCTCTATCTCTGTGTCTGTCTCTCTCTGTCTCTCTCTGTGTGCCTGTCTCTGTCTCTCTCTCTCTCTCTCTGTCTCTATCTCTCTCTCTCTCTCTCTCTCTCTCTCTCTCTCTCTCTCTCTCTCTCTCCCTGGGCCCCTGGAGAGCCTGGAGCCCTGTGCCTGACCTTCCTCACCGCCCCCTCCTCCCACTCCGGGAGGGATCCCCAAAACCCAGCCTCAGTCCCCACCCAGGGTGCCGGGAGAGGTGAGGGGGCCCATCAGACCCCACACCCAGCTCACTCTGGGAGGAATGGACCCCCGTCCCCCAGGTCTCTATGCACCCCCCCCCCTCGCAGCCCAGGTGTTCCCGGAGGCATTCCTGGAAGAGGAGGCTGTGGCCGCCCAGCCAGGGAGCCCAAGGGGCAGCTCAGAGACAGGCCCCTGGCCCCAACCTGAGCCCAGGGCGCCCCAGAGGGCAACCAGGGCCAGGCACGTAGATCAGAAGTGGGAGGGGCCAGTGCCCAGGGGCTGCCCCAAGACCCCTCCCCACCCCTCCCTGCCCGCCCCGGTCTCTGATCAGAAGCAATAAGGCCTTGAATGTGCTTGCAAGCCCGGGAGAGGGTGCGGGCAGGGCTGCCAGCCCGGTGGGGGGCGGCAGCCTCCCCGGAACAGCCCTTCTCGCCTCCGCAGGGACAGCGCTGGCCCCTGCCCCGCGCGCCCGCGCAGCCAGAGCCCCGCGCAGCCGCTGCCCTGCCCCCGACGCCGCCCGCCGGCTGCTGGCAGTGGGACGGGCCGTGGGGCTGCGGGGGCGAGGGCGCCGCCTCCCGCCCGGCCCCTCCGTGCCCGCCCTTTGCCCTGGCCGGGCCCCCCGCCGACCCGGCAGCCCCTGCCGGAGGATGCCAGCTTCTACAGCCTCCCGCTGCCGCCGTCGCCGCCCACCTCGGAGCCCCCCCCCCCCCGCGCCTGGCCGCAGGGCATGTTCTATCAGTAATCTATGGAGATCCTTTCTTCTGTAGGTGAAACCTGAAAGTTCTTGTGCAAAGACCATGCCTGACTCTGCTCTCAGTTTTATTCCTGAGTCTGTAATTCAGGAGACTTAAATAGATTCACACTGTGTAAAACCAGTGAGCAGAACTTTGCACACCCCTTCACTAAGTCTGTTTCTCCCTCCCTCTATCCTCTGGTTACCACTATTTTACTTCATGAATGTCACTTGCCCAACTCCATTTACTAAATACGCTAAAGTGTGTTTTGCACAAAGGAGCCAGCCATAATCCTTGACTGTAAATGTGCACTCTTCTCCATTACTGCTTTCTTCATTCTGTCATTCACTCAGTCCTTCAGGACAAGCAAGTTGAGGGTGTGGTTTCACTGGGGGAGAAGCTGTGTGGCACACGTTGGTTGTAGGGACATTTCTGCTCTTTCCTATTTCATACTTCCTTGCTTTAACTCCTGCTCCACGCTCTTTCCCATGGTCTGAGAATGACCATCCAATGGTTACATTAACTCACGTGTAATTAAAAAAAATTTTTTTTTTCTCTACTCTAGAGCTTCAAGCCCTATTTTATATTATACCATAATCCAACATTTGGCATCCTATTTTGGGCCACCCCCCATTCCAGCAAGGGACTGCCCTGCCCCAGCTTCTCTGGATATAACATGGGGAGTAGATCCCTCCAGCTAGGGCCAGGAAAGGGCCTGAAGTGTGTGGCAAACCCAAGAGGTGACTGACTGCCTCATGAAATGAAGTCTCATGGATCAATCCTTTCTTTGAAAAGACCTTGGAGGGAGTCAAAAATTGCTTCCAGTATAAACCAGATACTCACGATCATAACTCTCACTGGCTATGCACAACACACACACACACATGCACAAACACACAAATAGGGTAGTTTCATATCAGATAAAACATGTAGACCCATGTTGCCAATACCATGCAGCAATATACAGAGAATAATCTTTTCCTCATTTAACTAACTTGTTTATTGTCTAGCTTATTATTTATATTACAATTGGTGTTTATATTTATTTTCAATTATAAACTACACAAAATATAAAATTTTCCATTTTATCATTTTGAGAGAATATGTCAAGAGGGTCAAGTTTATTGACACTGTGTGAAACCATTCTCCATATTCTTATTATTATTACTATTATTTATTTTTAAAAGGTTTATCCATTTAAGAACTGGCCATCAAAGAAGGAGGTATCTTTCTCTGAAGGAACGAGAGAACTTCCACTTTGACTATGACCTTGTTGTCTAAATAAGATTGGAGTTGGCGAACTCAAAAGGCTTCCATAGCCTTGGCAACTCATGACTAGAGCCTAGGGTGATTACTGATGCCATAAATAAGAGTGTGGATTGTTAAGTCAACAACAGGAGTCACTGTGCACTTACTCCCCATGTAGGATCTCTGTCTTCAATGTGTTGTACAAAGTGAATTAATACTAAAACTAGTACTCAAACAGTACTTTACACTTTGTGTTTCTGTATGGGTGCAAACTGTTGAAATCTTTGCCTAGTATATACTAAATTGATCTTTTGTATATAAAGATAATTGAAAATGAATCTTGATGTGAATGGAATGGGAGAGGGAGTGGGAAAGGGGAGGGTAGTGGGTGGGAGGGAAGTTATGGGGGGTGAAAGGCATTGTAATCCATAAGATGTACTTTGGAAATTTATGTTTATTTTAAAAAGTTTAAAAAAAAACTTAAAAAAATAAACTACAAGGACATACTATTTTTTATGTATTGGCTAAGCAGAGATCAAACAATTTAGCCACTGTGTTGGTGAAAATCTAAAAGGGGGGGGGGTGCTGTGGCTTAGTGGGTAAGGCTGCCACCTGCAGTGCTAGCATCCCATATGGGTGCCGGTTTGAGTCCTGGTTGCTCCACTTTTGAGCCAGCTCTCTGCTATGGCCTGGGAAAGTAACAGAAGATGGCCCAAATCCTTGGGCCCCTGGATCTGCAAGGCAGGCCTGGAAGAAGTTCATGGCTCCTGGCTTTGGATTGGCACAGCTCTGGCTATTGTGGCCAACTGGGGAGTGAACCAGTGGATGAAAGGCCTCTCTTTCTCTGCTTCTCCTTCTCTCTCTGTGTAACTCTGACTTTCAAATAATAAATAAACCTTTTAAAAAAACAAATAAATATACCCTGTTATTGTGGGCCTTATCTGCTTGTGGGTTTTTCCAAGTTCATATACATACATTCTAGAAGAGAAATCACAAGCAGGTGAAACAGATCCTTCTAAGAATGCCATTGGGTGAGTCAGGGCAGGATGGGAGGGAGGCTTCCTCTTCCCTGGGTCACATTTGAGTCTGGTACTACTATGTGGACACCTTACCCAGAGGAAACCTGTTCCCACAGCACAGTCCATGGCGAGGCTCTGAGAGGGACACGACGTGGATTGAGCCCTAGGAAACACTTTCCCAACACTACACACAAGCAATCACTTTGCTCTCTCTGCTATGGCTACTGCTACTGCTTCAGTTGCTAGTATTAATTTTATATAACCTTAATGAAGACTGTAGCACATACTCAGTGCCAACTGGTTATGTAGTTGGCAAACACAGCTCTAGGAGAAGCGTGAGTCTTTTAAGTAGTGAACATCCTGTATGAGGTTCTCACCCTTCCCTGAGGTCACTATTCCAATATCCTCTCTCCAAGACGGCTACTTGGACAGCATCCCTTAAAAATGCAGGACACAGGTTACCTCTCTTCCTCTTCACTTTTCTCCTCGCACTTCCAACTTTCTGGCGTTCTAAATGCTTCACTTGTTGTAATCTATCTCTTCACTAGGACATAAAAGATTTTGGTCAGGGGCTGATTCTGTGGTGCACTGGGTTAAAGCCCTGGCCTGCTGTGCTGGTGTCCCATATGAGTGTTGGCTTGAGTCCCAGCTGCTCCACTTGCAATCCAGCTCCCTCATAATGCACCTGGGAAAGCAGTAGAGGATGGTCCAAATCCTTGGGACCCTGCACCTACATGGGAAACCCAGAAAAACTTCTGGCTCCTCGCTTCCATTTGGCTCAGCTCCATCTGTTGTGGCCAGCTGGGGACTGAACAGCAGATAAAGACCTCCCCTTCTCCCTCTCCATAACTCTGACTTTCAAATAAATAAAAATATTCTTTTTTTGAAAGAAATATTTATTTATTTGAAAGGCAGAATTACAGAGAGGCAGAGGCAGAAATAGAGAGAGGTCTTCTATCCACGGGTTCACCCCCTAGATGGCCCCAATGGCCAGAGCTGAGCCAATCCAAAGCCAGGATCCAGGATGTTCTGCCAGGTGTCCCACAAAGGTGCAGGGGCCCAAGGACTTGGGTCAGCTTCCACTGCTTTCCTAGGCCATAGCAGAGACCTTGATCAGAAGTAGAGCAGCCAGGACTTGAACCCAAGCTCATATGGGATACCAACACTGCAGGCAGTGGCTTTACCCACTACACCAAAGGCCAGCCCCATAAAACAGACCTTTGAAAAACAGATTTTGGTCTGTTTTCTTCATTGCTATATCCCCTCTACCTATGGCGACAGGCACACAGGAAAAGCTCAATCAGTATTTGTTGAATGAATGAATGAAACTTTGGCAACGAGGGTAACAGTCTGTCAGACCAGTCTTTAATAGCCAAGTAGGAATGTAAAATCTCATAGTTCACAATGTCCATGTGGCTGCCTTAAAAACCCATAATCACAATCCACCTGTGTAATGTGAACCTGGGCAAAGGCGACTTCATTTTGTTGGTTCAGGGTCTTCTTTTTTTTTTTTTAAGATTTATTTATTTACTTGAGAGGCAGAGTTACAGAGAGAGAAAAAGAGAGAGGTCTTCCATCCACTTGTTCACTCCCCAAATGGCTGCAATGGCCAGAGCTGAGCTGATGGGAAACTAGGAACCAGAAGCTTCTTCCAGGTTTCCCATGTGGGTGAAGGGGCCCAAGAACTTTGGACATCCTCTGCTTCTTTCCCAGGTGCATCAGCAGGGAGCTGGATCAGAAGTGGAGCAGCTGGAGCTGGATCTGGTGCCCACATGGGATGCAGGTGCCATAGGTTACATACAATAACAATCAGTTATAATGAAGATTTAGTTCTCTTCCTAAAGAAACAGTCTTGTGTTTGAGCTATCATTTTAAGACATGCCAATACAGGGCCAGTGTTGTGGTGGAGTGAGTAAAGACATTGCCTGCTGCTCTGGCATCCCATATGCATGCTGGCTCATGTCCTGGCTGTTCCACTTCTGATACAATTCCCTGGTAATGGACTGGAAAAAGCAGTGGAAGGTGGCCCAAGTACTTGGGGCCATGTGTGAGACCTAGATGAAGCTCCTGACTTCAGCCTGGCCCAGCCCCTGCCACTGTAGCCATCTGGGGAGTGAACCAGCAGATGGAAGATCTCTCCCACTCTCTTTCTCTCTTTCTCCATCTCTGTCTCTCCTTCTCTCTGTGTAAATCTGACTTCCCATAAATAAATCTCTAAAAGACACGTCGGGCCGGTGCTGTGGTGTAGCGGGTTAAGTCACCACCTGCAGTTGCCGGCATCTCATATGGATGCCAGTTTGAGACCCGGGTGCTCCAAATCTGATCCAGCTCTCTGCTATGCCTGGGAAGGCAGTAGAAGATGGCCCAAGTCCTTGGGTCCCTGCACCCACACGGGAGAGCTGGAAGAAGCTCATGGTTCTTTGGATCAGCATAGCTCCAGGTATTGTGGCCAATTGGGGAGTGAACCAGCAGATGCAAGACCTCTCTCTCTGAAACTCTGAGTTTCAAATAAATTAATATTTTTAAAAAGTTCATGATGTATATCCTCTACCTTGCCCTTGCACGAGCTCTCTAACCCTGTTATAACAAAGGATTTGCAGTTCCGTGCTGTTCACAACTCTATGCCTTCACCTAGGTGGTGGATCTTCTGTGAGGTCCTCAGAGGTCACTTCTATTCTGTAGTCAGCTGTCCATTGATGGCCTCATGCTGGCTGGCGATTGGGATGGCAGGGTAACCAGACTTGGAGGCTCTCATCAGATAGGCTAACTTGGGCTTGCTTTCTTTGTGGCCTCAGGGTTCTGAAGAGTAGCTGGAGACAGCAAGCTCCAGTACCTAAGCGGTGTCTGAGACCCTGTTGATTTCACCTTGTGTCTCAGCCAAAGAAAGTTACATGGCCAAGACCAGAGTCAGTCTGGGATGCAACTACAAAGACTGTGGATAGCAAAAGGGGCCTCCTGACTGTTTAGGTTTTTTGATTTTTGCTTTTTTTTAAAACATTTATTTGACAGGTGGAGTTATAGACAGTGGGATAGAGAGAGACAGAGAAAGGTCTTCCCTCTATAAGTTCACTCCCCAAATGGCCGCTACAGCCAGTGCTGAGCTGCTCCGAAGCCAGAAGCCAGGTGCTTCTTCCTGACCCACTCCTATGTGGGTGCAGGACCCCAAGCACTTGGGCCATCCTCCACTGCCCTCCCAGGCCACAGCAGAGAGCTGGACTGGAAGAGGAGCAACCTGGACTAGAACCCGGCACCCATATGGGATGCCGGCACCTCAGGTGGAGGATTAACCAAGTGAGCCACAGTTCCCACCCCATGAACATCTCTGTTCATTCATTCATTCCACAAATTGTATGAATGAAGTTTTTCTGTAAGCAATGCCTAGGACAGGCAGTAAGGTAGAGGTTTTTCCTCAATGCTTGGAATTCATGTTCTAAGGCAGTCAGAGCAGACCACACAAGTCAGACAAGGATTCGTGAAGGTCCCATTAGGCAGGATGGGCCTCAGAAGGCCTCTCTGCATTCCTCCCCACCTCTGCAGAAATCACAACCTCTTTACTCAGGATTACCCATTAGCAACCTCTTCTCCATTAAGAAAAAAACTAAAAACCGAGAATTTTAAATATTTGCAGTGTGTGTATATATCTTAAAATGTATAAGAGAAAAATTACTGTATTTCCTTGGTAAGCTACACAGCCAAGCATGGTATTATGTGATAGCATTTCCACTATCTGAATGTCAAGGGTGAAATTTAGGAGCAATTAGTCCTCAGTCCCTGAGTTGTTGACTTGTTCACAGGAATCAATAGCTTCCAGAACTCCAAATTCATACTTGCAAAACTTACATAGGCCCAAAGCCCAAATGGAAATCCCTTCAGAAATAGCTTTAGAATGGGGTGGAAACACCACATTTCAAGCCCAGTCTTTCATAAAGACAGGGGTGAGGAATGGAGTTTGCCCTTGGTTTTTTTTTTCAGCAAAGGCACAAGATGAAGTGCATCTGTGAATATTATGTACTTTTATTCTATTCTGTGCACCAAAAGCTATCTGTACACCAAAGCTATCTGGTACTGTTTCACCAATGATCTGTATTCAGGACCTGAAAGGAAATTGGCTGTGGAACAGTGAAAGTTTCCTTAAAAATTAGATATAGATGATCACTTCCAAATGCAGTCATGGAATTTTAGAAGTGACATTATGATGATCAGCTTTCCAACAGACACCTGGCCTTTTATAAAATGCACATTATCTATGGCCAGTTTTATTACTGCTCCTGAACTGTTGAACTGAAATTGCCTATCTAATTAAACTGAGAAATGTTGGGTGAACTTGAACTGTTTCAGGGACATGAATGACCAGAGAATGTATTTCATATAAACCTATTGTTTCATCATGTGATGGTGAAATTATTTTTAAAATGTTGTGTTCTGAGTACATTAAGAATAAAAGGCATCAGGAAGTTGTCATATTCTTCACCAATCTCCTTTGCATTTCTGTGTAAACTGAGCAGTGTAAGCTACGGTTGGTGCTCAATGAAAACTTTGTGACAATTCTTTTCAATAAAATGGCACACAAAGTGGCATGAGCTAACAGTTCTTTCTTTTAATATGTGTCTGCTGACATTTAAGATAAATTCTGCTTTACTGGGGCACAGCATGTTAAGTTGCTCTCCGTGATGCCAGCTTCTCATATGGGTGGTGGTTTAAGTCCTGGCTGCTCCACTTCTGATCCAGCTCCCTGCTAATGTGCCTGGGAAAGCAGTGGAATATAGCTCAATTGCCTGGGCCCTTGACACCCAGACAGGAGACTTGGGATGAGTTCTGAGTGCCTGGCTGTGGCTTGCTCCAGCTTTGGCCATTTTCTTAAAATAGGAAAGCCTGTGGTTATGCCCAAATATAACAAAGTGTGTTGTATGATGATAAATGACTCCTGCTCACATGTTGCCCCGCACAGCCACAAAACTGAGGAGTTTACCAAGTCAGGCCCGTGATGTTCAACATAAAAACAATTTTTATTCATGGTAACATATAAATTTCAATCAATCAGCCTTAACAATGGGACTTCTGATGTGTTCAAGCAACTTGAATGCAATAGGTCATGTCCAGGGCAGCCATGTTGTATCAATGTACCTAAGTTTAAAAAAAAAGCAACATCTACAGTAAACATACATGCATGTATATGCACACACACACATGAATGGACAACTACAGCTATGCCCCATGTGCCAACAGGAATGTGTATTTATTACTTATGGCTCTAGTACAACAAATGCCATTGCATTCCTTCAACTATACTTTTTGAATTCCCCAAGTCTGAACAAAAGAAAAGAAAGTCCCACTGAATAACCACCCTCTCAGGTTCTGTGCTAAGTCAGTAGCATTGTGCAAACCATTCCAGTGGTTTTCAAGAGGGATACCAATGGGTTTGATTTGCTACAGGGTTTAGTAAAGAGTCATAGTTTAATGGTACAGGAGATACCAGAAAAGGCCTTGCCTGTGGCCTCTGCCTACTGACGGAAGGTCAAGCACAAGGGCAAGCTCAGGTTATCTGGCTACTGGGGGAGAGGAGTCAGGCCCTGCTGGAACTTTCAGCTAAGCCATGAGCAGCACTTCTGCCTCCTTTTTCCCCTGCCACATGGCAGAGCCAAGAAGTGTGGCATTCACTGTCACAGAGCAGGAAGAGACAAAGGCAAGTTCAAGGGAGAAGAATATGCTAAAGATTAGAAAGGAAAGCTGTATATATCCCAGCTGGGGGGACAGAAATAACCTATAGATTACAAAATTAATGAAGGAATCCATTCCTGGTTTGGCTGCAATTCGATGCTTCACACTCAGGTCTGTTGTGGAAGCTGATCCAAAGCATTTCAAAAGCAGAAGACACCAAACTTCTAAGATTGGAAAAGACAAGTCTATGAAACCCAGCAGAGTCAGTTGGTAGCTGAGACACCACATCAACTCTATACTAAGTAAAGATTTCAACAGTTTGCACCCACACGGACACACAAACTATAAAGACCTGTTTGAACTACTTTTTTTTTTGTTTGAACTACTTTTACAGTTAATTCTCATAGTACAACTCATTAAGGACAGAGGTCCTTCATGGGAAGCAAGTGCACAGGGACTCCTGCTGTTGATTTAACATTTGGCACTCTTATTTATGATGTCAGTGATCACCCGAGGCTCTTGTCGTGAGCTGCCAAGGCGATGGAAGCCTCTTGAGTCCACATACTCTGACATTATTTAGACCAGGCCATAGCAAAGTGGAAGTTCTCTCCTCCCTTCAGGGAAAGGTACTTCCTCCTTTGATGGCCCCTTCTTTCCACTGGGATCTCCCTCACAGGGATCCTTCATGTATCTCATTTTTTGCCACAGTGTCTTGGCTTCCCATGCCTGAAATGCTCAGAGCACAACTTTTCTGCAGCATAGTTTACAGTCCTAATGCCTCTGTATTTCCTCTTCCTAGGGCCCAGAAACCTAGGGCCATAAGTGGTAGGAAGGTACACATTAGTTTCTAGGCATACTTGGCACACACACCTGAGTGTGTGCACTGTTGAGTCCACTACCCGAGATGGGTAACCCCATGTTGGTTGACCTTTGGTGGTGGTGGTGGTGGTGTGTGTGTGTGTGGCAGTGGCTTCTTTACTCCCTTTAGGTCCCTCTCCTACACAGAATATTTACAAACTGGGATGGGTGCAGCAACTTTGCCACCAAACAAGAGGCCAGGGAGTGGGAGCCCTGCTGAGAGGCAGTTCAGCACAGAGAGCGGTTCCTGAGGAGGGCCCAGGGCTGGCAAGGCCCATGCAGGTCCGTGGCTGTCTCCGGCCACTTGGTCATGGGGGAGCCTGGCTGCTTGGCGGCCAGGAGCAGGCGGTTGCTGCACTCTCTGACTCAGCCTGCAGCCTCTGATGGTGGTGCCTCTGTCTCTGCACCTCCTCCTCCAGGGCAGCCCTGTCAGCCTTCTTCTGTAGGTTCTCCTGCAGCTTCCTGAGCATGGACAGGTGCAACATCTTCTCTGACAGCCTCCCAGGCTCTCACCCAGCATCGACCTTTGGATTCTACTCTCTGGGATGGGCTGTCCCTCCTGGACAGTGACTCCACAATGGGGTAGCAAGTAGAGGTGACCTCTGAGACAGACTGCCACTCACCCCCCAGGGTCTCGCTGCCTGTCTCCAACATGATCTTGCTGATGGAGCTCCTCAGGGACAAAGTTTGTGGCATGAAGGAGGACCTCAGCTCAGGGGCTGGGTCACCCTTGTCCTCCTGGACACCAGAGCCATGCTGTCAGGTGCTGGCAAGGAGACATCCCCCACCCAGCACGAGCCAGGCAGCTCCCATGGCCAGGAAGACAAAGGTATACACACTTCATGCATTTTATATACACAAATTGAGAAACACAGTGATCCTTCCCACCTGCACACCACCCTTCCTCCTCCTTTCTCTCCTCTTCCCATGCTTATTGTGTTTTTGATAATAATCATTCCAATTGGAATAACATGAACTCTCATCGTGGTTTTCTAAAAAAATTAATCAGTTGAGATCTTTAAGATGGTGGAATAGGGGAAGGACATATTACTTTAGGCTAGGAGAAAACAGTAGCAAAAAAGTGGAGGAAGGGCATTTACAGGAGAAGAGTTGGAGAGAAATCTGCAGGAGATATTCTACAGAAGGAAGAGGGATGCCATGGATCCACATGAAAGGTGTGGATACACCCAACACACGACTCTTGCAGCTAAGAGCATGAGGAAGTCACAGCTTTGGAGAGCAGGGTGAGAGCAGACTGTGGAAACCCATGCCATAGGCCCCACGCAGTATTCTGTGTCCACCTGATCCAGGACCAGGGTGAGCACAGCAGGGGCTGGAGTCAGGAGTGGAGGTGGGTTGTCAGACTCAGGCTGCCTGCTGTGGGATGTCCAGCCCCACACAGTAAAAAGACCCACTCTCCTCTCCTGGGCCCATGCACTGTGTGTTCCTCTCACTACTTTGTCTGCCTGGACTCCCAGAATCTTCTGTATTTTTTGTAATGCAATGACCAAAGGACAAAGCCATTTCTCCTTGCTGTGTGAGAATTTAAGTTTTCTGGGTTTAGGCTCCATTTTTTTGGAAATCTAATAGAGGCAGTGCACCTGCCTCTCTGTAAGTGACCCTGATTGATGAATTGGAAACCTCCACATATATGATGAGTAGCTGTGCTTTTGGTGATGATCCAAGAGATTCTGGCCTTCCTGGGGCAGGAGAACCTTTCTGTGGGGGTGGCTCTTGTAGCCTCTCTTTGGCAGAGTGACGCAGAGAGAGATTGCCCATTTGCTGTTTCACTCCTCAGATGGCTGCGACAGCCAGGGCTAGGCCAGGCCAAAGCCAGGAGTCATGAGCTTCTTGGTCTCCCACATGGGTGCAAGAGCCCAAGCACTTGGGCCACCCTCCGCTGCCTTCCCAGGTGCATTAGCAGGGCATGGGATCAGAGTGGAGCAGCAGGATTCAAACCTGCACCCCTATGGGATGCTGGTGTCACAGCTGACAGCTTACTGTGCCACAATGCCAGCCCCTCTTGTAACCTCTTGACATGAGTCACCTCCCCTACTCCTGAGCTGTCACTTGGGGATCTAAGAGAAGACTGTGGGGCAGCAATGAGGACTGCTGGGAGAAGCAGGTGCCTCCCAAGGATAAAATCAGGGTGCTGTGTGGTCCCCACTGGGTCTCCTGCCTGACTACCTTCCTGGTGATTGTGGGAACATATCCTGGGAGTCTCTGGGGACTCTGGAAGATGCCTGCAGTCATTCCAGATATGTACATAGCATAAAATCATGCACTGAGAGGCTTAAGAATACTCTTTTATTTGAAAGGCAGAGAGAGGGACATCTTGCAAGATCTTCTCGGTGCCCACAGCAGCCAGGGTGGGCTATACTGAAGCCTGGAGCTGACAGCTCAACCTGGATCTCCCATATGGGTGGCTGGGCCCATGTCCTGGAGGCCCCGTGTGATTGATCAGCACAGCACCTCACTGGAGGTCACCTTCCCTCACTCAGCATGGAGAGCATGGTGTGTTTATTCCAGAAGGGCTGCTTTCCTGGGGCTCTTGTGGGTGCTATTCCTCCTCCTCCAGTCTGGGCTGAGTCTGTTGCTGGATCTGCCTCTCCATGGTTCTCATGTTTTCTGCTCATTAGGAGCACAGCGACCTCTGTTGGGGATGGCCCTGTCTGTGATGCTTGCTCAGCACAGCTGTAGGAGGCAAGCGAGGGGTCTCTTCCTGCAGTCAGCAAGTGTGCTTCCTGCCTGCAAGGAGGATTTGGGCTTCCTGCTCTCTGGGTGCTCGCTGGCCCCACCTGCATTCATAGTGTCTTAGAACTGCAGCTTGAGGTTGCACCTAGTGCCCTAATGGTGTTTCTTATGCTGAACCATCCTTTGTCTCTGACCGACCGGGACTCTTGTGCCTTCTGCCAGCTCCTGTGAAGCTGGGGCAGCCTCATTTCTGACCTTTCCTGGAAGGAACAGGTTACAGAAACTTCACAGTTCTTGACATCTACCTTTGTCTGTCTTAGAGGGTCAGGAGAGAGAAAGAAAGAGAGGGATAGAGATCTTGCATGCACTGATTGAATCCCCAAATGCCTATACAGCCAGGGCTGGGTCAGGTCAAAGCCAGGAACTGGGAATTTTTCCATCTGGTCTTCCATGTGATTGGCGGTGACCCAAGTACATGAAGCATCACCTTCTGGCACCCAGGGTGTGCATTAGCAGGGAGCTGGGCTCAGGAGCTCTAGCCAGGATTCTAACCAGGCCCTCTGATGTGGGATGCAGATGTCCTAGGCAGCTTCTTAACAACCACCTTGAGCACCTCCTCAGCATCATCTTTGTCTCGGTGAATTTCTGCAAACAGAAATCTGTGATTTCTTCCTCCTGCCTCTGGACTGATTGTAGCATTGGGTTGTGTGTCTTTTTCTCCACTTGGTCTCTCATTCCAGAGATATTTTACAATGAAAATACTTTCTATTCAGTAGAGCAGAATAAATATCAAGTGTTCAGCAATGGTTCCTAAATTGCAGATGTGTTTTATATTTAGTTGAGTAGGCACTATGTTTTGTAGTAAAATGTTTTGAAAGTCAGAAAGTGTGAGTGGATGACTACACCCCCTTAAACTGTCCTGTATTTGTTGACAATTGCCCTGAAGTGCTTATCAGTGCATGGGTTCTATGTTGTGCACCTGTGGTTTACTGCTGTTTCATTTACATTTATCTGTCTCGTGGGTAACCACTATGCATCAGGCACTGGTCCTGCTCCTGACTGGACTTGTATTCATTCCTCCTCCCAAAAGTTCTGGCAGGGGAGCTGGCGCTATGGCAGGGCAGGTAAAGCTGCCCTCTGTGACACCGACATCTATTATGGGCACCAGTTCACGTCCAGGCTGCTCCACTTCCGACATCTAGCTCCCTGCTAATGTACCTGATGGTGGAGGATGTCCCAAGTGTTTGGGTCCCTGCCATGCATGTGGTTGATCTGGATGAAGCTCCTGGATCCTGGTTTTGGCCTGACCCAGTCCTGGATTTTGTGGCCTTTCAAGGAGTGAGCCAGCAGATGGAAGATCTCTCCCCACCCCCTCTCTCTCTTCCTTTCCATTTCAAATAATTGAATTAAAAATTAAGAACAAAGGGCAATTATTTAAGTTGAATATACTTCACTGTGTAAAAACTCCATATGTTAAGTTCACCCACGTTATTGCATCAGAGAGTAGATTTTAGGAATGCTAATCACATACACACACAAAGAAAGGCAACTATATTTTATAATGCATAACTATAATACTTCACTGTGTGTATCAAAACACCATGCTGTATGCCTTAAATATATACAACTTTAAAAATCCACTTCATTATTTGCATTTTGGTCATTTTGCCTTGAGTCAGAAAAAAACTTCTTGGTCTATAATTTAGTCATTGCTGGTGTACCCAGCAGCACACAGTGTTTGTCAAGTTCCCTCTCTGTATTTCAGATTTGATTCATTTTGAAAAAGGCTGTTTCTTTCTCTAGTGAGTGCTAACTGGCCATGATGTGGAGTTTATTGACTAACTGGCCATGGTATGGAGTCCTGCAAGTCTGGATTATCATATACAGACAGATAGCATTTTTGTCTTGCCAGTGTGCTAGGAGCACTGTGGTGGTGGCAGGAGGATGGACAGCAAGGTATGGAGACACGCTGCCCCATCCACATCTCCAGACTGCTCAGGGCACTTGCTCCCAACATGCCACTACACTCTGAAAACCTCTTCTGTCATAAAGGAGCACCTCTCTTTCCTCAGGCTCTTCTCAGAAAGAATTCCACCTTGCCTGCATCAAGGGTGAGTCTCCCTTGCGGAAGCTACAACTTCCTTTGCAGTCCCCAGGTAGAGGTCATTCATTTCCCCTGTTTCATCCAGGCTAGAACAGGGGGCCACCCTCTTCTCTTCATTCCCAAACACAATCTCCAGAATTCAGGAACAGCCCTCCCCTCCTGTCTTTTTTCCTGCTAGTCCTGCTTTCCAGGCTCTTCCATGGAATCCTTCCTCCATCCTCTTTCAAATTCGGCATTCCTTGGCTTGGTCTCGGGCCTTACTCTTCCTTACTTTATAATCATTCCCTAAAAATTCATATCCAAGCCCATAGTGCCAGTTGCCATCTATTTGCTGGTGAACCTCAGATGTTTAACTATTGCTCAAAAGTCTGTTCGGGACTTCAGACATGCACATCCTACTTCTTGGCCTCCCCTGCATATCCCATGGGTTCATCAAACTCAACAGGTTCATATCTGAACTAATTTTCCTCTTATCAGACCTGTGTTTTCTCTCTCAAAATGCACTGCCATCTATCCAACCAATGCTGAAACATAATGGAGATTGTCTCTTTTTCATCCTATTTCCCCATTCCCCAGAGCCAGGCTCCCATATTTTATGATAGGTAAACTATATTATCTAGGGGCAGATATTGTAGCACAGCAGTTTAAGCTGCTGCTTGGCTGCCTGAATCCCATATCAGAGTGCCAGCTGGAGTCCTGGCTACCCCACTTCCCATTCAGCTTCCAGCTAATGTACCTGGGAAGAAAGAGATAATGGCCAATATTGAGTTCCTGCCACCACACATGTGAGAGACCTGGATGGAATTCCTGGCTCATGGTGTCAGCCTGGCACAGCCCTAGCTGCTGGAGGCATTTGAGGAGTGAACTAGCAGATGGAAGATATCTCTCTCTTTCTCTGTGCTTATAAATAAATCTTTTAGCCTTGGCAACTCATGACTAGAGCCTAGGGAGATTACTGATGCCATAAACAAAAGAGTGTCAAATTGTTAAGTCAACAACAGGAGTCACTGTGTACTTACTCCTCATGTAGGATCTCTGTCCTTAATGTGTTGTTCAATGTGAATTAATGCTACAACTAGTACTGAAACAGTATTTTACACTTTATGTTCTGTGTGGGTGCAAACTGATGAAATCTTTACTTAATATATACTAAATTGATCTTCTGTATATAAAGATAATTGAAAATGAAAAAAAAACCACTTTATCTGAACATCTCTAGAAATCTGCAATTTTCTCTTTTCCTGGACCAGCCCCTGCTCTTGTGCAAGTCCCCATCATCTCCTGCCAGAATAACTGGAACTCCAGCCTTGCCCCTCTGGTATTTTCTCCATTCCAGGGCATGACCTTTCTAAACCCAAATCTGATTATGATGTCCCCAAGCTCAGAACCTCTCCACAGCTTCCCCTATCTGACAGTGAGGCTCCTATGTGGCTCTGCAGCCTGTGCTATCTCCCATCACTCCCAGGTCTTAAGGGAGCCTCTCATGGGATTCCAGACTTCTGCACACATCACCCTCTTGCCTGAAACACATCTCCCCACACCAACACCTACTTTCATCTGACTCATTCTTACACCTACCTCAGACTTCAACTCACATATCTCCTCATCCAGGAAGTTTCTCCTGATGCCTCAACTCGCTGTTATGTTAGGAGCACCTCCTCAGTGCCCTCAAAGTATGCAATTCTTCCTCACTGTAGAATTTCCCATGCAAAGCAGTAAGAATTTGTTAGATTACCTACCTCTCCAACACACTGTAAGTTCATGAAGACATAAACTGTGCTGTTTTATTAGCCAACATATCTCTTGCCCTTCTCATCAGAGGTACACAATAATACTCTAAATAAATGAATTAATGTGTTTGATGATTGTCCAGGGTTTCAGGGGTTTTTGATTAGTGGATGCACCACACAGATCAGGAAAGGATACAACACACTCAAAATAGGATAATTTAGGGGCAGCTGACTTACAAAAGGATTATGCACAAACACCAAGTATAAGAGAACTACTAGTAAGAGGTCAGTAACTTAAGCTATTACAATCCTGAGTCTTGAAGTAGTTACAGAACAGGGAAAGAGAGTCAGGTCAGGCCAGCTACTTGAAAGGAGCACTAGGATTTGATTAAGAGACACAGGCAGCTGAGACTACTGTATTGGTCAGGGTTCAGAGGGAGAAACAGAAATGGTAGGAGACATTAGTTTATGTAACTGAACAGGCTGGCACGAAGAGTCCAAAATCCCAGGTTGGCATTGTGGCACAGGAGTTAAGCTGCCACTTGTAACACTAGCATCCTATATTGGGGTACTGGTGTGAGGCCCTGCTGCTCTGCTTCCCAACTAGCTTCCTGCTAATGTGTCTGAGAAAGCATCAGACAATGGCCCAAGGGCTTGGTCCACTGCCACCCATGCTAGGAGTCCCTGGCTCCTAGTATCAGCCTGGCCCAGACCTGGCCATTGTGGCCATCTGAGAGTGAAACAGCAGAAAGATTTCCTGTCTCTGTCTGTCTCTCTTCCTCTTTATCACTCTGCCTTTCAACTGAATAAATAAACCTTCAAAACTGATTGGCAGGTCATCACCATGAAGGACTGGAACTCTCAGGCCCAGGGTAAAGCAACTGTCCAGAGGTGGATGTTCTTCTTCTGGGAAGCCTTCATTCTGCTCTTAAGCTCTTTCAAATGTTTTTTTTTTTATTTGACAGGCAGAGTTAGACAGTGAGAGAGAAAGAGACAAAGGTCTTTCTTCCATTGGTTCACCCCTCAAATGGCCACCATGGTCGGTGCGCAGTGCCAACCCAAAGCCAGGTGCCAGATGCTTTCTCATGGTCTCCCATGAGGATGTAGGCGCCCAAGCACTTGGACCATCCTCCACTGCCTTCCCGGGCCACAACAGAGAGCTAGACTGGAAGAGGAGCAACTGGGACTAGAACCTGGCACCCATATGGGATGCTGGCGCTGCAGGTGGAGGATTAACCAAGTGAGCCAGGCTCTTTCAAATGATTGAGCCAGACCCATCCCAGTTATCTGAAAGAATCTCCCTGTTGACAGTCAGTTGATTATGTGCTTTAATCACATGTACAAAATACTTCTGTGGCAACACCTAGATTAGCCTTTGATTGAATAACTGGAGACTGGAGACTGTAGTCTAGCCAAACTGACACACATAACTGATCATCTCAGCTACCCTGAAGGAGGGGAGCTAGGAAATATACACCAAGACCTTACTCCATCTTATTTTCCTCCAGGGCTCTCCATTGAGTGAGCCCACCCAGTAGTCAGAAGGCAGAGAACCCATTGGTGGTGTCCATACAGGTTACTGGACTGCACCAGTTGCCTGGAAGGTGGAGGAAGAAGTTCAAACCAGGCTCCAGACCAGTCTTTGAGTTGCGGGTGAGAATCTTCGGTTAGGGCAACGAGGAGTCACTTTGCCATTTTAAAGAAAAACTCCTTGGAGAGGAAAGGTTAGAAATGGGGGTGTGTTCACTGAAAGCTTCTGCTTACGAGGCTTGTCCTGTTCTGTGCTCTTCCTTTCAGCTTAGGAAACGACTCTTGCAGGGTCATTTCAAATGTTGCCCCTTTTAGTCAAAATCTCATTGGTCACATCAAGACTTCCTGATAATCTGGAGTCAGCTCTACAGTTCACGCAGCATGCTGTGAGGGATAAAGACAAGGGCAGTACATGGGGATGCAGCTGGGCCCATGTTCTCTTCCCTGTGGCCATCCATATAGGGAAGCTGCACCCAGCGAACAGGACTGACCAGTTGTGGAGTGGGAGAAACAGCCTTCAGACAGACAGCACAGGAACTGTGAGGTACATCCACCTCCTGGTCTTTCCCAAGTTCAAAATGGCAAGGTAACCCTGGAAAAGGGTTCACCATCTCCTGGGTGGCATCTACTTTTCATGGCTAAGAGTTCAAACTTTTAAGGTTTGACCTCTGCTGCAGCACTTGCTGAGTATATGATCTTGGACAAGTCAATCTATAAAAACAGAATTTGGTCAGTGTGGGAATAAAATGAATTAATAAAAATTTTTACAGTAGGCCAGCACTGCAGCTCACTAGGCTAATCTTCCACCTATGGCACCAGCACCCTGGGTTCTAGTCCCAGTTGGGGTGCCGGTTCTGTCTCAGTTGCTCCTCTTCCAGTCCAGCTCTCTGCTGTGGCCCAGGAAGGCAGGAGAGAATGGCCCAAGTTCCTGGGCCCTGCACCCGCATGGGAGACCAGGAGGAAGCACCTGGCTCCTGGCTTCGGATCAGCGCAGTGCACTGGCTGTAGCAGCCATTTAGGGGGTGAACCAATGGAAGGAAGACCTTTCTCTCTGTCTCTCTCTCTTTCACTGTCTAACACTGCCTGTCAAAAAAAAAACAAAAAACAAAAAACCTAGAAAGTGAACCTTGTTTCCTCCATGCTCTCTCAATTTGCATAGCTTCCTCCCACATTTTAACAGATTTCCCAAGGGACCATCTACCGAGATGAAGCTTCACTGTCTGACTGCCCGTGACCTCTTCACCCCTGATTTCTTCTCCACTCTCTGCAGAAATGATTTTCATGCTCACTGGTCTTCCTATGGTGTTTGGTGAGACGGAGCATGCCCCAGAGCTGAGCAAGGCATCTCCACTTTGTTCTGGCTTCATGTTTGTGTGCTCAGTAAGGGTCCCTCAGATGCCACTCCCTTTTCCCTTCACAGGGAAGCAGGGGATTTGCTCACGATGAGTTTGGGAGAAGGAACACAACTTGCCTTTACTTTCTCTGCCTCTTCCTTGCAGGGCACTCACCTTTTTCCTCACCTCTGCTTGCTGTGGAGTACTTGGGAGACTGTCCCTGCAGCACTGTCTAGCTCTGTTTGTCAGCCAGCCTAGCAATACTAGAGATACTGCCTCTAACCTTCCTTAGCAATAGCAGTGCCTGCTTCATGTGGGGTGGGGGCAGTTACTTTTGAGCAATGCATCCAGAATTTTTTTTGAATGTTTAACATTTTTGATTGACAGATGGTAATTACATTTATGGGGTGCAATGCAATGTTTTGATGCATACATACAATGTGGAACAGTCAAATCTATCTAGTTAACATATTCATCATCTCATTTACTAATCATTTCTGCGCTGAGACATTTGAAATTTACTCAATCATTTTGAAATATTTAACACATTATTATTGACTCTAGTCTCTTTACTTCAGTGGATCTCAAAACTGACGCCTTCTGTCAAACTGAAAGGCTGTGTACTGGACCTACATCTCCCCTGTCCCCATCCAACCCAATCCCACACACCTCCTGGCAACTAGCATTCTACTCTCTACTTCCATGGGTTAAGTTTTGGTAGATCACACACATATTGAGACCGTGAAGTCTTTGTCTTTTTCACAGTGATCATTTTGATCACCATTTGTCTCTCTCTCTCTTTTTTAAAGATGTTATTATTTATTGGAGAGGTAGAGTAACAGAGAGAGAGGGAGAGATGGAGAGAAAGGTCTCCCATCTTCTGGTTCACTGTGCAAATGGCCATAATGGCCAGTGCTGGGCCAATCTGAAGCCAGGAACCAGGAGCTTCTTCTAGGTCTCCCACGTGGGTGCAGGGGCCCAAATACTTGGGCCATCTTCTATTGCTTTCCCAGGCCATAAGCAGAGGGCTGGATAGAAAGAGGAGCCACTGGGACACAAACCTGTGCCCATATGGGATGCCAGTACTGCAAGCTGAGGCTTAACCTACTACATCATTACAAATGCTGGCCCCCATTTGTCTCTCATTTAGTTGGTGCCCAAGTCCATGAGGTAGGTGATGGTGTTTTTTATTGGCCCCTCCTTCCCACATTGCAAGACCTACTTCTTCAAACTCTACCTAAGGTTTCTATGTCTCTCTTCCCACATACTTATAGGTACTATATTTTAGTACAAATTACATTGCATTTAAAAACATTTTTCTACTTATAAAAACAACTCTTATTCAAGAAAACTTTTTAAATGAAACAAGTATAAAGGTCAATATCCCATATGGGTGCCAGTTCTAGTCCCAGCTGCTCCTCTTCCAATCCAGCTCTCTGCTGTGGCCTGGGATAGCAGTAGAAGATGGTCTAAGTCCTTGGGCCCCTGCACCCACGTGGGATACCTGGAGGAAGTTCCTGGCTCCTGGCTTCAGATCAGTGCAGCTCCGGCTGTTGTGGCCATCTGGGGAGTGAACCAGCAGATGGAAGACTTCTCTCTCTGTTTCTACCTCTCTCTGTAACTCTGTCTTTCAAATAAATAAAATAAATCTTTAAAAAAAAGAAAATGTGCAAACTTGGAACCCAGAGATATCTACCTTTAACAGTTTTGGAGGCTTCTCTTCTAAATTCTTTTCTAAAGGCACAATAAAAATCATATGTACATACACATATTTTTCAACATTAGAACACACCCTGCTTATTTATGATGAATATTTCTCCATATAATAAAACATTCCTCTAAAATATGATTTTCAGTAACTGCATATAATATTCCATAACATGAATCTATCATAATTTAATTAAGCCATTTTCTGTTATTGAACAACAGTCTATCTTTCACTAATAAATATATTGGTTATTATGTACACATCTTTATTATGCACCGGGAACTATCTGGTATTTTTTACAAAGATTGTGTTATTTATCACAACCACCCTTTGAGGAGGAGATATTGTCTCCCTTACACAGAGAATGTTGAGGCTCAGAGACTTGCTAAGCCCGAGAGCTAACTGGTGGTTGAGTTTAAACTCTGTTCTCCCTTACTGGGTTCTGAATCATCCCCGACCCCCTCTAAGCAATGAGGTGTTAAATATCCCAACACACAAATGACAGTGATGTCTACCTTTTAAAACAGTTTTCCACCACACAAGCCCATCCCTTTTTATTATAAAAATTCAGAAAATCAGATAAACACATTTGTAAAAAAAATTAAATTCCTATATCACAACATTACCAAAACAAAATCCAGATGAATTGAGAGCAGAATGTTTCATTTTCCTTAAGATTGAATGATTGAGTAATAAGGCTGAATGAGAGAGAGATGGGGGAAAGAGAGAAAGAGAGAGAGAGAGATCCTCCGTGCACTGTTTCACTCTCCAAATGCCCACCACAGCCAGGGCTAAGTCAGACTGAAGCCAGGAGCCTAGAACTCCATCCAGGTCTCCCACATTGTGGCAAGGACCAAAGTACCTGGGACATCATCCGCTGCCTTCCCAGGCACATTAGCAGGAAGCTGGATCAAAAGTGGAGGAGCCAGGACCAAAGACTCAGACATCACAAGCCACAGCTTAACTCACTATACCACAATGCCCACTCCAAATGCTGAATGATTGAGTAATAAGGCTGAATGAGAGAGAGATGGGGGAAAGAGAGAAAGAGAGAGAGAGAGATCCTCCGTGCACTGTTTCTCTTACATATAAAGTACTCTTACATATAAAATCTAGGGGGAAGTGTTTTTAATCTTAACATTAAATGAGACATGAACTGTAGCTGCTGTAAACGATGATCAATTTACAGACTGGAATTCCGTCAATGAAAATCACCAATCAGAACACAGTGGTTGGGTTAGGGTACCCACAATCTGGTTGCCCTCCTTTTAGCAACAGTTGATCCCTATGTGGCCTCCACTCCCAGCTGTGGTTCCAGTGGGGTCCTCTGGTTCCCAGGAGGTCAGGAGACTTGTGCAACCCAGCTACCTGACAGTGAACACTTCAGAAATAGGCACAAGAGCCAAGTTGATTTGTGTGCCTATTGAGGACATGGATGTTCCTTCTTCCACTAGATTTGGTGTCAGGATAATGTCAGCTGTAAACTACAAAATAAAACCTGAGATAGAAGCTATCACAATTAAAGATGAGTATAAACTCCATAAGGGTAGGAATTGTCATCTGATTTGCTGATGAATTTCCAACTCCCAGAGCATTGCTTGGTATATAGTGGGCAAATATTTGCAAAAAGAATCAATGAACCCAGAAACATATTTGTAGCCTGGTAAATAGTCACATGGCATCTCTGCCTCAATAAGCGCACAGAGATGGGCAATTCTGAGAAAGGGTTTATTTGGTGGCCAAATCAATAGGTAGGTAGATGCCCATTATATTTAATTTATTTAAAGTTGGCTATTTCTAATTTTGCTGCAATGAAAGCCCTCATAAATGCATTCCTGCATATCTATCAAATTATTTTCTTGGATCAGACATGTTTAAGGATCTTGACTCATGAGTAAAAAATGATTTCCCATAAAGGTGGTACAAGTTTGCACCACCAGCAGCTGGGTGTGAGCTTGCCTCTCTCACTGCTCTCTCACTGTACTCGACACTGTTACTTTTCAATTTCTACTTTGCACATTTAGTTCTAACTTTGATTATTTTGTGTTTCTGGAGCTTCTACCTTGCTGAATACCTGATAACTTCCAAGTGCAACAAAATTATATTACTATTAATATTTTAAAATCTGACTCTGCAATGCACAAAACCATTCTCTAGGGGCAGGCATTTGGCATAGTTGCAGGTTTGGGATACCCACATCCCATTATCAGAGTGCCTGGGTTCAAGTTCCAGCTCTGCTCCTGATTTCAGCTTCCAGTTAATGCAGATCCTAGGAGACAATAGGTGATGACTCAAGCAGTTGAATCTCTGCCACCCACATGGGGGACCAGGATTTAGTTTCTGGCTCCTGGCTTCAACCTGGTTCAGCTCTGACTATTGTGAGCATTTGAGAAGTGAAGCAGCACATGGGAGATCTTTGTCTGCCTCTATCTATCTATCTATGTACCTACCTATCTCTGTTTCTACCTTTCAAATATATATATATATATATATATATATATATATATATATGTACATATATATATGTATATATATATAACCCTTTTGATCAGGTCACTTGGTGGATTTATGAAGCTTCCTCTTATCTTCTTGGAAGAACAATATTTTATATTTGTCCCTACCATATGACTTTCAGCTCAGGGGTTTATGTTTTAATCATATCTGAATTCACTCTGAACTCTTTATTCAGAGCATCACAGCCAATATATACTTGTAAAATGTAGTTTGATTAGGTTGTGTCTTAGTCCGTTGTGCACTGCTATAGTAAATACCTGAGCCTGGGTAATTTACAGAGAACAGAAGTTCATTCCTTACAGTTCTGGTGACTGGGAAGCCCAAAATCAAAGTGCTGGCCGTTTTGTTGACTAGTAAGAGTCTGGTCTCTGCATCTGAGAAGGCACAGCCATGGGAGGGGAAGAAGGCTATTCCTCAAGGGGGCCAGACTTGTTCTTCATAATGACAGTAATCTCACCCAGGAGGACACCACTTGCTAATGGGCCCACCTGTGAAAACTGTTACAATGACAATTAAATTTCTTTTTTTTTTTTGACAGGCAGAGTTAGACAGTGAGAGAGAGAGAGAAAGGTCTTCCTTTCCATTTGTTCACCCCCCAAATAGCCGCTATGGCCAGCACATGTGGTCAGCGTGCTGTGGCTGGTACACTGTGCTGATCCGAAGCGAGGAGCCAGGTGCTTCCCCCTGGTATCCCATGCAGGTGCAGGGCCCAAGGACATGGGCCATCCTCCACTCTACTCCCAGGCCACAGTAGAGAGCTGGACTGGAAGAGGAGCAACCAGAACAGAATCTGGCACCCCAACCAGGGCTAGAACCGGGGGTGTTGGTGCCACAGGCAGAGGATTAGCCAAGTGAGCTGTGGCACTGGCCAGACCATTAAATTTCAACAGGAGCTTTGGAGGAGACAAACATTCAAACCGTAACAGACTGTAAGGTATGGGAAAATTCTGAATCCTTGTTCTAAGGCCATTTCTTTAATAACAAAGGACATTAAGTGTTTGGTCTAACTGAAGCTGAACTTTAAGTGTAATCAGGTAATTTGCCAAAATCTGCCTAGTCTCTCTAACATAAACATTCCTACCAGGACAGGGCAGAGTCTCCACATTATTGCCAATAGGCAATCAGTCTGTCTTTGAAATGTCTCTGGTTTCTAGCCCTTTTTCATTCTACTCTTACTGCCATCATGCCAGTCCAGGTTCTCCCGATGACATTTATCTACATATGAGGGAAGCAGAAGAAAATTATACAGATATATATGTTGCCCAAGAGTTGTATGTGTCACATATAATGTGCTGTGTTGATGACTACTTATACATTTTAATACATGTGGAGGGATGACACACAGAGTTATTAGCCAGCCATGCCTTGGGCCTTTAGTGCTGGGAGCACCTTTGAGAGCAGAGGACATTCACAGCCTCAAGGGAACATTTCTTTGCCCCAGAGAAAGCAGAGCACAAATTAACCCAGAAAAATGAAGAAAATGGTAGATTAAAAAAAATCCAGTCTTGAAGACCCACAGCTGGGCTTCAATTTGACATCACTCCATTTTTGGGAAAAGAAGTGTTTTGAGTGTTAAAAGTTTGCTTTGAGCTGGCATCGTGGCACAGTAGGTTAAGCCGTAGCTTGCAACTCTGGAATCCCACTTCCAGAATGCCAGTTTGAGTTCCAGCTGCTCTGCTTCCAATCCGGCTTCCTGTTAATGTGGCTGGGAAAGCAGCAAATGATGGCTCAAGAACTTGGGTCCCTACTACACATGCAGGAGACCCAGATGGAGTTTCTTGTTCCTGGCTTCTGCCTAGCCTAGCCCTAGCTGCTGTAGTCATTTGGGTAGAAAAAGTAAATGGAAGATCTCTTTCTCTTTCTCTTCATTTCTCTCTCTCTCTCTCTCTCTCTCTCTCTCTCTCTCTCTCTCTCTCTCTCTATCTCTTTCTCTCCTTCTCTCTCTCTCCTGCTCCCTCTTTTGCTCTGCCTTCAAATAAATATATAAATCTTTTCCTTTAGAGGCAGGCACTGTGGCTCACTAAGCTAATCCTCCACCTGCGGCGCCAGCACCCCAGGTTCTAGTCCTGGTTGGGGCACCCATTCTCTCCTGTTTGCTCTTCTTCCAGTCCAGCTCTCTGCCATGGCCCTGGAAGGCAGTGGAGGATGGCCCAAGTGCTGGGCCCTGCACCTGCATGGGAGACCAGGAGGAAGCACCTGGTTCCTGGCTTTGGATCGGCACTGTGCCAGCCATAGTGGCCATTTGAGGGGTGAATCAATGGAAGGAAGACCTTTCTCTGTCTCTCTCATTGTCTAACTCTGCCTGTCAAAAAAAATCTTTTCCTTTAAAGATAAAGCAAGTGTGGCTTTGAATAAAAAATCCAAAACCCCAAGGAACTGGGTCCATGAAGGTTGCACCACAGACATAAAAGTAGTCTTTCATGGTTAAAGTGCGTCTTCTGCCCATGTCTCAGTGGCTATAGGAATGGCAGGTAAGTGGACAAGCAAGAAGGAGCCTTGCTCCGCCCTCCCCAGGCCTCAGAACTAAATGATGAAGGAATAGTGCCTAAGGGAGCAGAGTTAGCAGTGGCTGCAAGCACCCCCAATGATTCTGGGTACTGAGGGGATTTTCAGCATCATTTTATCTTGGTTTTTAGCACAAACTTGTTAAGTAACTTCGTTAACCTTCTCTTGAAATCTCTCTCTAATAAATGGGGCTAACAGCTGTAAACCCCAAGGGGTGGGATGTTGCATGTTTATTGGCATTCCAGTGCCATGAATGAGCACCACCTATCACTCTACATATTCACTCTTCTCCTTTGAATTCCACATTCTCTCAGGCTCCACCACCTACAAGTAAGGAAGATTTTCTGCCAACTAAACAT
This sequence comes from Lepus europaeus, assembly GCF_033115175.1. NCBI lineage: Eukaryota > Metazoa > Chordata > Mammalia > Lagomorpha > Leporidae > Lepus > Lepus europaeus. The sequence continues at coordinate 523,903 of NW_026909031.1, forward strand.
GGTCCTTCTCTAGCATTTGAGATTTTTCAATTATCTACAGAGCTGAAATCTTCATAGTAAAGTAATAAGCAGTTAATAAAATGTACCAAATTTAGTTCGAGACAAAAGCACCATTTGACATCTAAAAATAACTCGAATACTGAAAATCACTAAAACTACAAAAACTGTAAAGGCTTTCGGGGGCTGACTTTTATTTAGTCCTTTTGTGTGCCAGGAACTTGGATGGCAGCGATGAATTACATGAGCTCCTGTCCTAGGATACTCCCATTCTAGTAGGAGATGATGCATAAGTCAACAGGTCATTTCAATACTGTAAGTGCTGTAGTAGAGAGCATGGAGGGAACTGTTACTTCAGACCAGGTAGTCAGCTAAGCCTTCTTGAAGAGAGATTTAGAGCTTGGTGGAGTGTCCTTCACCTGAGAAAAGGTGACCATGGCTTCCTAGGAGCTGGCAGTCTGGTGAAGGAGACAGATGAGTAGATGGATCACTACAATACACTGAGACAAGGACTTGGAGTGGAAGCAAACATGTGCTACTCTGGGAACACCAAAGAATCATTAATTTTGTGGGAGGTTGTGGTTGGGGGTGTGGGATCTGTGGTCAGTGAGGAGTAATGCAATAGAAAGCAGATGCCCTGTTAGCACAATGAAAGGAGAAATAGGGGGCTGGCACTGGGGCATAGCAGGTAAGGCCACTGTCTGCAGTGCTGGCATCGCATATGGGTGCCAGTTTGAGTCCCAGCTGCTCTACTTCTGACCCAGCTCTCTGCTATGGCCTGGGAAAACACTGGAAGATGGCCTAAGTCTTTGGGCCCTTGCACCCATGTGGGAGAGTTGGAAGAAGCTCCTGGCTCCTGGTTTTGGCAATTGCATCCATTTGGGGAGTGAGCCAGAAGATGGAAGACATCTCTCTCTCTCTCTCTCTCTCTCTCTCTCTCTCTCTCTCTCTGTCTCTCTCTCTTTCTCTGCCTCTCTGTAACTCTGCCTTTCAAATTAAATAAATCTTTATTTAAAGAGAAAGAAAGAAAGAAAGAAAAGTAGAAATAAAGATGTGCCAGGCAGAGAAAGGGTGCAAACGAAAAACAAGAATTCCAGATTAAGGGAGCATCTTGAACCTAGCCATGGAAGCATGGATTGGGAACATTCTTTTTTTTTAAACTTTTATTTAGTAAATATAAATTTCCAAAGTACTATTTACGGATTACAATGGCTTTTTTTCCCCCATAACTTCCCTCCCACCCGCAACCCTCCCATCTGCTGCTCCCTCTCCCATTCCATTCACATCAAGATTCACTTTCAATTATCTTTATATACAGAAGATCAATTTAGTATATGTTAAAGTAAAGATTTCATCAGTTTGCATGCACACAGATAACAAGGTGCAAAATACTGTTTGAGCACTAGTCATAACATTAATTCACATTGAACTACACATTAAGGACAGAGATCCTACATGAGGAGTAAGTGCACAGTAACTCCTGTTGTTGACTTAACAAATTGACACTCTTGTTTAAGGCGTCAGCAATCTCCCCATGCTCTAGTCATGAGTTGCCAAGGCCATGTAATCTGCCTGATCTCACTGACTTTGATCTTATTTAGAAACGTCATAGTCAAAGTGCAAGTTCTCTCCTCCCTTCAGAGAAAGGTACCTCCTTCTTTGATGGCCCATTCTTTCTACTGGGATCTCACTCACAGAGGTCTTTCATTTAGATTTTTTTTTTGGACTGAGTGTTTTGGCTTTCCATGCCTAAAATACTCTCATGGGCTCTGCAGCCACATCCAAATGTCTTAAGGGCTGATTCTGAGGCCAGAGTGCTCTTTAGGACATCTGCCATTCTGTGAGTCTGCTGTGTTTCCTGCTTCCCATGTTGGATTGTGCTCTCCCTTTTTGATTCTATCAGTTAGTATTAGCAGACACTAGTCGTGTTTGTGTGATCCCTTTGACTCTTAGACCTATTATTATGATCTACTGTGAGCTAAATTGATCACTTGGACTAGTGAGATGGCATTGGTACATGCCACCTTGATGGGATTGTATTGGAATCCCCTAGCACATTTCTAACTCCACCATTTGGGGCAAGTAAGCTTGAGCATGTCCCAAATTGTACATCTCCTCCCTCTCTTATTCCCACTCTTATATTTAACAGGGATCACTTTCAGTTAAAATTTAAACACCTAAGAATAATTGTGTGTTAATTACAGAGTTCAACCAATAGCATTAAGTAGAACAAAAAAATACTAAAACAGATAAAGTATTAAATTGTACATCAACAGTGATGACAAGAGCTGATCAAGTCACTGTTTCTCATAGTGTCCGTTTCACTTCAACAGGTTTCCTTTTTGATGCTCATTAGTTGTCACCAATCAGGGAGAACATATAATATTTGTCACTCTGGGACTGGCTTATTTCACTCAGCATGATGTTTTCCAGATTCCTCCATTTTGTTGCAAATGACTGGATTTCATTGCTTTTTTTACTGCTGTACAGTATTCTATAGAGTGCATGTCCCATAATTTCTTTATCCAGTCTACTGCTGATGGGCATTTGGGTTGGTTCCAGGTCTTAGCTATTGTGAATTGAGCTGCAATAAACATTAATGTGCAGATGGCTTTTTTGTTTACCAATTTAATTTCCTTTGGGTAAATTCCAAGGAGTGGGATGGCTGGGTTGAATGGTAGGAGTATATTCAGGTTTCTGAGGAATCTCCAGACTGACTTCCATAATGGCTTTACCAGGTTGCATTCCCACCAACAGTGGGTTAGTGTCCCTTTTTCCCCACATCCTCTCCAGTATCTGTTGTTGGTGGATTTCGGAAAGTGAGCCATTCTCACCGGGGTGAGGTGAAACCTCATTGTGGTTTTGATTTGCATTTCCCTGATGGCTAGTGATCCTGAACATTTTTTCAAGTGCCTGTTGGCCATTTGGATTTCCTCTTTTGAAAAATGTCTATTGAGGCCCTTGGCCCATCTCTCAAGTGGGTTGTTTGTTTTGATGTTGTGGAATTTCTTGATCTCTTCGTAGATTATGGTTATCAACCCTTTATCTGTTGCATGGTTTGTAAATATTTTTTCCCATTCTATTGTTGCCTCTTCACTTTCCTGACTGTTTCTTTTGCAGTACAGAAACTTCTCAATTTGATGCAATCCCAGCAGTTAATTTTGGCTTTGACTGCCTGTGCTTCCAGAGTCTTTTCCAAGAATTGTTTGCCTGTGCCTATATCTTGCAGGGTTTCTCCAATGTTCTCTAATAATTTGATAGTGTCAGGTCACAGATTTAGATCTTTAATCCATGTTGAGCAGATTTTTGTGTAAGGTGAAAGGTAGCAATCTTGCTTCATGCTTCTGCATGTCGAATTCCAATTTTCCCAGCACCATTTATTGAATAGACTGTCCTTACTCTAGGGATTGGTTTGGGATCTTTGATCAAATATGTTGGCTGTAGATGTTTGGATTGATTTCTGGTGTTTCTGTTCTGTTCCATTGGTCTATCCATCTGTTTCTGTACCAGTATCATGCTGTTTTGATAACAACTGCCCTGTAGAATGCCCTGAAATCTGGTATTGTGATGCCTCCAGCTTTGTTTTTGTTGTACAAGATTGCTTTAGCTATTCGAGGTCTCCTGTGTCTCCATATGAATTTCAGCATCATTTTTTCCAGATCTGAGAAGAAGGTCTTTGGTATTTTGATTGGTATTGCATTGAATCTGTAAATTGCTTTTGGGAGAATGGACATTTTGATGATATTGATTCTTCCAATCCATGAGCATGGAAGAATTTTCCATTTTTTGGTATCCTCTTCTATTTCTTTCTTTAAGATTTTGTAATTTTCATTGTAGAGATCTTTAATGTCCTTGGTTAAGTTTATTCCAAGGTATTTGATTGATTTTGTGGCTATTGTGAATGGGATTGACCTTAGAAGTTCTTTCTCGACCATGGCATTGCCTGTGTATACAAAGGCTGTTGATTTTTGTGCATTGATTTTATATCCTGCTACTTTGCAAACTCTCTATGAGTTCCAGTAGTCTCTTAGTAGAGTTCTTTGGATTCCCTAAGCAAAAAATCATATCATCTGCAAAGAGGGATAGTTTGAGTTCTTTTCTTCCCAATTTGTATCCCTTTAATTTCTTTTTCTTGCCTAATGGCTCTGGCTAAAACTTCCAGAACTATATTGAATAGCAGTGGTGAGAGTGGGCATCCCCGTCTGGTACCAGATCTCAGTGGAAATGCTTCCAACTTTTCCCCATTCAATAGGATGCTGGCTGTGGGTTTTTCATGAATTGCTTTGATTGTATTGAGGAATGTGCCTTCTATACCCAGTTTGCTTAGGGTTTTCATCATGAAAGGGTGTTGTATTTTATCTAATGCTTTCTCTGTGTCTATTGAGATAATCATATGGTTTTTCTTCTGCAGTCTGTTAATGTGGTGTATCACACTGATTGATTTGCGAACATTGAACCATCCCTGCATACCAGGGATAAATCCCACTTGGTCTGGGTGGATGATCCTTCTTATGTGTTGTTGCATGCAATTGGCCAGTATTGTATTGAGGATTTTTGCATCTATGTTCATCAGGGATATTGGTCTGTAATTTTCTTTCAATGCTGCATCTTTCTCCAGCCTAGGAATTAAAGTGATGCTGGCTTCATAGAAAGAACTTGGGAGGATTCCCTCTTTTTTGATTGTTCTGAATAGTTTGAGAAGATTTGGAGTTAGTTCTTCTTTAAATGTCTGGTAGAATTCAGTAGTGAATTCCTCTGATCCTGGGCTTTTCTTTGTTGGGAGGGCCTTAATTACTGTTTCAATTTCTGTGTCAGTTATGGGTCTGTTTAGGTTTTCTATGTCTTCCTGGCTCAATTTAGGAAGGTTGTATGTGTCCAGGAATCTATCCATTTCTAATAGATTTCCCTGTTTGCTGGCATACAAGTCCTTGTAGTAATTTCTGATGATTCTTTTTATTTCTGTAGTGTCTGTTGTTACGTTTCCTTTTTCATCTCTGATTTTATTGATTTGGGTCTTTTCTTTTTTTAGTTAGTTGGGCCAATGGGGTGTCAATTTTGTTTATTTTTTCAAAAAACCAGCTCCTCGTTTGGCTAATTTTTTGTAATTTTTTTTTCAATCCTGTTGATTTCTTCTCTGATTTTAATTATTTCTCTTCTCCTACTAGATGTGGGTCTGGTTTGCTGCAGTTTTTCTAGACCCTTGAGCTGCATTGATAGCTCATTTATTTGGTACCTTTCCAATTTCTTGATGTAGGCACTTATTGCTATAAACTTTCCTCTTAACACTGCTTTTGCTGTATCCCATACATTTTGATATATTATGTTGTTATCCTCATTTACTTCCAGAAAGTTTTTGATTTCTCTTTTGATTTCCTCTATGACCTAGTGTTCATTCAGGAGTATGTTGTTCAGTCTGTATGATGTACAATTTATTTTTTTTCTTGCAGAGTGCACAGTGAGAGAGAGAGAGAGAGAGAAAGGTCTTCCTTTGCTGTTGGTTCACCCTCCAATGGCTGCCACGGCTGGCACACTGCGGCCAGTGCACAGTGCTGATCCGATGGCAGGAGCCAGGTGCTTATCCTGGTCTCCCATGGGGTGCAGAGCCCAAGCACTTGGGCCATCCTCCACTGCACTCCCTGGCCACAGCAGAGAGCTGGCCTGGAAGAGGAGCAACTGGGACAGAATCCAGCACCCTGACTGGGACTAGAACCCAGCGTGCCGGCACCACAAGGCGGAGGATTAGCTTAGTGAGCCACGGTGCCGGCCATATGATGTACAATTTAATACTTTATCTGTTTTAGTATTTTTTTGTTCTACTTAATGGTATTGGTTGAACTCTGTAATTAACACACAATTATTCTTAGGTGTTGAAATTTAACTGAAAGTGATCTCTGTTAAATATAAGAGTGGGAATAAGAGGAGATGTACAATTTGGGACATGCTCAAGCTTACTTGCCCCAAATGGTGGAGTTAGAAATGTGCCAGGGGATTCCAATACAATCTCATGCACTCTAGGGATTCCTGAGTTGCTAATTTCCAGCTTCATACCACTGTGGTCTGAGAAGCTGCATCATATGATTCTAATTCTTTTGAATTTGCTGAGACTTGCTTTATGGCCTAGTATGTGGTCAATCCTAGAGTAGGTTCCACGCACTGCTGAGAAGAATGTAAATTCTTTAAATGTAGGATTGAAAGTTCTGTAGATATTGGTTAGATCCATTTGGGCTATAGTGTCAATTAAATCTGCTGTTTCCTTGTTGATCTTTTGTCCGGTTGATCTATTTCTGAGCGTGGAGTATTGAAGTCCCCCAGTACTATTGTATTGGAGTCTAAGTCTCCCTTTAAGTCCCTTAACATATCTTTTAAATACACTGGTGCCCTGTAATTAGGTGCATATATGTTTATAATAGTTACATCTTCCTATTGAATTGATCCCTTAATCATTATATAGTGCCCCTCTTTTTCTCTCTTAACATTTTTTTGTGTTAAAATTTATTTTGTGTGATATTAAGATGGCTATGCCCACTCTTTTTTCATTTCTGTTGGCATGGTATATCTTTTTCTAGCCTTTCACTTTCAGTGAACTTTCCCCCATAGGGCTTCAAGCCTCATTCCCTCTAGGCTCTTTCTTCCACTTTCCCTCCAGTCTTGGGCTGCTGAGGTTTTGCCTCACCTCCCTTTCCAGTGCTGTTGTGTAGATTCAGTGGCTGTGGTCCCGAGCCATGAGTCCCTGTGCCCTCCACATTGGTCCCATGTCCCACTAGTTCTGGAAGAGTTTCCTCTGCTGTTTTTTCCCTAACTCTTCCCTGAATCTGCAGTATCTCCACTTTTATTAAACTGTCTTTCCCTGGACTATCAGTGTGTTCAATCCCTATTCCACCATCTTGGAGCTCCTCTCAAAGATTATGAAAAATATTCCTCAAAGTGGCGTTAAACAATTAGGACCTAAGAACAGCATAGGACTCACTGGTGACTGAATAGAGCAGCCAGAGGAAAGGAATAACAGGGTGAGAAAAAGCCATAAATCTGAAAAGAGTTATGAAGTCAGCAGGTGGGAAGATTTAGAACAGGTAGGGAAAAGGAGAATGAAATAGGTTAAATATATCGTTAGGGTCAATGCAATGAATTCTATAAGGATGATGGAAATGCATTTTCATGTGCACAACACATGGGAAGGACTGATCACTCATATGGGAGTAAATAAGCTTTCAGAAGAATGATTCAATTTCTGATTATTGAGTCTTGGAAAGTACCTCCAGGTGTTTGGCAGAACCAAGAGGAAAAACTGGCAAGGCAAGACAAAGAAGACCAAATCAAGAAGTGGCAGAAATGGTATGTCATGAGGGCTAAGCGAGGAGAGAACATTGAGAAAGAATTGAAAATCAGCTTTAAAAGTGTAGTGCCTAAGAACCAAGCAACACTGATTGAACATTGAATATCAAAGACATTAGAAGAATTTCATGGAAACAGTGAAAGAAGCACTCATCCTTGACCATGAAGGAGGCCTGGACTGTACAATGAATGCCCGAATCTTGAATGCCTACCCTGCCCTCCATCAGGGAGGCAGGACTAGCTATCACTTGCATGGCATAGTCGAAATCAAAAATGTGGGACACCTAGCTTAATAGTTATTAGATGGTATCTTAGGGGTCAGCATTATGGCACAATGGCTTAACCTGCCACCTGCAATGGTGTCATCCCCTATTGAAGCCCTCATTTGAGTCCCAGCTGCTCTGCTTCTGATCCAGCTTCCTGCTAATGTGCCTGGGAAAGCAGTGGAAGATGGCCAAGTGCTTGGGCCCCTACACCTGCATGGGAGATCCAGATGGAGTTCCAGGCTTTTGGCTTTGGCTGGGGCATGGTGCCCACTTGGAGAGTGAACAGCAAATGGATGACCTCTTTCTCTCTGTCTCTCCATCCATTTTTCTCTCTTTCACCCTGCCTTTCAAATAAATAAAAATAAATCTTTTAAAAATGAAATTTAAAAAATTAATTCGAAAGGATGGTATGCTATGTGTGCTACTTTATCAAAATACCTTAGTCTGGGTAATTTGTAGAACATAAATTTGTTTCTCACAGTTCTGGAGGTTGGAAGTCCAAGATGCATGAGTAGCAGGTTCACTGCCTGGTAAGACCCTGATTTCTGCTTCCAAGGTGGTGCCTCCTCACTGCATCCTCTGGAGAGCACACTGTGCTCTCTCATGGCAGGAAAGCAAAGGAGAGAACTCGCTGAAGACTCTTTTAGAAGGACATTAATTTTTTCATGAGGGTGGAGCTCTCAGAACTTTCCACTTCTTAACAGCATCACAATGGGTGTGAAGTTACAACATTTGGAAGGGACAAAAACATTCAAACCTTAGCAGATGGCAACAGCGGAGCATTGCACTAAGCCTAAGGCCCTTCTGAGAATGTGCCCTGTGCTGCTGAGGACCTATGAGGCTGGCCCTGAGATAGGAAAGAAGAAAAGCAGAACACCCTTTGAAAACAAAACAACAGTGGCTTTCTCAAGATGGTGGTTCTGAGCCTATTTTAAAAGCAAAACCAGGCCAAAGTGGAAAGCTCCCTACTTCATGGGCTACTGGCTAGTTTTATTTGGCTGACACCTCAAATTCAAAAATGGAACTCCTTTCACTGAGACATCCTTTTGTTGCCATTTTTCTTTTATTTCTTGTGGGATGCACCACTTAAAATACACACACACACACACACACACAAACCAACCTGGACTCAGCCTGGTTAGAGGGATCGGCATTGTGGTATAGTGGGTTAAGCTTCCGCCTGTGATGTTGGTATCCACCTTCCAGGGGAACTCTTCTTCAAGGCATGAGTATCTCCCTGCTGGGTGTGGGAACCATCCCCATCCTCCACTTTCCAAGACCAAGTACTCCTTTTGGACTTCAAGCCCCAAAGCAGGTAACACACATCAAGATACAAAAGCAGGGACTGGTACTGTGGTGTGCTGGGTAAAAGCTGCTGCCTGCAACACTGGCAGTCCATTTGGGCAGTGGTTTGATTGCCGGCTGCTCCACTTCCAATTCAGCTCCCTGCTAATGTGCCTGAGAAAGCAGTAGAAGATAGTCCAAGTGCTTGGGCCCCTTCACCCACGTGAAAGACTTGGAATAAGCTCCGGGCTCCTGCTTGGGATCAGCCCAGTGTTGGCCTTTGTGGCCATTTTGGGAGTGAACGAGCAGATGAAAATGCTCTCTCTCTCTCTCTCTAGCCCTCTCTCTGTAACTCCCTCAAATAAAAAAAATAAATCTTAAAAAAAAAAAACTGGTAAGAAGTTGGGTCCTATGCCTGTTTCATTGTCTGTAAAATGGAAATAATTAGTAAGTTTTAAAGGGCTAATTTAATATAAAGTAACTACAGCCATCCCATCAGTCTATACAGATTATCCTATCAAATGTTGCCTTTGAATTCTCTCTTGAAATCACTGCTTTTATATTTTATTTATTTATTTATTTGACAGGTAGAGTTATAGACAGTGAGAGAGAGAGAGACAGAGAGAAAGGTCTTCTTTCCATTGGTTCACTCCCCAAAGGACCACCACAGCCGACACTGTGTCGATCCGAAGCCAGGAGCCAGGTGCTTCCTCCTGGTCTCCCATGTGGGTGCAGGGCCCAAGCACTTGGGGCATCCTCCACTGTCCTCCCAGGCCACAGTAGAGAGCTGGAATGGAAGAGGCACAACCAGGACTAGAACCCGGGACCAGAAGTCATTGCTTTTTCCCTCTCCTAGATTCTCACCTTTGGTCATTCATGGGATCCTGAGCATTGGCCTCCCTGGCTTGCCTTCTTGCATCTACTACTACCAAAATCATTTTCCTTGCAAATAGGTTCTGTCCTGTCACTGCTCCAAGAGCCAGCTTCTCTACTTACAAATCTTAAATCAGTTTTTAAAGTGTTGCCTAATGGTCAAGTTTAAGCTTCCCTGTGTGAATTTCATGGGTCTCCAAGACCTAGTGGGAACCTTGGAGGGCCAGGTTGATTGAGCTTAACAAAGTTTCCTTCTATCATTCTATGTCTTCCTGTTGAGAAAGGCCATGAGAATGCAACCTGAAGACATGCTTAGGAGCACTGGAGCAGGGAAAACTGTAGACTTTTATCTACTCTGCCTAACAGTTCATCCTTCAAAGAGACAACATGGAATGCAGGACTCAGAGGCAATAGGTGAACACAATGTGGTCTGGAAGAGTACTGGTGACTGGGGAGTTAGAACATTATCTAAAAGCACTCACATTTCTAATGACCTAGACCGTCCATTCAACAACACTTCTCATTCACTGACTCTGGGCCAGGACTCAGATTTAAGAAAGTCCCCTGATACTGCCTTCACAGACTCCATCATCTTTTATAGTATTGTGCACACAAGGGTGCTTCAGGAAGTTCATGGAAAAATGGAATTAAAAGGTAAGGTTTTGTTGTGTGTGTGTGAAAAACTTTTCAAATGCAGGTATAGTTTTTCACAATACGTATTTTCCAGAAACTTTTTGAAGAGCCCTCATACAGTCTCATGATTCTTTCATGAGTCATCACTGGAAGAAAGAAATTCAAGAACTACGGAGTGAGGTACTTGGTGGTACATGAGGAGAAACAAGAAAGCAGGGAACTGGCTGAAAAGGAAATATTGAATTACCTATCAAAATACAAGAAGCCAAGGAACCATAGAACCATCCCTGGGAAGTGACCAAAATAGGGGGGTGGGGCAGCTCTCCTTGAGTATTTCTGGAGAGAGAGTGCAGTGTAGGAAAAGCAATGTCACCCCATGTCAAGGAGATAAGGTAGCAGGCTGGGGAAGAGGTGATGACAAATAGGGAGCCAGCCAGCACTTCAAGCAGGAGAAGTGAGAAGGGTCCCCATGACTCTGGGAGGGTAGCCAGTGGAGGAACTTGTGCAGGAGGCAGCAAAGTGCAGTGTTTAAGACAAATGTCAGCCAAGATTTGGGGTACAGACTTAAGGGGCAGAATGAGGTAGTCCTTGGGCCACATCAAAGCAGTGGCAAAGGGAAGAACAGAGAGAGCCACGTGGAAGGAAGAGGGTGAGGAAAACAGTGAGAAGTAGACAAGGAGACTGAGCAGCAGTGCAGCAAGCCCTGGACAAGGAAGAGAAGTCTCAGGTAAGACAACTCACCTTCTCTGCCCTTCCTCATATGCCCAGAGATAGGCTTTTGTCAAGGCCAAGTTCATTTTGTGGGTTCTGTGTTTCTAGGGTGGCTCCTCCTGCCATAAGTGGATGCTCCAATCCAGCTAAAATGACAGACAGGAGGCAGGCATTTGGCCTAGTGGTTAACATGCCTGTCTCCTACATCGGAGTGCTAGGATTCAGTTTCCAGCTCTGGTTCCTGAGCCCAGCTTCCTGCTAAAGTAAACCCTGGGAGACAGCTGGGATAGCTCAAATCACAGGGTTCCTGCAACTCATGCAGGGGAACTGGATGGAGCTTCTGACTCTGTGCTTCAGCCCCAGCCACTTGTGGGCATTTGGCGAATGAAACAGCAGATGGGAGCTCATTCCTTCTGTGTCTCTCTCCCTGTAGTCCATTTTTTTTATGAAAAAATGTCTATGAAAGGGTTAGCTATCCCTAAAATGAAAAAAATAGTGAATGTGATTTTGTGAAAGGTATGTAGATTATATACTGATACTGCTGTCTGACGAATGCCAAATTACAACAGTAGGCATTTACACATGCCAACCTACTGTGAGGGAAACTGGGAATGTGAAAGCTTAAAAACCCAGCCCACAATGTAACCAGACTAGAAATCCATGAAATCCTCATTCTAACTACCTGACATCCTTTCTGTGAACATCTAGGGAGAATCTTGAAGCTATGCGTACGGCTAGATGCAACAGCCACCTCTACACGTTTCCGTAACAGCTTTGGATGGGTGACGCTGGAAATACCTGATATTGCCGCAGCCTCTCAAATTCAGAGCAATATGACTTTGAGCCTTGCTTCTCGACCTTCCCCTGCCTCACAGGGGTACAGCTGCCACTGACCTCTCTAATAGTTTACAGACAGGTCATATCCACCAATGCTACACTTCACAATACCTTTAAGGATTTTGTGTGATCACCCAAGATATCTGAGATACGTGGATGATTACAATTCATTAATCACATTTTACTAATGAGAATTAGTTTGCTTATCACACTTAGTTTTGGACAAATAGAACAGGACGCCTGCTTCCCGATGTCTAATAAAAGCAGTAAAGACTTCCCCTAATGTTTCTTCAACTCTTTTCAGTGTTGGAAGTCTGGAAGGTTAAGCTCAAGAGAGAAGCCATTATAATTCGCAGTGGAAATCCACACACCTCTCTGCATTGCTGACATGATAGTCCCATCTTCTGTCATGTCGTGATTTATAAAAAAGTTGTGTACTGACCTTGTCAGGAAGAACACATTGCACAAGCACAGCAGTTCCAAGCTGCACCAGCTATAGAAATTATCCAACCTAATCATCTCTTTTATTGGTAAAGAGCTTAAAGCCTGTATTGCCCAAGGTCACACCAGCAGTTTGTGGCCAATACAAGATCAAATTTCAATCTTTCTGACACCCATACCCTCTCTTATGAAGGTAAAATTCTTTGTTGACCTCTCCAAACTACTTCCATAATATCTTCCTGATGATTAGTAAACCAATATAATGGGCATAGATTCTGCAGGCAAGAGAGATTAAATGACTCTTCCCTGAGGGTATGGTGACTATTACAAAGGGAAGAAAAAACAAGAATATAAGGTTCTAAGTCTCCTGAAATTTGAAGGATATGGCTGATAAAATTAGCAATCTTTCCATGGTATGGGTTATATGGTGTCTAACTTGCAGCGGCATTTAGTATTTGCTCTTTTTAAAGAGAATTCTTTTTGTTGGAGTTTTGAGGAGTAGAGAATGGAGAAATTTGTTTAAACACATTTTCTTTCAGATAGAAATGCTTTAAATGACCAGTATCTGCAACACTGGAGAAAACATATCAAATTTACCCAAAGTGGTTCTTTCCTGTTTAAGCAAGATGAAACACTGGTTCTTAACTTTCAAAAGTGCTCAGTCCTGTCACACTGTTCCAGTCTGTCCTGTGGCTCTTTGATTCAATAGTAAGTGGCCACCCACCCACTATGGCCAGAGGGCATGGCCAGGAGCTGGAGAACTGTCAAAAGGAAACAAGTCCTGGCACATGCTCTGAAAGAGGACTGGGGTTCAGAGAGCAGAGCCTCAAGCTTTCAGTCCTGCAGAATGCACGGCCCCAAGGAGCTAGAGCGAAGAGGGAGGTCTCCAGCAGAGGGACTTTCAAAGGTTTTTATGGTTTTTCAAAGGTTTTATGTCTTAAAAGGAGATAGGATTTATTATTATTATTATTATTATTATTATTATTATTTATTTTTGACAGGCAGAATGGACAGTGAGAAAGAGAGACAGAGAGAAAGGTCTTCCCTTTTGTCATTGGTTCACCCTCCAATGGCCGCCGTGGCCGGCGCGCTATGGCTGGCACACCACGCTGATCTAAAGACAGGAGCCAGGTGCTTCTCCTGGTCTCCCATGGGGTGCAGGGCCCAAACACTTGGGCCATCCTCCACTGCCTTCCCGGGCCATAGCAGAGAGCTGGCCTGGAAGAGGGGCAACGGGGACAGAATCCGGCTCCCTGACCAGGACTAGAACCCGGGGTCCCGACGCCACTAGGTGGAGGATTAGCCTGTCGAGCCAAAGCACCAAGATAGGATTTTGAAACGGGGCTAAGAAGGAAAGGAACTGCAGGTAAAGGAGACACAGCTCTAAAGTGAGTTATAAGATGAGTACACTGATTTTTAAACTACTAAATGCTTTGCTAGCATTATATTAACAATGATTCTAATATAGTCCCCTACAGCAAATAGAAAGATGTAGTGTCAAATAAGAGGGAAGAAAGGATGCAAAGCCAACTTTTCAGTTGAAAAATCTTTGTTGCACATAAAATGCTCATCAGTTACTACACTAGGTATTGGGAATACAAAGATGTCAGTAACTTTGAACAAATTTATCAAAGGGCTTAAAAATCAGACACACTCTTCAATTCATGGTAAAATATTTGCTCTTCAAAATGATGCTATCATATACTTTCTTCTAGGCAGTCAAAAGATTCCATTCTATCATATTTTCAGGAGAAATCCAGAATGAACCAACACAAAATAGGATCAGGTGAATATGGACACACATACTATATGATCTCATCTCATAAAAAAGATTTCGTGGGGCCGGCACCATGGCTCACTTGGTTAATCTTCCACCCGCGGTGCCGACATCCCATATAGGCACTGGGTTCTAGTCCCAGCTGTTCCTCTTCCAATCCAGCTCTCTGCTGAGGCCCAGGAGGGCAGTTGAGGATGGCCCAAGTGCTTGGGCACCCGCACCTGCATGGGAGACCAGGAAGAAACACCTGGCTCCAGGCTTTGGATCGGCGCAGCGCTGTCTGTCTCTCTTACTGTCTGTAACTCTCTCAAATAAATAAACAAAATCTTAAAAAAAAAAAGATTTAATGGCATACTAGGATAGACATAGGATGTCATTCACTTGAAACAATCAAGTTGCCTGGATGCACAATAGCTACAGCATGGAGGCTGCACACTGTGGCCCCCCAAACTCAACACATGCTGCCTTCACTTGGCCCTGCTGCCACCCCAATCACGGAAGCTCTGCCTTCTTCATCTCTCCCACTTCTCAGCTTCCACTTTATCATCCTCACCAACTCTGGGCTGTGCCTTTTCTACTCCACCTGAATGGTCTAAAACACTGATGCACCCCTTTCAGCTCAGCCAAAAGCAGCTCTAACAACACAACTGTTAGGCCATATGTGCAGTGAAGATGCCAGTATTATCTTAGATAAGAAATGTTAGACGCCAGTGAAAAATAGAGGTAAACTGAAAGGAAGCGAGGTATTTCAATGTAGTTTTCACCCTCTTTTGTAAGTATGTTTTCATAGTTGCTTTCCTGATTATTCAGAATTCTAATACAGATAATGAAAGAGCGTGTTATAAACATGTCCTAACAATACACTAAGAACATACAGGTATTCACACACACATATATGGAGAAAAAAGAAGATACGGGTGTCTTTCAAAAGGGAAAAACTTAGAAAAGATGAGGACAATTATACAAATATGAGTATGGTACTGACATGTTGCACAGGGATAATTATAGACTAGTAGAACCCATGGAAACAGAATGTTTCAGAAGATAATAATGTATGTTTTTCTCTCCTTAAATTGTATAAGCTACCACCTGGCATATTTTTTTTCCCCTCACAGTACATATCAGGTAATTTTCAAATTAACAGGAAATAAGTTATTTAGAAGACCGAATTTTAAAAATCATTGCAAGTTTAGAATTTTGCAATTGAAAAAGTTGATTTAAAATGTTGATTTTTTTTTCCTTAGGATATTTAGCATTCAATATTGTGTTTTAGGAAAGGGAAATACCCAAGAAATTATCTTGGAACTGCCTGAGGAGGGTGGGAGAATGCATTAACATGCACTGCCCTATATTACACTCTTTCTGTTCAAGTAACAGTCTTTTATGACAATTACTCAACAAGATAACATGTGCACACACAAGCAAATCAGGCTAAAAAGTAGGGTAACTTGTTTCAAAGTTAATAAACCAGAAAAGGTTTTATCAAAATAATAAACAGGAGCGTTTTATAGACAAAAGCATACATTTACATGGCCCACCAATTAAAATAATTGTGTAGCAGATTACAACAAAACCTCATTTCCAAGTTTCTGAAAAAGAGATTTTATAAATTCAAATAGAGTAAACCAGAGAAAATTTAGAATTAGACAAGTACTATATAATTACTATTGCATAATAAGTTACCAGTTTCTTTACAAGATTAAAAATTGTAGATCAGAGTTTTACTTTCATTTAGGTGACAACAAAATTTTACAGCTATATGCTATAAAAATGTTCATCCGTTTTTACGGATGTCCTTTCCTAATAAACTTTGCTATTTTACCTCCCCCCAAAAAAAATGTTCATCCATGAAATACATTAGTGTCAGCTGCAATGCCGTTTTTGGAATCCTTAAATTCTAATTCTTGAAAACCTGTAAGATGATTTAACTATCGTATATCGCATATGTGGTATGAAAACACTGGTTAACATCATTTCTCTTGAATGCTATGTGCTTATTCATAGAAAACTCCAAAATAAGAGTTGGAATTTGGTTCACAGTTTCTAAACTGTGCACAAA
The DNA here is from genome assembly GCF_033115175.1 of Lepus europaeus. Taxonomy (NCBI): domain Eukaryota; kingdom Metazoa; phylum Chordata; class Mammalia; order Lagomorpha; family Leporidae; genus Lepus; species Lepus europaeus. Next base: position 540,113 of record NW_026909031.1, read on the forward strand.
TTTTTTATGACAACCTGTTACCCACAGAGGAAGCTGTCCATAAACTAAGACAAGATGGAATTTACTAATTTTATATAAATCATTGTAAAATTTTCTTGGTTCTGAACCTCTAACCAGTAGGGATCTTAGGTGAACAGGGAGAGTGAACAATGGTAAATTAACATAAAACGTAAGAAACATCAGAACAAGAAGTGGACAGAGAGTTCACATTGGACATTCACTTACTTAATTCAATAAAATTTCCGTATTTGCTTTTTACCCAAACAATCTAGTAACCTAAATCATGACATTTCTAATCCAGTAATGGTTGTTGTCAAATTTAGTAAATAAAAACACACTGCAATGTACAAAAGATACTTGTTTTAATTTTAAAGATATTTACACCTTAGTGTGTTTTAAACAAATTATTTACTCAAATAAATTCTTGCCATTGTGTGCTGTTTCCTATGGCTATTCATTAGTGCCTATTTCTGGATTGCATAGACATGTTGCTTACTAGCAAGTAAATCTTGTTTGAAAAAGCATGGATATGAGCAGTTATGAAAAATGGAGGATCCCCATCTGTGTCTCTAGATTAAAGTACAACCAATGATTTGTAGTGCTCCAATAATTTATATGAATATAAAATGTAACAATTTGCATTCTTAAGTGTATGGCATATATGAGATTGCAAATAACTTAATAAAAATTTTGTTCAGTAATAGGATTTTATTTCAAAGATGCGATCTTAAAATGAATTATCTTAAGTTTAAAAGCATACAATGATTCACTTTTATTATTTATTTAAGAAAAAATTATTATAATTGTGTGTTAATTACAGAGTTCAACAACTAGTACTAGAACAACAACAACGACAACAACAACAAAAAATACTAAAAAGGATAAAGTATTACATTGTACATCTAGAGTCAGGACAAGAGCTGATCAGATCATTGTTTCTTATAGTGTCCATTTCACTTCAACAGGTTTCCCCTTTGGTGCTCAGTTGTCACCGATCAGGGAAAACAAATGATATTTGTCTCTTTGGGACTGGCTTAATTCACTCAGCATGATGTTTTCCAGATTCCTCCATCTTGTTGCAAATGACCGGGTTTCATTGTTTCTTACTGCTGTATTCTATGGAGTACATGTCCCATAGTTTCTTAATCCAGTCTACTGTTGATGGGCATTTGGGTTGGTTCCAGGTCTTAGCTATTGTGAATTGAGCTGCAATAAATATTAATGTGCAGATGGCTTTTTTATTTGCCAAATTAATTTCCTTGGGTAAATTCCAAGGAGTGGGATGGCTGGGTTGTATGGTAGGGTTATGTTCAGGTTTCTGAGGAATCTCCAGACTGACTTCCATAGTGGCTTTACCAGGTTGCATTCCCACCAACAGTGGGTTAGTGTCCCTTTTTCCCCACATCCTCTCCAGCATCTATTGTTGGTAGATTTCTGAATGTGAGCCATTCTCACCGGGGTGAGGTGAAACCTCATTGTGGTTTTGATTTGCATTTCCCTGATGGCTAGTGATCTTGAACATTTTTTCATGTGTCTGTTGGCCATTTGGATTTCCTCTTTTGAAAAATGTCTATTGAGGTCCTTGGCCCATCTCTTAAGTGGGTTGTTTGTTTTGTTGTTGTGGATTTTCTTGATTTCTTTGTAGATTCTGGTTATCAACCCTTTATCTGTAGTATAGTTTGCAAATATTTTTCCCATTCTGTCGGTTGCCTCTTCACTTTCCTGACTGTTTCTTTTGCAGTACAGAAACTTCTCAATTTGATGTAATCCCAAATGTTAATTTTGGTTTTGACTGCCAGTGCTCCTGGGGTCTTTTCCAAGAAGTCTTTGCCTGTGCCTATATCTTGCAGGGTTTCTCCAATGCTCTCTAATAATTTGATGGTTTCAGGTCATAGATTTAAGTCTTTAATCCATGTTGAGTGGATTTTTGTGTAAGGTGATTTAAATTTTAACTGAAAAGTGATCCCTGTTAAATATAAAAGTGGAAAAAGAGAGGGAGGAGATTTACAATTTGGGACATGCTCAATCGGACTTGCCCCAAATGGTGGAGTTAGAAATGTGCCAGGGGATTCCAATATAATCCCATCAAGGTGGCATGTACCAATGCCATCTCACTAGTCCAAGTGATCAATTTCAGTTCACAATTGATGGCTCTGATAGGTCTAAGAGTCAAAGGGATCACACAAACAAGTGTCTGCTAATACTAACTGATAGAATCAAAAAGGGAGAGAAGGATCCAACATGGGAAGTGGGATACACAGCAGACTCATAGAATGGCAGATGCCCTAAACAATACTCTGGCCTCAGAATCAGCCCTTAAGGCATTCGGATCTGGCTGAAGAGCCCATGAGAGTATTGTAGGCATGGAAAGCCAAGATATCATGGAAAAGAAAAAGAAAAAAAAAAAAAGAAGAAGAAGACCTAAATGAAAGATCTCTGCGAGTGAGATCCCAGTGGAAAGAACGGGGCCATCAAAGAAGGAGGTACCTTTCTCTGAAGGGAGGAGAGAACTTCCACTTTGACTATGACCCTATCAGAATAAGATCAAAGTCAGCGAACTCTAAAGGCTTCCATAGCCCTGGCAATTCATGACTAGAGCCTAGGGAGATTACTGACGCCATGAACAGGAGTGTCAAATTGTTAAGTCAGCAACAGGAGTCACTGTGTACTTACATCTCATGTGGGATCTGTCCTTATGTTGGGGACTATGCAACATGTGGCCTCTTAGCGGTAAACTACTGAAGTAGAGGTAAGTAGCCCAGGCCGGAAAGTACTGATAACGCCACCCTGTGTCTTAAGAGTTTATGACCATTCTCCCACCCGCACAAGCATTGCAGCTGCAAGATAACCTTGTGACCTCCCTCAGCTTGCACAGGCATTGCAGCTGCAAGGTAAACTACCCTCCTTCCCCCTCCCGACATCCTGCCTTCACGATATATAAGTGAGTTGTTAAAAAAATAAAGACACAGCTTGAACAGCCATGTTGTCTTGCTGTCATCTTTGTGTCTCCTGTCCCTTTCATTCCCCATTCTAGGTACTTGGCCCTAGTTGACATCCCGCGGGACGGGACAGCCTTAATGTGTTGTCTAATGTGCAGTGATGCTATGACTAGTACTGAAACAGTATTTTTACACTTTGTGTTTCTGTGTGGGTGCAAATTGATGAAATCTTTACTAATTATATACTGAATCGATCTTCTGTATATAAAGATAATTGGAAATGAAAAAAAAAACCTGGTGTCAAATTGGAAATGGCATAGAAAATTAATTTTTTAAAAAATATTATGTAGGATCTCTGTCTTTAATGTGCTGTACACTCTTATTTAATGCTATAACTAGTACTCCTACAGTGTTTTTTTTCACTTTGTGTTGCTATATGGGGGCAAACTGTTGAAATCTTTACTTAATATATACTAAACTGATCTTCTGTATATAAAGAGAATTGAAAATGAATCTTGATGTGAATGGAAGGGGAGAGGGAGCGGGAAAGGGGAGGGTTGCAGGTGGGAGGGAAGTTATGGGACAGGGGAAGCCATTGTAACCCATAAGCTGTACTTGGAAATTTATATTCATTAAATAAAAGTTTAATAAATGAAAAAAAAGAAAAAAATTATTATAATGAATTACAAAATGTTTATCATGGAAAAACATCCATTTTTATTTCTTTAACCTTACCTCATACTGTAATTTAGAATCAATTTTCTAAAACTAAAAATTTGATCTGTGCAACTAGTAACATGGTTTAATTCAGAAGGTTTAGAGATAATATTTGTAATTCAAGCAGAATTTTGCTACAATTTTTCTACAAAGCCCTGGAATACCTGCTTATTTAATTAGTTTTGCTTCTTAGAAAGGATTTCAAGTCTTCTACAGATACAGATTTTGAACACCACTGAACTCTTTCCAAAAAAAGACAGTTATTTTAAGTTATCTTTTGCTCCACCGTAGAAAATCTTGAAGATCTTTTCTTCCTCCCCCCACCAAAATCTCATTTTCACCTGAAATAATCACGTTCAGGTTTTCTCAGAAGGTAAAGTATACCTTCTCAGAAGGTTTCAAATTTCAGGATTCCAATAATGCGTTTAGGCTAAGCACTCCCCTTTGTGTGCCTATTATTTTGCAGTTCTGTTATCTGCACCCCTTGTGGGTCCTTTGGAGGCTCCCAAGCCCTGGCTAACCATGAATCCCTCAGTCCCTCAAAGTGGATCACTGACCACAAAGATGCCTGACCATCTCCAAGCCCTATCCTCCGTCCAAAAGGAAAAGATAGGGCTTTGTGAGGCCGAAAGGAAACTAAGGAAAACAAGACAAATGTAGCTCATGCTCAAAGTGAAAAGTGCTTGGAAAGATCAGTATTTTTTTTTTCTGCGAGGCATCCTGCCAAACTTTCTCTTTCTCTCTCTCTCTCTCTCTCTCTCTCTCTCTCTTTTTAAGAGAGAAGAGTTATTATTTTTTGGTTTGATTTTTTTTCTGTTTCTTGGCAAGTGTGGGTATCTACCACCCCCGTCGGCCCTGGAATCGGGGCCGGGCAGTTTTGTGTTTTTCCCATCCGTCCACATCCTGACCGCCGCTGCCCCCGCCTCACCCCGTCAAAAGCCCAGCTCCAGGCGGCTCCCGACGACACAGCCCACTCTCGCCCTCTCGCCCCGCTAGCTCAGGATCCCCCACCCCAGCCTCCGCTAGAGCCGGAAATCTCCATTTCGCCGCCCCCCACCCCCAACGACCGCCGCCGCCCGGCTCGCCCCCCACTCCGAGCGCCGCCGGGGCTTGGCCGCCCCCCACCCTCCGCAAGGCTTTAATTTGCACACCTGCTCGCCGCCGCGCCGCGATTCCCCCGGCCCCAGCGCACGGCGAGGCTGGGGCAGAGTCGGCCTCGCGGTTCCTCGCCCCCCGCCGCCGGCGCCGCCGCCGCTGCCCTGGCTCGGGCCCCCAGCCCCGCCTGAGCCCCGCGGCCCCGTCCGCCCCCAGCGAGCGGCCAGGGCGCCGCCCGCCGCAGACCCTCCGCCCTCCGCCGCTGTGCCCACCCCCTGGCAGCAGCCGAGCGCTGCCACCTCCTTCCCCAGAGTCCGGTTACCTGCTCCGCGCGGCCGCGGACCCGTGCGGAGGTCGCGGTGACACCTCGGGTGAGGGGCCGGGCGCTCGGGTGGGTGGGCTGCCGGGTGGGGGGTCCCGGGGGAGCTCTGAGGGCTCGCCGGGGTCCGAGGCCGGCGCGGAGGTGGGCGTGGGTGTAGGGTGCTGGTGGGGGTGCTGTGTGTCCTCAGCGGTGTCTGTGAACCCCTTGTGAACTGAGACGGGGTCGGTCACGGGGGCCAGTTCCGGGGAGGCAGCGGCGCCCTTCCCGGGCTGGCGAGGAGGCGACAGCCGGCCGAGGGGAGACCGCCGCCGACGGGAGGTCGCGTGGTAGCGACCACGGGTCCGTGCGCGCGGACACCCGTTCCTCCAAACGGAACTTGACCGCTCCTCGGACATTCGCGGAATCCGCACTTCAAGGGCTAACGTGCAGCGCCTCAGGGGACTCCACGCTGGAGACAGTGTTTCCGCGCACCGCCCCCACCCCCGAACCAGAGCTGCGGCTCCAGCTCGCCGCGGTGCGGGCGCCAGCGTTGCCCACCGTGAAACACACGTTCACGCAGGCTTCCGGCTGGCAGCCCCGCGGGGAGGCCTCGCTTTGCAGGTCTGCCCTCTCGGGAGCGCAGACCTCGGCGTTGCAACGCGTAGGCCCCGCGGCGCGGCCGCCCGGGTGCACGTGGGCGCCTGTGCGTGTGCGCACACGCGGGAGCGGCGGGACGTCCCCGAGGCTTCCTTCGCCGCCGAGCCAGGGCCGGACTCCGGCGGCGGGGGAGGGTCGCGGGAGGGGCGGGTCCGGCGGGCGCCCGCGGCTCCCCCGCTACCTGTGCGGCCCTCGACCTGGCTCAGACCCCTGGGCGGGCTCTGGAGGCGCTTTCCTCGGCTGGCTGGGAGAGTCGTGGAAGGAGTGCATGTGCGACGCTTCCTCGCGCTGCGGTCCGCTCCGCCCGCACGCCGGGCCGGGAGGTCGCGCCGCTTTGCCGCTGCCCCTTTGATCCCGGCCGGAGGCGAGCGGGCCCGCTGTGCGGGGCAGGTAATGCCGAGGTGTCCCGGGAAGTGCGGACGCGCGGCCGGCGCGGCGAAGGCCCGGCTGAGGCCGCGGCGGCGGAGCGCGGCAGAGAGGAGACGGGAAAATGAGGGCGCCCCTCCGGGGCTTTGTTGTGCGGAGGGCTCTGGCCCCCGGCTGCACGCGGGACCCGGGCTCCCGGGAGCCGGGGGGCCACGGAGCGGCCAGTCGGCCGCCGGCGCCGCGGACGGTCTCGCGGGTTGGGGAAAGGTTGGCGAGGGCAGGCTCCGGGGGGCGCAGCCCCTTCCCCCTCGCCCGGGGAGGCGCAGCGTCGGCGCTCCCCCCCCCCCAACCCTCCTCTGGGGAGGTTGCATTCGGCTCAGGCTGATCTGGATTGGAAACTTCCGGGCGAGTCGGCGGTCCTGGTGTCTTCCTCCCCTCGCTGAGTCCTGGAGGCGGGCGCCCCTCGCCCCCACCCTCGGCATCCTACGTGGGGCTGCCCCTTCCAGGGCCTCCGGCTCGCCCACCCCGGAGCAGCCCAGCCCGCCCCGACCAGGTGGCTGGTTCTCCCGGGGTTTCCACCAGGGAGGTCCCTCGGAATCGGAGGCAGGATTGCGTTCCCGGCCCAGACGCCTCGGGCCCCCGGCTAGACCACGTACGTGTGCGCCGCGTCTTTAAAGGTCTCTCCCTTAGAAAAACTGAAAGTAGAGAAAGAAAGGAAGCAATTTCCGAGCAGATGCGTGACCACCCCTTCTCGCACACTGCCCGGCCTCGGGCTCCGGGGTGCGGGAGACTCCACCCGCGTCCAGGCCCCCGGGCGGCGCGGCGCGGAGCGCGAGGTATCCGCACGGAGCCGGGACATTGACGCGCCCGGCGCCTCCTCTCCCCCGCGCTCCCGGCACTCCGGGCCGCTCGGCACGCCCCCTCCCGTTGCCCTGCGTCCCGCCCGGCGCGTTCACCCCAGGGGCCCTGCAGCCTCGCCGCGCGCAGTGGGCTGCAGCCCTGCGGGGAGAGAAAGTGACCTCGCTTTGCTCGGGAAGAGCCAAGCAGGCTTGAGCGGCGCGGGAGAGGGCCGGGCGCGCGTGGGGGCGCTGTGGAGGAAGGAAGGCTGCAGGAACCCCTGGGAAGGCTCCAGGCGGTCTGACTTGTCTTCTCTCCTTGTCCTCCTGTTCCCCGTTGCAGTCGCAAAGACCGCGGACCGAGACGCGCTCGGGTGGAGAATATGTGATCGCTTCGGGGAGGGAAAAGGAGTGCTCGGCTCGCTCCCCGGAGGCTCTGCATGCGGAGTTTCGCCATGGCGGCACCAGGGTTTTGCCAGCCCGCGCCAGAGCCGGTGGAGCCCAGGAGAGCGGGACCGAGCTCCGGGGAGTAGGCGGCATGGAGGACTGCCTGAGCCGCGCCGACCAGCAGTACAAGTGCATGGCGGAGATTGGGGAGGGCGCCTACTGGAAGGTGTTCAAGGCCCCCTACCTCAAGAATGGAGGCCGGTTCGTGGCGCTGAAGCACATGCAGGTGCAGACTGGCGAGGAAGGCATGCCGCTCTCTACCAACCGCGAGGTGGCGGTGCTGAGGCACGTGGAGACCTTGGAGCACCCCGAGGTGGTCAGGTGAGCCTGGGGGTCCGCGCCATTGGGGGCCCGGGGAGGTGCAGGCTTCACTGGCGCCATGCCACAGGTGCTTTCTCCTCGACCGCCCCGAGGACCTTTCGGGGGAGGCCTCGAGGGGAGGGGGGCAGAACCAACCGACCTGAGATCCCCCCCAGCAGCCCCCTAGTGTTTCCTGGCCTTCGGGGTTTTTTTTGGTTTTTGTTTGTTTGTTTGTTTTGAGTGACTGGAAAGGAGAGGAAGCAGGTTGACCCTGTGATAAGAGAGGAGGAGAAATCTTCTAGGGTGGAGCCTTGCACAAATGAGGTCTTTAAAAATGCAGAAACGGATAAGAATATGTTTGCTAATCACACCCAGTTTTTCTGTATTAAAGTTGCACAATGAGAATGGCTTACTCATGATCCAGGGAGTTGCCCAGTTGCAGACAGCATCGTCCCAATCGTCCCAATGCTGTCAGCCTTCTTGTCCGTGCCACTTCTCTTTGGGCTGGCATAGCCCCTGGACCACTGCTACCAAGGGCTGGGTGTCCAAAGTGGTTTTAGATTCTCAGTGCTCTTTGTCCTTGTTTTTCCTGGGTGACAGGCGGGAGTGGGGGACAGCAGTCAGTCCCTGAAGTCTCTTCTGTGCGGTGACGGGTATTAAAGATATTAAATGAAACTGTGTGTGTGTGTGTGTGACTTAGGAGAATGGTGTTTTCTTGGTGATCCTGGAATCACCCCTTGCGCAGTTGACTGTGTGCATGTTTGTGTCATCCTTTTCAGAGGAGCTGCATGGCTTCAGGTCACAAGGAATGCATGGAGGCAGAGCGGGTTGTGGTTTTTACTCTTCTGGACTCTTCACATGTTGGGGGAAGGAGGTCTTGGAACCTCCTTTCCTTTCCTTCCCCGAGGCACTGTGTTCAACACTTAGGTGCCTATTGTGTGCGCTGCAGGTGCAGTGATGTATATAAGCATGGCTAAATATTTTCATGAGAAGTCAAACAGTTTAACATTAGTCAACAAAATGGAGCGACTCAAGAATGACCTGAAATACCAAAGCCTGGACAGACTCAGGGAGACCGGGTGGCTGCAGTCTCTCTGGGAGGTTCTGACTTGCCTCTTCTTACCATAGGCTGGGTGATTGGTGTAGTGTTTTGTTCCCAAGACAGTGAAGATTCAGGCTGGAAGGCAGCAGAGAATCATAAATACATAAATAGGGTAGTAAATGGCTGTAAAGATAGGACTCCATTATACCTTTCCATCAGCTTGTCAGGGTGGAGGTCGAAAGATAAAGAAACTGGGAGAACAGGTGTTTTGGGAGATGGGCTTATGTATTAAAGCAACAGGTTACCTTTTCTCTGTTTTTGGAAAAAAAAAAAAACCTGGAGGGTGTGTTTGTTGGTATCAGAGTGTGTATAGAGGGGACAGTTAGCTCCCTATAACTTAGTACTTTCCCTAGGGTGTCACCTAAGCTCTTCCCAAAGGGTGAATTCACCAGTAAAATTTTGCGACCAAGATTTTTGATTTTGTTTTTAGCCTACAGAGTGTGCCATCACAGGCAACTGCCACCTCTGCCCTTCCAACATGGGGGTGTTACAGAGGCACACTGATGGTACTGACACTGTTGTTAATGAGGCAGGACTTGCTCTCCTGATGGAGGAAGTGTGCTTGTGCCCTTGTGCTGGGGCTCCTCTGTCCTACTCACAGGGTTAAACCTGCTGAGGCTGGTGTGTCTTCAGAGATTTCTCACTGAGCCACAACTAAGATTCTGCACTGTGAACGTCAGGAGGATTTATTTAACGAATCAGAAGACACATTTTCTAAGATTGTCTTTACCTGTTGAGTGGCGTGGTGCCACCCACCCCTTGGAGTTGGTGAGGGTCAAGTGAGATGGCGTGTGTGAAAACACTTTATGCAATTAGAAGCACTTCAGGTGTCTACATGTTTGTGTTCCTGAAGCTTAGTGGGACGCCTTTGCCCAGAACAGGTTCCCAGCAGGTATCAGTGCACCTGACCCCTGACTTTTTTTTTTTCCCCCCAAGAACGAATCATATTCAGACCCTTACATTACAGGCTTTGGAACCAAAGAAGCTACTTGAGTACAGTTAGCCTGTAGTTTGTCCACAAAGGCTGTCAGTCACATGCCATGAAACTCAGTGATACTTGAAGAAATTATTGATGTCACCCTCACGAGCTACAGATCTCTCCTCCTGTTTCATTTTTTCCTTCCTGTTTTTTCTTCCACCTCTGCCTTGGGATGACCATTGGCTCCCATGACCGCCTGGCCACACTGAGCAGTAACGGGTTTCAGAGGTGGCTACTCTGTTCAGGCAGAGTCAGGAAGTCAAGGACAGGTGACGGCAGTTCTTTCTCTTTCAAGAGAGAGAGAGGGAGAGAGAGAGTTTGCAGAGTTTGACCCCAAGCTTGTGATTTGTTGCTGCCCCAGGATCAGCTTTACAGGCTGATGCTTGGTTCTTTAAATGTTTCTTAAAAGGGCAGATGCCTTTATAAGTGCCTCCAAGTCATAAGGAATTGATTGTAATTAGAGCCTCCCCCCCAGGTAGTTAAGCCTCTAAGCTTGAAGGAGCATAATAAACATATTAATTTTTTTCCCAAAAGTTTAAGATTTAATTTTGATGGACTTTCCAGGAGTGCTGACCTGTTGCTGCTGGCACTGACACAGCCTGTGTGCATGGAGACAAGGATTTGAAGTTCTTGCTTACCTATTCTTGATGTGTCCCAGTCCCAGGCTTGATTAGCCAGTTAGTGTCTGGGGTGTAAATTTACTCCTATTTAACAGTTGCTAATCCCAAATCCTAGAGCCTTTGTCAGAGTCAGACTTAAGCATGAAGCTGTGTTGGAGCTCCTGCGCTCCACGGATGGATTGTGTTTTATGTCCTGAGATGGAGAGAGAGAGAACATGCTTTATCAGCAGTTTGCTTCTTCACCAGGTATTTATTTAGGCCCTACTGTGTGCCGGGTGCTTTCAGAGGCTGGAGGTGCAGCAGTGAAGAAGTCAGCAGAAGTCTCTACACTTGTCAAGGTTATGTTGTAATGTAGTGAGCAGTTCTTTTCTTTTTCCTCTCTAAATATGCACTTGCCTTTGATTGTCTTGGTTTGCTATACTTAACCAGTTTTACAGAGCATCTTGATTGAGTAGGCAAGATAACCAGAACACCATCAGAAGCAAGTGTTTTGAGGGTTAAGTTTCACTTGAGCAGTATATAAACTAATGTGTTTAAGAAGGCATTGATGTGTGACTGATACATGTGACCACTGGAGCTCCATTTATCCAGCAAGCCTTTAGAGATGCTCTTTAAAAACCATGGGGCTCCTCTGCCTGCAGCGCTGGTACTCCGGGTTCTAGTCTCCTTTGGGACGCTGGTTCTGTCCTGGTTGCTCCTCTTCCAGTCCAGCTCTCTGCAGTGGCCCAGGAAGGCAGTGGAGGATGGCCCAAGTGCTTGGGCCCTGCAACCGCATGGGAGACCAGGAGGAAGCACCTGGCTCCTGGTTTTGGACTGGTGCAGTGCGCTGGCTGTAGCAGCCATTTGGGGGGTGAACCAATGGAAGGAAGACCTTTCTCTCTGTCTCTGTCTCTCACACTAACTCTGCCTGTAAGGAAAAAAAAAAACAAAACATGGGGGCAAGGTGCTGGGAGAGATGCCTGGGTGGATCACATCTGGTGCTGCTCCACTCAAGTACTTGGCCCTCACTGTACCCAGGTACGTGGTAGTGTCATGTGCCCTGAGAGAGATGGTGAAGATGAATTGGTCCTGGGGATTCAATTTATTGGTGTGACAGTAATAATTCATATTTAGTTATTGATTCTGGAAATTTGATGATCATTGCATATCCATGGATAGATCTATGATCTCTAAATATTTAAATATGTTGAATTGATATTAGATAGTAGGCTGTTTAATCACTGCTTTAACAACAACAAAACACCCACATAGCTCAATGATTACTCAAGGAGAGTTTTATGATTTTCTCTTTTTTAAACATCTCAGAAATGTATAGCATAAAAGGAGAGTAAAAATGATATTTTTCCCTAGAAAAATTATTCACTAACAAGGTAAAAGAAACATGATGTATTATTCAACTCAGTGTCAAGCCAGGCCTTCAGATGGTTCTCCTCTGAATAAAAGTGTTTTATGGATGAATAATGTGTTTATTAGGACTTATTTCAATGAAAGCAGGAAAGGAAGAATACTGTTGTTAATTCAGTATTTTAAAGGTACATTTACCCTCTGTGCATTCCTTGAAAAGTTACCAGCTTATCCACAGCTCAGTTCACACTCATGTTCACCATCCACAGCTCAGTTGACATATTAGTTCACACTCACTTTCACCATCCGCAGCTCAGTTCACACATTCACCATCCACAGCCCCGTTCACCCTCATGTTCACCATCCACAGACCAGTTCACCCTCACGTTCACCTTCATGTTTACCATCCACAGCCCAGTTCACACTCATGTTCACCATCCACAGCTCAGTTCATGCTCACATTCACCATCCACAGCCCTGTTCACACTCACTTTAGTTCACACTCATGCACCATCCACAGCCCAGTTCACACTCATGTTCACCATCCACAGCTCAGTTCATGCTCACATTCACCATCCACAGCCCAGTTCACATTCACATTAGTTCACACTCATGCACCATCCACAGCCCAGTTCACACTCATGTTAACCATCCACAGCCCAGTTCACACTCATATTCACCATCCACAGCCCAGTTCACACTCACATCTGCTTAGCTGCTGAGAGAAACCGGAGCAGTGTGTGACTTTGCAGGGGACTCATTGGGTGGACTTCTCCCTGGTTTGTTTGTCCTGGTGGATGGCTAGTGTTAGCTATCAATATAGCAAAGGAGGTTTCTGAGCCAAGGGGCTTTGACGCTGTTTATTTGCATTTGCTGGCACCCATGGTTGCACTCCTGACTTTCATGGTGGGAAGCCAGTGATAGTGACACTCTAGTGGTCAATGCAGATTCTCCAGGGAGAAACAGCACTGGGGAAGTGAAGAGTAGGGCAGTTGCTCCCTTATGTTGTTTTTTCCTTTCCCCTTTTCATTTTGAGGAAACCCTGTGCCAAGGATTCAAATAGCTCCTCAGAGACCAGCAGTCATGGCCAGGAGCTCTAAGCATGTGTATAAGGGGAATTCCGCCAACAGGGAGTGGACAGTGGACTTGAATAAGAAATTACAGATTTCCTTTATGGGCAGGAACATGGTACAGGAGTGGCTCAAAGCCTAAGTTTCTATGCAGTTGGGGTGAATTCACAGAACAAGCCAGTACAGTTCCTCATTCCATCCATGGATACTATCACTATAACGACATGTACTTTACCACCTTTTATTTATTTTCCTAATATGTATGGAATTCTATTTTGTACCAGGTACAAAACTCTCCCTGAATACACCTGTAGCTAATTAGAAAATTATTTACTAAAAGAATTTTAATGTTAAGAACTTGAAATAATCACTTAAATTTTCCATATTTATATTTCAATTCCCCCTTTTATTCAATCAACATTGACCTTCATTTCAGGGAATTTACTATTAGATATATATTTGCAAAGGTCTACTGTGGAAAAGAAAAAGTTCAGAAAGAAAACCTCCATGGCTATAAACTTCATAGTTTTACTTTCTTAAAAAAGTAACAGACCCAAAAAAGTACAGAAAAAATGTCAGTGACAAAAATATCTTATTTGTAGTTCTGTATTGAAATCAAATTTAGCCTTTAACTTGAAAAGTATCCCTAAAACCCCAACAAAGTTAACATTTTTAAAGCAAAGTGTCAAAAATCACATGACAAATCAGGATGGTTTTCCCCCAAACCCTAGCATCATGCATCTAGCATACCTTACAGTTTAGGGACCAAAGAACTAAATTACACCTGACACTGGTAATACAATTTCTGGTTGAAATGAAATGTAAAAAAAAAAAAATTTAAAAAAGCTACAGATTGAGTGAGAAAGTATAAGGGATCCTAAAGTTTCTGAAGGTATTATCAACTTAAGGAGATTATTGTATTATTATGTCAACAAAACTGATGCAAAGACTTAGCTAAAGTATTTCTTGCCTGGCCTAAGTGACATAGGACATAAAGAAACTATTTCCTAGATTTTGATATGGCCAGTCACCCAATGACATAAGCTAGTGGCAAGACACCCAGTATCCTGGGTGATTTGAAAGGGATAGGGAAGTACTGTAGCAATTCATTTTGCTGAAGCAGTCATTGTTTCAATCAGCTGTCTTTAAAATGAGCTTCTAACGCCTTGTAGCCTTCAGATAACTCCAAGTAGTTTTAAATACTGTGTTGGCAGTCACACTGGAAAAACTGGCTAAAATGGAGAATCTATTTCACCTAGCACATGAGCTTCTATGCCATCAAGGTAAATTATGTTACTACAGGGTACGGCGCTGTGCCAGAGCAGGTAAAGCTGCTGTCTGCAGTGCCAGTATCCCATATGGGTACTGGTTTGAGTCCTGGCTGCTCCACTTTCCATCCAGCTCTTGGCTATGGCCTGGGAAAGCAGTAGAAGATGGCCCAAGTCCTTGGGCCCCTGTATCCATGAGGGAGACCTGGATGAAGCTCCTGGCTCCTGGCTTCAGATCTGCACAGCTCTGGCCTTTGCGGCCAATTGTGGGGTGAACAAGCGGATGGAAGACCTTTTTCTCTCTCTGTGTAACTCTTGACTTTCAAATAAATAAATCTTTAAAAAAATTATATTACTACAAAATGGAATTTGAGGAGCAAGCCACATTAATGTATGATTTCATTCAGATTGATTCCTGACCATGTAGAACAAAGCTCTATAAGAGACTGGTTTACTGCTCAAATCCCTTTCCTCATAGAATCACTATTATTATTAACACTTCATTTTTAAATTAGATTATAAATTTAATACAAATGTGCTTATTAACTTGTTTCCCACTTTTAAGCAATCCTTAACATTTATTGTTTCCAGTAACCTTATAATTCATGCAATCTGAAGTCAAATGGATCTAAGTTAATTGAAATTAAAATTGCATCTTAAGAAATCATGTATGTAGGAAAAATCTGTGATTTGCAAGCACATTTTTCTTTTCCCTTGAGGCCTTGCAGTTTTGTGAGTATCATTATCAACCTGTTTTATCACTAAATCTGTCTTCATGTGAACACACATTAAACACTGTGTGACACATAACAGACACAGAAAAAACAAGGGCAGTGTTGCATAGAGACCTCTTCTCTATGGAGTCCTGTGCTAGCCACCAGCAGAGGACACACATGGTCACAATGCACCATGCTCATCCATCTGTCCCCAGCCAGGGGGAGCCGCCAGGAGCTCACCAAGCTTCAAGGCAGGTAGCTCTGTGTGCCCAGCCCATATTCCTGCTGCTTCTGCAGTGGTGAATTATTTTTACTTCTCTTCCCCTAAAGCACTTCTGACCCATGCAGGATCATAGTTTCTCAGGTTTCCACCCCAGTGGCTGACACGATTCTGCCATGAGTAAATAATCTCACCCAGGGACTCTGGAATGAAAGCGAGCAGATGCGCATGAAGAATTATATTTTGATTTCTTCCCTTTGGGGGGATTATTCTGCAACTTTGGTGTTTAGCTTGGAGGGCTCCTTTGACTGGGCTTCTCTTCGGAGTCAGTGCACCAGATGCCCAGATGGCAGCCCCTTCCAGTCTCACTGCCGTGTAATTCAATTTGGAAGGTCAGCGAGGCTCAGCTGGAAATGTCCCTCCAGTTAGATTCCTCTGCTAAAAGTTTCAGTTTGAAATTCCTGTCTCCCTGGACAAACAAGCTCCAGGGAGACCCAGAGCTGAGTGGCAGCATGGCTGAGGAAAGGATTTTTAACCATTTCAATGAAACTTTGCAAAGGATTGGCTTTCTAACTTTCTTGGGTGCCACCCAGAAACAGGGTGCACTGGGCAAGTTTTAACTTTCAACACCTTTCATGTTATTCTAATGAAAACCACTTTTAATTCTAGTCTTTGTGGTTTGGGTGCCTTCTAAGCAGTCCTCTGAGTCAGTATTTACAGGATGGTAAAAGAAAAATGAGGTTGCACATATTGCTGAAGATTTTAGAAAAAGATAGCTAAAGTCTGTCAGACATCTGTATTGTGACTGATAGCCTGTCAATTTCTTTGGAATTCCCAGCATTTACAGATGTGGCATTGACCCAAAGCATCATTCCTAAGGTTTTGATTCCTACTAAGTCTAAACTGATGTGAGAATTCAATTGCTTTATTTGAAGTGTCCCCCTCTTTCTATTCTGTTTATACATACACCACCCTCTCCTATGCATGCACACAAACAAATGGGTTGGTAAAGGAAACCAAGCTATTTTAAAATAACATTTTTCTTTATATATTATTTAAAAACATTGTGCCCTGTATACTCAAGCCACTGAAGAACTTAATTACTATGTGGAATTCTCATTTTATAGCTCTTTCAAATTATGAAAAGTCAAACTTTTCACACTAATAGAGGGTTTTTTTTTTTGCTTTTACACAAATATATTTTCTGGAAAATTTACTTTTGGAGGCCTGGGTGCTGAGATTGGGAGCAGGGAGGCAAGGCCCATGGAATCCACCATCTTCAGTATCCACAGTAGGCATGGAGTCTCAGAATACACAGAAGTGGCTTTTTCGGCTCCAAACTAAGGAGAACATTTATGGTAGATCTGTAGGGAGCTTTAATATTTTACAGTTTATTTAAACCATGAAGCCTCTTTGTCTGACTTTACACTTCTGCAAGGAGGATGCACTATGAGTAACTCCACACATCGTGTACATAATAACAGAACCACACCCAGATGCTACCACTCCGGCACTGAACTTCTGGACATCTGGGCAGCAGGAGCATTCCCACTGCAATTGAATTCCCACGCTGTTTAGCCACACACCTAGCCCCTCATGTGCCTGCCTGGACTGACTGCCACCGTGGTGTGGCAGTGAGTGCTTTGCCACAGTGGTGTGGCAGTGAATGCTTTGGTAAGGGAGCCATGAAAAAAAAGAGATGGAGAAGCAGCTTGCTGCATCTTCAGTGAGGTTCTCAGCACCTCAGCCAATGAAATGGAATCAAACTGTAATCTAGATTAGACCCTGCCATCCCAATTTGTTTATTTAGCGATCAGTTTGAACTGGTCCATCCATGGTGCACATTTTAGATGAAGAAGAATTTAGATAGATAGCTTTCCAGTTCTCCCCAGGGATGGCTTTTTGCTGAATTCTACTAGTAACATGGGAAGGTACCCAAAGGAAACAACATTAAACACCCCCTAAGAATCAGTGAAACCTAAAGGGGTAATTGTGTTAAGATGGGTTAACTCTTCCATGTAGGTTTTCATGTAGAATTCAGAACTGCACTGAATGGCACTGAACACAATGTCTTACCCCAGGTACCAAGGGACAATTTGTTTTCCCAGGATGATGTGCATGTATTTCATAGCATCTTTACTTATCTTAGAATCAAATTGCTCCAGATACCAACACAGTATGGCTTGAAAACTTAGTGGCATTGCTCCCACCATCAGGCAATAGAACAGGTCTGACAAGGCACAGGATGTGTGGAAATGCCTGAAGACTATAAGTAAAAGAAGTTGCAACATCATTCAGATCACCCCAATGTTGGTGGCCAAGACAATTAACAATTAGGGTAGAGGTGAAGGAGGAGCCAGGGTCATAGGGGCACCTGCCCCTTCCTTGCTCAGACCAGTGCGATTCCAGGTGAAACCAAGGGTCCTTGAAAGAAAACAAGAAAATCCATTGGAGATGCGCTCACCGCAATCAGAACTCCACTGTCCAGACACAGCACGCTGCACCATGGTTACTGAGGAAACACGGGTTCCCAACAGGACCCTACCCACAGCAGCTCATCATTTAGGGATGCGCTGACTTGTGTGGGTTCTGCAGACCTGCGAGGACCCTCGCCCCTCTTAGAAAGTGAGCAGGTGGTGACATGCCAGAAATGAACAGTTTTATCACTTGATCAGGCAGCATTGGCTGTTCTGAGATGTGTCAGTTAGATATTCCAGAGGAACTGAAACTTGTCGGAAAAAGGTTCCTAAAAATGAGATCAAATGATAACAATGGAACTGGGGCTTGCTTTTAGAAATTCCATTATGGGTTTCTTTTCACTAACCTGAAAAAGAATAATGATAAAATTCGCTATCAATACTATGAAATATTTATTTTAAATAGTTTGTACTCTTTATTACAGATTCTTTTTATAAACATCCATATATTTAATCATTTAGAGAAATATTAATGCATAACTACTGTGCTGTTTATCAAAAAATGCCATATGTATGCAATTTTAATTTTAGTATCTGGCTTCATAAAAATAAGATCTTAAAAATAAATATTTCCATAAAAGATCATTACTTTATGGGCTATTTCAAGCACATAAGTATAGAAGTTTTCCTGAATGTTTACATATATCAAAATGTTCATAAATGGATTTCTTTTTTATCACTCATCTCCATTAAATGTGCTATAAGTGATTTAAGGAAACAAAAGATCCATTTAAAGAAGTAACAACAACAATCAGTACTGACGATTTTGTAGAAAAGCAGTAATCTGCAGTGGGACATTGCTGCTACTGCTGAGGCACGCAGGAGTGCCTGTGAGCCATGGACAATGCTGCACATCTGAGTGGTGCTCCGCAGGGCGAGGGCATGGGGGTGACTCTGACGTCACCTCAGTTCATGCTGTGTGTTCTTTGGTTATTCTTTTTTTTAATATTTGTTTATTTGATTTGAAAGAGAGGGAGAGACACAGAGAGATCCTCCATCTATTGGTTCACTCCCCTAAATGGCTGCAATGGCCAGGGCTGGGCCAGGCTGAAGCCAGGAGCCAGGAGATTCTTTCAGGTCCCCCACATGGGTGCAGGGGCCCAAGGACCTGGGCCATCCTCCACTGCTTTCCCAAGTGCAATAGCAGGGAGTTGGATGGGAAGTGGAGTAGCTGGGACTCGAACAGACACACATGTGGGATTTTGGCACTGCAGATGGAAGCTTAACCTGCTGCACGACAGTGCCGGTCCCTGTTTGGTTATTCTTAAACAACATGCTTCCCCCTTCTCTCTGTGACACCCTAAAATCATCATCCCAATCCTGCCATGTCAGAACCTTTCCAGTAAAGGCTGATTTCCTGGCCCTTCTCTCTCTGGAGCAGCCTGCAGAGCAAACATGGCCTCCTCATCCAGCTGGCTTCTTTTGTGAGCCAAAAAAAAAAAAAAAGAGTTGTACCTGTTCAGAACTACATGCAAACTAGGGTGCTGCAGGAGAGGCAGTAAATCACTTGGGAGATGTTGGTGCTCACTCCCACAGGTGACAATTTGCAGTGACATGAAAGAGAAAGTACAAAAGTACGTCTGAATGAGAAAGAGTTACAGTCCACCCAGCTAATGCTTAGCACTGAAGGAATTCCACCTAAATTTGCAAAACCAGCCAGGAGCATCCTGCAGAGGAGAGAGTGCAGAAGTGCATGTGTGGTGTTTTGTAAGGTACTTGAGAAGGCAGTAGACAGGGTGCACGCCTCATAGCTGTGTGAGCACAGCCAAGTATCAGGGTCATGGAGAGCTGGTGGAGACACAGATGGAGCTACTTCCTTCCATCAGGATGTTCGACAAGTTAAAAATTCTCAACACAACCTTGGATTTCTAAGGACTGCTGAGGCTGTTTCCCCTAACATGCAACTAGACACCTTAAACACTAAAACTGAGTGCACAAGAGCAGAAAGCACACTAATTATTCACTCCAGCAAGGCTAATACATTCATTCAAATTTAAACCATCCAGGGAGTAAAACAGATTAAAGATGAAAACAAAAGGAATTCTAGGATCAAGAGAATTCCAGAGTTAGAGCAAAGACAGAGAGTGACAATAGCTCAGTCAAGTGTGTTTCCACAACCGTCAATCACCATCTCGGTTCCCAAGGCTGCTGTTGATTTGTGAATTTCAGTATATGTCTTGTGCAGGGAGTCTGGCATCTCAGTGTGTTCAACCTTCATGAGGAATTGATAGATTTCAGAAGAGACTACAGTTACCAAGAATCCTTTAACCTCAACCTTGTGAAAACAGCTGAGTGGAACCTGGCATCACCCAAGAGTTTTGAGTTGTGTTGCAGGGACGACTCTGTGCAACACATACACCTGTTTGAGTCTGTGAAAGGAAATCATCATTCTGGAACCCTCAGATTTGAAATCGGGAACACGGGAACCCTGAGTGCTCGCCGTGTTGCCAGATGTCTACACCACAGGTCAAACCACACACTACCCTGGCTGAACTCATCTCATCATTCCCCAGAAGCCCTCAAACACCGACCTCACATCTATTTGATTAATGTTAAAGCCAGGTCAACAAGCAATCACTTAAAAATAACAAGCAAGTGTTGCTATATGGGGGCAAACTGTTGAAATCGTTACCTAATATATACTAAACTGATCTTCTGTATATAAAGAGAATTGAAAATGAATCATGATGTGATTGGAAGGGGAGAGGGAGCGGGGGGGGAGGGTTGTGGGTGGGAGGGAAGTTTTGGGAGGGGGAAGCCATTGTAACCCATAAGCTGTGCTTTGGAAATTTATATTCATTAAATAAAAGTTTAATAAAAATAAATAAATAAATAAATAAATAAATAAAAATAACAAGCAAGTGAAACTTTTTTTGGTCTTTTTGCCTCCCAACTAAAAGTCTATGTTGAATACCTTAATGGACAGGTGTGCCTTTCCTTGCCGTATTAAGCATGTGTGTGCTCTGCAGCATCTGACTTCCCAGCCCACCACTGATTCAGGGGCATCCCCGCTTTAGGTAAGTGCCACCTTCTTCATGTGCAGAGAGAAGCAAGCTCCCAACCTCTGAAGAGCCCACGAACATGTTTTAAATTTACATGACAGCAAAAAGGCTTACTTCTCCGAATGAGAAGTTTAACAAGTAAAAAGCAAAAAGACCCTAGTCCAGTGGGAACAGAGATGACAGGTATAAAGCAGGTAAGCATTGGAATGACTACATTGTGATGTTATTATATCACACAGTACATGAAGCTCCACTTTTCTTTTATGAGTCAACATAGCTTGTCTCTCGGCAGGAGTGTAACATGGATCTGTCTGTATTCTTTATTGGAATCATGGTGTACGCCTTTAGAAACAGTAATTGTGTATCTTCACTTTTTACACTTTGAGTTTTTAACTTAAATGAAGTTGTGAGAATAGGCTGACCAGTTTTTACAAGGCCATTATCATACTTTTACTAAAGTGACTTGACAGTGAGCACTAATCAAGGCTGACAGCTTTCCTACGAGTGATCTGAGCGCACAGGTAAGACAGCAGCACTGGCTTCTTCACCTCAGGTTATTATCTCGGACCCAGCCTCTTTGTGGATATAACTCCCAGCTGCATCACAACGACTCTAGTGCCTGCCTGTGACAATTGTGTGAGTGTCCTCAACTTGATCTAGACACAGTATGTGCAGTCATAACCTTAAAGTGCACTTGGTAGACAGTCTAGACAAGTTCAAACAAAATACTGGGAAAGGAAAGTAAAATTATCTTTCATTCATTAGATTAATGCTTAAGGACATTCTTTAAAAAAAATCTGTCCATGGTTAAGGCCAATCAAACCTAGGAGAATTTATCTTTCTTAGGAACACATTAAAACAAAGAATCCCATTTTTAACCCACAGATCTTTGCTAATAACTTTTTTAAAGAAAGAATTACATTTCCAATGAGAGAATTGTGACAGGAACAAATTCAGAAAGATCATTTCTATTGGAGACACTATGAACACTAAAACCACATTTCTGGCCCCATTTTATTGCTCCTCTACAATCTTTCCACTGTGGCTTCCGAAATCTGTCTTCCAGGGTAAATAAACTTCAAAGACCACAGTCAGCTTACAACATACTTCTAAACCTGCCTTAATTGGGTCGCAGCTCCTGTAAGAGGCAGAGCAGTGCTGAAATAGACTCCAAGTCTCTGCAAAGTGCTGGAGCCTGTGTCTGTCACTGCACACAGCTCAAGGCACTTGAGCAGATGGGGTTAAGTTAAGGGCTGGGGCTGGGCAGTCTACCCTGATTCATCCAGGTGGGAATCATTCAACCACAGGTGTCCCAGAAAGAGAAGACATGAAGATGAGGATGAGAGAGAACCCCAGCCGGGGAGATGCAGTGGGAGGAGAACATGGCCACCTGCTTGCTATGCAGGTGGCCAGGAGATGGTGAGCATGGACTGTGGGCAGCACCAGCAAGGTGGAGTCCCTCCCTGGAGGAGCGTGGCCCCTGTGGAAACCCTGCCTGCAGCCCAGGGGTTCATCTCAGAGTTCTCACCCACAGGTTATGTGGTCAGATGGTTTCTGTTGCTTCAAGTCACAAAGTTACAGAAGCCCAAGGTCTTTCATCCTTTCTAATGGCAGCTCTTCTCTACACACCCCACCCCCCATCCATGCTCTGTAATCCAGGAGGCACTGTTGGTTACCAAACTCTACCTCTACCGTCCGCTCCCATCAAGTCTCACGCCGGCCACCTGCACGACCCTTCACACATCTCAGTGGCTCTCACAGCAGATGGGCACCTGTCCTCTCCTCACAGCTGCTGCTTCTCAGGGCTCTTCCAAATCCTCAGTCCACACTCACCTCCTAAATGCCATGCACCTGTGCTCTCCTCCACCGTCTAACTCCATGGTTCCTATTTCCATGTGGCTATGCCCCTTCAGCCCCAACACCAACATGACACCAGGGACTAGTCAGCCACTGGGACTGCCCAGATGTGCTGTGGACCGTGGCAGTCTCTCAGCCTTCCACCTCCTCTGTGTGATTATTCAGGGCACATGCAAATTCTTTGACCTCATACAGGCCTCCAGCTCAGGGCCCTTTCATGTTTTATCAGGACGTAACAGTCCCCTTGCTTCTCAGCCCTCACCTCCTGTGTCTGCCATTCCCTCAGCCATGCACCTGCCTTCCCTCTTCTTAAACCCATACCACTGGTCAGTTCTAGCAAAAAAGCCCAGCACTAAGGTTGTCAGAGGCTAGGGAATGTGAAGGAGCAGGGATGGAGGGGAAGATTTGGTCAACAGGTGCTCAGTTATGCTTAGATAAGAGACATAAGTTCTAGTTTGTGTGTGTTTTTGTGTGTGTGTGTGTCACAGAAGGGTGAGTATATGAGAAGATAATAATGCCAGATTGTATATTGCAAAAAAGTTAGAAGAGTATCTGAATGTCCACATCACAAAAATATGGCAACTTGCCTGGGGGCTGGCACTGTGACTCTGTGACACTGGCAGCTCATGTTGGAGCACTGGTTCAAGTCCCAGCTGCTCCGCTTCCTATCCAGCTCCCTGTGAATGCAAGCAGGAATGCAGCAGAAGATGGCCCACAGGTCTTGGACTCTTGCCACCCACATGTGTGAAACCCAGATGGTGTTCCTGGCTCCTGGCTTCTGCCTGGCCCAGGCCTGGACATTGTAGCCAGTTGGGGAGGGAACTAGTGGATGGAAGATCTCTCTGTGTGGGTTTCAAATCAATGCATCTTTAAAAAAAAAAAAGTAACTCTTTGAGGAGAAAGAGGCACTCACCCTGGTTTGAACATGACACAATGCATCCACCAGTCAGCTATTATGTGCCAATTAAAAAGACAAAAAGGGAGGGTCATGGACAAGCAGATGACTTCTGAGAGTCCTTTGGCCCTTGGAATGGCCAAAGTGTCACTCTTGTTGCTTTCACAGTTACTCCAAGTGCCTATTTATTCAAGCTCCTCTGATCACACTAAGCCCACAGCCCCACCGCATGCTTAATGGAGAAAATACGTTTATATCATTTATGTCACTATTAAAAAAAAACCTCAGTATTTTCTGCATGCCAGGACCTGAACCTGGAACTGTAGAGGTAGTAATAAACAATCCACAGCCCCCCACCCCTTCACCCTCTAGCTCTCATAAAATTACCCACCACACACATTTTCCCCCATTTTCATGGCTCCCTCCTGTGACATGTGACACTGCTGCCTGCTCCCTGGTGCCAAATGACTTCGCTCCTTCAATAGCCATCACTTTATCACCTTACTGAACACCAGCCCCTGAACATGCCCCCTGGTCCCAGCCTTTACATCTCTAGCTGCCCAGAAGGAATCCTCCTAAAACATGGATTTCCTTTTAGCATTACCCTGCTTGGAGGCTTCTGCTGGCTTCCCACTGTCTCAGAATCAAGCCTGAAGTCCTCAGGATTTTATGTGAGGGACTTTATACTTAGCTACGTCTTCTTTCTCACTTCCTGCCCTTGCAGTCCGTGCAGCCAGTGGGCTGAACTGCTTGCTGGTGTCTGTCTCTTACATGGGCTCATCCACATATTTAGGGTAAGAGTGCCCATGTAAGGGTTGGTGCTGTGGCACGGAGGGTTAAGCTTCTGTCTACAGTGTCGGCATCCAATATAGGCACTGGTTTGTGTCCTGGCTGTTCCTCTTCTTATCCAGCTCCCTGCTAATGGCCTGTGAAAAAGTGGAGAATGGCCCAAGCACACCTACATGGGAGACTCAGAAGAAGCTCCTGGCTCCTGGCTTTGGATCAGCCCAGTTCTTGGTGAGTGAACTACTTGATGGAAGATCTCTCTCTCTCTCTCTCTCTCTCTCTCTCTCTCTCTCTTTCTCTCATCTCTTCCTCTGTCTGTAACTGCCTCTCAAATAAATAATTCTTTAAAAAAAAAGAGTGCCCATGTAATGTCAAATTCTACCCCCTTCTTCCATTATACCCCTGACCAACCTAAGCTATAATTGTCTATTTATCTCTTCCTAGCTTACTTCTAAGAGTCCTTTGGAGAATTCCATGCATCAAATAAAATACATGAAACAGAGTAAGTGCTCACTACCTGTTTATGCTGTAGGATACACACTACCTCTGTAGAAGCAAACATTTCCTTTCCTTTTTGGGTAACCTTTGTCTATTACAGGTCCAACACCAGTCACAATGCATTGCTTGGACAGTAAAGCACCTGCACAAATGACCAGGCCATGTTGTGTATGTGTTCTTGGGACTGTCTGTATAGCAACATTGTGGTTCTATTAGGTTACTAAAACAAACAGAGGAAAAACAGATATATTCTTAATTTCCCCAGTAATTCAATGAAGATGATATATTTTTGTGTTGCAAATACTTTTACAATTTATGATGGACTATTGCCATTTTTAACAACATTTCAGATGAATATAATGCTAACAACTCATGACAGGAATTATAGAGATGATTTATTTCATCAGCAAAGCCCCTATTAATGACAGCATGTTATCTGAAGGTAAAGTGGAGGCCTCACACAGAGGGGCAGGGATTGTTACTGAAAGTTTCCTTCCCTCCCCCCACAGCTGTTTTTTTGTGTTTTATGACTCTCTTATTTTTTAAATTTGAATGACTTTACAGAAACTTTAAATTTTTGTTTTATCAGTCTTGGAACTGGGATACTTGGTTATGAAACTTCAATACCGAATC
The DNA here is from genome assembly GCF_033115175.1 of Lepus europaeus. NCBI lineage: Eukaryota > Metazoa > Chordata > Mammalia > Lagomorpha > Leporidae > Lepus > Lepus europaeus. The sequence goes on from NW_026909031.1 coordinate 565,238, forward strand.
AGGAGTGAAAAACAAGTTCTAGTTTTTATTTAAAAGCCACTCTGACAGTAGATGTCAGTAATTTGACTGGTTTTTTGTTCCATGATTTTACAGTAGGGGCTGTTTTTCTTTTTTAACCTCGAGAAGCTGCACATGACAGAAATATACGTTGATTCTATTTGTCCTGATTGCTCAAGACTCCACATAATATCTTGGCAACTTTATAAAACTGAAATGTACTTTTTAAAAAGTACAACATTTGCCATGGTCCGGACGGTGCTAATGAACGTGATGGCAGAAAGGAGGCAATTTCCAAACCATCACTGCTTTCCTTGCTTGCAGCACAGTCACCTTAGAATTGACTACAGGTCTGAGAATGAAGTGTCTTCACACTATTTTGGGAGGTCACCGTGGCCTTACAAGTGGTGGTTAATGCACAATCCAATCAGATGCTAAAAGGCGAGTCATATAATTTTCTTCCATGCAGTGGAATTCAGCAGACAAATCAACCAGAGAACTGAAGGCCTGATGACATTGTCAATGACCCCAAAGCAATCGGCTTTATGGTTCAATCAAAATGCAGTGCTGGTGGTGAACCCTGCTAAGCACGCTGGTCACTACTTACACTGGATTTCTGTGACCTATGTTTTAACAGCTGGGATTGCTGCCTGAGTGGTGTGGTTTACATTTACAAGGCAGCACTAGCATTAACATGTAGGCTGCACTTCCTGTTCTAGTGTGATGTGGAGAAATGTTCAGTGGGGCCTTACTTTTGTGCTTGAAAATAGGTGAGCTGTCCACTTTACTAAATGCGGGCAGCTCCACATGTGCATCAGAAAATTGCTCTAACCCACACATGGCAGATCCACCAGGGCAGGTCTCCTCACCAGGCCTGGAGGGCCCCTGGAACCCAGCATTTGTGGGAGGAGCTACTTTTGATGGATGTGAGTCATTGCGTATCAGGTGCTAAATGTGATGCCAGGCCAGTGAAATGCTTCCCATGGATAAATCAGCTTCATGAACTGACACTCCTGTGCTTGCCTTTGGTGCCACAGGGATATCCTGAAAGATGCCAGAAGAAACTAGAGTATCACTAATAGTATAGGAAAGATAATGCTTATTTTTTTAAAGCTATTTCTAGTGATTGGAGAAAATCTATACAAGGTCCATCAAAGCTATCTGTCAACAATGGAAAACAAGAAAATATGTTTTTACACATACATGTCTTAGAATAAATAACAATATGCATCTTAATTCTTTATATAATAGCTATTTAATAATGTGTAACACAAATAATTTCTCAGCTTGAACCCCTCTGCCTCTTGGCTTTTTCCTTTCTTTTGCTACGTAATAAAAATATTTCCAAAGACTATTTGAAACCTTTCCCAAAAATGAATCAATAAGCAGGAAAAAAATGCAAAAAAAGAGAAAAAATTGTGAGCAAATATTTAGACTTCAGGGCTGAGAGTTGTGGATGCCACCTTTTGTCACCTTAGTCGATACAGGTAATGATTTTGCCTAGTACTATCTCAAATTATCCATGAGTACATATGATACAAGAGATTTAGCTCACTGACCATAGTCTATGCCCTACTTAGCACAGACTACCGACGTTTTATTTATTCTTCAATATTTACACACTAACAGTCTCTTGAGCATTCCAACAAAAGTATCAGATAACTCTAAATGAATGTAATATCTACATTTATAATTGGTTAGAGAGAAAATTAAAATTATTAAGCAAAAATACTTCATCTTCTACAAATGTATATGTTTCCTGTGTGTTAAAAAGTAAGTGCTCAACTTTAAGGTAGTCAAGTTCATGTTGTAGACTTTCTTTGTATATATTACGATATTGTCAAATTTTCCACTTATAATATGATTTAATATTATATGCATGGATAAAAATATCTGTGATATAGTTAATAATCTGAAACTTTAAGGTATGATATTTAATTTCCATATGATGCATATTACTCAAAAGGTAAGCATTATATTTTAAGGTAATTCTCTAATGTGTGTGTGTACACGCATATATAATACAGATGTGATATATATATATACATATATATAAACTTACACACAGTACAAATTAATTAAGAAGGTTGGCCATGTTAAGAAAATAAAAATCGGCTGGTGCCACGGCTCAATAGGTTAATCTTCCGCCTGTGTCACTGGCACACCGGGTTCTAGTCCCAGTCGGGGCACCAGATTCTGTCCCCGTTGCCCCTCTTCCAGGTCAGCTCTCTGCTGTGGCCTGGGAGTGCAGTGGAGGATGGCCCAAGTGCTTGGGCCCAGCACCCCATGGGAGACCAGGAGAAGCATCTGGTTCCTGCCTTTGGATCAGCGTTGTGCAGTGGCCATTGGAGGGTGAACCAATGGAAAGGAAGAACTTTCTCTCTGTCTCTCTCTCTCACTGTCCACTCTGCCAGTCAAAAATAAATAAATAAAATTTCATTTTCTGCTATCTTTTCATAAACTGATGAGAAGAGAAAGAGGATGATGAAGAAGGAGAATAAGAATAGAAAGAGGAACAAGAATTAGAATAAAAATCAAGGTGTTTTTGCAGAGTTTACTCAAAGCAGAGATAAGAAAGGCTCTGGTTTGCTCAAGTTTCAGAATCTCTTTCAACCTTAATTTCATCATTTGAAAACAGGGAAGAGAGAAAATGTATTTCTGTTGTGTTATCTCCTATGACTGTTGTGAGAATCAGTGGGAGGGATGCATGTAAAATGCCTCTGAGAAATTTCAAAAACTCAAAAATGTGAAGGTGTGATATGATCAGATATGCAAATTAAATAGATTTCTCAGAAATCCATTCTGCAACCAGATTTTTTTCAAAAATCAAACTCAGTGGTGCATAATGCTGATTTCACTCATCATTATTTTATTTTTATACAATTAATTTTGAATTGTTATTTTATAAGAAACAAATATTGTGTAAGAATTCACATTAATATGGTAGTATTTCAAAGCACTATGGACAAACGATGGATTATTCCATAAATGGTGTTTGGACAACTGGCTTGCTGTCTGGGGAGAAATGAAGTTTGGTTATTCCCATATGTCCTCCAGCCCTGTAGCTAAATTCCAGATTGATCAACAATTTAAACAAAAGAAATGGAATTTTAAAAGTAATACCAAAATACACACAAAATTTGTATGTAACAGTGGGTGTGGGAAATGCCTTTAAAAATAAGACACAAAGTTCAGAAGACAAAAGAAAAATTGATAAATTCTATGATTAAAAATCTAAGGAAAACATTCTAAATGAAAGGAAATCCATAAACATATTCCCATTGAAATAAAAAGCAAAGGCTTTCTTTTTTCCTTGTTTTATAATCAACTCCTACAAGTCAATAAAAGTCCAAATGTTTTAAATGAACAAAGGAAAAGAACAGCACAGAGAGAAGTATACTCCAAGGAGTCTCACGTGTGATGAGACCACTCAGTCTCAATGAGATCTGCAGATTAAAACTAAACTGCCAAGCTGTGGCACCTATACTTGCCTGATTATAAAAAACTAACATTTCCTGTTCAAACAGATCAGTGTTCTTTGGAAACATGGCTGACCTCAGATGTGGAGCCATCAAGTATAAGATGAGCTCAGAATATCTTTTCACTCTAGAAGGCAAGGAACACATCAACAAACACTTAGATGTTGCCTTGAAGAGGCACCTGCTGGACAAGATGGGCCAGCTGTTTACCAAGCTTCATCAGTGAGGAGCGCAGTGGCAAAGGACTGAAGTCTGTCAAACAAGCCCAGGATGGCAGACACTTGAACCCTGACAATATGAGCAGACACTAACCCAGGAGGCCACATTAGAGGGTGTCATGTTGTAATCAAATGTCTGTTCTGAGGTTAGCGCAAGCAACGAAGTGCTTTAGTGGGCTGGAAGACCAGCCTGGGCAGTTCTACATCAGTTTCGACTGTTTCATTCACCCTGTGATCATCTGTGCTGGATTCTGAAGACAGTCAAATTTAATGTGATACAAAATCCATCACATATGGCTGGTCACTCCCTGCTGGGCTACTCACCTAATCTGACTTTAAGTTTATAATTAAAAAACAAAAACAAAAAACAAAAACAGCATTCCATAGGAAGCTACTTAAGTAGCATCCCTGGAATCTCTTTACATAACTAAATTACACAATATTCAAAGCAGTTCTGTATATTAAAAGGTACAAGAAAATAAAGTCTTGGAGTTACTGGCATCATGGTCTAGATTTCATATTTTCAGCTACTTAATAAAATGCCTAAAACTGTAAGGAATGTGATTATCATAGGCTACTTTTTGAACAGTTATAAATATACTATCACCATATGTTGGAGCAAATTTTTGTAGGAAAAAACCAACAACAGTAGTAGTAGCTGTCTGTTCAGGGTAAATAGGTGTTTAAATTCTGATATTCTTTACAGATGCATTGCATGATATAGTAATTGAAAATAGGTAACTGAATTAAACTCTCTTCTCTTTCTTAGATTAAAATATGCTGTAACATGACTCTATCTGTATAAAATAAAAAATACACGTTTACATCTTACAGGACAATACCAGAGAAAAGATGAATAAACACTTGTACTCTGAAAAACTGCACCGAGCAAAGGATGTAACGGCTTAGACAGTCATGCCTGCCTCCCAGTTAGCATTCGGGACCCAAATTTTTGTTTCTGCTCTTTTTCCTCACCACCTTCTCTGGGTTTGACTGTTCTACTGTTACTTTGACCACACAGAACACAGCAAGAATTAAAATTTTTTTCTGAGGACAAAAATGCTTTTCAGAACCCATGAATGTCTACTTCTCATGTGAAGGAAGTCAGTCCCTTTTTAGTAGGCAGATGTCTTTGGAACAGTCCTGCCACCCTACATCCCTTGTTCTCGGAACCTTGGACACAGCTGAAAACCCCTCCATCCACTGAGTGCTCCCCTAGCTGACTGAGTTACAGGTGCTCACAAAGGACCCACCATCTGCACAGGGAGAGCCAGACAGCTGTGTGGGGACCCACACCTGCTATAATAGCCAATGTGTCATACAGCCCTGGCTGTGGCCATACAGCTCTTGGCGTTCCAAGTGTCAACAAAGGCCATTTTGGAAGATAGGGTTAATGGGCAAATCTTTCACGATCATCAGAGGAGTCTAAGAGCTTCCTGGCTTTTTTTCAATGAAACAAGAACTAGGCATATGAGGATGTGTTTATATTGCTGTATCTTATTGTTACATCATTAGAGAAGAATGGTATTTAAATATTATTTTCAGAGCTGACAACAATTAAACGACTCTTTCTGATTTTATGATTTCCAGGTCACCATCAAGATTATAGACTTGAAATGGGAAACCCTATTCCAAGAGCTGATCTTGAGTCTAAGGGTAAACTTCCCACCTTATTTCTTACTTCCAAATCATTTCGTCAAACCACAAACATAAAACATGGACTCCCTGTGAGAGAAGATAAACCCTTCACACATTTTATTTCTTTGTACTTTGATTATTCTGGGGGCCCATGTTGGTTCACTCCCCAAATGGTCACAATGGCCCAAGCTGGGCCAATCCAAAGGCAGGAGCCAGGGGGCTTCTTCTAGGTCTCCCACATGGGTGCAACACCCAAGCACTTGGGTGGTCTTCCACTGCTTTCCCAGGCCATAAGCAGAGAGCTGGATGGCAAGTGGAGCAGCCGGGACTGGAACCATGGCCCGTGTGGGATGCCACCACCCCAGGTGGAGGCTTAGCTCACTACCTGCTCAACTCAATGCTTACTTCACCACTTTGTGCACTGTGCCATGCTGCTGTCTACAGAGCACTGCAGGAAACATAAAGCGCCTTTTCCTAAGAATTCTCTTCTACTGTTTAACCTGAATCCTTCCTGTACTTAAGTGCACTGTGAACCTCCAAAGAACATCTCAGCACAGAAAACAGCACTTTCTGGACTTGGTTAGGGAAGCACAACTCATACATGGAGCCTGTGTGGAAGCCAAACAAATGATATTATGTGGTATTTCCATTTCTTTGATGAATACTTTCTGATCCTTTTTCAATCCCTAATGCAGTTCCATTTTAGGTGCAGAAGCTTTCTGTAGGCCTGGGCTGTGCTGATTTATTTTTTGACATCTCTGGAATGAAGAGGCATCTACCAGGCCCAGGTTTGTCTGGAAACGAGGAGAGCAGTTTTCCACTTCGCTTTCTCACTGCGTGCTCGGGTCGTTCACTTTTGTTTCCCCAGCGCGATTTACCCATCAGGAGTGATTCAGCCACCCAAGGGCAAGTGAGGGAGCCCCACGGAAAGTCTCCAAAGAAAACCAGCAGGGGCAGGGCCCAAGGCCTTGCTGTTTCTCCCTCGTTCCTTCCTGTGTTTGCTGAGGCTGCTAGAGAGAGGGCCTAGTTTTTTCTGCAGGAGCTGGTGCTGTGCCTTGTTTGGCTTTACAGTCTTTCTGCATAGATTTTCTGATGAGGCCAGTCTGTGTGCACTGTTCAGTGACAGGTTTTCACCTTGTTCCCTTCCTGCTTTCCCGGCAGGGTGCTGGGAGTTTGCCAGAAACTTGGAGTCACTGCTCTGTAGGTGCCAGGATTTCCTCCAGCCGGGCTGCGACGCCACTGATAGAGCACTGTACAGCCTGCCTTGCAGCTCACTGTGCCAGCGCTGGTGTTCCCATTTGGCCAAATACTTGAGTTGTTTCAACCTATGATCAGCTGGGAGTGGCTCTTAAGAGGTAGGGGAAGGGAGCCAGTGCTGTGGCGTAGTGGCTGAGGCTTGCATCTGCAGTGCCGGCATCCCATATGGGCGCTGGTTCGAGTCCCGGCTGCTCCACTTCCGATCCAGCTCTCTGCTGTTGCCTGGGATAGCAGAAGATGGCCCAAGTGCTTGGGCCCCTGCATCTGGGTGGGAGACCTGGAAGAAGCTCCTGGCTCTTGGCTTCGGATGTGCACAGCTCCGGCCATTGCAGCCAACTGGGGAGTGAACCAGTGGACGGAAGACCTCTATCTAACTCTGCCTCACAAATAAATAAATAAATAAATAAATAAATAAAATCTTGGGAAAAAAAGAGGTATGGGTGTGGGCCATCCTATCAGCATGAACACAAGGTAATACAGAGACCTGAGGGAGGACGGACGGGCACAGACCAGGCGTGTGGCGTGGTGATGCCCGAGGCTTTCAGGGCTGCCTCAGGGTTCCCGGGAAAGCACATCCTGCCGCCTCTGCAACAGCTGACATTGGAGGCCTCACACTGCTCCCAGGACAGGGCCGGTGTGCAGGCCCAGGCTCCCGAGGCCTGGTGAGGAGGCCGCCCTGGAAGGCTTGTGCCTCCTCCTCCCGGAACTGGCGACGTTAACCAGGGGCTGCCCCGGGTCTGACGGCGACTGCAGAGCCTGCTGCCTCGGCTGACGTCACCGACCATGCCCTGCAGCCCATCCTCAGGCCCCGCCTTCTCGAGGACAGGGTCTGGTTGCTCGCGGCTATCTTAGAATTTGTCCCACCGGAAGCTGCTTCTTTTTGGCCAGTCACCACAAATTAGAAGTGATGCGGATGTCCCGCGGTAGGGGAGTGGGTGAGGGAGCTGTGGAACAGGCTGGCTGCCTCGGAAGCTCGGCACTCAGGGGCAGGCGGCGTCCATACTGGCCTGCAGGAAGGTTTGTAGCTGGCCTCACAGAGACCCCAGCTGCCCACCGCAGTCCACCATGGGCACATCCAGAGGCCAAGTGTAGAATACGTAATGTCCCGAAAAGGAGTTAATGATACTGGAGGTAGAGTCAGAGGAACCATACATTTGTGTATCTTTATGTTCCCACCAGAAAGAAGTGTGAAGAGATCGTGACTCCAGACACCCATCGTTGGCTGAAAATATTGACAGTGTTTCCTTAATATATGAAAATGACTCTATTTTGTATTTATTATAATGAACTGCCATGGTGTATGCATTTGGCAAGACATATATTCAATATCCAATTATTTAAGTTTTTACTATATTTTTAAATAATTTAGGATTTTAAATAATTAAGAATTTAGGATATTAACCCTTATATTACAAGTGGCCCCTCAGTCTCTCTTTTTTTTAAAAAAATTTTTATTTGACAGATAGTTAGACAGTGAGAGAGACAGAGAAAAAGGTCTTCATTCTGTTGGTTCACCCCCGAAATGGCTGCTATGGCAGGCGCACTGCACTGATCTGAAGCCAGGAGCCAGGTGCTTCCTCCTGCTCTCCCATGCCTGTGCAGGGCCCAAGCACCTGGGCCATCCTCCACTGCTTTCCCAGGCCACAGCAGAGAGCTGGACTGGAAGAGGAGCAACCGGAACTAGAAACCGCCACCAATATGGGATGCTGGCACTGCAGGTGGAGGATTAACCAAGTGAGCCACGGTGCCAGCCCCCTCAGTCTCTCTTTAAGTATATTTACAATGCATTTTCAAATACAGCAGCTTGTTATTTTTTAATTACATAAATTAATTCAAGTATATCCTTTTGTGGTTTTGTTCTAGTTTTTTCCCTTTCTTGTTGAGGATAAGGTGACCACAAATATATTCTTAGAAGTCTTGTAAAGCTTGGTGACATATCTTTTTGACACCATTTTGATTTTATTGGTTGCCTACTTTGAAGATTAGGATGGAGATGACAAACAGCATAGGACAGAAATCAGCTGCCTGAAGTTGTGATAAGGGTATAGATGAGACACATGGAGGAAACCAGAAGAGAACATGGTAAAATCAGAAAAAGTGGGACAAGAAGCAGCCAACAGAGTAAGACTGACACAGCAAGGTTACCTCTAGTTAGCATCCATGGTAACGCTAAATTCGGGGAGAGACAGGGTAGGGCTGTCCCTCTGAGCAGAACACTTGCTGATGTGGAGCAGGTGTTGGACTAAGGAAGGAGACAAAACGAGAAGCAGGATCCCAAGGGATGAACTACATTTCATGGCAAAAATCCAAACCCTCACATCACTGAAGAGTCCACTGGGGACCTACTTGTGACAGAAAAATGTGCAAAGAGAAAATGTCCTCACAAACACAGTTGTACAATGGCCACAGGCTGTAGGAGACACACCAGATGCTGCCGCCCCCAAGCACAGCTTTGTGAACTGGGGACGAGTGAATGAGCCCTTGCCCAGCCTGGTACACAGTCTCCAGCAGGCTCCTACTGAGGGTCCTGTGAAGCCTACTGGCACTGACACTGAAGTAGCTCACTAAAGAGGTGACGTAAGAGGTAGAAATATAAAGGACAATTTGTAACGGAGCAGTACAGTCAAGGAACAATTAGTAAAACTGAAACATCATCATAAATACATGTGCATTTATGTAAGTATGTACTTTTACATATTCTTAACTATTAATAATCTAAGCTTTCAATACATATTGATTTAAAAATTCAACAAACAACAAAAAGGAAGACCTTTCTCTCTGTCTCTCTCTCTCACTATCCACTCTGCCTGTCAAAAAGAAAAAAAAAATTCAACAAACATGGAAAGAATGTTTTGTTTGATCAGACCTAACAAATTTAAAAAGTCAACCCAACACACAATTCTATTTGCATTCATCTTGTATATATAGATGCATATCAATTCAATGAGTTGAAGGCCTGGGAAATAATAGGTTATGAATAAGCAGGTTAGTCAAAGAATGAGTGGAATATATATATATATATATATATATATATATATATATACACACTCATTATATGCTAGGATTTTTTGCATTGGGCCAGAGAGATACAAAGACAGAATTTGCAGTTCCTTCCCTAGAGATGCTCTTGAATTCACAAGGAAATAGTAACTAGTAATTTAGGCTTGTCTCCAGTACAATTAAAATCCAGAGGAGAGGTAATGAACTTCACCTGATGGAGGCTGAGCAGGCATCGTAGAGGGGCTGGGGTGTGACCAGAATCCTGAAAGATGAGTTAGGTGATTCCACTCGGAGAATGAGAATAAGAGTTTCCCAGGGTAAGGGAGACAGCAATGACACAGGGAGATGGGAGAACACGGTGTGTGCATGACACAGCACAAAACCCTGTGACTGTCTCATTGGTATCAGGAAAAGGGGGGTCAAGAAGGTGGTGTAGGATCTCTCTCCTCTCCTGGCCATATAGATTGTCCAGCCTTATCAGCCCAAACCTGCAGGGTTTTATTATTATTGGAAACATTATCTGACAGCGTCTCTGTGTTAAGTGTCCAGGAGGCAAAGGAAAGGTGGAAGCTGCATTCTGGATGGAGATCAAGAACAGGTTAAGATTTGACAGCAAATAGATAGTGGGCAAAGCCATGGGGACAAAGCAGGAAGACAAAAGCCAATGACAGAATCCCTGTAATCATCAATATTTGAGAAGTCTAGGGGGTGGTGTTGTCATGCAGTGGGTTAAGCTGCTGTCTGTGATGCTGGCATCCCATAAGAGCCCCAGTGTGAGCCCCAGCTGCTCCACTTCTGATCCAGCTCCCTGCTAATGTGCTTGGGAAAGCAGTGGAAAATGCTTTAAGTACTAGGGCCCCTGTCAGCCACGTGGGAGACCCGATGGAGTTCTGGGCTCCTGGTTTTGGCTTGGCCCAACCTGGCCATCATGGGCATTTGGAGGGGAGTGAACCAGTGGATGGAAGATCTCTATCACTCTGCCTGTCAGATAAATAAAATATAAATACTAAAAAAAAAGAGTCTAGGAAGCTTCCTTCCTCAGAATTTTTAAACTATGGGGGGAACTAGCCCTAAAAATGGAAAGAGAAAAGCTTCTATATCACAGAGAAAAGTACCGTCGAGTGTAGTAGGGAGCACAGGGGGATGAGAGAAAGACTCATCTGGAAACTGAAGTTGTGGGTGACAAAACCTGAATCCTTTTCAGTAAGTGACAGAAATGGAGGCTGGGTCATCAGGGGATGCTCACAGTCAAGTCTCTACACTGCAGGGAAGGCTGTAGTCCCTGGGGTCAGAGGGTCCCTGTGTAGGCCCAGCAGAGTCAAGGCAACATTTTCAGTTTTATAATTTTTATTTTAGAATGAGGAGCTCTGCATGGTGGAAGGAAAGAGAGTGGAAAGCCAAGCACAGGCTGGTTGGTAGGTTGCTGGTTTAGTGAAGAGATGTGATCCAGGGCACAGAGGGTGTAAACAGTCTCCAGGTCAGAGCCAAGGCACCCCTGAGCATGGGGGAGAGGGAGCATTGGGTGGTTATATTCCTAAGTGGAAAAGAGGGAGGGGGTCATCAACTTTTACTTTAGGGTCTCTATTTTGCTAACTTGAGAGGCGTGGGGGTGTTGTAAAGGGGGGAGGAGAGAGGGAAAGGGAAAGGAGAGAGAGAGATCATGCTTACCCATTGGTCACTCCCCAAATGCCCACCATGGTGGCTGGGCCTGGGCTCACTGCTGCCTATCAGGGTCTGAATAAGCAGGAAGCTGGGGTCAAGAGCTGGAGTGAGGTATGAAACCTCAGGCAAACATCCATCTCTGCTTTTCTAAGCAGGACAATATTTCTATCAAGAATGAAGGCAGACTTGGAGACTTAACATGGAAACAAAAAGTGAACAGCTCGTGTGCACTTGCTATGTTCCAGTCTCCAAGGAAGCTGCTCTCCCATCTATGATCTCAGCAAATCCATGCAGTTCTGGAAAGCTAGGCATTCAAATACAGGGACTCCAGTTTACAGATGAGGAAATGGAAGTTTGAGAGCTTGAGTCCTGACACAAGGTCACCCAGATAGTAGGTGGCAGAGTCTAGATTTGAAATTCCATCTGTGTAGTCCCAAAGTCTGTTTACTTAATCCATACAATCTGCAGAATAGTGCCTTGGACAATGCCTAGAGAACTCATTAAGGACTAAAAGGGTTGAACCCCTGTGTACGGCCCCATCTGATACAGACACAGCCTACCGCTGCCTCAGATGATACTCAGCAGCTTGGGCTCCACTAAACCAAGTTTAGGAAGTGATAAAGGTGGGAACAGACACAACACAGTAGCCTGTGCTGGTGTCGTGTGTGTATCATTGCAGTGAGGTCTCCACTGTGTCAAGAAGGGAGTAAAATAAGCAAAGATCGAGAACTGAGAGAACAGGAAGGTGTCTACTGACTACATGGAGGTCACATTGAACTGAAGAGGTGAAAACCAGTTGGCATTGTGGCAGGGGGTTAAGCCACCACCTGTGACACCAGCTGCCCCACTTACCATGCAGCTCCATTTTTTAAAAAAGATTTATTTACTTATTTTAAAGACAGCTTTACAGAGAAGCAGAGGCAGAGAGAGACAGAGAGAGAGAGAGACACAGAGAGAGAGAGAGAGAGAGAAAGGTCTTCCATCCGCTGGTTCACTCCCCAGATGGCCGCAACAGCCAGAGCTGCGCCAATCTGAAGCCAGGAGCCAGGAGCTTCTTCTGGGTCTCTCACATGCATGCAGGGGTGCAAGCACTTGAGCCATCTTCCACTGCTTTCCCAGGCCACAGTAGAAGCTGGATTGGAAGAGGAACAGCTGGGACTAGAACCGGTTCCCATATGGGATGCTGGCTCTTCAGGCAATAGCTTTATCCACTATGCCACAACCCCATGGGCCACCTTCTACTGTTTTCCCAGGCCATAACAGAGAGCTAGATCAGAAGCAGAGCAGCCGGGAAATGAACTGGCACCCATACGGGATGCCAGCACTGTAGGTGTTGGCTTTACCCTTACACCACAGTGCCGGCCCCATAAAAAAAAGAGTTGCAGAACAGTGGAATGTTTGGAGCCACACAGAAGACATAATTATTATCACCATCATGAGATTCTTTATATGGCTTTTCAGTTTTGCAGAATGTCTTCAGATGGTGTCATCTGGGAAAGCAGCACTATATAATGGAAAGGACTTGGCCTTGGACCATGAAGCCCAAGTTGGTCTACTCACTGTGTAGCAGGAAGAAGGTTCTTAACTCCTGCCCACTCACCCACATTTAATAAAGAGGAACAATAACTCATCCTTAGGGATGTTGTGAGCTTTGTGGAAATGAGCAAAAACATCTGGCACATGGGATATCATGACTGTGGAAGTAAATTTACCAAGACTTTTAGTACTGGAATAAATTGATTCTTATAATAGGACTATGAGAGACAATATTATTTCATTTGCATATATTTTTAGATTTAGAAGATATATTTTTACTTGATTTTGCAAATGAGAAAATGAGGGATTAAAGGCAAAAGCAAACTTTTCTGAGGACATTGAGCTAGGATAGGACCATGCCTTGTTATGTTGGCCAGAATTGCATTCCAGAAATAAAACTGAATCCACATATTGTCCACTCAATCAGTACAGACCACAAACCTGCAAATATTTCAGATAGGAGAACATGGTTGGGGGCACATAAAGCCCAAGCAGCAAACTTCTTAGAAGAAAGAAGGAGAGCCAGCACCGTGGCTCAACAGGCTAATTCTCTGCCTTTCTGCGCCGGCACACCGGGTTTTAGTCCCGGTCGGGGCACCAGATTCTGTCCCGGTTGCTCCTCTTCCAGGCTAGCTCTCCACTATGGCCCGGGAGTGCAGTGGAGGATAGCCCAAGTGCTTGGGCCCTGCACCCCATGGGAGACCAGGATAAGCACCTGGCTCCTGCCTTTGGATCAGCACGGTGCGCCGGCTGCAGCACGCCGGCCGCAGCAGCCATTGGAGGGTGAACCAACGGCAAAGGAAGACCTTTCTGTCTCTCTCTCTCTCTCACTGTCCACTCTGCCTGTCAAAAAAGAAAGAAGGTTGGGGGCTGGTGTTGTGCGTAATGGGTGAAGCTACCACTGTGACACTGGCATCCCATATGAGCACTGGTTCGAGTCCCAGCTGCTCCATTTCTGATCCAGCTCCCTGCTAATGTGCCTCGAAAGGCAGAGGAAGATGGTCCTGGGTACTTGGGCCCTGGCTGCCCACGTGGGAGACCTGGATGGAGTCCCTGGCCTGGCAGATGGAAGATCTCAGTCTCTCCTCTTTCTGTAACTCTTTCAAATAAATAAGTAAATAAATTTAAAAAAGAAGAAGAAAGAATGTTGCAGCTGGAGAAAGGGGAAAGATGTACACAGGAGTTTCTTTATCAATTCCAGTTGGGAAAAAGAAGAGGTGTTCAGGAAGAGAGAGAGAACAAACTGGGGCTTGAATGCTGTCCAAGGGCATTGCAGATGCAGCAGGTGCAGGGGACACGGGAGACAGTGGTGAGGTCAGAGGAAGAAGGCCCAGTGCAATCAGGGTAATTAACCACTCCCCTTTGGAAGAGGATTACAGCCTGAGACACAGTGGGCCAAGACCCTTTTTCCTTTTGCTTAGGACCTGCTTGCTGCCCCTGCGCCTTCAGGCCATCTGTCCCATGCTTTCTGGTCTGCACGTTCCTCCATGTGGCTGGCTCCTGATGGTCAGGTTGAATCCAGATTTCCCTCTCTCTTTTAGACAGGGCCCTCACTCTCCTATGCATTTCTCTCACTGAATAAAAAGTTTAAAACTTAAAAAAAGAAGGCCCATGTGGACTGGTGCTGTGGCGCAGTGGGTTAACGCCCTGGCTTGAAGTGCTGGCATTCCATATGGGCACCAGTTCAAGACCCAGCTGCTCCACTTCTGATCCAACTCGCTGCTGTGGCCTGGGAAAGCAGTAGAAGATGGCCCAAGTCCTTGGGTCCCTGCACCCATGTGGGTAGACCTGGAAGAAGCTCCTGGCTCCTGGCTTCGGATCGGCACAGCTCCAGCTGTTGCGGCCAATTGGGGATTGAACCAATGGATGGAAGACCTCTCTCTCTCTCTCTCTCTCTCTCTCTCTCTCTCTCTCTGCCTCTCTTCTCTCTGTGTAACTCTGACTTTCAAGTAAAATAAATAAATCTTTACAAAAAGAAGGCCTAGTGGTAAATGTGGTAACTGCCCCCATGGAACGGTGCTTTTCTCAACAGCAAGACAGTAAAAAGGCTACATTCTCTGAGGATGCATCAAAAAGTTGGTGGAAAATGGAGGTTAAAACATAAGTTTATTTGGGTGCAAAAATTTTTTGAAATCTCTGCAGAGATGTTTATAATATGGATTTTCTATGGACTTTTTGAGGTCTGTACAATTGTTGTCGTTTATTTTATTGTAGCAAATGATTCTAAGGAGACAGCACATCAGAAATCCTGTTTTCCTACTGAACCCCTCCACTCACTCCCTCTGTCCAGCTGTTTCACCTCATCTGCCAACATTCAAAACAGTTTCCAGGAAAATACCTCTAACAATAGAATTTTGAAAGTTGACCCAACAAAAGTAAAATTAGAGTTCACTTATGTCCAGAATGGTTCCATTTTGACTCGGAAAGTAAAAACCTGACAAAACTCAGCTTGCCAGCCTTGAATAAGCATGTGATTTTAATTAAGCCAATATTTTAATTAGGCCACCAAGTTTAACTCTGTACATCTGTTCTATATCATGCTCATGAGTTAGCAGTACAGTGTGCAATTGAATTCATAAATAGCTCAACTCGACTGCAATAATAATATAATTCAAGTTGGTGGTAAGGAGCCCACATGTTGACCTGATCATCCAAAGTATTCCAATTTTCTTAGTGAAAATGCACTTGAAATAAGGGAGTCTCATTAGGCTAGTAGGTTTTGTCCTTACAGTCATTAACTTTTAATGAATGGCAAGTATATCTTTAGAGTTGAAGAATTTTCACATCTTAAAGTGTGTTGTTTCTACATTCTTCAGATACTTTTTGGAAAATATTTAAAAATGGAATGGGTTTGACATCATTGCCAAGGTAAATGTAGCTACCCCAAGGCATTCATCATTACGTAATAGCCAGCATATGAGGAAAAGGAATCATTTAGTTGCCTCAATCTCAGAAACGTGTGATGTGATAAACTATACTAAGACTATGCTTTTGGTGTGAGGTGCAAAAATCCACGTACAGACAGTCTCTGAGTTTTCACTGTAACTGACTTATTGTGGACACTGCCACTTTATTTATGTCCCTTAGTAATGAATTAGATCACAATTATATCTGTAAGTTCAAAGGTGAAAAAACTAATAACTATTTTTATTAAGTACTTAATTTATATATATTTTTGATTAAAATGTATATCTAATTAATTTTATATAATGTACAGTACAGTTTTTATAAAAAAAGCTAGAAGAAAGGATTTTGAATATTTTCACCATAAATAAATGATAAATCTCTGAGACTGATATACTTAGTACGATTTAGCAATGAGAACACATGAACTTCAATTACATATATGATACATGGATCTCAACATATTATGGCACACAAGAAGCTAAACACACAGCATGCATGTTGTATGATTTCACTTACATGAAATTTCAAGCAAGGAAGAACTGACTTCTGGTGACAGAAATCAGAAGAGTGGTTACTGCAGGAACAGGAGGCAGTGGAGATTCTGGGGTGCTGCTGGTCTACCTACCTCTTGGTCTGGAAGCTAGCTACTTAGATGTGTTCAAATTTTGAAAACCAATCACAAGTACACTTTCAATTTCTATGCTCTAATTTATTCATTTATAAGCTAACAAAAAGTGTGCTTAGAGAATGCTTCTGCACTTTGTTACACTTAGGTTCAGAAAACTAGAAAAGTTAAACTTTTGTTTTAAAGACTGAAGAAGTTAAAAGAAATATCTATTCTCATGCTATCACAAACATTTTTTCTTTTTTTTTAAATTTTGACAGAGTTACAGACAGTGAGAGAGAGAGAGAGAGAGAGACAGAGAGAAAGGTCTTCCTTCCATTGGTTCACCCCCCAAATGATCGCCACTGCCAGCGCTGTGCCAATCTGAATCCAGGAGCCAGATGCTTCCTCCTGGTCTCCCACATGGGTGCAGGGGCCCAATCAGTTGGGCCATTCTTCACTGCCTTCCCAGGGCCACAGAAGAGAGCTGGATTGGAAGAAGATCAACCAGGACTAGAAACCAGCACCCATATGGGATGCTGGTGCCGCAGATGGAGGGTTAACCAAGTGAGCCATAGTGCCAGCTATCACAAACATTTTCAAGAGTTGGAAGAATGTACATAATTAAAACAGGTGGGGGAAAACATATGCACTTTATTTTATAAGGCATTTAATTAATTTAACCAAATAAGGGTTAATGAAAAGAAAAAATTACTGTTAACTGAAAATTTAAAAAAATGTCCATTTTTATCTCCTTGAAAGGCAGGCAGAATGACACACTACACACACACACGAGGAGAGGGAGGAGAGGGAGAGGGAGGAAGAGAGGAAGAGAGAGGGAGGGAGAGAAAGAGAGAGAGAGATTGAGATTGAATTCCCTCTCCAAATGCCTACAGCCAGGAGCTGCAGCCAGGTCTGCTGTATGGGTAGCAGGAACCCAAGTACCTGGCCCATTGATCTGTATCCCAGGTGCATTAGCAGAAAGTGAGGTAGGAAGTGGAGTAGGTGGGATTTGAAGTGGCTCTCAGATATGGGATGTGGGCCACCCAAGCAGTGGCACAATGCCCACCCCCAAACTTTTGTGTTTATCATAAGGTACCTAAGTTCTTTACTTTGTACTTTTTAGACTATTTATAGAGTTTTGGTTATACCAATGTAACAAACTCATCCTGTTCATCCCATGATTACTGTCTCAGTGCTAGATTCTGAGCACCAGAGAGTTGCGAGAAAGTTCACAACCCTTCCAGTGCCGAGGAACAAATACCGGATGCCTGTCAGAGTGAGGCTGGGAGTCAGCCTGTCCAGGGCAAGCCATGGGCAGCTGGGGAGCACTGCCCCGAACCTGCTCTGGTGAGCACTGGTGCACAAGTACCCAGCATCGGGGATCTTGACATGTGGAGCCATAGGGGTCACAATTTACACGGGGAACCAGATGATGTTTAAGAGGCTACAAACAGGCAGGTGCTGCAGCTCACTTGACTAATCCTCCACCTGAGGCTCTGGCACGCCGGGTTCTAGTCCCGGTCGGGGCGCTGGATTCTGTCCCAGTTGTTCCTCTTCCTCTCCAGCTCTCTGCTGTGGCCCGGGAAGGCAGTGGAGAATGGCCCAAGTTCTTGGGCCCTGAACCCCAAGGGAGACCAGGAGAAGCACATGGCTCCTGGCTTCAGATCAGCGCAGCGCTGACCATTTGGGGGTGAACCAACAGAAAGGAAGTCCTTTCTCTCTCACTCTTTCTGCCTGTAAAAAAAAAAAAAAAGGCTACAAACAAGCAAGAGCCATCCCCAAGGAACAGAATATGACTGTGAGCTGAACTGGGCACGGGGCTGCTGGTGGGTGACACTGATCAGAGGAAAGCGGTCTTGGCCCAGGTGCTGTCCTCTGGGGCCCAACCACTCAAAGCAGCACTCATGCTCCCCTGGTTTGCTGCAGCCCTGGGACCAGCAACTTCATCCCTTCCCTGAGCACATCACACTGGTGGCTCACTGCCAGACACCAAGCCGCTGAATGAATGAGGCAGAGCAATGCCTGGAGATGCAGAGAAATGAATGTCTCTGTGTATTGGGAATGAACATCATCAAAACCAGCCTTGAGAGAGCCATGGAAGAAGTGGGCAAGGTTGGCACCGGAGCACTCACACCACCTTTATTTTACAGATTTCTTCCATGCACTCAGAATATTCATAAGTGGAGGAAAAAGTAGTCCTCCTAGGAGAGCTCCCTGTGGGTTCAACCTGCTCATTCTTTAATTAGTCACAGCTCTGGCTCAGTATAAGCTTCTTGGGGTCCCTGGTTCCCTGGTCTCGCCCTGCCTCTCCGGGGCTGCCTTGCATGTAGAGGGGACAGGGGCACACGAGGAGATGTGGGGTGCACAGGCTGGCTTCCCAGCAGCTTCAGTGTCCCCGCTCTGTTTGCCTTCCTACCAGAAAACCGTCCAGCGGCTTCTGCTGCTGAGACTGACAGGGGATAAAGGTCTGCAGGAACAAGCCCGCTGGTCTGAGACATTTTTGAGCAACCTGGGGATTTAAACAAAACAAATAAAAAATCACACGAATAACAGACTGCAAGCAAGGCTCAGGGCACAGCAGCATTGTCTGTTCTACCAGGGGCACTGAAAAATACCTTTTGATTTCAAGTAAAGAAAGCAGCACCAACCACGTAGAAAATGACCTCTTGCCCAGGGGACAAGGTGTAGCATTTATTCAACAATACCGGTTACCATCTAAGTCTTCTAATGCTAACGTACAAGGAACAAACCTTGCTTTAATGTGATGTGATGTTGGAAGTAGGCTTCTTTACCTTCTCACAAGTTCTGCCTTTTTTTAAAAAAGAAATATTAATATGTTGTCTTTAATTGATAGCTGTTATTTTAATATATATAATTTACTCTTTCACATTTAACTTTCAATATTCCAAAAAGTAATATGGAAGGGTCAGTGCCACGGCTCACTAGGCTAATCCTCCACCTGTGGCAGCGGCACCCCGGGTTCTAGCCCAGTTGGGATGCCAGTTCTGTCCTGGTTGCTCCTCTTCCAGTACAGGTCTCTGCTGTGGCCCAGGAAGGCAGTGGAGGATGACCCAGGTGCTTGGGCCCTGCAACCGCATGGGAGACCAGGAGGAAGCTGGCTCCTGGCTTCCGTTTGGCACAGCATTGGCCATGGTGGCCATTTGGGGGTGAACCAACAGAAGGAAGACCTTTCTCTCTGTCTCTCTCTCTCACTAAGTCTGCCTGTCAAAAAAAAAAAAGTAATATGGAGGAACCACGGTCAGGAGGAGTCTCTTGGTATTTCAGATATTTATGTCCACATTTTTGACCCTTCAAAATACCAAAGAGAATGGTGAGTTCTAGAATTTGAAGCTAGGGGTATATTCTAGTCCACATTTCCCCCTAAAAGTCCAAGAAAATGAATTTTATATTAAAGAAAAAAGACAGAAAGATCCCAGGTTAATTCAGTCTAATGTACTAAATTCTATTAATAAAAGACCAAGGAGCATCGACATTGCTTCAGCAATGACAGCTCATCCCTAAGACATGCGGCTAATGGCCTAGAGTCATCCTTCGTGTTTCAGTAGGACCGAGAATCACTGAAGAAAATGATAAAAGAAGAAAATCAGCCCAAGTTAACAAAACTCAAAGATGACAACACAGGAGAGGCATTGGAGGAAAAAGACTTTTGAAAAGAAAGACAAACACACACACAGTCACACACACACAAACACACACACAAAGAAGTCATGTATTTTCTGAGAAATAAGAAGGGAAAATAAAGACAAAAAATATAGATGAAACAGCTAATCTGGGCGCTGGTTCACAAGGGAGCTGCATTTGTGAGTGTGATGCAGCAGTACATGAAGGAAGCTGGTGGTCGGTCTTGTAGTCTAGGAGGGCACTGCTTCCACACATGCAGAACCCTCCACAAGCACCCCTGGAGGCTTTTCAGGTCCAGTGGCTGCTTCGGCCATGAGGCCCGGACCCTGGAAATCACTCCCTCACTTTGCCACCCCACACTCCTGTTTTCCTGCTTACCCTCCTAACACTCATCAGTCTCACTCGGGTTTTTCTTCCTCTGCCAGCCTCCCAGGGATTGCTGTTTCCAGACAGCACATTTTTCTGTTTTCTTTTTCCTTAAATTCTCCCCCTGGGCAATAATATGATACAAGATTTCAGCCTTGCTATGTGTTTATGGTTAATTGTTAAGTCTGCATTTTAGCTCAAGTCTTACTCCTTACACCTTTATATCCAACTGCTAACCAGATTTCTCCCTTGAATACCCCAAGTTCCCTTCCCTGGCAAACTTGTTCCCCACCCAGCCCAACTTATTCAGCCTTTTCTGTTATCATACAAATAATTTAAGTTTTTGTTGCTTGCTGTACTAAGAAAAGTCTTCTCCTAATACTCATATACTTTCTATATCCCCCTATTTCTTCTCCTTAACTATGCTGTTTTTGGTTAGACAACATTATTGACTTTATTTTGTCACTATTCAGTTACCTCCTAATCTCCTTCCTCTTCGCTGACCACAACTGTCTTCTCTGTAGCACTATTGATATTGCCTACTATTTAAGATGAGCTTGCACTAACATAATTTGTTTTATACCAAATCTCTCTATATTCTAAATAATAGAACTTTTCAAGTTATTTGGTAAATTGTGTGTGTGTGTGTGTGTGTGTGTGAGGGGGAGAGGGTGGGAGAGGAGGGGGGAGGGAAAGGGAGGAAAGGGAGGGAGGGAGAGAGAGAGAGAGGGAGGGAGGGAGAGAGGAGGAGCTCCTTCAGAGGAGACCACCCCCACGTCCCCTCAGGGTCCCATAATTCAATCTTTCAATCTATTTTGAGCACAATCTCCCCTGGCCCTGGCCTCAATCTTTCCAGTGACTATAAATGGAAACAAACAAGTGGAAAGCAGGAAATACTGCGTGTTCATTATGCTCTCAGAAAGACCCACTGTGCCTCCACAGCTCCCTCTTGTTGTCGAAGACCACATTTCTCACAGTCCACAAGAAATACAACTGGAGTTGTGTTTGATCCCCTTCCCTCTGCAGCAGCTGCTACAACATGGTTATATAAGGGCTCCCGCTGGGCAGTCCTCACCACAGTCCCACACTTCCTTTTCTTTGCTATTGCAACAGTGCTGTGAAATACCTCCCCGATCTCCTGTGAAGACGCTTGTTCATTGCCTCCTTGAATTACACTCCCTTTTCATCTCTCCCTGCTTGAATCAATTCTAAATATTATTAATGTCACATCAATCAAATGCTCAGCTCCAATCCCTTCATGGCATCCATGCTGTCTTGAGAAATAATACAGAATGTCACTGTCTAATATTAAAATTCCCCACCAATTTGTCCCATCTCCATCTCCTGCTGTCCCCCAACCATCCAGGCCAAATTTGGCCTGAGTTTTTTAATCAAAACATTTTTCTTTCTGTAGTGATTGAAAACTTTTCATTTCCTCATAGAAAATTGCATTAAGCATCCCAATGGTGTTTTGGACATAAATTTCTTACTGCTCTTATCATAGGACTGTAAGTTCCTCTTATGACATATGCAATGATTTTCCTAAAAATATGTCATATTTAATATTCACACAGTTACGTGAGATATTATTCACATTCAATTGTTATGATTGAAATATCTGCATTCAAAGATTCCAAATATTTCAATATTTAATAGCTAGATAATTAATGTGACACAAAATACTCTGCATATGCAGTTAATTACACGATGTCCCCATTCTGCTAACGATAATGTAGCTTGTATTGGACCCATTCTACTATGGACAATGATGATAACTTGATCATACTTAAAAACCACTATTTGAGAACACTGGAGATCAGCTGAAAACAAAGATTGGAGTTTTTCACTTGAGGAACTCTCCCTAATTCATTTCCTCTCCAAAGACTAGCTAGGAATGAGTAGGAAAATAAAGGTAAAGGCTATCTACCTTGGAAAATCAAACAGCAGAGATGTAAAATATCACATCAGCTGAAAAGCAAGGGCAGATATACAGAATGTGAGGCAGGCACTGACATCTGTGTGTCACTTGTCCTTCTCCTTGGCTGACACCTGAGCTGCACGTGCAAGACTCTGACAAGAGCCACTGCAAGACTGAAGAAGCTGACTGCTGAGGCTGCTGGAGTTATGAGTTTGAGTCCAACCCAGTGAAACATCTTCCAGAACAGAAACAAACCTTCTTCAAAAGATCATAGAATCCAGAATCTTGAAAATATGTAATGTCTGGTATACAATAGAATTATCTGACATGCAACAAACATTGTGATCCATCATTAACAGAAAGAACAGTTGAGGCAAACTGACCTTGAGATTCAGCAGGTGTTAAAAGGAGGAAGTACGGAGTTTAAAATAGCTGTAGAAGGGGCCAATGCTGTGGCATAGTGGGTCAACACCCTGGCCTGAAGCACTGGCATCCAATATGGGCACCAGTTCGAGACCCCACTGCTCCACTTCCCATCCAGCTCTCTGCTATGACCTGGGAAAGCAGTAGAAGATGCCCCAAGTCCTTAGGTCCCTGCACCCACAAGGGAGACCCAGAAGAAGCTCCTGGCTTCAGAACGGCGCAGCTCCAGCCACTTCAGCCAATTGGGGAGTGAACCATCAGATGGAAGATCCGCCCCCCCCCCCCGCCTCTCCTCTATGTAACTCTGATTTTCAAATAAATAAATAAATCTTTAAAAAAAACCTGTGAAAGACATAGTCAAGGGCTTCAAGTAAATTACAGTCATACAACTGAAAAATATGGTCGGAATGCTCAATATAGAAACGGAATCTATCAAAATGGAAAATTCTAGAATAAAAAAAGTCCAAAATCTGTCTGGAACATGAATGGAGTGAGTGTTAATTAGCATATTAGAGATGTTGGAAGAAAGATTACTGAAAGTAGTTATTTCATATGAGGAGTTGAGGCAAAAGACTGACTAAAAAGGAATCTTGATGACCTGTGGGACAATGCCTAAAATTCTAATGCCTAGAAAGTTGGGAGGGAAGCAAGCAAAAATGCTATGTGAAGGAACAGTGGCCAAAACTCTGCCCAATTAGATGTAAATGTAAATTTAAGTATCCAAGAATGTCAGCACCCTAAGAACAGAGACACTGATCTCTACCAGCTCTGCAGACTCAAAGGCAAGAGACAGATACACGGCTTACAAGCAAACATAAAGATAAAACCTTGAGGGGCCAGTGCTGTGGCGTAGTGGGTAAAGCCGCAGCCTTCAGTGCCAGCATTCCATATGGGTGCCAGTTCAAGTCCCAGCTGCTCCACTTCTGATCTAGCTCTCTACTATGGCCTGGAAAAGCACTAGAAGATGGCCCAAGTCCTTGGGCCCCTGCACCCATGTGGGAAATCTGGAAGAAGCTCCTGGCTCTTGGCTTCAGATTGGCACAGCTCCAGCTGTTGCGGCCAACTGGGGAGTGAACCATCAGATGGAAGACCTCTCTCTCTCTCTCTCTCCTCTCTCTCTCCTCTCCTCTCTTTCAAATAAATAAATAAATCTTAAAAAAATAAAACCTTGAAAGATAAAGCAATTAGAAACAGGATATGGTCAATATGGACAAGTCATTATTTTGGAAAGAAGTTAGAAGAAAATGGAGAATTATTAAAAGGAAACAACAAAAAAACAAACAAACAATAAACCATTAATGTTAAATGCCTGCCCCAAACCAGAATTCTTTATCCAGGAAAGACACCTTTCAAAACCAAAGGGGAAATAAAGGCATTTTCAGATGAATGAAAACTGAGAAAATTTGTTGCTAACAGATCCGCCCCACAAGGTGCACTTGCACAGATTCTGACTTTGTATACATGAGCACACTTATGTGCACACTATGTATCTGGATGCATGTGTATAGCCTGACTTTTCACTGGCCTGACTTGCCTTCTAGAACTCTAAAGTTATATCATTGGCACCATTTCTTTAAAATGATTCAACCAATATGCTCTGAGGTACCAGTGTCTGTGCATGTTACTTTACAACTAGGCAAGGCTTGCTAATATTTAAAATATGCTGAGGAGGGTCAGCAATGTGGCACAGCCTGTGATGCCTGTACCTGGGAAATGTGCCCTGCTAATGCACCTGGGAAAGCAGTAGAAGATGGCCATGTGGGGTTCCAGGCTCCTGGCTTCAGCCTGGCCCAGCCCTGGTCGTTGTGGCCATTGGGAACTGAGCCAGTGGATAGAAGATATCTCTCTCTCTCTCTCTCTCTCTCTCTCTCTCTCTCTCTCATTCTCTTTGTAACTCTTTCAAATAAATAGATTTGCTTTAAACTAAATAAAATATGCTAATGAAAACTCCCTATAAGGATAGTTGATAGCTGAAGGGCACTTTCTGCTACAGCTACTAATCACTTCAAATTTTGCTAATTGCATGTGCACCTGAGTGTTACCAAGTAGACTGAATATCAGAAATAATTTTTAGTTGTGAAATTAATTATATCTTTTTATCTGGTGGCTAGAAGTATATTATAGTCACTGCTACCCTTTCACAAGTGGGGTATAAGAAGATTCTAGATGCTTAATTATAGGATATTTAGACATTCATTTTATCTGTGCCCCACCTTAATGTAGGATTCTGCTTTCAGAACTAAATGAAAGCTAGCAGATCTTGACATCAGAGTATTGTTTCATGTGCTTCATCCCACTCCTAGGAATTTAACTGAAGGAAATGAAATCAGCATATGAAAGCGTTATCTGTACCCCCATGTCTATTGCAGCTGAGTTCATAATAGCTAAGATATGGAATCAACCCAGAAACCCATCAACTGATTCCTGGAGGAAGAAAATGCATTATATATACACACTATGGAATATTACTCAGCAGTAAAAAAGAATAAAATCCTATATTTTGCAACAAAATGAATGCAACTGGAAGCCATGATACTTACAGAAATAATCCAATCCCAAACAGACAGATACTATTTGTTTTCCCTGAACTGTGTTAACTAGTAGAGTAAAATATATGTGAGTGAAATACACATTTTGAAAATTGATTATTATTTATAGCCCTTGTCTCTACTGTTGAGGAAAAGTGTGTTTTTTTTCCTTCTTAATTTTTGTTGAATTCTTTACTTAATGGAGAGTTAATCTTATGAGTATAAAATAAGCTGAAAGTATGTTATTGTAAAAATTTGAAGAAAAATAAGGAAGGAGGAGGGAGGGTAAGGTGGGAAGTCTCACTGTGCTCCTAAATCTGTATGTATGAAATACTAGAAATTTGTCCTCTTTATATAAACTTAAAAATCATTAAGAAATAAAGGAAACTGAGGTAAAGTGTTTCAGCATGCAGGTGAGATAAATCAGACTCCAAAATTCATCCAGTTTGTGGGTGCAGGGTCTGTGGCTGGTCTCTGAGCCCACTTACTAGGAAAGACTGTTGGTGTGCAGAATTCAGTCGGGACGTGCTTTTAAGTATAATTTGCCTAGCACCCAGTGGTGGGCTCTCAGGGGAAGAGGGGTACAGCCTTCCCCTGCTTCCACTTATCTTCAGTCTGAAAATATTCCCATTCTGCACACCCCAGCTCACCTGACTGAGCAAAGGGAATTACACAATTGCAAAGTCTCTACACAGCCTTTGTAAAACACAGTGTGTATTGCTTTATTTATATAATTTATATATGTGCTGGTAAAATCAATAAAGAATATTAAGAACATGATGGAGAACACAGTTTGATGCTAATAAACGTGCTTTAAGTGGGTAAATAAAGGCAATGGCCTTGTTCAGAGAAGGCATATATAGAGAATTACTCAGTGCACAGACTTGATGGATGATAAGGATTTTTAAGCCTCAGAGAGATCATTCATGCATCACAAACACCTTTATCTTCCTTGGAACAAAATATCACTGTCTTCTAAAGTCAAGTCATCGCAATGAGCACAATGATCTTACCTTCGAGTGGTATCCGACTCTGACGAAGGAACAAAGTGAGACGAAAGCTCCAGTCCCGCAGGCCAGAAGGTGGGTTCTGTTATAGTGGTGCAAAACTCGAATGTAATTTGTACACTCACTCTGAAGGAGGAAAGAAAGGAGAAAATTGGTTAGCGTAATAACAAACGTTTAGTCCTTTTTAGAAAAATGTTTGCTTCTTATGAAATCTTCCATTTTACCACAAAGTCTCTCTTGGGTGGAGGAGGTGATAAGGACAGATGGGAAGAGGAGGGGGACCCCGGAGGAGAGAAGCGGGGGTACTCAACTCATATTCCAGTGTGCAGTGATCGGGAGTGTATCATTTATCAGTTGTTCTAGCTCATGTTTGAGGAATAGAAAAAGCCCGATTGAGAAATCTATTCAAGTGTGCAGAGTTGCATGGCAATATGTGCTCCTAAGTAATGAAGTTATTCCCAATGCTAGTTTTTTTAGTCCAATATAAACAATGAATCAGCATAAAGTCACAAGGCCAATTATTAGAAAGGCTTCATTATTTATAAGGAAATATGCATGGACTTTGAGGCATCACAGAATTTGGATATTTTGGAAAATTACTCTTACAGCCTCAAATTCATAAATGCATGTTCAGAGAGAATTTTCAGGTACATGGAAAGCTAGTAACAAAAATCACACTGTAGGGGCCGGTGCCATGGCTCACTTGGTTAATCCTTCTCCTGCAGCACCAGCACATCCCATACGGGTGCCAGGTTCTAGTCCCGGTTGCTCCTCTTCCAGTCCAGCTCTCTGCTGTGGCCCAGAGGGCAATGGAGGATGGCCCAAGTGCCTGGGCCCCTGCACCCACATGGGAGACCAGGAAGAAGAACCCAGCTCCTGGCTTCAGATCGGCACATTGCTGGCCATAGCGGCCATTTGGGGAGTAAACCAACAGAAGGAAGACCTTTCTCTCTGTCTCTCTCTCTCTCACTGTCTATAACTCTACCTGTCAAATAAATAATAAAACATACACACACACACGTATATGTATACGTATATGTATATATATATGTATATGTATATGTATATATAAATCACACTGCATTGTGAGATTCCTGTAAAGTTATTGTCCAGGATGCACAGACTTTTTTCTGTAAAGGACCACACTGTACATTTATTTTGTCTCGTGGGCCATGTGGTCTCTGTGACAACAGCTCACCTCTGCACTACAGCATGAATACAGACAGAGGCAATCCCAACTGAATGTGTGTGGCTGTGTTCCAATAAAACTTTATTTACAAAAATAGCTACTGGCCACATCTGGTTCAGTTTGCCAAGGCTGGCATTCAACTGAAAGTTTCTTCAGAACAGAATCTCCATTTAGCACATCTCTCCACTCCCCAGCTAATCACCCAGGGCCCAATACGTGCTACAACACGTAACAACACTGTAATACAACAGTCATTGGGTGAGTTTTATTATCAACATGCTGAATGAAAAATAGTTTAAAACTGTTTCAAAACCAGCTTGGCTACATTAATTCTAGAAAACACCTCTTGGAAAGTTAGGTGTTGCTATTCCATTAATAATAACAATGAAATAAATAATAATACATCTCTTTATTATGTATTAATAAAGAAATACTAATAAATGATTAAAAATATGAAACTTCAAGTGCAAAATATCACCTTGAAATCAGTACATGAAATAATTGGCACAGGTAATGCTTTATAAGGACAATGTTGGGATAAACAGGTTAGCAGACTCACGTCACCATCTGTGATTGGTCGGGACAACAGCATGTCTTTAGCAAGAATGAGGAAGGCAATATTGAGTGGTCTGGGGGCACACAGATATGTTTATCTCTTCTACTTCCCACTCTGCTAACACTGTGTCCTTTGGGTGACCCACACAGTTGGTAGCATCTGATCATGTGAGCATGGTGCAAATATTCTGTTCTCATGGTGCTGTGCCTGCGTCTCCTCTCCTAGCACACTGCCACATCTTGGCAGGAGCTGATCAGACCATATTTTGGCTCAGTGGAGCTTAAGATTGATGTGGCCCAGGAGTGTGTTCAATTAGTCTGCGTGTGGGCTAAGGCAGTAAGAATGTGTTGACTTCTTGCTTGGCTATGACCCAGTTTTTACAGAAAACCCAGAGCTGATGGGATGTGTGTTGATTTTTTACATGACATGCTTTTTCTTATTAATAAAAGGACAAGTTCATTCTCAAAGGCATGTACGTAGGCCTTCCCCCAAGATGTATCACATCAGTTCAGCCAGCTACTCCCAGCATGTGAAAGTCCTTTCACTCATGTTTGGTGTGCTAGGGACTGTGTCAAGGAAGCTACTGGGTATGGCACTTTCCCACTCACATACTGCAGGGAAATGATAGAGAAAGACAACATTGCTTCTTAAAGCAGGAGAGATGAGGTCAAGCACGTGTGTGGCCTCTGTCCGCTCACACTTTGCTTTCACCCTCCATTTGCTTCATTTCTTTATTTCTTTTTTTTTTATTTGACAGGTAGAGTTATAGACACAGAGAGAGAGAGAGAGAGAGAGAGAGAGAGAGAGAGAGAGAGAGAAAGGTCTCCCCTCCGTTGGTTCACTCCCCAAATGGCCGCTATGGCCAGAGCTGCTCTGATCTGAAGCCAGGAGCCAGGTGCTTCCTTCCAGTCTCCCATGTGGGTGCAGCAGCCCAAGCACTTGGGCCATCCTCCACTGCTTTTCCAGCCATAGCAGAGAGTTGGACTGGAAGAGGAGCAACTGGGACTAGAACCCGGTGCCCATATGGGATGCCTGAGCCACAGGCAGAGGATTAACCAAGTGAACCACAGCACTGCCCCCTCAATTAGTTTCTCATTCAAGACAGAGTGAAATCATATTAAGAATGTGCTTAGCTTGTCCTGGAATTAAAAATTACCTGCAATTATTTTTCCTCCCAAAGACATAGCAAATAAGCATTAGAATGAGACATGTATAAATCCAAGTTGATTAAAATAGAACATAATCAAACAAAAACCAAGGTGATGGCACCTTGGCTCCTTTTAACTCTATATTGACATTAATTTTTATGTAACTATATATAATAAGTATACATAGTTTTTCTCCCAAACTACATTGTGTATATGCTTTTAAAGAGCAAATAGAAGTTTGGTGAGTCAATCTTTTGTGGTTGACCTGAGACACACTTACAAGGAATAACACCTACTGTGTCTTTTCCTTTCATTATGCATTCTTCTATTTTTGGTGCTGCACTTGGCCAGTGTATCTGAAACAAAGATAATGCACCATTAAGGCAACTGCATATAAAAAGAAACCTTATTGCAAAACCATTTCATTTTCCTTTATAATTCAACACATTTCTGTTTTGTTCCATTTTCTGAGATGAGAAAAGTAGGTTTTTATCTCCTTCACATAATTATTGGCATCATTAGGAAACTTATCTCTGAGTTTTTGCTTCATGCTAACCTTATTTTTAAAACCCTTTGTTAGGCTGGCGCCGTGGCTCAACAGGCTAATCCTCCACCTAGCGGCGCCGGCACACCAGGTTCTAGTCCCTGTCGGGGTGCTGGATTCTGTCCCTGTTGCCCCTCTTCCAGGCCAGCTCTCTGCCATGGCCCGGGAGTGCAGTGGAGGATGGCCCAAATGCTTGGGTCCCTGCACCCCATGGGAGACCAGGATAAGCACCTGGCTCCTGCCTTCAGATCAGCATGGTACACCAGCCACAGCACGTTGGCCGCAGCATGCTGGCCGCTGCACACCGGCTGAGGCGGCCATTGGTGGGTGAACCAACGACAAAGGAAGACCTTCCTCTCTCTCTCTTTCTCTCTCTCTCTCTTTCACTGTCCACTCTGCCTGTCCAAAAAAAAAAAAAACCCTTTGTGAAGGCTCATTTCAAGTCTCTGCCTGTGAGAGGCCATTGGTCCCTTAACCACCACTCCTCCTGGTTAAGTGCTGGCCTTTCTCCTGAACCTGTCTGTCCATGCACCTGACCATCTGTCCATCCAGTGCAGGCACCTCATTGAGCTCCTTTGCATTTTCACCACTTAGCACAGAACTGGGTGGGGATTTGTGGTAACACCTGCTGTCTGAATGACTCCTTGAACACTGACCTGCAGTGCATCACCCAGCAAAATATTACACTACATCTCGGATTAGTTTTTGAGCCACTGTTTAACTTTTCCAACTAGATAGCAGGAAGTTTTCATTACATTTCAAGTTTGTTGCTTTCTTCCTTGGAGAGAGGGAAAGAGAGAGAGAGAGAGCGAGCGAGTGAGAGCCATTGGGAATTCTTCATCTCCGAGAGCACCTGGCTGAGAATGCAGGCAGAAGTCAGCACGTGTTCACTGGTCTCACAAATTTCCGACCAGCAAATTTAATAATTTTATGAAAAATATTGTGTTAGCATTTTCGTGTTGAATTCCTTTTGTTCCTTCTCCTTTTGATTAGCTGCAGAATTGATCGTACCACATGCCAGGCATTGTGGTAAGAACTTCATTCTACTTTTAGTAGATGTCTCCTGACATCACATCACTCCCTCCCTCCTTCAGTCCCCTCAGTGTCCTGATTCTCTCTCTCTAGGACTTCATGATTTGTGCACTTAACTGTAGCTTGCCTATGGACCATAAATTACAGTGACTTCCGTATCCACACTGATGCCTACCCGGAATAATGCCCTCCTCCCAGACTCTTTTCAGTCAGCACTGTGGGTAGGCTTGTAGCAGTCACCAGCCTTTGCCACATTGTGTGTAGTCAAGTGTCAGAGAGAAGGGGCTAACAAGCATCCCATGAATAAGCTAAAGAAATCATCCGAGCTCAGTTAGGAAGGAAATGCTGTGAGACAAAAGACTGGTAAGCATTCTGAGGGCAGACAACAGGGCGTTGGCCCCATCTCTGTGGGCAGACCAAAGGGAGAGAGGCAAAAAAAAGAAATGACGAAGATTCAGTGTGGCAAGATAGCCACACAGGGAACCTCCACAGGGACACCAGAGTTGTGCTGCTTGCTTACTTAACAAGGGCCAACAGGCTCGGGACTGCATCCCAACACTTACTCAGGTGACACACTATGACAAGACAGACCCTACCAGAAGTGCAAAGCTACTTTCTAAAGCCATCATGGGCCCAGGTCCTGCCAAGCTTCTGAGGGAAGCGATTTTCTTCAATTTTTTTGGCAGCCAGGGTGTCTTAAGGTTGTGCTCCAGGGAATAGCGTCAACAAAACACATAACATGAAGCTATTTGTCCTGCACAGAACATTCCTAGATGCAAACTACAGGGTGTAATGTTATTTCCAAAAAAAGGTACAAAAAGCAAAAGGTTAAATACACACCATTCCACCACAGTGCACTACAATGTAATTTAATCATTCTCCTGCATGCTAGTAGACCACTTGCTATTCAATACTGAATATCTCAAAGCAGAAAAATAAAATATAAATTAATTTACAAAGTAATTTTTTTTCTGAACTTCCTTCTAAGACCAAACTTATATCGAGATTAAGGATTTAATAGCTTCTTGTTACAAAAGTTATGACTCACGAATTGAAGGGAACAAAACCAAGTTAACATAAAAGGAAAGATTTAACTGTCGAAAATTTCTTTACAGGGCCAGTGCTGTGGCCTAGAAAGTTAAGCCATCACTTTCGATGCCAGCATTCCATATGGGCACTGGTTTATGTCTCAGCTGCTCAATTTCCTATCCAGCTCCCTGCTAAGGTGCCTGGGAAAGCAGCAGAAGATGGTTCAAGTGCTTGAGTCCCTGCCATCCACATGGGAGACCCAGAGGAGGCTTCTGGCTCCTGGCTTCAGTTTGGCCCACTTGAGGAGTGAACTGGTGGATGGAAGATTTCTCTCTCTCTTCCACTTTTCTCTCTCTCTCTTTCCTTCTCTGTATTTCTGCCTTTCAAATAAATAAATCTTTTTTTTTAAATTTTTTTTTTGACAGGCAGAGTGGACAGTGAGAGAGAGAGACAGAGAGAAAGGTCTTCCTTTGCCATTGGTTCACCCTCCAATGGCCACCGCGGCCGGCGCGCTGCAGCCAGTGCACCGCACTGATCCGATGGCAGGAACCAGATGCTTCTCCTGGTCTCCCATGGGGTGCAGGGCCCGATTACTTGGGCCACCCTCCTCTGCACTCCCTGGCCACAGCAGAGAGCTGGCCTGGAAGAGGGGCAACCGGGACAGAATCCGGTGCCCCACCCGGGATTAGAACCATAAATAAATCTTTAAAGAGAAAAATATTTATTAAAAAATTAAGCAAAATAATGCACTTAATATAATCTATCTTCATAGAATATATTTAGGTGACTTTGTATTATCAGATTTCAGAAAAATGCTTATTTATATTTGGATTTTTTTCCCACATTTTGTATCTGCATACAGAATCAATGTACTTTTTTATTTTTTTACTTTAAAAAAAAACATTTATTTATTTATAAGACAGAGCTATAGAGAGGCCAAGGCAGAGACAGAGAAATCTTCCATCTGTTGGTTCACTCCCCAAATGGCTGCAGTGGCCAGAGCTTGGCCAATCCAAAGCCAGAAGCCAAGAGCTTCCCCAGGGTCTCCTACATGGGTACAGGGGTCCAAGCACCTGGGCCATCCTCAGCCACTTTCCAAGGTCATTAACAGGGAGCTGGATTGGAAGTGGAGCAACCAAGATACAAACTGGCACTCATTTAGGATGCCCCAGTGTATATTTTAATTATATACCCTATACATATCATTAAAATAAATTATATATATATATATATATATATATATATATATATATATATATATGACAGGCAGAGTTAGACAGTGAGAGAGAGAGAGAGACAGAGAGAAAGGTCTTCCTTCCATTGGTTCAACCCCCAAATGGCCACTACGGCTGGTGTGCTATGCTAATCTGAAGCCAGGAGCCAGGCGCTTCCTCCTGGTCTCCCATGCGGGTGCAGGGCCCCAAGTACTTGGGCCATCCTCCACTGCCTTCCTGGGCCACAGCAGAGAGCTGGACTGGAAGAGGAGCAACTGGGACAGAACTGGCACCCCAACCAGGACTAGAACCCAGAGTGCCAGCACCGCAGGTGGAGGATTAGCCTAGTGAGCCGAGGCACTGGCTGAATAAAATATATTTTGATTGTAGCACATACCTAGTGCCTTATAAATGATAATGTTTAACCTGACACACATCATCTGTTTTAGTGTTTCTGCCTTTATACTTTACAAAGGTTCTATTTAAGCAGTTTTAGGGCCAAAATTATAATCTTTTGGGTGATAGACAAAATTAGCACTTGAAAGGCTTATTTTCTGAAGCACTTGATCTAGGACAATATTATAATGACATCAACATTAGGCGCCTGGTGCATGCCCTTGTTCAGGGATGAAATGCACTTGACTGCTATCATTAATGTGAAATACTATCTTACATTTATAGGCAAGTTCTATTTGAATGCCTTTCTCCCACTCAAAAATACTAATTCCCAAAATACAAGCTTCCTTTCACCTCTGATGCAGAAAAGCTGAATAAATGAGAAAAGTACATCTATTTTAATAAACAAAATTATCTCACAGAGCCACCATTTCACCAGATAGCCAACTTAAGTAGTAGACTGTCAGCTTAAAATTATAGTGGTGAGAATAATGACAGCAAAACATGCTCAAATTTAGAAACCGAGAGACAAACTGTGGATTGAAGTTGCTCAGATTGAAAACTCATTACTAAATTTGTAGTATTCTCTGTCTTCTCAAAAAATAGAGCTTAAAAAATAAACACATTAATTTTTTAGGTTTTCATGGAATGGAAAAAAGAAAAAAATTATACCTTAAAATGATATTGGCATCTTCAAGGGGGCAGTTTGAGGAGTTTATCAGGAAGTCTCATTTATTCTTATCTATTCACTAAATGTGATAGCTTGCAAGGCCACAAAACTAGACCACAGGCAAGCTGGTGTGTGAGGGACTGTGGCCGAGCGCCCTGCAGAACTGGACCCTGGGTC
The DNA here is from genome assembly GCF_033115175.1 of Lepus europaeus. Taxonomy (NCBI): domain Eukaryota; kingdom Metazoa; phylum Chordata; class Mammalia; order Lagomorpha; family Leporidae; genus Lepus; species Lepus europaeus. The sequence continues at coordinate 599,378 of NW_026909031.1, forward strand.
TCCACCTCCACCACCAGCAGTGACCGCTCCACCAGGCCTCGAGCTTTGCTAGGGTAAAGCACGGATGCGCCAAGGGCATGAGAACCACGGGGAAGGGCGGAGTCCTTACTGTCAATGGCATCCTAGAGAGACAGGGAGCTGCCCCCCAAGGCCGGAGATGCCCCTCAGTGGTGTGACAAGGTAGAAAGGCTTAGGTTTCTATGCCACAAGTCCCTGGTTCTAAATTCCAGTTGCTACCTATGGACTCCAGGCCTCTCCTCTCCTCTTTCTGTTTATCCAAAATCCCACGGCCAAAGTACACACTGAACTACTGTCCTCCCATGAGGCCAGCATGCCAGCATTGCCTGGAACATTAAGCTGCAATCATAGCCCAGCAGTCAGTATCCCTCACCATGCACCCTGGTCCCATCCACGTCCCCTCCCCCACCTGGCTACTTCACCAAGGACATCAGTCCTTGCTTCAACTGCTTTACAGTTTCCATCCTGCCTCCCCCTCCCCACTCTGCTTCCGCTTGCCAATCAAACTTCTGTCACACCAAGTCCAGTGTTAACATCTGCTCACCAAATGTGGGGGTTAAAATCATCAACATCCATCCATGTTTCTTTAATGCTGTCCACACTTGTGAGAGTTTTGACTTTACATATCGTGATGACATTTCATTTGATGGACAAGGTGTCATGACAATTCTATCTTTATTGTGGTTGATAATTATTGAAAAAACACTCAAAATTCCCTGATAGACATGTCATTATGTTAAGGAGGTGGTTCACCACCGAGTCCTTACACAGCTTTGGAACAAAGGCTTGTCACCAGAGACTGGAGGGTTGCAACTTTCAATGCCACCCCTCAGCTTCTGAGATTGGGAGAGAATGAGCCAAATCACATGGCCAGTGAGTCAATCAATCCTGCCTATACATCAATCAATCCTGCCTATACAGGGAGACTTCAACTAGAATTCTGAGTGAGGAGGTTCAAAGAGCACCTGGTCAGTGAATGAGCTGATGTGTGAGGAGGAGGGTGCAACCTGACTCCTTGGGGACAAAGCTTCTGTACTTGGGATCCATCCAGACCTTGCACTATGTACATGCTCACTCTGTTCATGTGTATCTTTTATAATAAAGTGGTAATCAGGTTAAAAAAATCTGCTCCAGGAACCACTCTCTTGACCAAAGCTTTTCTATATATTCTTTTTTTTTTCTTTTTGGACAAGCAGAGTTAGACAATGAGAGAGAGACAGAGAGAAAGGTCTTCCTTTTTCCATTGGTTCACCCCCCAAGTGGCCACTATGGCTGGCATGCTGTGCCAATCCAAAGCCAGGAGCCAGAGGTGCTTCCTCTTGGCCTCCCATGTGGGTACAGGGCCCAAGCACTTGAGCCATCCTCCACTGCCTTTCCGGGCCACAGTAGAGAGCTGGACTGGAAGAGGAACAACCAGGACAGAAATGGCACCCCAACCAGGACTAGAACCTGGGGTGCTGGCGCTGCAGGTGGATTAGCCTAGTGAGCCACAACATTGGCCTTCTATACATCCTTAGCATTTTATTTGGACCTTTATTTCAGTCTACAAAATTGTGGCATGTGTGCATATGTATATTTTCTACTATAAATATCCTAGAGTAAGGGCTATTCTATTCATGTCTGCATATTTCATTCACCACATATTTCTAGAATGTGGTTAAATAGCATCTAAAATCTTGCAGTACTCCTATGCCTCACTTAGAAGCAGACACAGAGGGGGCAGGCATCTGGCACAACATATTCCACTGCTTGGGATGCCTGCATCTTGTATGGGAGTACCTGACTCCACTCTCCATTCCAGCTTCCTGCTAACGTGCAGGAATGTCTCAACTGCCTGGGTCCCTGCCACCCACGTGGGAGACCCAGGCTGTTCCAACTGCTTTTGGCCTGGCCCAGTCCTGGCTCCCCCAAGCATTTGGGAGGTGAACCAGTAGTTGGAAGCTCTCTCTACTCTTTCAGATTAAAAATTAAAAAAGACATGGCAACACATTAGAATCATTTAATATATATATATATATATATATATACACATCTATATATATGCATATATATAGATAGTAAATATTTAGACACTGTTTACTGTATTCACGCACTTAATACCTCATTTATCCTCCAAAGGAAAGTTAAGAGAAAGGTACTAGGGTTATCACTACTTATAGAAAGGGAAGCAGAGACACAGAACTGTGGAATCAGTTGCCTGAGATCTCTTGTGTCCTAAGCAGTAGAGCTGAGATGGGATTCCAGGCAATTACTTATAGAATCTGTGTTCTTTGCCATCCTACTCTGCTCCTTTGCAAAACTCTTATAACAGAGGCAAACTAGAGTAAGTTAGAATAAAGTTTAAAATAAATGAACATATTGACTTATTTGGTCAAGTTTAAAAAAACAGCTATCTGTCAGCTGCACCCCATTCTAGCAATGAAATACGGATCAGAAAGAATAAGAACCAACTTTTGAAAGGTGAAAAAAATATGTACTAAACTAACATTTCCTTCTAGCAAATATAAATACATAAATATGGATAAGGACCTAAAATTTCCTTCTGGAATATATAAAATAACACAACAACTTTTTACATACTCTTTGTGCTACGTGGGAAAACTACCATGTGTGAGATGTGGAGGATCTTTTTTTTTTAAATTAAACTTTTATTTAATGAATATAAATTTCCAAAATACAGCTTATGGGTTACAATGGCTTCCCCCTCCCAAAACTTCCCTCCCACCCGCAACCCTCCCCTTTCCCACTCCCTCTCCCCTTCCAATCACATCATGATTCATTTTCAATTCTCTTTATATACGGAAGATCAGTTTAGTATATATTAAGTAAAGATTTCAACAGTTTGCCCCCATATAGCAACACAAAGTGGAAAAAAAAATACTGTAGGAGTACTAGTTATAGCATTAAATAAGAGTGTACAGCACATTAAAGACAGAGATCCTACATAATTTTTTTTACAAAATTAATTAATTTTCTATGCCATTTCCAATTTGACACCAGGTTTTTTTTTTCATTTCCAATTATCTTGATATACAGAAGATCGATTCAGTATATAATTAGTAAAGATCTCATCAGTTTGTACCCACGCAGAAACACAAAGTGTAAAAATACTGTTTCAGTACTAGTTATAGCATCACTGCACATTAGACAACACATTAAGGACAGATCCCACATGGGATGTAAGTACACAGTGACTTCTGTTGCTGACTTAACAGTTTGACATTCCTGTCCATGGCATTAGTAGTCTCCCTAGGCTCTAGTCATGAGTTGCCAGGGCTATGGAAGCCTTTAGAGTTCGCTGACTTTGATCTTATTCAGATAGGGTCATAGTCAAAGTGGAAGTTCTCTCCTCCCTTCAGAGAAAGGTACGTCCTTCTTTGATGGCCCCATTCTTTCCACTGGTTCTCACTCACTGAGATCTTTCATTTAGGTCTTCTTCTTTTTTTCTTTTCCATGGTATCTTGGCTTTCCATGCCTACATTACTCTCATGGGCTCTTCAGCCAGATCCGAATGCCTTAAGGGCTGATTCTGAGGCCAGAGTGTTGTTTAGGACGTCTGCCATTCTATGAGTCTGCTGTGTATCCCACTTCCCATGTTGGATCGTTCTCTCCCTTTTTGATTCTATCAGCTAGTATTAGCAGACACTTGTCTTGTTTGTGTGATCCCTTTGTTTCTTAGACCTATCCAAGCCATCGAATGTGAACTGAAATTGATCACTTGGACTAGTGAGATGGCATTGGTACATGCCACCTTGATGGGATTGTATTGGAATCCCCAGGCACATTTCTAACTCCATCATTTGGGGCAAGTCTGATTGTGCATGTCGCAAATTGTACATCTCCTCCCTCTCTTTTTCCACTCTTAAATTTAACAGGGATCGCTTTTCAGTTAAAATTTAAACACCTAAGAATAATTGTGTGTTAATTACAGAGTTCAACCACTAGTACTAGAACAACAACAACAACAACAAATACTAAAAAGGATAAAGTATTACACTGTATATCTAGAGTCAGGAAAAGAACTGATCAGTTCATTGTTTCTTATAGTGTCCATTTCACTTCAACAGGTTTCCCCTTTGGTGCTCAGTTGTCGCCGATCAGGGAAAACAAATGATATTTGTCTCTTTGGGACTGGCTTAATTCACTCAGCATGATGTTTTCCAGATTCCTCCATCTTGTTGCAAATGACTGGGTTTCATTGTTCCTTACTGCTGTATAGTATTCTATGGAGTACATGTCCCATAATTTCTTTATCCAGTCTACTGTTGATGGGCATTTGGGTTGGTTCCAGGTCTTAGCTATTGTGAATTGAGCTGCAATAAACATTAATGTGCAGATGGCTTTTTTATTAGCCAAATTAATTTCTTTGGGTAGAGTCCAAGGAGTGGGATGGCTGGGTTGTATGGTAGGGTTATGTTCAGGTTTCTGAGGAATCTCCAGACTGACTTCCATAATGGCTTTACCAGGTTGCATTCCCACCAACAGTGGGTTAGTGTCCCTTTTTCCCCACATCCTCTCCAGCATCTATTGTTGGGAGATTTCTGAATGTGAGCCATTCTAACCAGGGTGAGGTGAAACCTCATTGTGGTATTGATTTGCATTTCCCTGATTGCTAGTGATCTTGAACCTTTTTTTCATGTGTCTGTTGGCCATTTGTATTTCTTCTTTCGAAAATGTCTATTGAGGTCCTTGGCCTATCTCTTAAGTGGGTTGTTTGTTCTGTTGTTATGGATTTTCTTGATTTCTTTGTAGATTCTGGTTATCAACCCTTTATCTGTAGTATAGTTTGCAAATATTTTTTCCCATTCTGTCGGTTGCCTCTTCACTTTCCTGACTGTTTCTTTTGCAGTACAGAAACTTCTCAATTTGATGCAATCCCAAATGTTAATTTAAGTTTTGACTGCCAGTGCTCCTGGGGTCTTTTCCAAGAAGTCTTTGCCTGCACCTATATCTTGCAGGGTTTCTCCAATGCTCTCTAATAATTTGATGGTTTCAGGTCGTAGATTTAAGTCTTTAATCCATGTTGAGTGCATTTTTGTATAAGCTGAAAGGTATGGGTCTTGCTTCAAGCGTCAGCACGTGGAAATCCAATTTTCCCAGCATGATTTATTGAATAGACTGTTCTTACTCCAGTGATTGGTTTTGGATCTTTGATCAAATATAAGTTGGCTGTAGATGTTTGGATTGATTTCTGGTGTTTCTATTCTGTTCCATTGGTCTATCCATCTGTTTGTTTTTCATAAATTGCTTTGATTGTATCGAGGAATGTTCCTTCCATACCCAGTTTGCTTAGAGTTTTCATCATGAAAGGGTGTTGTATTTTATCAAATGCTTTCTCTGCATCTATTGAGAGAATCATATGGTTTTTCTTCTGCAGTCTGTTAATATAGTGTATTACATTGATTGTTTTGCGAACATTGAACCATCCCTGCATACCAGGGATAAATCCCACTTGATCTGGGTGGATGATCTTTCTGATGTGTTGTTGCATTCTATTGGCCAGAATTTTATTGAGGATTTTTGCATCTATGTTCATCAGGGATATTGGTCTGTAATTCTCTTTCAATGCTGCATCTTTTTCTGGCTTAGGAACTAAGGTGATGCTGGCTTCATAGAAAGAATTTGGGAGGATTCCCTCTTTTTCGATTGTTTTGAATAGTTTGAGAAGAATTGGAGTTAGTTCTTCTCTAAATGTCTGGTAGAACTCAGCAGTGAATCCATCTGGTCCTGGGCTTTTCTTTGTTGGGAGGGCCTTTATTACTGTTTCAATTTCTGTGTCAGTTATGGGTCTGTTTAGGTTTTCTATGTCTTCCTGGCTCAATTTAAGTAGGTTGTATGTGTCCAAGAATCTGACCATTTCTGATAGATTTCCCTGTTTGCTGGCATACAAGTCCTTGTAGTAATTTCTGATGATTCTTTTTATTTCTGTGGTATCTGTTGTTACGTTTCCATTTTCATCTCTGATCTTATTGATTTGGGTCTTTTCTTTTTTTCAGTGAGTTGGGCCAATGGGGTGTCAATTTTGTTTACTTTTTCAAAAAACCAGCTCCTTGTTTGGCTGATTTTTTGTAATTTTTTTTATTCAATCCTGTTGATTTCTTCTCTGATTTTAATTATTTCTCTTCTCCTACTGGGTTTGGGTTTGGTTTGCTGCAGATTTTCTAGATCCTTGAGATGACTTGAAAGCTCATCTATTTGGTGCCTTTCCAATTTCTTGATGTACGCACCTATTGATATAAACTTTCCTCTTAGCACTGCTTTTGTTGTATCCCATAGGTTTTGGTTTGTTGTGCTGTTATCCTCATTTATTTCCAGAAAATTTTTGATTTCTCTTTTAATTTCTTGTATGACCCATTGTTCATTCAGGAGCATGTTGTTCAATCTCCATGTGTTTGCACGTGCTCTAGGGATTCCTGAGTTGCTAATTTCCAATTTCATTCCTTTGTGGTCTGAGAAGCTGCATGGTATGATTCTAATTCTTTTGAATTTGCTGAGACTTGCTTTATGGCCTAATATGTGGTCAATCCTAGAGAGGGTTCCATGTACTGCTGAGAAGAATGTAAAGTCCTTAGATGTAGGATGAAATGTTCTGTAGATATCTGTTAGATCCATTTGGGCTATAGTGTCATTTAAATCTACTGTCTCCTTGTTGATCTTCTGTCCTGTTGATCTGTCTATCTCTGAGAGTGGAGTATTGAAGTCCCCCAGTACTATTGTATTGGGGTCTAAGTCTCCCTTTAAGTCCCTTAACAAGTCTTTTAAATAAGCTGGTGCCCTGTAATTAGGTGCATATACATTGATAATCGTTATATCTTCCTGTTGAATGGATCCCTTAATCATTAAATAGTGCCCCTCTTTGTCTCTCCTAACAGTTTTTGTGGTAAAGTTTATGTTGTCCGATATTAAGATGGCTATGCCCACTCTTTTTTCATTTCTGTTTGTATGGTATATCTTTTTCCAGCCTTTCACTTTCAGTCTGTATGGATCATTGTTGGAAAGATGAGTTTCTTGTAAGCAGCAAAAAGATGGGTTTTGTTCCTTAACCCAATCAGCCAATCGGTGTCTTTTAACTGGACAGTTCAAGCCATTAACATTCAATGTGACTATTGAGAAGGAGTAAATTTGCCCTGTCATTTGCCAAAGATTTTTTCTAATATCTGGTTTGTGACTCCTGTGATCTTTTGCTGTGAGGTTTCCTTCCTTTACCTTCTTTCATATTGGTGACCGTGTTTCTGTGTTTCTGTATGTAACACATCTTTAAGCATCTTTTGCAGGGCTGGACGAGTGGCAAGAAATTCTTTCAATTTCTGTTTGCTGTGAAAGGTCTTTATTTCACCTTCATTCACAAATGAGAGCTTTGTGGAATATAATATTCGGGGTTGGCAGTTTTTCTCTCTTAGTACCTGGGCTATGTCTCGCCATTCTCTCCTAGCTTGTAGGGTTTCTGATGAGAAGTCAGCTGTGAGTCTAATTGGAGATCCTCTGAGAGTAATCTGGCGTTTCTCTCTTGCACATTTTAGGATCTTTTCTTTGTGTTTCACTGTGGTGAGTTTGATTACGACGTGTCGTGGTGAGGATCTCTTTTGATCATGTTTATTAGGGGTTCTATGAGCTTCCTGTACTAGGATGTCTCTGTCCTTCTCCAGACCTGGGAAATTTTCTGCTAGTATCTCACTAAAAAGTCCTTCTAATCCTTTCTCCCATCCATGCCTTCAGGAACTCCTAGAACCCGAATGTTGGGTTTTTTTAAATAGTATCCTGTAGATTCCTGACAGTATTTTTTAGATTTCTGGTTTCTTCTTTTCTTTGATTTGACTGTTTCCTTTCCTGTTCTCTGTCTTCTAATTTTGATATTCTCTCTTTTGCTTCACCCATTCTGTTTTTAAGGCTCTCTAATGTGTTTGTCATTTGATCTATTGAGTTCTTCATTTCATTGTGGTTTTTTGTCGCTATCACAGTTTCATGTTCTACTAGTTGTTTCATTTCATTTTGATTCCTCCTTAATATTTCATTTTCACGGGAGAGATTTTCTAGCTTGTCTCTTAATTATTTCTGTAGTTCAAGAATTTGTTTTTGAGAACTTCTTAATGTTCTTATCAATTTTTTGAGATCCGCTTCTTGCATTTCCTCTATCTCTTCATCTTCATAATCTTGGATTGGGGTGTCTTGTTCGTTTGGGGGCATCATAGTTTCTTCCTTGCTCTTGTTACCTCGGTTTCTATGTTTGTTGTTTGGCATGTTGGAGATAATTTATGGTTTTTGTTTTTTTTTTTGGCTGTGGTGTTTTTTTTTCTCATTATACTATGCCTCTAAGTGGGCTGTCTGCTTTGATGGATCCTTAGAGGCTGTGATGGGTGTGGCCAGAGAGCTCCGCTTGATTCTTCAGGTTTAAGGCTGTGGAAAAAGCGACTCACCCAGATTGTTCTCTCCCTTGTTCCTTGCTGGATTGCGCTTTTTTTTTTTTTTGACTCAGTTGGGAAGTTATTCGGTACAGGTGAGTGGAATTGAGTGTAGTTGAAATCTTGCCTCTGTGAGTATTCGTTTGATCTACCCCTGGGATCACACAAAGAGTTATGCAGCCCTCAATGTGTTCTCAAGTTTCACCAAAGTTCCAAGTTACTGAGTTTGTGAACTCCTTGGGGGCGCTTTACATATGTAAAATGGGGCCTGCTCTTTGTTTGCTCAGTGAGTGAATAGAGAGACCTCTGCTTCCCCCCCCCCCCCAATGTCTCGGGTTTCTGACGCCTTTGTCTTACCTTCCGTTCATTCCCGCGCTGGCGAGATTCTGCGGCTGGTCTCCCGCAGTTGGGTTTCCACGCAGTGGGCTCCCTGTAGGTTCTCTGTGTCACATCCACTAGATCCGGAAACATTTCCTCTGCAGTTTTTTTCTTGAATCTTTTCCTGAGGCTACAGTAATTCCACTTTTATGAAACTTTATTTTCCCAAACTACGGCGCACGTCCTCATTATCCGCCATCTTGGCTCCGCCCCTTGAGATGTGGAGGATCTTACCTTTTGACACTAACAATACTAATTTTAACTTGCTAATTGAATTATTATAATCACTTGTACTATGCTATCATAACATCATTAAAATGTTTTACAGTTGTTTATTATTGTTCTCTATCTTTTAAAAAAGTTATTGTTTGAAATACCAATTGTGTAAATACTAGGTTGGCTCTAAGAAAATATCAGGATTTTTTTTCAGTTTTTTTTGTTTTTCTTATGAATATTTAAAATTTTTATTCATTTCGAGATAGAAAAATACAGACCAGAGAGAGAAAGCTGCCATCCACCGGCTCATTCCTCAAATGCTGACATCTGCCACTGTGGCAGACTGAAGCTGGGAGCCAGGTACTTGGCCTGGATTACCCATTTGAATGGCAGAAATGCAGATACCTGAGCCATGGCCACTGCCTCCTGAGCCTGCATTAGCAGGAAGCTGGAGATAGGGTTGTGACTCGGACCCAGGCCCTCCAATGTGGGATGCAGGTGTCCCAACTGGCATCTTACTTGCTAGGGTAAATGCCATCCAGAAAGCATATTTTTGCTAGATCTAATATACTGAGAGTTTGCTGTGAATTACTTGTTTAACTCTTAAAAGACTGGAATATATATTTAAATCCTGGCAGATTTAAGGTAGATCAAATTATACCAGTGATGAAAGTTCAAACGACTACACATTCATGTACAAATAAAACATAATTTGAGGCAGGCGCTGTGGTGTAGTGGGCAAAGCTGCCACTTGCAGTGCAGGCATCCCATATGGGCACTGGTTTGAGTCCCGGCTGCTCTACTTCTGATCTAGCTCTCTGCTATGGCCTGGGAAAGCAGTAGAAGATGGCCCAAGTCCTTGAGCCCCGGCAACTGTGTGGGAGACCTGGAAGAAGCTCCTCACTCCTGGCTTCAGATCAGCGCAGCCCTGGCAGTTAAGAGCCAGTGGGGGAGTGAACCAGTGGATGGAAGACCTCGCTCTCTCTCTCTCTCTTTCTCTGCCTCTACATCTCTCTCTTTGTAACTTTTACTTTCAAATAAATACATAAAGAAATAAATCTATAAAAAACATAGTTCTGCCGAGTACAAAGCTGCAACACTGCGAACCAGAAACTCTGATCATAACTAAACAAACAGCCCTCTCTCTTCTGGTTGCAACTTGATAATACAAAAAGCATAAATTAGCTAAGGGCAGAGAATGTGAGAAGAAACACATGCATTTCTGTTTTCTGTTTTGATTATCTAGACAGGAAATCTTTCCGTAGAGAAGCACAATTTTTTTCTTTTTTTCTTTTTTTTTATCTTTTATTTAATGAAAATAAATTTCCAAAGTACAGCTTATGGATTACAATGGCTTACCCCCCCCCATAACTTCCCTCCCACTCGCAACTCTCCCCTTTCCCACTCCCTCTCCCCTTCCATTCACATCAAGATTCATCTTCAATTCTCTTTATATACAGAAAATCATTTTAGTATATATAAAGATTTCAACAGTTTGCCCTCACATAGCAACACAAAGTGAAAAATACTGTTTGAGTACTAGTTATAGCATTAAGTAACAGTGTACAGCACATTAATGAGAGATCCTACATGATTTTTTTAAAAAAATGATTAATTTTCTATGTAATTTCCAATTTAACACCAAGTTTTTTTTTTCATTTTCAATTATCTTTATATACAGAAGATCCATTCAGTATATACTAAGTAAAGATTTCATCAGTTTGCACCCACATGTAAACACAAAGTGTAAAAATATTGTTTCAGTACTAGCTATGCTATATCATTACTTTACATTGGACAACCCATTAAGGACAGATCCCACATGGGACGTAAGTACACAGTAACTCTTGATGTTGATTTAACAATTTAACACTCTTGTTTATGGCATCAGTAATCTCCCTAGGCTCTAGTCATGGGTTGCCGAGGCTATGGAAGCCTTTAGGGTTGGGTAGTAAGTAAAAGGAAATAGAAAAAACACAAAAGGCAATTAAAATCCGAATAGTCTTAAACACTTGTGGTTGGAACCCCAGTCCAGTTGAGACTTTGTTGTTTCAGCAAAAACAAATTCGAGGCCGGTGCTGTGGCATAGTGGGTAAAGCGGCTACCTGCAGTGCCAACATCCCATATGGGTGCCAGTTTGAGTCCTGGCTGCTCTATTTTTGACCCAGCTCTGTGCTATGGCCTGGGAATGCAGTAGAAGATGGCCCAAGTCCTTGGGTCCCTGCACCCACATGGGAGACCCAGAAGAAGCTCCTGGCTCCTGGCTTCAGATTGGTGCAGCTCCAGCCATTGTGGCCCTTTGGGGAGTGAACCAGCTGACAGAAGACCTCTCTCTCTCTCTCTCTCTCTCTCTGCCTCTGGCTCTCTGTAACTCTGTCTTTCGAAGAAATAAATAAATATTTAAAACAAAACAAAACAAACAAACAAAAAAAACAGATGTTCTTTTAGAGCTGGGTACGAATGCTGTGCAGAATGCACAGGTGAGCAAGTAGAAGGGCCCAGGACATCCCATCCTCCCTTTCTGAGTTTCCACCCACTCTGACTCCTCCGATGCCCCCTGACTGTCACAGCATGATCCAAGTGTCTCACAGTGTTGTCACTGTTTCTCCCACAGTCATTTCCTCTAATGCAGCCAGTGCTCCTTTTATACCAAAAGACTTCAGAGAAATGCAGAAAAGGAAAAAAAATTTTGTCTTTAAAAGAACTTCTCAGACTGTGATCAATGAAACCAGAGTTCTCATCTAGGAAGCCTCACATTCCTGGGCAGCATGGCGGGGGGAGATGCTACAGATTTTAGAGAGAGAATACTATGCAAAATCACCTGCTTTAGGTACGTGCAAGGTTCTCACGTTAGATGAAGCAAACAGAATTTATGAAGTCAGAAGTTTCAGAGTGAAGAGTGTGAATGAGCAGCAGAATTGGCTTTTCTATTTTGTAGTGAGGGCTAAGGGTATTTTATGTGTCATCAATACACCAGAACAGATTTTCATTGTGATAAATTATAATTACATGGTCTGGGAAATGCAACAAATTTACTTACAAAGCAAATCTAATGCTTAAAAATACAAATGTAATGTAGTAAGACTATTAAATGGTGGATTCTGATTTGTTTCAAAATTGCATGGGAAAAAAAAACAATCTTAGGCATGTGCCTATCCAAATACTGATTATCATATATGGAAACAACTATGAATTCAGCACCACCTATGGGCCACAGTTTCCCAGGGCCTGCAGAGATACAGAATGTGCTACCACTTCACAATCCTGGATGCACACTGTAACCACCCAGGAGGAGTTTTTAAATACCACTCCTTAGTCCTCACTTCATTGTAGGGGTGGAACCAAGGTGGGGGGCCTCAGGTGAGTGACATCAGCTAGAGTAATGCTGCCTGTAAAACAGCATCCTTATGCTGTCTGCTGGGCAGAAGTGGGGAGGTGGCATTGGGGGAAGAGTTAAGTAAAAGGCAAATAAAATTAACCTAAAAGAAATGGGAGAACAATTGCTTTGAAGGTGAGCCTGACCCTGAGCACAATGGGATTTGCAAGGGGCTGCAGGGAAAGCAGAGAGCAGATTGATTAGACTGTGGTGGGATTTGCAACAGAGACATTCGCATTCTTTGAGTGCCTGCATTGTTGCATTGTCGAAGAGGAACATAACATAACACAGGACCCACCCTTACGGAGCCATAATAAGTAGACTGACAAGTAGACAACTAATTTTAATACAATTTGGGATCCGAATCAGACCAAGAGATAAGGAAGGGCTGGAAAACCTCCTCCAAGTCTAGGTTAGGAGAGGAGGAAGATGAGCTTCTTAAAAAAGCATTGAGTGATGTGGAGGAGGAGGTGTGAAGGAGTGAGTAGCAATGACCTGACAGGCAATGTGGTAGTGTGGACAGATGTGGATTAGAGGCATCCATGAGAGAGAGAGATTGACAAAGGGAACAGTAGACAATGCATCAGCAGAGCCAAGTCCAGACAGGACAGGAGGGGAGTGTGCCCCTGAGCAGGTGCACCTCCTCCACAGAGAACCTCAGAACCTTCCCTTCAGCCACCCCTTGAAGCTGAATGCCACAGAAGTTGGCCTCTCTCACACTCCAGTCATGGAGTCAGGCCAGGCAGCAGTGGAGGGTTTGTTGCTAATCATTCTGGAGAGACAGGCAGGGCAGGCACAAAAGAAGAAAGGCCCTGAATGTGTAAGTTCTGGCCCCACAAAACGAAGATTCCCCTTTGAGTACAGGCAAGTTATTCCACTTCAGAGCCCTTCTCGCTCTTTTCTTGGCATCCTCGCTGGATGGTGCGGTGCAGCTCAGTGGTCACACCCTCTGCACTTCCTTTACTAAGAGGCTGCTCATACACTGCATGGCTTCTCCAGGTCTCCCACTCTGTACTGTTTTCACAGGCCACTTCCTCCACAAACGCCGCTCTCTCTGGCATTACAGGCCTAAAGATACAGTCAGGCCCAAACAGTAAATGGGAAGAAACGTGATTCACATTTGTGTGGGAAGCTGCTGCCTTTTGGTCTCATGGTCTGCCTTGGGGATGGCTCTGCCCAGGGATGGCTCTGCCCCGGGGACAGCTCAGGTAGTTTTGTGTAGAGAAGACTCATCCAGAAAGCTTGGTATAGATGTGGATTCCCAGGACCCACTCCGTGGGAGCCATGTGATCCTGCTCTGAGGTCAACACTTTAAGGACCACTTCCTCAATGCAAAGATTCTTCGTCTGATGCAAGTAACTTTCAACCCAGAATTTTACTCCCATCCATTAATTCTGTGTGATTCTCTAATTTCTCTCTCTCTCCTTCTCTGTTTCTGTGCCTTTCAAATCAATAAATACATCTTTTTAAAAAAATTCAAACACATGAAACAACATTTTACTTCAGGTCCTTCAAGAAACTTGGAGTGGATATTCTTCAGTGAGCCATCAGCCAGAAAGAAGGGTGCCCTGGGAACCTGAGATTCTGTGCAGGTGGGAGACTGGGGGAGCCTCAGGGTGGTGGTGAAGCTACACACAGTGTATAAGGAGGCCCTGCCAATACCTGCAACTGACAATGCAAACCAATGTGGACTGGCAGAAACTGAATGTTTACCAAATTGAAAGGTGTCTAAAGACTCCAGTAGAGAAGTTCGAGAAAGATTAGTGAAATTAACATCAAATGCTAAGCGGATGGAGCCATGTGTGATAACTTTTAACTTCAGGAGAAGCAAGAAAATTGCAAAAAGAAGGGAAAAGAGAAAGAAAGAAAGGGAAGTGAAGATTTGATAAGCTGTGTTGTCCGTGGCTGAGCACCGCTTTCCTAACTAGAATGATGTAAAGATATAGTAGCCACTTAACCAAAATTGCATTCTAACTCCACTGGGAATTCAGAGGGCAGGTGCCTGAAGCACCATGCAGAGTGTGCTGCACAGACACGCAAATGATAGTGCTGCAAGAGAAGACGCTGTAGAGCTTTATCCTCCCTGACCTTCATGGCTACCATCTGAGACCACAGACATCCAGAGAGAATCATATGGGACTGCTCTTCAAAAACACAGAAGTCTGAATCAAGAGAAACCAAAGGTTTAAAATCATTTTCTCGGAGCCAGCACTGTGGTGCAGTGGGTTAGAACCCTGTCTGCAGCGGTATCCCACATGGGTGCCGGTTTGAATCCCATTTGCTCCACCTCTAATCCAGCTCTCTGCTAATGTGCCTGGAAAGCAGTGGAGGATGGTCCAGGTGCTTGGTCATTGCAGCCATTTGGGGAGTGAATCAGCAGATGAAAGACCTCTCTCTCTCTCTCTGTGTCTCTGCCTTTCAAATAAATAAAATAAATTATTAATTAAAAAGTCATTTCCTTTGGAAATCAGTAACTACCAAGACAAAGAGAGGCAGTCTATCATCACCATTTTTACAAAGGGACTTTAGAAAATGTGGATGAGGTTCATTGAGGCAAATATAAAGATAAATTATAAAGAAAGGGATTACATGATACTTATATTTATGGCAAGAAATACCGTGGTCTAAATATCTCTGCCTGTTTCATGTAAGATTGATATAAGCCTAAAACAATTTAGATCAGTTCAAGTCTGTGTCAGCAGGGACTATAAGAACTATTTCTTCTTCTAATCACAGTTAACCTTTCCTAAAAGGTGTCAGGTACTTGCTTCATTCAATAGTACACATTAACCAGCCAGGTTCAAGGGCTTCCATCCACATCAACAATATGACCAGCAGAACCGTGTGATGTCACAGAGTTCAAGTTCGGATGTTGCAGTGACAATGCTCGGGGGAGCTGTTGCTTATGCGGCATGTGCCAAGCCCAGATCCTGGAACAGCGTGCGTGGTGACAAGGATGATCATGCAGGCAGACTGTCAAATGCAGCAGGAAGGAATTTCTGGCAGATATGCTGGCAGGCTCATCAAGTTCATGCAGAATGAGTTATACACGTCTCTCAAAGTGATTCCATTCTTGAAGGACTATTTTATTTTAGCCATCACTTGAAAATGTTAAAGGTGGAAGAAAGCTCAAGCCACACCCTTGCAACTCCCTCCTTTCCTCTCCTTCCTGAAACACACATGAAGGTTCTGTACCTCCCTGTTGCCATCGCTGAGCCATTCCAAGCTGAGGGAATACAGGAGGTTCCTGCTGCCCATGAAGAGTCACTCCTGATAGTCGTCCAGCAGCATCGCCTGCAGGTCGAGAAATCCAAATGGGCTGTGAAATATAGACGTTCTGTTCAGTTCCACGAGCTATGAAATATAAAGAGGTAGGCATACTAAACCCAGGGGAAAGGCAGATGCCTCCATTACACCATTCTCATGGCTTCTTCGCATCCCTACTGCAACTGAGCAGTTATCCATCTCAACAACTATGAAGCCTTGTCATACATTATTTGGAAATATTAGGAACACGGGTGGATGGGTGTCCTCAGTACCCATGGGGAATTGGTTCCAGAAGCCCCTCCCTACCCAGATATCAAAACTCACAGGTGCTCAAGTCCCTGGTATAAAATAGCATAGTGTTTGTTCACAGCCCATGCCCATTCCCCCAGTACTCCAAGTCATCCTTAGATTACCTATAATACCTACTATTTAGATGTGATGTACATAGTTGTGATACTGTACTGTACGGGTTCGGGAGGGAAAGGTACCTCTAAGTCTACTGTTGGTGGGAATGTAAACAAGTACAACCATTATGGAAGACAGGATGGAGATGCTTCAGAAATCTCAAAATAGATCTACAATATGATCCAGCCATCCCACTTCTGGGAATTTACCCAAATGAAAAGAAATCAAGATATGAAAGTTATCTGTACTTCCATGTTCATTGCAGCTCAATTCACAGTAGCTAAGATGTGGAATCATCTCAGATGTCCATCAATTAATGGCCAGATAAAGAAAATCTGGTATATATACACAATGGAATACTACTCAGCCATAAAAAGAATGAAATTCTGTCTTTTGCAACAAAATGATTGCAACTGGAAACCATTATGCTTAGTGAAATAAGCCAGTCCAAGAAAGATATATATCAAATAGTTTCTCTGATATGTGGAGTTAATATAGAATATAAAAAATGTATAGCAATGAAATGGACATCTTGTGATTTGATTGTTGTTTTTAGCCCTTATTTATACTCCCTCGGAACCATGGTATTCCTACTTTTTACTTGTTGAGTATTATGGTTAATGATGAATTAAGCCTGTGATTATAGAGGGGGATTGAAATTATGTCTTTATAAAAACTAAAAAATAAAAAAAGGCAGGAAAGAGGGGGATTGAGAGAGGCAGAGGGGAGGGAAGGAAGTGGGGCTGCCATCTTAGAACTGTACCTGTAAAATACCTGAACTCTGTTCTCTTTAGATTAATAACAATTAAAAAAAGAAACAGACACAACTTTATTTGAGTTTTTTTGACCCACTGTTGGTTGAATCTTTGGTTACAGAGGCCAAAGATTCAGAGGACTGAGTGTTCAGTACAACTGGCAATAAGCTGTAATGTGCACAAATTAAAATCCTTTTTAAATGTATGAATAAATTTAAATTTATGAATAAAAACTCCAATTCAACTTATCTAAGATATCGACAATATCTAAGACAAATATTCTTATTTGCATTGAGTGCTTTTGTTGTTCTCCACTCTGCCCAGTGCCACACAGCAGAGCTGTGCCAATGACTGAGTTCCTAAGGAGTTCTAACTTGGCAGCAGATATGTCAAAGAATCACAGAACCAACCTCAACATAGCATGGCAACAGCTGTTCTCTGTCTTTGCTTCCACAGGCATAATCCTAATCCCTATCTTTTCTTTTCTCTAAGACTGAAACTGTCCCAGGTGACTGACTAGAATTCTCTAATATCCTTGACATCACACCAGGAAATGTTGAAAGCATTCTTTGCAGGTAAACATTGGTGCTTTAGACATATATCTGGAATAACGGACATGGATGCATTCTCTAAGAGAAAACTTTCTTTTTCAATGTGTTCTTCTCTTATTTATTTCAATTGCCTCTTCTCAAAAAGGACCTGAAGGAGCTGGCAGTGTGGTCCAGTGGATGAAGCCACTGCAAGGCTGGCAGCCCAAATGGGCACCAGTTAGAGTTCAGGCTGCTGTGCTTCTGATCCAACTTCTCTGCTATTGTGCCTGGGAAAGTAGCGAAAGATGGCCCAGGTACTTGGGGGCTCTGCCACCCATAGGGAGACCTGAATGGAGATCTAGGCTCCTGGCTTCAGCCTGGCCCAGCCATGGCTGTTGAAATAGAAGATGGAAGATTGATCTCTTTCCACACGGAGGATCTCTGTGAGACCTCAGAGGAAAGAAAGGGTCATCAAAGAAGGAGACACTCTTCTCTGAAGGGAGAAGAGAACATCCACTTTGCTTATGGCCATGCCCAAATGTTGACAGAGTCTGTGGTCACAAAAGGCTTCCATAGCCTTAGCAGCTCATAGCAAGAGCCTCAGATGATCACTGATGTCATATAAAAAGAGTGTTAATTGTTAAAGGAACAATAGTAGTCACTGTGCACTTGCTCCCTATGTAGGACCTCTGTCCCTATTGAATTGTAGTATGAGAATCGACTGCAATTTCTCTCCCCAGACTGCACTCTATATGTTGTGTGTGGGTGTGGGTGCAAATTGTTGAAGTCTCTGATTAGCATAGAGTTGGTCCTCAGTATATAAAATCATACTAAAAATGAACCATAATGAAGAAGGAGATGGGAGGTGGGATGGGAGCTTGGGGGGGTATGGAGGAAAGAACCACTATATTCTTAAAGTTGTATCTATGTAAAAATGCATTCATTAAATAAAAATTTTTAAAAAATATTGATATCTTTCTCTCTCTCTGTAACTCTTTCAAATAAAATAATCTTTAAAAAAGGATCTGAGGTTACATAAACATATTCAAATAAACAAATATCTATATCTATATCTAATCTATATCTATATCTATCTAGAGTAGTGAGGGTATGGAAAAACAGTGCATGACAAGAAGTCTGGAACAACTTTAACTGAGAATCAACCTCTAATACCTGATTAAAATGAATTCCCAAATTGAACTTAGCTGCCTAGAATCCAGAGCAAAGGTCACTATGGCACAAAGAACAAAACAGTGACATCAGTGGCTGGTGTGCCCTGCCTGGTACTAAAGAGTAAGGAATTTCCTGAGGCCATGGTACTGGGAGCACAGAATATCTGCAAGGTGGACCTTCAGCACCACTGGGCGGGAAGGGGTTAAGTTCTGTACATCTGTTTAAAATCACATTTCTCAACACAAGCCAACTGAACTCTTAGAAAGTGCAGTCTACCCGAAGGGACTGTTTGGCCATGAGTGGCCGTGTCAGCCAGGACATTGATGATCAAAATGAGTGGGAATTAAAACAGGGTGATGCATACCCTGGGACAGAAAGCCAGGCCTCCCACTTCTGGGAAACAAATAGAAACCAAGGGGGTTGATGTCCTAGGAGATACTACCTCGCCTCTTGTTTCTGGTTGCTCTTAATGCCACTGCTGCACCAGGCTAATGCCAAAGGGCTTATTGAGCAGCTTGCTCAGGCCAAACATGTCTCCTAGTTGCCTTGTTCTCTGTGACCTTCCAGCTCTTGTCCTGCCACCTTGAGACAGCAGGTCCTGTACCTCCCAGTTTGAACACCAAAAGGATGGGATGAAATCAGCTCAGGCACATTCACAACTCCTAGGTTGCTGGTTTCCTCCCGATTGGCTGCTGTGTAACCAGTTATCCATCTATGGTTAAATATGGAAGCCATGTGGTAAGCACTGTGGCCCCCATAACTGTATGGGTCAGAGCAGTCACCATGAAGCTCAACTCCAGTCTGTCTTTATTCACTAGTAAGTGTATGGTAACACACTTGTTCCCATCTGTGTTTCTTGTAGACTCATTTCTGGTTACAGTCAGTGTAATAGTCCATGTGGGAGAATATTTCCCAAAATGCAAGTTGGGTTTCTCATTAATTGACCTTGATCCATGCTTCAAGGTCACTTGCTCTACTGGTGAATAAACATCCGTACCTGTGTGGAAAAGAAACCCACCATCTCCAGTGTTCCTGACCCAGGGAGGGGTTCATCTGCTCTGTCTCCGAGAGGGTTTCCAGGAATTGCAGCATGTTTTATTTGTAAAAAAGCACCCTAAACATAAAACTGATAGTTTTAAAACAGAGACATTTGATAAATCATAGAATTCTATAGTTTTAAAAAGAAGCACAATTATTAGGGAAAAACCTGAAAAAAGTACTTATGTACAGCATATGGAAAAAACTGTTCATTTAATATGTTGAAAAAACTATTTCAAAGAAAGAAGAAAAAATTATCACCTCTATCCTGTGAATGCCATATCCTCAAAGAAAATTCATGTAAAATGATTCAAATCATTAAATATTCAAAGAAATGAGTATAAAAATCAATTTAAGTAGCATTATAAATTAGTTGCTATGCAGAGAGAGGTAGAGGTATGTGTGGTGGGGGGAGAGGGGGAGAAGAAGGGAGGGAGGGAGGGCGGGAGGGAGGGAGAGAGAAATATATTTCATTTGCTAGTGTATTCCTCAAATGCCTATAGCAGCCAGGATTAGTCTGAGTTGAAACTGAAAACCAATAACACAACCCAGTCTCCCACACAAGTGGCAGGGATTCCATCTCTTGAGACATCACCACGCCTCCTAGGGTCTGTATGAGCAAGAAGCTACAGTCAGAAGTTGGAACTGAACTCAGACACTCTTAATCACTAGGCTAAACAATCTCTCCAAAATTATAATCAAAAGAGGAAGGTGTAGGACATAGCTCCTTCTCTTCAAAAAATTCCCTCATCTGTCTGGACACTGTTGTTCCCAGCCCTGATTCTCAAGTTGATAAGAACTGTCAATTACCATTTGCTGAGCTGTTCTAGATCCCAGACTGTCTAATGACTAGACATCCACTATCTCATTTAATCATTGTGCCACTTCCTCAAAAATGCTATTATCCCCATTTTTTTTTTGCACAAAAAAGAGAAGTTTTTAGAAACTCAGTGCATAGCTAAGATTTTCTGGTCAGTGTAGGTGTGCAAATGTGAACAAGAGACGTTGACAGGAGAGATTCACTACTCAATGTGGAGGTTAATTGGGGCGACTGTCATCAGAGTGCTCTGCCATCTCCAGTTCCCGTCCCATAGCCCAAGAGCACCAATAGACTTGTCAAAAATGAGGTCCCTAATAGCAGCCACTGGGGTGCGCAGTTGGCCTAAGGTTTAAGACAGCCCACGCCCCCAGTGCCTGAGTGCCAGGCCCCATTCCAGCTAATGCAGATTCTCACAGGCAGCAGTGACGGCTCAGGTACCTGGATTGGGTTTTCTCTTCCCAGCCCAGCCCCAGCCATTGGGGGCATTCTAAATGACTTGGGGCCACAATAAATTAATAAGTGAGCCAGCAGATGGGATTGCTCCCTTTCTGTCTGTCAGATAAAGCAAAACAAGATAAAAAGCTCCATAATCTATTACATATGAAACTCCCTACAGAAGCAACTAAGAAAGTCTGAAGTCTAGGTTTTTTTATTTTTATTTTTTTATTTTTTTTTTGACAGGCAGAGTGGACAGTAGAGGGAGACAGAGAGAAAGGTCTTCCTTTTTGCTGTTGGTTCACCCTCCAATGGCCGCCGCGGTAGGCGCGCTGCGGCCGGCACACCGCGCCGATCCGATGGCAGGAACCAGGTGCTTATCCTGGTCTCCCGTGGGGTGCAGGGCCCAAGAACTTGGGCCATCCTCCACTGCACTCCCTGGCCACAGCAAAGAGCTGGCCTGGAAGAGGGGCAACCAGGACAGGATCGGTGCCCCGACTGGGACTAGAACCCGGTGTGCCGGCACCGCCTACTGAGCCACGGCGCTGGCTTAGTTTTTTTTAATTTTTAAATATTGTATTCAATGATAGAAATGCGCAGGAGAGTGAACACTTCATTTAGGGGAGAAAGAAAGGTCTAGAAACTAAGTCGGGTCCATACCAGGCAGAAAGCAGGCCAGGACCAAGCCATGTGGAATAGGCATACAGTTATGAGCAGCCACAAAGAGCAGGCCAATAGGCCAAGTGCCCCAAAGGAATGGGGCAACAGAGAGCAGGCCCACCTTGTTCCAGGCCTTTTATGGTTACATAGTCTGATTGGCAGGTAGGCACATGAGATCACACAGGGGGCATGATGGAGGGCATGGTCCCCAGCTTTCAAATCTAATCAACTTTGGCCAGCGCCATGGCTCACTTGGCTAATCCTTGGCCTGTAGCGCCAGCACCCCGGGCTCTAGTCCCGGAAAAGAACACCGATTACAAGATGAATTGGCAACATAGTGAGTAACAAGTATATTAATAGCAGCCCTCAACTTGTATATTCATTGTCTATCTTCACTAGGACATAGCTGGCATTCAACAACACAATTCATTCAGGATCACAATACTTAAAATGTCAAAAGAAAGTACTCAAGTATAAAAACCACTGTATTTCTCTCAGAATTATCAAATAATAGTTTACTGAAATTTAACAACTGAAATTAGAAATATTCATATTTAGGGGCTGCTGCTGTCGCAAAGCAGGTAAAGCCACCACCTACAGTGCTGGCATCCCATTAGGGCACCAGTTCAAGTCCTGGCTCCTCCACTTCCAATCCAGCTGCTATGGCCTGTGAAGGCAGTCGAAGATGGCCCGGGTCCTTGGGCCCTTGCACCTATATGGGAGACCCTGCAGAAGCTCCTACCTTCAGATCAGCACAGATTCTGGGGCCATCTGGGGAGTGAACCAGCAGATGAAAGACCTCCTTCTCTCTGCTCTGCCTCTCTGTAACTCTGCCTTTCCAGTAAATATTTCCTTTTTTAAAAATGATATATATTTAAGACGTGGCAGACAAGAACACTAACATGACTTTTAAGTTCAATGCTTCAGTGAAGGTGCTTGCATCTCTATGCAGCAGCTGCTTAAATCAAAGAGGTTAGGCCCACATATATGATTGTAGAGTTGTTACCATAGATCAAATCTTCATTATTTTATACGTATGTTACTAAAAGCAACGAAATCATAAGTTATTCTCTGCAATCAATTTCCATGTATGGTTTCCACTCATTAAAACACCACTAAACGAAACTGCTGTCAGGGACCCACATATTTACTACTCTCTGAGGTTATCATTTTCTGAAATCTTTGCGTACCTACATTTGACAACTGAAATGTAATACTTTGAGGACACAGGCATCAGCCTCTCAAATCTAAGTTGTACAAAAAAAAAAAAAAACCCAACTGTTTCAATTTCATTAGGACAAGAAAGGCATCCACATTCACCTTGGAATCATATACTTGGCCAAATGTTCAGTGGAGTAACTCTTTTTTTTATTAAATTATTTTTAAAACTTTAACTGATGTCTTTTTTCCACTTTTTAACCTTTTTTATGAAAGAAACCTTGAAAATTATTAGAATGATAGAATACAGCGGTAAAGTCCTTGGCACATTACTGAGTTAGTAACTACAGGATGAAAACGTAAGGAACTAATTCCTTATAGGCATTCACTAAGGGGAAAAAGAGGAGGGGAACCATCCTCTTTGCAGCGGTTAGCCAACACTGAAGAGGCTAGGAAGAGGCCTATGTAGGTCCAATAAGAGAGTGCCTGGGTTTAATTCTGGGTTTCATCCTGGGACTCCAGCTTCCTACAAACATGGTTCCAGTGAGACAGCTGATGCTGACTCCAGTAGTTATCTCACAGCTGCCCACTTGGGAGACCTGAACTGTGCTTCAAAGCCTTGGTTCCTAGCTTCAGCCTGGTCATGTTCCAGGAGCTGTAGGAATACTGGGATTGATCCATCTATGGGATCTGTTCTTGTTTGAACTGGCACATGCCTGTTTCTCTTCTTTTTCTTTTGAATAGTTCTTAAGATAGAAGAACCAATCCTTCCTCTGTTTTAACATCAACTAGTGCTTATTTAAAAATCAAACACACACACACATACACACACACAAAAATAAATAAACATAAGAGACCATACCTGCTGGTGGCCATGGTCTCTCGGGAGCCGATGAGGCTGTCTGCCCCACTGATGGGAAAGGTGATGCGTTGCTGGAGATGCCACCATACACAGCTGTGGGGGTGCTGTGAAGGTGGACATGGCTGGGAGGCCACTGTTGACCTCGGCTCCATGCGGCTAGTAGTCCATATGCTCCTAGTGCATGCTACCAAATGCACTGTGGCCTCAAAACCCATCACCACTGCCCATCCAGAGGGGTAGGCGGATGAGCCCCCGCCCAGCATGGGCCTGAAGCCATCCTGGTCTGAGGGGCTCTAGAGCTCCAGGGAAGGGTGCATGCTGGTCAGTAGAAGGCTGCAGAGCAGGTGCTACAGCGAGTCTTGGCAGATGGGTAGACACAGGCATCCCTGCCTTAGTCGTCACTTAAGCTGGGGTGGAGGTGGGAGGGTACAATGAGGAAGGAAGAACAAGTAGAATCTTCTGGACATTCCTGGGCTGTGGGCCCAGTGGCCACCTGAGGCTCTGCCCCAAGGGTTGCCAGGTTAGGAGGCATTGTACTGGGTGCTACCCTTGATGTTTGAGAAGGACAATGGCCTGGGGCTGCGGAGGGCCAGTTTGCAAGTCAGGAACCTGACCTGAGTCAAGCCGCCAAAAGCCGTGTCTCTCCAGAAGGTGGGGTACCCGCCCCACTGGCCTCCCTTGCCTCCAAGTCCAGGTCCAGGTCCCAGGAATGTGAACCAAGAAAGGCTGCCGTGGGACTCACTGAAGTGGGTCCTTCACTGTAGCTCTGGCCAGGGTTGAAGGAGGAGGTGTTCTGGTCGCCAGCATCCCAGGAGCCTGAGCCGGGCCAGTCCTCTGGACCTGTTCCTCTGAACTGTGCTCTGGCCTAGGAGACAGGCCAGCCCTTTCCACTGGCCATGGGCAGCAGGAACATCATGCTGAAGTCCAGGAGGTCACTGAGCTCCTTGTCCAAGCCCACGGGTGCTTGTGTGGGGGTGTTTCATTCTCCAGTGGTTGCAGCCAGTGCAGGGACCAGGGCAGGCTCCTTAGACCTGCAGGGCATTGTTGGGCTCCCAGCTCCCAGAGTGCAGCGGCATGTAGCAGGGCCTCCCAGGACAAAGTGGCATGGCAGCCAAGCCCCCAAGAGTCACACATGGGCAACAGGGCCCGGGCCTCTTCCCCCATGTGGCCAGTCGGGGTGCTGTGCCAGTGGTGGTGCCCACCTCCTTGCATCAGGTCCATCCAGCTCCAACCTGCTAAGCCTGCGGCCACTGACACTGCTTCAGAATTCCTGGTGTGGGAGCAGCTCCGAGCCACCTACCCAGGCCAGTCTAGCCTGTCCTTCTATGTCAAAAAGTAAGTAACAAAACCTGTCCCCAATACAATGCCACACAGTATTTCTCCTCAGGTTTTCTACAAGGAGTTAATATCCAGACTACACAATTATCTCAAAAAACCCAGGGCTAAAAAAAACCCCAAAAAACAACAGCAACAACAAAAAACAAACAAACAAAAAACCCACCAATTTTTAAACTATGCTGAAGAACTTAACATAGTCATCTCAAAAGAAGACATGCACATGCCCAATAGTTACATGAAAAAATTCTCCACATCATTAATCAACAGAAAAATGCAAGTTAAAACCAGAATAAGATTATCATCTCACTCCAGGTAGAATGACTATCATGAAGAAAACAAAAAGTAACAAAGGGTGGCATGGATTTCAAGACAGGTGAAATTTTTAGTGGTTTGTGGGAAGGCAAATTAGCACAACCATTATGGAAAATAGTATGGGAGTCTCTCTAACAAAATGAAACTGAGCAAAATCCCACAATTCCATTACTGGGTATACGTCCAAAAGATAAGACATCTGTGTGTCAAAAGGATATCCCCATTCCACGTTTATGGCAGTGCTACTCACAATAGCTGAAATATGGAATCGGCCTATTACTGTGATTCAGCAATTGGATGTACAAAGTATGGTATATCCACAAAAGACACCAAGCAATGAAATGCCACCCAGAACATAATTAAATAATTGTGAAGAGTGAAAAGCCTCAATACCTCCAGATGACCACTCCTAAATGATTACATATGACAACTTCCTTTCCAAGAACTAGCCCTCTCTAACCTGCCATCCTGTTTCCTCAAGAAAATTTTACATATATTTAGAAGTAGAATAAATTAGTAAGTTTGTCTCCACTTTCATATGCAAATGTAATTTTAACTAATTTTTAAAAAAATTTTAGTTAGCATTATCATTAAGTCTTAATGCTAACATTGAGTAAAATAGGAATAAATATGGCTTACATTGGAAAAATCATTTACTGTGTGATAGAAGCACCAAAACCATTTGTAAATTCAGTCTGCATAAGCTGGAAAGAAGGAGTAATGCAGGAGGGCTGTAATACATTCCTCATGCCTCCATTTAATAACAGATTCCTAACATCTTATCACCAACCCCTTCTTCGATGGAAATGCAAGTAGGAAAAAATGTTACATTGGAAATTCTGGGGCCAGCGATGTGGCATAGTTGGTAGGGCCACCACCTGCAGTGCCGGCATCCCATATGGGTGCTGGTTTGAGTCCTGGTTGCTTCACTTCGATCCAGCTCTCTGCTATGGCCTGGGAAAGCAGAAGAGGATGGTCCAAGTCCTTGGGCCTCTACACCAACCTGAGAGACCTGAGGGAAGCTCCTGGCTCCAGATAGACGCAGTTCCAGCTGTTGTGGCAATTTGGAGAGTGAACCAGCAGATGGAAGACTTTTTTCTTTGCCTCTGCCTCTCTGTAACTCTGCCTTTCAAATAAATTAATTAATAATTTTTTTTCATTTATTAAACTTTTATTTAATGAATATAAATTTCCAAGTACAACTTATGGATTACAATGGCTTCGCCCCTCCCATAACTTCCCTCCCACCCGCAACCCTCCCCTTTCCCACTCCCTCTCCCCTTCCATTCATATCAAGATTCATTTTCAATTCTCTTTATATACAGAAGATCAGTTTAGTATATATTAGGTAAAGATTTCAACAGTTTGCCCCCATATAGCAACACAAAGTGAAAAAAATACTGTGGAGTACTAGTTATAGCATTAAATAACAGTGTACAGCACAATTAATAAATATTAAAAACAAAGCCTGAAATTCTTATTCTCCATGATATTCATAGGCTTTTTGCCTTACAAAGCCTACTGTCTGAGTTATCCTACTAGTCATATGTGTGTCGTCTCCCTGAAATTGAGTATAAGCCAACCTACTTGAGGATTAAGGCCAACTCTCAAGAGACCATACCTTCCATTTTCTAAACTACATACAAATTTCAACTTTAAAGTAATTTAAAATATACAATGGCTACCTTTAATTCAAGCAAGCTAACAGTATATACATTATGTACCTCTCAATGCATACTAACCTCTGTATCTATGGTTTCAAAGTTATCACAGTAGCTTAAATATAGTTTTATGACATCAGGGCCATAGCAAAAAAAATCAAAAAGATGTTTTAATAATTTAAGTAAATATTTATCTTTGCCCTTAATATGCTTTCTTTCAAATGCTTCTACAACAGGTAAACCGTTAAAAGGGACTCTATGCCAATGGTTTTTATTCTATTTCAAATTGTATCCACAGGGTAAAACTCCAAATGAGATATATTTTCTATCCCAGCAGCAGAGTCTGCAACTGTTCTGTATAAAGTAAGTGAACTAAATGTTTGCCAGTAGTGATTGGAAATCTGTGACAGATATCAATGTAGACCAGACAAACCAGAACGAACAAGAATGGTATGGCAAAATCTTGGTAGTTTGTCAAGACAACCTAAAATCAGTGCTACAAATGAGGCATAGTGGGTCTATGTTACTTAGCTGCAGTAGGAAGATGCTTCATGACTGTCACCCAAAGTTTACTGCACTTTTTAGGAAAGAAGGAAGTAGTTTCAAAATCAGCCATTAATCTACGTTTTCTCCAAGTGAAATACCATGTTGCTATTTTAGAACCTGGTGTTAGTTACACAATTCTGACATCAAACACCATGAGGTTTTATTTGAATTTAATGCATAACTGAATTCCTTAATTGATTCATTTAAGCACATATTCAGGCCTATCGTGTCACTACCTTCAGCAGGCAAGAGAGATTCAAAGATAAATCTGACACG